>NW_027507871.1:0-722012 GCF_037356315.1 Lithobates pipiens | reverse complement strand
CTATCCTCACAGTGGAGGAGTGCCTGGTGTAGCAAGATGGCGACGACGGATCGTCACTTCCGTTACTAATTCTGAGGGGTCGCGGAATCTGACGGAACACCGGAGCCAGCGCTGCAGCGGTCAGTCCGCCCGATTCTCTTGTATGAAATCTTCACTCTCCACCCTTTGTCTCTCAGCTCCTCCCCTATCAAACAGGCTCCACCCTCCTCGCACTCATCTCCGTGGTAACCGTACACTGCAGGGGGAGGAGATAAGAGACACAGCCCCACCCCTCATTCTTCCTCTCTGTTTACTAATATGGAGGCGTCCAATCAGCGGCGGGACAAGTGACCAGCAAGGAAGGTGGGGCCGGTAGCGGAAGGGGCGGGGCAGGGATTGAAACGCACAGTGTCTGGTAGTCATGATCATCTCTCGCCAGGTTAGACCCCGAAGTATCGAGGGGGAGGGGGATTGTCCACTATAGAGGGTCCCCCTCCCCCAACACACACAGAGGACCAATCATAGGCTGAGCTCTACTACCATCCCCCATCATCCCAGGAGGGACCCCAACTCAGCTATACAGAGGGGGAGGGGCAGTGTGAGAGGGAGGGGTGTCAGGTGAGGGGGAGGGGTGTAAGGTGAGGTGATGAGGAGTATTGATGGGAGGTTCTCTGTCGCTCTTCATGTGTCGGTGCTCTTCGATGAGGTGGGGGTGTATTTCTCGGAGGGGGAGGGGTGTAATGAGGAGTATTGATGGGAGGTTCTCTGTCGCTCTTCAGGTGTCGGTGCTCTTTGATGAGGTGGGGTGTATTTCTCGGAGGAGGAGGGGTGTAGTCTGGAGGAGTATTGATGGGATGTTAGGGGATGGGATGTTGGTAGGGGGCACACTTTAGTGGCACTGGTAGGTGACACTGATGAGGCACGGGTAGGGGGTTACACTTTAGTGGCACTGGTAGGTGACAATGATGAGGCACGGGTAGGGGGCACACTTTAGTGACACTGGTAGGTGACACTGATGAGGCACGGGTAGGGGGCACACTTTAGTGGCACTGGTAGGTGACACTGATGAGGCACGGGTAGGGGGCACACTTTAGTGGCACTGGTAGGTGACACTGATGAGGCACGGGTAGGGGGCACACTTTAGTGACACTGGTAGGTGACACTGATGAGGCACGGGTAGGGGGCATACTTTAGTGGCACTGGTAGGTGACACTGATGAGGCACGGGTAGGGGGGCACACTTTAGTGGCACTGGTAGGTGACACTGATGAGGCACGGGTAGGGGGCACACTTTAGTGGCACTGGTAGGTGACACTGATGAGGCACGGGTAGGGGGCACAGACTAGCGGCACTGGTAGGTGACACTGATGAGGCACGGGTAGGGGGCACACTTTAGTGGCACTGGTAGGTGACACTGATGAGGCACGGGTAGGGGGCACACTTTAGTGGCACTGGTAGGTGACACTGATGAGGCACGGGTAGGGGGCACACTTTAGTGGCACTGGTAGGTGACACTGATGAGGCACGGGTAAGGGGCACACTTTAGTGGCACTGGTAGGTGACACTGATGAGGCACGGGTAGGGGGCACAGACTAGCGGCACTGGTAGGTGACACTGATGAGGCACGGGTAGGGGGCACACTTTAGTGGCACTGGTAGGTGACACTGATGAGGCACGGGTAGGGGGCACAGACTAGCGGCACTGATGGGCACATATTGGGACCGATGTCCCTGTAACAGAAGCTGGTTACTGGCTGCTTTATTTTCTCCTTCCGCTGATTGTGAGAATAAAAAAGCAGATAATCGGCTTCTGTTTACTTCTGTGATCAGCTGTTGGCTGAGAGCTGATCATGTGATAAAGTGCCGCAGCGATTGGCTCTTTACCCTGTTCTGTGATCAGCTGAGTGGGAAGAACTCGATGATTGGAGAGCGCGCCGCAGGGGGCACGTGAGCGGCACCATCACGGGAGGACATCTGTGGTCTCCCTCCCACCACCGGAAGGCCGCGCTGTAACAGTCTTTCTATAGCGCCGGTGGAAAGTAGTTAACGGCTTGCCGACCAGCCGCCGCGGTTGTACTGCGGAAACGCGGCTCTGCGAATCGCCGTCATGTTACGTTGCTTCCATATTCAGCCACTAGGGGCGCGCATGCTCGTCCATGAAACCGATGCCATCACCCGGAGAACAGCGATCTGTGTGTTTCTTATCTGAGGGGAGAAGAGACAGATCATCTGTTCACACAGAGTATGAAGAGCCATCTGTCATCTCCCCTACACAGTCCCCTCCCCCCCTTCAGTTAGAACATGTAGTAGAGGACGCATTAACCCCTTGATCGCCCCCTAGTGTTAACCCCTTCCCTGCCAGTGACATGTTTACAGTAATTGATGCATATTTATAGCATTGATCGCTGTATAAATGCCAATAGTCCCAAAAAATGTGTCAAAATTGTCCGACGTGTCCGCCATGTTGCCGTCCCGGTAAAAGTTGCAAGTCGCCGGCATTACTAGTAAAAATAATAAAATAATAAATATGCCATAACTATCCCTATTTTGTAGACACTTTACCTTTTGCGTAAACCAATCAATATACACTTATTGATTTTTTTTTTCTACAAAAATATGTAGAATACGTGTCGGCCTAAACTGGGGAAAAAATATTTTTTATATATCTTTGGGGGATATTTATTATAGCAAAAAGTAAAAAAAACATTGCTTTGTTTTATTTTTTGTTTTCAAAATTGTCGCTTTTTTTGTTTATAACGCAAAAAAGAAAAAATGAAGAGGCGATTAAATACCTCCAAAAGAAAGCTCTATTTGTGGTGGGGGGGGGGCATTTATTTATTTATTTATTTTTGGATGCTACGTCACCCAACTGCATAATGGTCAGTTAAAGCGACGCAGTGCTGAATTGCAAAAAGTTCTCTGGTCAGGAGGGGGGGTAAAATCTTTCGGGGCTGAAGCGGTTAAAGTGGTTGTAAAAAGAAAAAGCACCTGGGTGCAGCAGCCCCCTCCTTATACTTACCTGAGCCAGTAATGTGCAGGAGGTCAGTGGCTCTCCCGGGTCTCTTCTCATTCATTGGCTCTGTATACTGTCAATCTGAGATAATGAGAGGAGGGGGGGGGGCTGAGCTGCACTCTGTGACTGGGCACACAGAGCAATAACTTGGGATGGAGCCCTGCTCAGGTGCCCCCCAGAGCAAGCAGCTGGGAAGGTCTGTAATTATGAACTGGTAATAACGGGAAGAACTACTCATGAAAGAGACCTTTCAGATGGTGAGTTGGGCGGGGGGCGGTAAAAACAGGCATCTGATGTAGTTTTGCAGTCTGGATGTTTGGGACTGAGCAGTATAGAGGTATATAGTGTAAGCTTTGTGCTGTCAGTGTGATCTCCCGCCCCGGGATTGGAGAGGTCTGTGCTGCTCACATAACATTGTCTCGCCTCTTCTGGCTGATTTCTGAGGTGCTGCGGCCCGATTCCTCCCATGATCACAATTAGGGTTGTCACCTTTTCTTCACCTCAAACCCAAACACTTGATCGGTGCACACCAATTTTTATTATAGTATAAACTATAGATATATTTTGGTATTAAATAATATTTCTAATCATATGAAGTTAATAACAAGAGTCCCCCTTTACGTCAGAGTCCACGGAGTCCCCCTTTTATATCTGAACTCACAGAGTTCCCTTTCACTCTAAGGGGGGACTCTGCAGACTCTGATGTAAGGGAGAATTCTGGGGACTCTAACATAAGGGATGCTCTGGGAACCCTGATTTAAGGGGGGACACTGAGAACACTGATGTATGGAGAGAACCCTGATTTACCTTAGTGTACTCTCTCAGAGGCAGGAGAGAGAAGGGGTAGACTTCAGACACGGAGGGATGGTGAGCTCACTCACCCTTTGGAAGTCAGCACCTCTCATCCAAATGTATCTGAGGCTGCTGGGCTTCAAATTTTCGGCCCCCACTTTCCTTTTTCTGAGGCACAGCACCAGGCATTGGAATGTGGGCAGACAAAGAGGAGTAGGGGGTGGGGGGAAGAGGTGCAGATTGAGCCCTCTCTCCTCTCCTGTCTGTGTGTGTTTTGTTGGGGAAGAGGGAATTGTTAGTGCTGGCTTTGGGCTGTGTGAAAGAGAGTGTTACAGACACTCTCAGCTTAGACATCTGCAGCCAGCAACCCAGCTGGGAGGCCATAGTACAGTTTAAATAATGTGTCTGGGTCTCAGACAGTCTGAAACCCGGACACATGATTCCAAACCCGAACTGTCCGGGTGAATCCTGGACAGGTGGCAACCCTAATCACAATAGTCTCTCTAGGGCTGAAACAACTAATCCATTATGAAATGAATCGATTACTATTTTCATAATCGATGAATCGGCCGGTAACCTAATGGGTTAAAAAAACCTAAAATGAGCCCTTTATAATACAAAGATAGCAAATAATCGCTACTATAAATATTCCTGTCACTGTTCTAAAGTAAAAAATGAACCCCTTTCAGTAGTGATTATCGGCTTTTTCTACTATAAAGGGCTCATTTTAGTTTTTTAGTTTTTAACCCCATTATGTTACTAAACGCGTTAGACCCGGTTCACATCTATGCGTTTTTGGTGCTTTTTGCAGAAATGCACTGCAGTTCATTTCCATGGTTTCCTATGGGACACGTTCACATCTGAAAGGGGCGGGGACTTTTAAACGCAAAATAATGCTTTATTGGTTCAATATACTTCAATGGAGAAGCTGCAGAAAAGCGTGTCATGTGTTTTTGCAGCAATTTGTGTGCCCAAAAAAAATGTAAAAATACAAATTGCAGAAAAATCACGTGCGCAAAAATCAAAACGCACAGCAAAAGGCACTGCAGAAACAGATCAAAAGCAAACTGCATAGGTGTGTACCGAGCCTTGTGCTGACCACACCGATCAATTTTCAGATGAGAATATTCAGACTAAAAATCTTTCTACATTCGCTGAATGAAAGAATTTTGTTTGAAATTTTCACTTGTTTTTAAAATGAAGGTAATATCTGAATGAAAACCACATCCACTGTCTGAAAATTCCTTCCACTAAGACCTTTTCTGTTATTTCTACATTTTCCCCTCACTGTGGTTGAAAATGAACGTCAATTTGATCCACATTTTTTTTTTAAGGTTATTAAGCGATTAATCGGCCAACTAATGGATGGTGAAAATAATGGTTAGTTGCAGCCCTAATTCTCTCCCAGTGTTGCTGGGAGAAACCTTGAAACACAACGTACATCCTCCAAGCTAATGAAGCCAATCCTCTTTTATTCACAGATGTGTCCATCACCAACGTTCGCCATCCCAGCTTCACCATTCATGCAGAAGTTTGCTTATGGAACCCGTGTCAGCGTTTACCTGATGAAAAGGTCAGCTCAGCATTCATCATCTTGTTTTGTCGGAGAATAAAGGTGGGGGGAGGGGGAGAATGTTCCAAAATAGATGACAAAGTAGGACGTGTTACTAGTCAGCAAATCTAGGACAGGTAAGTCCTGCATATTGGTGACTACATATCGGAAGTGAAGGCCGGGTTCACACTTGTGGGAATTGGATGAGGGTTTCCCCGCATCCATTTCACATGACGGGAGAGTGTGACCGGCTGTCATTGGAGCCGCTTCACACATCTCCGGGGCGGCTACAGAGCGCACTGCAGAAGGGTCCGGTGTGTCTTTGGCTGTTTTCAGGTCTGAATTGAGGCAAAATTCTGCCCCCCCCCATAAAAAACGGAGAACAGGGGCGCTCCACAAACTGTGTGAACCCAGCCTTAAATCGGAGCTCCGCCCAAAAGGGATGTACTGCTTTTACCACCCCCCATTACCTAGTTTCAACAGGTTCCTGCACCCACTTCTGCTTGGGCAGAAGTTCTCACCCCTCCCCCCTGCGATTTTCTGGGAAACGTCACAGGTCCCAGAAGATTGCATGGCCTGTGGAGAGGCAGCCGCCTTTTCCAGGCTTTACTGTCTCAGGGCCCCTCTGTGCAGTTAAGTAGTATAACATGTTCTTCTAAAGTCTGTGGTTTTTTGTTTATTGAAAAACATAATTTTAAGGTTCAAAGCAAGTTTCTCGGCCCCCTAGTATTTCTGGCTATGGCCAATGTAAGTAAGGGCTAATCATTTATGTAGAATTTACAGAAGCAGCTGGGACTGGTGTCTAGCTATGGGGAGGAGTGGAGGATCAGCCCTGCTTTAACCACTTAAGGACCGCCTCGCGCCAATATATACGTCGGCAGAATGGCACGGCTGGACACAATCACGTACCGGTACGTGATTCTTTAAGTGCCCAGCCGTGGGTCGGGAGCGCGCCGCTGGCTCCCGACCCGGTCCTGTGATCTGTGGCCGCGGGACCAGCGGACCCGATCGCCGCTGGTGTCCAATCATATGTAAACAAGGAAATGGCAGTTATCTGCTTGACTCTCTCACTGAAAGAGTGGGAGGAGAGAGCCGATCAGCAGCATTTCCTCACAGGGGAGACCTGTACATATCATCGGTGCCGCCCCATCTGTACCCCATTGGTGCCGCCTCATCTGTGCCCCATCGGTGCCACCTCATCTGTGCCCCATCGGTGTCGCCTCATCTGTGCCCCATCGGTGTCGCCTCATCTGTGCCCCATCTGTACCCCATCGGTGCCGCCTCATCTGTACCCCATCGGTGCCGCCTCATCTGTGCCCCATCTGTACCCCATCGGTGCTGCCTCATCTGTACCCCATCGGTGCCGCCTCATCTGTGCCCCATCTGTACCCCATCGGTGCCGCCTCATCTGTACCCCATCGGTGCCGCCTCATCTGTACCCCATCGGTGCCGCCTCATCTGTGCCCCATCTGTACCCCATCGGTGCCGCCTCATCTGTACCCCATCGGTGCAGGAGAAAAATGACTTATTTACAACATTTTCTAACAGAAACAGACTTTTTTTTGTTTGTTTGCTTTACAATATTTGGTCTTGAGTATTGAGGTGGTTAATGGCCCCTTTTCATATCCACCAAATCCTCTACAATTCTGCGGCAGTGCTTAGTATTATTCTTAAAATCAATCCCTGTGTCCCCATGGAGCTCCTTGGATTTCAGGCCCCTAAATGTGTCACATCTTCTTCTGTCTAATGGACAACGAAGCTCTTGATTCGAATGTCAAATGCTAGTTTGTACTGGTCCGAGGAGCTGGCATTTTACAGCTGTGTGATGGGAGGAAGATGATTTTCTTTTTCTTTAAACTCCCATCAAGTAGGGGTATGTGGTAGACTTTAAATTCTGATTCTGATTGTGCCGTCTGTAATCAATAACTGTTCATCTCCATTCTCTGTCCAGAGGAATCCTTCATGGATGACTTTGATGAGGGCGCTTATTACGAAGCTTTGGGCACGAGACCGGCACTTAACATGGACAAGCTGGATGAGTCCTACCAGAAGGTGATTGAATTGTTCTTCGTGTGCACCAGCGAGAACCCCAAGGAACGGCCTTCTGCACCTCCAATTGTGGAGGCCTTGGAAGCGCAGGGGGTCAAGTAGTCATTTAGAATTCTGTTTAAAGGTTTCTGTTGGAATGGTTTTAATGTTTTTAACTATGAGAAGGCAGCTTTGTGTTGCTGTAATGTTTTCTAGAATGGTAGATTAGAGCAATGGTGAGCTCTGCTCTTCATCAGAGGTACTAATGCTGCCATATGAGGCTAGAAGTAAACTCAGCAGTTATGTCCCACGTAGCAGGTCCCTGACATCATGTATGTCATTCCAATGTGAAAGTATTGCTGGCCTTGCTGTATATAGCACTGAGGCACACAAACCTACCTCTAGCCAATGATGGTGCCACCTTTTGGAGTCTTCCTGAAGACACTTCTGCTGCCCCCATCCATCATGGTCACATCCTATAAGGCACATGCCCAGCCCAGCTTTTATTTTAGAATAACTGTGGCAACCAGGTATTACAAGGGTGTTTGGGTGCTGGAGGTAGGGTTTGATTTGTACAAAACCTAAACGTGATACAAGGTGCACTTTCATATGGGGGGAAAGTGTAAATGGAGAGTTTACTTCCCACTTTACCTCCAGCAACCCCTTTGCAGTTCTCTACACATAACTGCAGCAAACAGCCCTCAAGTACCTATTGACTTATGTAAGCTGCCCTAAGGTCCTACCAGGCTGCTGTATGCCAGATACTTCTAGTTCTGAGCCATGGTTGGGATTTCTTTGTAAATCTGAGACATTGATTGGCTGCTCAGACCAAGGAAGATACTTTTTGGGCCTTTGCATAGCATAGAACCTGTTCCTCCTGCCCTACTAGAAGTATTAAAGAAAAAAGCTGGAGGGAGTTTGCTTGTAGGCACGGCCTGCTGTCCTCTCCAAGATGGCTGCCTGGAGCTCATAGCAGAAGATGATTAGTCTTTAGTAGGTTCCTGCTGGTGTTTTGTCAGATTAGGCGAACCGTCAAAGTGTAACGCAAGTGACGTTTCGTCGCCGCCATCTTGCTACACCCCGCACTTGTCCCTAGTGAGGATACGGTGAGAAGGGGGAAAGCAGACATCTTGTTACACCCCGTACTCCTCCACGGTAAGGATACAGTGAGAAGGGGTAAGGGGACATCTTGTTACACCCCGTACACCTCCACAGTAAGGATACAGTGAGAAGGGGGTAAGGGGACATCTTGTTACACCCTGTACACCTCCACAGTAAGGATACAGTGAGAAGGGGGTAAGGGGACATCTTGTTACACCCCGTACTCCTCCACGGTAAGGATACAGTGAGAAGGGGTAAGGGGACATCTTGTTACACCTCCACAGTAAGGATACAGTGAGAAGGGGGTAAGGGGACATCTTGTTACACCCTGTACACCTCCACGGTAAGGATACTGTGAGAAGGGGGTAAGGGGACATCTTGTTACACCCCGTACTCCTCCACAGTAAGGATAAAGTGAGAAGGGGGTAAGGGGACATCTTGTTACACCCCGTACACCTCCACAGTAAGGATACTGTGAGAAGGGGGTAAGCGGACATCTTGTTACACCCTGTACACCTCCACAGTAAGGATACAGTGAGAAGGGGGTAAGGTAACATCTTGTTACACCCCGTACACCTCCACAGTAAGGATACAGTGAGAAGGGGGTAAGGGGACATCTTGTTACACCCTGTACACCTCCACGGTAAGGATACTGTGAGAAGGGGGTAAGGGGACATCTTGTTACACCCCGTACTCCTCCACAGTAAGGATACAGTGAGAAGGGGGTAAGGGGACATCTTGTTACACCCCGTACACCTCCACAGTAAGGATACAGTGAGAAGGGGTAAGCGGACATCTTGTTACACCCTGTACACCTCCACAGTAAGGATACAGTGAGAAGGGGGTAAGGGGACATCTTGTTACACCCCGTACACCTCCACAGTAAGGATACAGTGAGAAGGGGGTAAGCGGACATCTTGTTACACCCCGTACACCTCCACAGTAAGGATACAGTGAGAAGCTGTAAGCGGACATCTTGCTACACCCCGTACACCTCCACGGTAGGATACAGTGAGAAGGGGTAAGGGGACATCTTGTTACACCCCGTTCACCTCCACAGTAAGGATACAGTGAGAAGGGGGTAAGGGGACATCTTGTTACACCCTGTACACCTCCACAGTAAGGATACTGTGAGAAGGGGGTAAGGGGACATCTTGTTACACCCTGTACACCTCCACGGTAAGGATACAGTGAGAAGGGGGTAAGGGGACATCTTGTTACACCCCGTACACCTCCACGGTAAGGATACAGTGAGAAGGGGGTAAGGGGACATCTTGTTACACCCTGTACACCTCCACAGTAAGGATACTGTGAGAAGGGGGTAAGCGGACATCTTGTTACACCCTGTACACCTCCACAGTAAGGATACAGTGAGAAGGGGGTAAGGGGACATCTTGTTACACCCCGTACACCTCCACAGTAAGGATACAGTGAGAAGGGGGTAAGGGGACATCTTGTTACACCCTGTACACCTCCACGGTAAGGATACTGTGAGAAGGGGGTAAGGGGACATCTTGTTACACCCCGTACTCCTCCACAGTAAGGATACAGTGAGAAGGGGGTAAGGGGACATCTTGTTACACCCCGTACACCTCCACAGTAAGGATACAGTGAGAAGGGGTAAGCGGACATCTTGTTACACCCCGTACACCTCCACAGTAAGGATACAGTGAGAAGGGGGTAAGGGGACATCTTGTTACACCCCGTACACCTCCACAGTAAGGATACAGTGAGAAGGGGGTAAGCGGACATCTTGTTACACCCCGTACACCTCCACAGTAAGGATACAGTGAGAAGCTGTAAGCGGACATCTTGCTACACCCCGTACACCTCCACGGTAGGATACAGTGAGAAGGGGTAAGGGGACATCTTGTTACACCCCGTTCACCTCCACAGTAAGGATACAGTGAGAAGGGGGTAAGGGGACATCTTGTTACACCCTGTACACCTCCACGGTAAGGATACAGTGAGAAGGGGGTAAGGGGACATCTTGTTACACCCCGTACACCTCCACGGTAAGGATACAGTGAGAAGGGGGTAAGGGGACATCTTGTTACACCCCGTACACCTCCACGGTAAGGATACAGTGAGAAGGGGGTAAGGGGACATCTTGTTACACCCTGTACACCTCCACGGTAAGGATACTGTGAGAAAGGGTAAGCAGACATCTTGTTACACCCTGTACACCTCCACAGTAAGGATACAGTGAGAAGGGGGTAAGCGGACATCTTGTTACACTCCGTACACCTCCACAGTAAGGATACTGTGAGAAGGGGGTAAGGGGACATCTTGTTACACCCCGTACACCTCCACAGTAAGGATACAGTGAGAAGGGGGTAAGCGGACATCTTGTTACACCCCGTACACCTCCACGGTAAGGATACAGTGAGAAGGGGGTAAGCGGACATCTTGTTACACCCCGTACACCTCCACAGTAAGGATACAGTGAGAAGGGGTAAGCGGACATCTTGTTACACCCCGTACACCTCCACAGTAAGGATACAGTGAGAAGGGGTAAGCGGACATCTTGTTACACCCCGTACACCTCCACAGTAAGGATACTGTGAGAAGGGGGTAATGGGACATCTTGTTACACCCCGTACACCTCCACAGTAAGGATACAGTGAGAAGGGGGTAAGGGGACATCTTGTTACACCCCGTACACCTCCACAGTAAGGATACAGTGAGAAGGGGTAAGGGGACATCTTGTTACACCCTGTACACCTCCACGGTAAGGATACAGTGAGAAGGGGTAAGGGGACATCTTGTTACACCCTGTACACCTCCACAGTAAGGATACTGTGAGAAGGGGGTAAGGGGACATCTTGTTACACCCTGTACACCTCCACAGTAGGGATACAGTGAGAAGGGGGTAAGGGGACATCTTGTTACACCCTGTACACCTCCACAGTGAGGATACTGTGAGAAGGGGGTTAGCGGACATCTTGTTACACCCTGTACACCTCCACAGTAAGGATACAGTGAGAAGCTGTAAGCGGACATCTTGCTACACCCCGTACACCTCCACGGTAGGATACAGTGAGAAGGGGTAAGGGGACATCTTGTTACACCCCGTTCACCTCCACAGTAAGGATACAGTGAGAAGGGGGTAAGGGGACATCTTGTTACACCCTGTACACCTCCACGGTAAGGATACAGTGAGAAGGGGGTAAGGGGACATCTTGTTATACCCCGTACACCTCCACGGTAAGGATACAGTGAGAAGGGGGTAAGGGGACATCTTGTTACACCCCGTACACCTCCACGGTAAGGATACAGTGAGAAGGGGGTAAGGGGACATCTTGTTACACCCTGTACACCTCCACGGTAAGGATACTGTGAGAAAGGGTAAGCGGACATCTTGTTACACCCTGTACACCTCCACAGTAAGGATACAGTGAGAAGGGGGTAAGCGGACATCTTGTTACACTCCGTACACCTCCACAGTAAGGATACTGTGAGAAGGGGGTAAGGGGACATCTTGTTACACCCCGTACACCTCCACAGTAAGGATACAGTGAGAAGGGGGTAAGCGGACATCTTGTTACACCCCGTACACCTCCACGGTAAGGATACAGTGAGAAGGGGGTAAGCGGACATCTTGTTACACCCCGTACACCTCCACGGTAAGGATACTGTGAGAAAGGGTAAGCGGACATCTTGTTACACCCCGTACACCTCCACAGTAAGGATACAGTGAGAAGGGGTAAGGGGACATCTTGTTACACCCCGTACACCTCCACAGTAGGGATACAGTGAGAAGGGGGTAAGGGGACATCTTGTTACACCCTGTACACCTCCACAGTGAGGATACTGTGAGAAGGGGGTTAGCGGACATCTTGTTACACCCTGTACACCTCCACAGTAAGGATACAGTGAGAAGGGGGTAAGGGGACATCTTGTTACACCCCGTACACCTCCACAGTAAGGATACAGTGAGAAGGGGGTAAGGGGACATCTTGTTACACCCTGTACACCTCCACAGTAGGGATACAGTGGGAAGGGGGTAAGGGGACATCTTGTTACACCCCGTACACCTCCACAGTGAGGATACTGTGAGAAGGGGGTAAGCGGACATCTTGTTACACCCCGTACACCTCCACGGTAAGGATACAGTGAGAAGGGGTAAGCGGACACCTTGTTACACCCCGTACACCTCCACAGTAAGGATACAGTGAGAAGGGGGTAAGCGGACATCTTGTTACACCCCGTACACCTCCACGGTAAGGATACAGTGAGAAGGGGTAAGCGGACATCTTGTTACACCCTGTACACCTCCACGGTAAGGATACAGTGAGAAGGGGTAAGCGGACATCTTGTTACACCCTGTACACCTCCACGGTAAGGATACAGTGAGAAGGGGGTAAGGGGACATCTTATTACACCCCGTACACCTCCACAGTAAGGATACAGTGAGAAGGGGGAAAGCAGACATCTTGTTACACCCCGTACACCTCCACGGTAAGGATACAGTGAGAAGGGGGTAAGGGGACATCTTGTTACACCCCGTACACCTCCACAGTAAGGATACAGTGAGAAGGGGTAAGCGGACATCTTGTTACACCCCGTACACCTCCACAGTAAGGATACAGTGAGAAGGGGTAAGCGGACATCTTGTTACACCCCGTACACCTCCACAGTAAGGATACAGTGAGAAGGGGGTAAGGGGACATCTTGTTACACCCCGTACACCTCCACAGTAAGGATACAGTGAGAAGGGGTAAGCGGACATCTTGTTACACCCCGTACACCTCCACAGTAAGGATACAGTGAGAAGGGGTAAGCGGACATCTTGTTACACCCCGTACACCTCCACAGTAAGGATACAGTGAGAAGGGGTAAGCGGACATCTTGTTACACCCCGTACACCTCCACAGTAAGGATACAGTGAGAAGGGGTAAGCGGACATCTTGTTACACCCCGTACACCTCCACAGTAAGGATACAGTGAGAAGGGGTAAGCGGACATCTTGTTACACCCCGTACACCTCCACAGTAAGGATACAGTGAGAAGGGGGTAAGGGGACATCTTGTTACACCCCGTACACCTCCACAGTAAGGATACAGTGAGAAGGGGTAAGCGGACATCTTGTTACACCCCGTACACCTCCACGGTAAGGATACAGTGAGAAGGGGTAAGCGGACATCTTGTGTTAGGGGGTTAGCTCGGTAGCGGGTGTGTGTGACCCCCTGGATGGGTTCACAACACAAAGTCAGACACAGCAGACAGCGGTGTAGGTGCAAAAAAACAAAAGATCCGGTTTATTTAGGCTACATGCAGTGATACATATAACAGCCAAACAAAATAAAACAAGAAAATAAATCCTGGTCAGTTTGACCTCTAACTACACACGTAGACTCCCTGTCTAACAACTGGGTGCAGCCTTGTGCTGCCCCAGTCCCTGTCTCTATTGTAGGGGTTTGCCACACAGGCGTTAACTCACCGCACAGAACAGATCTCAGACTCCCCAGTCTATACACACAAAACTGGTTCCAGGATGGAGCATCTCCCTAAGCATGCTGGGGTTTTTTGTAGAGGCCTTAATGAGCCCACTTACTACAGCTGGGCTCATTAACTCTTCCCCTCTAATTGTAAAAGTCTGCATAAAGCTTGAATCTAGGACATACATATTTCCCATCCTGAATACAACCAGGTGATTTTACCTGCGTGCTGCCACATACCCCCCCCCTCTTGTTTCAACCTTGGGGTTGTAACACAAGCAGCCAGACACGCATGTATCCGAGACAAAGCATCCACATTCCCCATTTTAACACCAGGGCGATGCTTAACTGTAAAGTTAAATTCCTGTAGGACCAGGAACCACCTATTTACCCTTCTATTGGTCTCCTTGTTCTGAGCCATCCACTTTAAAGGAGCGTGATCAGTCACCAGGTCAAAGTGCCTACCTAGCAGATAGTACCGAAGGGAATCTAGAGCCCACTTCACTGCTAAACATTCCTTCTCAATCGTGGAGTAATTTACCTCATGGGACTTCAACTTCCTGCTGAGGTAAATGACTGGGTGCTCTTCCCCGTTCCAGACCTGGGATAACACTGCTCCTAACCCAACGTCTGATGCATCAGTTTGTACCACAAAGTCCTTAGAGAAGTCTGGTGAGTACAACACTGGCTGGCTACATAAGGCTGTTTTTAAGGACTGAAATGCTTCTTCAGCCTCTGGGGACCATTTAACCATGACCGACTCTTTCCCTTTTGTCAGGTTGGTGAGGGGCACAGCCTGAGAAGTAAAATGGGGAATGAATCGTCGATAATAGCCAGCGATTCCCAGAAAGGCTCGTACCTGTTTCTTGCTGTTGGGACGTGGCCAACTCTGTATGGCCTCGACTTTATTGACTTGGGGTTTTATCACCCCCCTCCCAATAGTGTACCCAAGATATTTGGCCTCCTCCTGTCCAATGGTACACTTCTTTGGATTGGCCGTAAACCCAGCTTCCCGGATAGAGTCTAGGACTGCTTGTACTTTTGGCAAATGTGAGACCCAGTCTGTGCTATGGATAATCACATCATCCAGGTAAGCTGCAGCATATTTCTGATGGGGCCTCAGAATCTTATCCATTTTCCGCTGGAATGTTGCCGGTGCATTCTGTAACCCAAACGGCATTCTCTTATATTGGAATGCCCCATCTGGGGTTACAAACGCAGTTTTCTCCTTGGCCGACTCGGCCAGGGGAATTTGCCAATACCCTTTGGTGAGATCAAGAGTTGTCATATATCGGGCTGTTCCCAGCCGGTCAATCAACTCATCTATACGTGGCATGGGGTAGGTGTCAAATTTTGTAACTTTATTCAATTGTCGAAACAAAACCGCCAGCTCCCATCAGGTTTGGGCACTAGTACGATAGGACTGGACCAGTCACTCTGGGACTCCTCTATCACACCCAATTCCAGCATCCTTTGAACCTCCCCATGTATTGCCTCCCGTCGGGCCTCTGGTATTCTATAAGGTTTTAGTTTTACCCTTTCTCCTGGCGGGGTGATAATGTCATGCTCTACGCCAGATGTTTGTCCTGGCAGCTAAGAGAAAATCTCTTTGTTACAAAGTACAAACTCTTTAACCTCCTGTTGTTGGGGTTTTCGATAAGGTGACTGCTATTCCATCCTCAGGAACTAAGCAATCAGGCTGGGCTTGTGACCAAGTCTCTGCGACTAGGGATTCCCTATCCCTCCAGGCTTTCAGCAGATTGACGTGATAGATCTGCTCCGGCTTTCGCCTTCCTGGCTGTCTAACCCTGTAGTTCACCTCACTAATTTTTTTCAATTACTTCATATGGACCTTGCCATTTGGCCAGAAATTTGCTTTCAACCGTAGGGACTAGCACCAAGACCCTATCCCCCGGGGAAAAAGTACGGGTCTTGGCCCCACGGTTGTACACTCTCTGCTGTGCTAACTGCGCTTGGGTCAAATGTTCCTTTACAATTGGCATTACCTGTGCGATTCTATCCTGCATCAGGGCGACATGCTCAATCACACTCCTGTGAGGAGAACTCTCATTTTCCCAAGTTTCCTTGGCGATATCCAGCAGCCCTCTTGGGTGTCTCCCATAGAGCAACTCGAAGGGTGAGAAACCCGTAGAGGATTGGGGTACCTCCCTAATGGCAAACATCAGATAGGGTATTAGACAGTCCCAATTCTTTCCATCTCTATCCACCACCTTCTTTAACCACTTGCTTACTGGGCACTTAAACCCCCCTCAGTCCCAGACCAATTTTCAGCTTTCAGCGCTGATGCACTTTGAATGACAAGTACGCGGTCATACAACACTGTACCCAAATTAAATTTCTATCATTTTTTTCCCACAAATAGAGCTTTCTTTTGGTGGTATTTAGTTACAGCTCGGAGTTTTATTTTTTGCTAAACAAACAAAAAAAGATGCAAAAAAAAAAAAAAAAAAAAATCATGTTTTAATAGTTTGTTATAAAATTTTGCAAACGGGTCATTTTTCTCCTTCATTGAAGTGCGCTGATGAGGCGGCACTGATAGGCTGCATTGGTGGGCACTGATGGGCTGCATTGGTGGGCACTGATAGGCTGCATTGGTGGGCACTGATAGGCTGCACTTGTGGGCACTGATAGGCATAGTTAAGGCGGCACTAATAGGCACAGATAAGGCGGCACCGATGGGCACAGATAAGGCGGCACTGATGGGCAAAGATGGGCACAGATAAGATGACACGGATGGGTGGCACGGATAAGTGGCACGGATGGGCACTGATAGGTACCACAGATAGATGGGACTGATGGGCACTGATAGGTGGCACTGATAGGTGGCTCTGATAGGTGGCACTGCTGGGCACTGATGGGCAGCACTGCTGGGCACTGATGGGCGGCACTGCTGGGCACTGATGGGCGGCACTGGGGTGCAGCACCTTTGAGGCAGATTGGGTGGCACTGTGGGTGGCACTGTGGGTGGCACTGTGGGTGGCACTGTGGGGTGGCACTGTGGGGTGGCACTGTGGGTGGCACTGTGGGGTGGCACTGTGGGCATTATGGGCACAGACGGGGGGCACTTACTTTTACTTTGTTATATTTCAGGATGGCACTGCGGGAGGCAGGTGGGCACTGGCAGGTGGCATGTGGTGCCTTTCATTGCTGGCCGTGATCGGGACTGATGTCCCGATCACGGCCGCCGGTGATCGGCTTTTTTTTTTTCTCCTCGCGCTGTCAGCGCGAGGAGGAATAATAGCCGATTACCGGCTCCGTTCTATCACATGATCAGCTGTCATTGGCTGACAGCTGATCACGTGATAAGGGGTCGGGATCGACCCCTTACACGGATCGGTGATCAGGCGAGTCTCACGGACTCGCCGATCACAGAGCGCGCCGCGCGCGCCCCTCAGGGGGCGCGCAGGCCGCTCGTAACCAGGACGACGTCAATAGACGTAGTCCTGGAAATCTAGGTCCGCGCTAATGCCGTCATTCGGCAATAGCGCGGTACCCAAGTGGTTAACATTTGTTTTAGGGTTTTGTTGAATCTTTCAACCAACCCATCTGTTTGGGGGTGATACACAGATGTACGCAATTGTGTCACTTTGTACAACTTGCATAGTTCTTTCATTACCCGGGACATAAAGGGTGTACCTTGGTCCGTAAGCAGTTCCTTACAAATACCCACGCGGCTAAAAACAAGAGATAGCTCTTTGGCTATGGTTTTGGCCGAGGTATTTCGGAGAGGAATTGCTTCCGGATAACGGGTGGCATAGTCCAATATAACCAAAATGTACTGATGCCCCCTAGCGGACTTCATTATCGGACCTACCAAATCCATTGCTATCCTCTCAAAGGGGACCTCAGTGATAGGAAGAGGTACCAGCGGGTTACGGAAATGTGGCATAGGTGCCGACTTCTGACACACAGGGCAGGAGGAACAATAATTTTCTATTTCCTTCATGACCCCAGGCCAATAGAATCTCTGCAGTACCCTCTCTCTGGTTTTCTCATTCCCCAGATGACCTCCCAGAATGTGCCCATGGGCCAATTCTAACACCAACTTCCTGTAAGGTTTGGGCACTACAAGTTGCTCAATGGTTTCTTCTGCCCTTTGAGCCACTCGATACAGCAGGTCCCTTTCCATAGTGAAGTAAGGATAAGGGCAAGTCTTATCTGGGTTCACTAACTCGCCATCTATTTTCACCACATTTTCCCGTGCCTTTATTAGGGTGGGGTCTTTTAACTGTTCTGTGGCAAAATTTTCCCTGTGAACCTCAAGATCCGAAAACTCCACAGACGGCATGTTTTCATCTGAGGATGTTGATTCCTCCCCAGTTTCTCGAGTTTCCCCCGCCAATACCGACAAGGGAAATTCAGGAGAGTCCTCACCACCCCCAGAGGAATTCTGGTCATCTTCCTGGTCTATAGGGGCACCAGTGGGGGGCTCAGGACAATCCCAGAGTTCCCAGAATTTTGGAAAATCCCTTCCTACAATAGCATCATGTGTTAAGTGAGACACTAACCCCACCTGATGAGAGAGGTTACCTTTGGGGGTCTCAAAAAACACTGAAGTTACAGGATACTCTCGGGGGTCCCCATGCACACAAATAACAGCCACCTTGTTCTTCCCAGAGACCTCTGTAGTAACTAATTCAGCTTTTATCAATGTTACCAGGCTACCTGAATGCAGCAACACATCAACATGTCTACCATTAATACACATTTTACATAAATGTTTCTCAGGTCCCCGAATGGCAGTGCATGCAACTGTCGCAAACAGCGACTGACGTCTCTCCCTTATCAAGTCACATTGCATAGGCTCATCCACAACGGGGCAATTGGCTGCAATATGTCCCTCTTGCCGGCAGCGGTAGCAAATAATCTTTTTCGCTGTCTCTTGCAGCATGGGCTTCCTGGGCTGCTCCCGCCAGACCTTAGGTAGAACTCCCACCCTCTCACGCTCTCCACCCTCACCCCTTGGAGTCATCTTACCCGCCACTGGGGATGATCTGGTCTTAGGATGGAAAGTCCGTGAGTCCCTGGAAGAGGTGGTCAGGTTCTCTGTAGCCAAGTACCTCTCAACCAGATCCACAAGTTTATCGGCATTTTCTGGGTCTCCATGGCTTACCCATCTTTGGATGGCAGTAGGAAGAGCTCTCAGGAAACGATCCATAACAACACGTTCCACAATGTTTGGTGCGGTCAAAGTCTCTGGCTGCAGCCACTATCTGCTCAGGTGAATGAGATCATACATTTGAGACCTGGGGGGTTTTCCAACCTGAAAAGTCCAATTATGCACACGCTGAGCCCGGACGGCCAGGGTGACACCCAGCCGTGCCAATATTTCTGCTTTTAGCACCACATAGTCTTTTGCTTGGTCAGGCTCTAGGTCATAATAAGCTTTCTGCGATTCCCCAGTTAACAGAGGGGCCACCAGTCCAGCCCATTGCTCCTTAGGCCACTTTTCCCTTTCAGCAGTCCTTTCAAATGTGGTCAAAAACACCTCCGGATCATCCTCTCCCGTCATTTTTGTCAGTAAACGGCTCACACCAAAGGATGCGGTATTATTGTAACCACTTGCCTCATTGGTCTGCGGACGTTGCTGTATTAATGTCTCTATTTGCTGTCGAAAACTCTGCTCTTGCTTCTGCAACAGGTCTATGAAGCGGGGTTCAGATCGCTGCTGGGCTTGTTGCTGAGCTTCCAGACTCTGCAGGTGAGCTTTCTGCTGGGCTGCAAGGCTCTTTTGTAAAGCCGCATTTGTTTGCTGCTGATTTGCATTTGCTAGAGCCAGCTGTCTCAGTATCTCCTCCATGCTGGCCTTAAAAAAAAAAATGCCAAAATTCTCCACCAACTGTGAGGGGGTTAGCTCGGCAGCGGGTGTGTGTGACCCCCTGGATGGGTTCACAACACAAAGTCAGGCACAGCAGACAGCGTTGTAGGTGCAAAAAAACAAAAGATGCGGTTTATTTATGCTACATGCAGTGAAACATATAACAGCCAAACAAAAATAAAACATGAAAATAAATCCTGGTCAGCTTGACCTCTAATTACACACATGGATTCCCTGTCTAACAACTGAGTGCAGCCTTGTGCAGCACCAGTCCCTGTCTCTGTCTCTGTTGTAGAGGTTTGCCACACAGGCGTTACCTCACCGCACAGAACAGGTGTCACACTCCCCAGTCTTTACAAACACAAAACTGGTTCCAGGATGGAGCATCTCCCTAAGCATGCTGGGGTTTTTGTAGAGGTCTTAATGAGCCCACTTACTTCAGCTGGGCTCATTAACTCTTCCCCTCTAGTTGTACAAGTCTGCATAAAGCCTGAATCTAGGACACACATATTTCCCATCCTGGATACAACCAGGTGACTTTACCTGCGTGCTGCCACACTAGATACACCACATCTATGGGCCTTCCTTTATCTAGATACACCACGTCTACGGGCCTTCCTTTATCTAGATACACCACGTCTACGGGCCTTCCTTTATCTAGATACACCACGTCTACGGGCCTTCCTTTATCTAGATACACCACGTCTACGGGCCTTCCTTTATCTAGATACACCACGTCTACGGGCCTTCCTTTATCTAGATACACCACATCTACGGGCCTTCCTTTATCTAGATACACCACGTCTACGGGCCTTCCTTTATCTAGATACACCACGTCTACGGGCCTTCCTTTATCTAGATACACCACATCTATGGGCCTTCCTTTATCTAGATACACCACGTCTACGGGCCTTCCTTTATCTAGATACACCACGTCTACGGACCTTCCTTTATCTAGATACACCACGTCTACGGGCCTTCCTTTATCTAGATACACCACGTCTACGGGCCTTCCTTTATCTAGATACACCATGTCTACGGGCCTTCCTTTATCTAGATACACCACGTCTACAGACCTTCCTTTATCTAGATACACCACGTCTACGGGCCTTCCTTTATCTAGATACACCACGTCTACGGGCCTTCCTTTATCTAGATACACCACGTCTACGGGCCTTCCTTTATCTAGATACACCACGTCTACGAGCCTTCCTTTATCTAGATACACCACGTCTACGGGCCTTCCTTTATCTAGATACACCACGTCTACGGGCCTTCCTTTATCTAGATACACCACGTCTACGGGCCTTCCTTTATCTAGATACACCACGTCTACGGGCCTTCCTTTATCTAGATACACCACGTCTACGGGCCTTCCTTTATCTAGATACACCACGTCTACGGACCTTCCTTTATCTAGATACACCACGTCTACGGACCTTCCTTTATCAGTCATTCTGTCCTCTGATAACCATGGAGGGGCTTCCTGTGACGTGTCATGGAGGATAAACACTGCAGTTTTGGTGACTGAAGCCCCCCGATTCCCTTGTGAAGGGTACAGGTCAGCACAGAAGATATAGTCACATGACAGGAGGAGGCGTTGCAGGATAGTGGGAGGAGTCACAAGATGGTGGGATGGGCCCAATAACATTGAATAGGGGTATTATTGGACAGGTCAGTAAAACTCTGAAGGTCATGTCGGCATCCGGGGCGCATTTCGAGTGAACCAAACCGCATATCACCGCAGCGCCGTCTGGCTCGGCGCCATAAAAAAGTAAAAATCAGGGACGCCTTTCTCTGTTTCTCGCAGGTAATGATGACCAATAAAATGAATGGGCGGAGCTACCCGATATCACAGATCTGAGCTCCTCCTTCTCCACTGCACATCACAGTCCTCAAACCCTCCCCCACCCCCCACCACACTACTAACCGCCTCCCACCTGCCATATAGACCAATGACAGCGGAGCGGAGCCATGTCATATGACCACGCCCAGTTTAGGCTCTTCACCCATGTGATTGGCTGTGTCCAATCACAGCTGATCCCATGTAAACAAGGAAATAAAATATATAAAAAAGGGGCGGTCTTTTTTAGTTTTTTTATTATTTTAGAAAAGATAAAACCCCGCCCAACGGTGATTAATTATCACCAAGAGAAAGTTCTATTTGTGTGAATAAAATGTGTAGAGTTTTGTATGACCGTGTAATTGTCACTCAAAGTGCGACCGCCATGAAAGCTGCAAATTGTGCTGGGCAGGAAGGCGGGGGTGGGGGGTCTGGATGGAGGGTGGGAGCTGCAAGATAGTGATTGACTGCTTGGATGAAGGGCGGTCCTAGCAACCAATCACTTGCTTGATAACCTTGGGCAGCTCCCGCCCTCCATCCACAACAGTCCTCCCTCCCGCTGTCAGCTCTGTGAGGAATACTGAGTGACGATTGGTGGAAGAAAAGGCTCCTAAATGCTGTGACAGCTGAGACTCCTCCCACAGTCTGCCATCTAGTAATGCCTGATAGTGGAGTCACACCACTGGGGGAGGAGTCACACCACGGGGGGAGAAGTCACACCGCAGCGGGAGGAGCCACACCGCGGGGGGAGGAGTCACACCACGGGGGAGGAGTCACACCACGGGGGAGGAGTCACACCGCGGCGGGAGGAGCCACACCGCGGCTGGATGGAGTCACCCCGCGGCTGGGGAGAGTCACCCCGCGGCTGGGGAGAGTCACCCCGCGGCTGGGGAGGGGTCACCCCGCGGCTGGGGAGGGGTCACCCCGCGGGGGGGGGTCACACTATGGGGGAGGAGCCATACTACGGGGGGAGGAGCCACACCACGGCTGGGGGGAGTCACACCACGGGGAGTCACACCACGGGGAGGAGGAGTCACGGGAGGGTGGGGAGAGTCACACCACGGGGAGGAGGAGTCACGGGAGGGTGGGGGGAGTCAGTGGATGGTGGGAGGAGTCACAAAATGTGGGAGGAGTCCCTCGATGGTGGGAGGAGCCACACGATGGTGGGAGGAGTCAGTTGATAGTGGGGGAGTCACGGGATGGTGGGAGGAGTCATGGGATGGTAGGAGAAGCCACGCAATGGTGGGAGGGGTAACGGGATATTGGGAGGAGTCAGTGAATGGTGGGAGGGCCACAAGATGGGAGGAGTCCATTGATGGTGGGAGGGGTCACGGGTTGGTGGGAGGAGACGGTGGGAGGGGTCACAGGTTGGTGGGAGAAGACAGGAGATGGTGGGAGGAGTCACGGTATGGTGGGAGGAGTCACGGTATGGTGGGAGGAGCCACAGCAGCCTAGAGGCGATTCAGTTCGCATTGTGCGCTATATAAGTATTTCATTCATTCATTCATTCAGGATTGTGTGAGGAGCCACGCGATGGGAGGAGGAGACAGGGGATGGTGGGATGACCAGGGGATGGTGGGAGGAGTCAGTGGATGGTGGGAGGAGCCACAGGTTTGTGTGAGGAGCCACGCGATGTTGGGAGGAGCCACGCGATGTTGGGAGGAGTCAGGGGATGGTGGGAGGAGTCACGTGATAGGAGGGGTCAGTGGATGGTGAGAGGAGTCACGGGATGGTGGGAGGAGCCACGTGATGGGAGGATTCAGTGGATGGTGAGAGGAGTCACGGGATGGTGGGAGGAGTCGTGGGTGGAGTCACACACTGGAAGATGTCACAGGATGTGGGAGGAGCCACACAGTGGTGGGAGGAGTCAGTTGGTGGTGGGAGGAGTCAGTGGATGGTGAGAGGAGTCACTGGATGGTGGGAAGAGCCATGTGATGGGAGGATTCAGTGGATGGTGGAAGGAGTCGTGGGAGAAGTCACGGGATGTGGGAGGAGTCAGTTGGTGGTGGGAGGAGTCAGTTGATGGTGGGAGGAGTCACATGGGGGTGGGAGGAGTCACACGATGATGAGAGCAGTCAGTGGATGGTGGGAGGAGCCACGGGGTGGTGGGAGGAGTCACGCAGTGGGAGGAGTCAGTTGATGGTGGGAGGAGTCACTGGGTGGTGGGAGGGGCCACATGATGGTGGGAGGAGTCAGTGGATGGTGGGAGGAGCCACGCGATGAGAGGAGTCAGTGGATGGTGGGAGGAGTCACATGATGGTGGGAGGCGTTACGGGATAGTGTGAGGAGCTATGCGATGGAGGGAGGAGTCACTGGATGGTGGGAGGAGACAGGAGATGGTGGGAGGAGTCACACAATGGTGGGTGGAGTCACACGATGGGAGGAGTCAGTGGGTGGTGGGAGGAGTCACTGGATGGTGGGAGGAGTCACACAGTGGGAGGAGTCAGTGGATGTTGGGAGGAGCCATGCCATGGAGGGCACCTGATGTAAGTGGCACTGTTATGGGGCACCTGATGTAAGGGGCACTCTGTTGGGGGCACCTGATGTAAGGGGCACTCTTATGGCGGCACCTGATGTAAGGTGGTTCTATTACTTACAATGTGGATGTGATTGGCTGACGTTTGTGTTCTTTCTTTGTCTTCCATCTTGTTTCGGGTACAGATAGTTGTTGGTGGAAGGACGGAATAAAAGGGTCCAGCCAGTGAAGGGGGAAGAGCTCAGAGTAATGGAGAAGAGGAGTGTCCTGCAAGGCAGAATCCGGGGCTCAGAGAAGACCGCTCACCATCAACATCTCCAAGGCCAACACACCACTGGAAGCTCTGAGGATCAGCACTAAACAGCTGCCCCGCTAGGAGGTAAAGCCTAACCTACTAACAATGTCTTTGCTACAAGTCACCCCCCAGTATCTGCTGATACCCCACATAGTTACAGGTCACCCTCCATTCTACCCATACTCTAGGCCACCCTCTGGCCCAGTCTGTAAATACTACAGATCACCAGTTATCAGGACCATCAATAGGGGGTACAGGCAGCACTTCCCATTGGGTCAGCAGGTGGTGGAACAGAAGCTGTCTGTGGATAGGTGGGGGCTGTCAGGTCAGCTTTCCAGTGCCCCATCATTTCTAATGGCAGCCCAGTCTTCGTCCGGAGGGTTCAATATTGAGTTTGCCCTTTGCAGCTATAACAGGTTCACCTCTTCTGGAAAGGCCGTCCACAAGGTTTAGGAGGGTGTCTATGGAAATGTTTGACCATTCTTCCAGAAGAACTTTTGTGAGTTCAGGCACTGATGTTGGACGAGAAGGCCTACCTCGCAGTCTCCGATCTAATTCATCCTAAAGGTGTTCTATGGGGTTGAGGTAAGGACTCTGTGCAGGCCAGTCAAGTACCTCCACTCCAAACTCGCTCATCCATGTCTTTATGGACCTTGCTTTGTGCACTGGTGAGCAATCATGTTGGAACAGGAAGAGGCCGTCCCCAAACTGTTCCCACAAAGTTGGGAGCATGAAATTGTCCAAAATGTCTTGGTATGCTGACGCCTTAAGAGTTCCCTTCACTGGAACTAAGGGGCCAAGTCCAACCTCTGAAAAGCAACCCCCCCACCATAATCCCCTCTCCGACACCATAATCCCCCCTCTGACACCATAATCTCCCCTCCCCCAACTCCATAATCTCCCCTCTGACACCATAATCTCCCCTCCCCCCACTCCATAATCTCCCCTCCCCCACTCCATAATCCCCCCTCTGACATCATAATCTCCCCTCCCCAACTCCATAATCTCCCCTCTGACACCATAATCTCCCCTCCCCCACTCCATAATCTCCCCTCCCCCCACTCCATAATCTCCCCTCCCCCCCACTCCATAATCTCCCCTCCCCCAACTCCATAATCTCCCCTCCGACACCATAATCCCCCCTCCCCCCTCCGACACCATAATCCCCCCACTCCATAATCCCCCCCTCCACCAATTGGTTTGGACCAGCGCACAAAGACATTAATGGCTGTGTGTTGAGTTATTTGGAGGGGACAGGAAATGTACACTGTTATACAAGCTGTACACTCACTACTTTACATTTTAGAAGAAGAAGAAATGTCACTGAGGGGTGTACTTACTTTTGTCACATACTGTATATTTACCTAGAAAAATGGTGAGGTGTTCTATACTTATTTTACCCGCTGCTACCCACCTCAATACCAGGCACTTACACCCCCTTCCTGTACACACCAATTTTCAGCTTTCAGCGCTCTCACAGTTTGAATGACAATTACTCAGTCATACAACACTACCCATATGAAACTTGCGTCCTTTTTTCCACACAAATAGACCTTTCTTTTGGTGGTATTTAATCACTAGTGGGGTTTTTATTTTTGTGCTATAAATTAAAAAAAATTGTTTCTGTCATAAAATTTTTCTAATTAGTAATTATGGGGGGTGTGGAGTGTATGGAGGTGGGAGGTATGTACATGAGGGGTGCGGAGTGTACGGAGGTGGGAGGTATGTACATGAGAGGTGCGGAGTGTATGGAGGTGGGAGGTATGTACATGAGGGGTGTGGAGTGTATGGAGGTCGGAGGTATGTACATGAGGGGTGTGGAGTGTATGGAGGTAGGAGGTATGTACATGAGAGGGGTGTGGAGTGTATGGAGGTGGGAGGTATGTACATGAGGGGTGTGCAGTGTATGGAGGTGGGAGATATGTACATGAGGGGTGTGGAGTGTATGGAGGTGGGAGGTATGTACATGAGATGGGTGCGGAGTGTATGGAGGTAGGAGGTATGTACATGAGGGGTGCGGAGTGTACGGAGGTGGGAGGTATGTATATGAGGGGTGTGGAGTGTATGGAGGTGGGAGGTATGTACATGAGAGGTGCGGAGTGTATGGAGGTGGGAGGTATGTACATGAGGGGTGTGGAGTGTATGGAGGTGGGAGGTATGTACATGAGAGGGGTGTGGAGTGTATGGAGATGGGAGGTATGTACATGAGAGGGGTGTGGAGTGTATGGAGGTGGGAGGTATGTACATGAGGGGTGTGGAGTGTATGGAGGTGGGAGGTATGTACATGAGGGGTGTGGAGTGTATGGAGGTGGGAGGTATGTACATGAGGGGTGTGGAGTGTATGGAGGTGGGAGGTATGTACATGAGAGGGGTGTGGAGTGTATGGAGGTGGGAGGTATGTACATGAGGGGTGTGGAGTGTATGGAGGTGGGAGGTATGTACATGAGGGGTGTGGAGTGTATGGAGGTGGGAGGTATGTACATGAGGGGTGTGGAGTGGACTGGTATGTCCCTGCACAAAATGACATTTCTAAAGGAATAAAAGTCATTTAAAACTGCTTGCGGCTTTAATGTAATGTCTGGTCCCGGCAATATGGATGAAAATCATTGAGAACAAAGGCATGGGTACCCCGCCCCCAAGCCCATTACCAGCCCCTTTGGGTCTTGTATGGACATTAAGGAGAACCGCACACCCAAATTATAAAAAGGAAAGGCCTGAGGCCCCCAGGCCCTATATACTCAGAACAGCAGTATACAGGCGGTCCAAACAAGACAGGGACTGTGTAGGTTTGTTATTAAGTAGAATCTGTTTGTAATTTTTAACTGGTACATTTTTAAAGTGTAGCTCCAGCCAAAAAATCTATTTTTAAGCTTTTTGGAAAACATAGGGAAGGGTTATCACCCCTGTACAATTTGTTTTGCTGTCTGTGCGCACCTGTTCAGAAGATTTCACCTCACTTTCTGTCCCAATGACAATTGGATTGTTAAAATTTGGGTTTTTTTGTGAAACAAGGAACTCTTACAGGAGAGAATTTCCCTTCCTAGGGGTAGATTTCCTCTCACTTCCTGTTGTCTCCTTCTGTTTGAAAGTAGGAGTTGTTTGTAAGTTGGATGTTTGAAAGTAGGGGCCTGCTCTATATACTCAAAATATAAACGCAAAAATGTGGGCCTTAGGTGTTGGTGTTGCCACAACACTGTAATCCCTCACAGTTACTCTGGGTGGGCGCAGGAACGGGCCCTGCTGTGAAATATTAGATCAAGAATTGTAATTACATGCCCCGCTCTAATTTGGCACCAACGGACCATAATGTTCGATCTTCCTCTTGAAATCGAAGCTCATCCCTAGTGGTGAAGTATGGGGCAAGATTCCTCACCCTGCTGCCATTCCTCATTATATTTCTTAGAAAAAAGAAGAAAAAAAAACACATACAAAGACAATTAAGGTACGACCAATCTTTATTGGAGATAAATCTATAGATGGAAATGATTGTCGGGCTTCGGAGAACAGTGACGGTTGACCTAGGACTCCTCAAAGGCAGGGCCTTTTTACACTAAGCCTAAACCTTAAGATGATTCAGAGGAAGGCGAAAACCCCCCGGCCAGATGGGCTCCAAGGGGGGGGAAAATTCCTTCCTGACCCCCTAAGGCGATCGGATTGTCCCTGAATCATCAGTCTAGGGTGCCCAGTTCATCTCATATAGAGAAAAAAACCATACATAGAACCATACAGAACATATGTATTGCAGGTATGTATGCAATAAAACACACCTACCTGCTTGTTCACAACTTTGGGGCTCATTCAGAATATATGCATTGAGCATCCGCACAGATCAGCGCCCCCACACTGATCAGTGCCTCCGCCCGCCGCACCGATTCCTTATGTTTTCTGTGCCCAGCCCCCTACAGGAGGACTGGTGGTACCCCCTTATTGGTGGCCCTGGTGGTGGTATGTAGACATGCTGTGTATGATGGTATGCATGGTGCTATATACGCAGGTATGTATGCAATAAAACACACTTGCATGCTTGTTTACAATCATCTTTGGGGA
Organism: Lithobates pipiens; assembly: GCF_037356315.1. Classification (NCBI taxonomy): domain Eukaryota; kingdom Metazoa; phylum Chordata; class Amphibia; order Anura; family Ranidae; genus Lithobates; species Lithobates pipiens. Next base: position 693,608 of record NW_027507871.1, on the reverse strand, counting down.
TCATTCAGAATATATGCATTGAGCATCCGCACAGATCAGTGCCTCCCCCACTGATCAGTGCATCCGCCCGCCGCACCGATTCCTCATGTTTTCTGTGCCCAGCCCCTACAGGAGAACCAGTGGTACCCCCTTATTGGTGGCCCCGATGGTGGTATGTTTGGTACTAGGTAGGCATGCTGAGTATGGTGGTATGTATGGCCCTATGTATACATTCTATGTATGGTTCTATGTATGGTGTAGGGAGATCATTGCCAGTGTGCCACAATTATCTCACTCAGTACTGCTTGTGTTACCGTCTCACAGCAGGCAAATCTCTTTTGAGGTCAAATACCCTCGGTTGGTGGTGACGAGGCTCTTCCTTCAAATGGTGATGAGGAGGCCCTCTATTAATGTCATTGCCCCTCGGATGGTGGTGACGAGGCTCTTCCTTCAAATGTTGCTGACGTGGCCCTCTGTTAATGTCATTGCCCCTCGGTTGGTGGTGACGAGGCTCTTCCATCAAATGGGGCTGACAAGGCCCTCTGTTAATGTCATTGCCCCTTGGATGGTGGTGACGAGGCTCTTCCTTCAAATGGGGCTGACGAGGCCCTCTGTTAATGTCATTGCCCCTTGGATGGTGCTGACGAGGCTCTTCCTTCAAATGGGGCTGACGAGGCCCTCTGTTAATGTCATTGCCCCTCGGTTGGTGGTGACGAGGCTCTTCCTTCAAATAGGGCTGACGAGGCCCTCTGTTAATGTCATTGCCCCTCGGTTGGTGGTGACGAGGCTCTTCCTTCAAATGGGGCTGATGAGGCCCTCTGTTAATGTCATTGCCCCTTGGATGGTGCCGACGAGGCTCTTCCTTCAAATGGTGATGAGGAGGCCCTCTGTTAATGTCATTGCCCCTTGGATGGTGCTGACGAGGCTCTTCCTTCAAATGGGGCTGACGAGGCCCTCTGTTAATGTCATTGCCCCTTGGATGGTGCTGACGAGGCTCTTCCTTCAAATGGGGCTGACGAGGCCCTCTGTTAATGTCATTGCACCTTGGATGGTGCTGATGAGGCCCTCTGTTAATGTCATTGCCCCTTGGATGGTGCTGACGAGGCCCTCTGTTAATGTCATTGCCCCTTGGATGGTGCTGACGAGGCCCTCTGTTAATGTCATTGCCCCTTGGATGGTGCTGACGAGGCTCTGTGTTAATGTTATTGCCCCTCGGATGGTGGCGACGAGGCTCTGGGTTGATACTGGTTTTCCAGTGGTGAGTATTAGGCCACTGGCTGCAATTCACATTCTCGCTCAGGTAGGAGAAGCCCTCAAATCTCTCCTGCCGGTGTGGAACCTCATCTCTCCCAAAGTCTTCATTTTTAATGAAAGCATCCCCTGGAATTCCTTCCCCCAGGTCTTCCTCATGCATCTGGAAAGAGAAAAAAGTATTTTGTCAATGTTTCTGATCGATAGGGAAATAATCCCTAGAAATCCCCCCATTGTGCTGGGACTCCTCCCGTATACTTACATGTCGATTTGGAAATGGTGGGCGTGAGTTCCCTTTCTCTAGCTCCTTCCAGTCCACCTTGCTGAAGTAGGGGTGTTCTCTGATGTCTCTTACTAGACTCATCCGCAGCTCTTGGTCTTTACATAGGAACTGTAAAAAGGAACAAAATATAATAAGATACACTGGAATAACATGAACAATCTATGAACAATGTAATATTTGATTCTGATTCTCTCTATTATTTTGCCTTCTGACCTGCTACTACATCCTGATTGGATTGGATGGTAGCATGGGGCCTTATTTGTGTCATATTAGTTCAGAATAGTTATTAAAGGAAAGAAACATCAGATATTTTGCAATTAAATGTGAATTAGGAATGTATTAAAAAAGAGATTTCTATGAAATCTGCACCTGCCATGATTTTTCTTATGACTCTGGCAGTCCCAGGGGAGTTCTATATGTTGTCTGTGCACGGAATGTCCCCAGAAATTGAATTCAATGTGTGCGATTGGCCCCATCACTATCCAATGGAACCACCCGGACCGTAAATTAAAAAGGGCTGCTTCTTTCCTTATGACAGGGGAAGGCAGATCCTTCCATTAAGCAGTCAGCTTGCTGAAAGTACAGCTATGACCTCCATCGATATGTGATGGTAAGAAGGTGGAACCATGTTTAATAAAATCCTAATAAGATATAATGTATGCAACAGGGAAAGAACATTGTCACTTAAAAGGTGTAAAATTTCTATGTATACTTACCATCTCTATGACGTCACGGAGATACGGGTTCATGCTATCTGGATAATGCGGTTCCCTTGTGGTCACGATCTTCACTTCTTCCTCTGCGGACTCCCTGCCGGTCAGAAATGGATGTCTGCCGAAAGCCATCTTATACACGATTATTCCCAGAGAGAAATAATCAGCCGCTCCGAAGTATGGAATGTTTTGAAGGGCCTGTAGAAACATAAAGAGAAAAAGAAGGATGAGCTGATTGTTGGGTAGAGGACGGAGACGACTCAATGCTGATATATGGGATCTATGAATCCTCCCAGGACTCCTAAAATTGTGCTCAAAAGACCTCAAACCAAGGCGGAGCTTGTGAATATTGGAGGTGGGGCTTTAGGTCTCACAGAGACACAAAAGGAAATTGGCTGAAATCTTCCAAATTGAGGTAAATTTCACCAGAACAGGAGTGCCCGTTGAAGGTTTCTCCTCCCCTCGTGTTCTGGGGAAAGATCTAAAACTCTAACTTTCTTTCTCAATGACAATGGTCACCAATACAAACCAATGGGGACAAATACCCCTGGAATATTGTTCCAGCCTGGAAACCCACTGAAACCAACCAGGTCACCAGTAAAGAAATTCTTAATTTAGTGAAAAATTACCTCCCTTTAGCTTATCTCTATATCCCATTATAACAAATATTACAATTAGGTCTAATATCAGGTGGAAAGCAAGTATCTTACCTCTGGCGACAAGTACCCTGGTGTTCCCGATTGTCCTTGAATCCTGCTGGACTCCGTGACGCCCATACGTGCCAAGCCGAAATCGGCTATTTTGATGTGTCCAACGTTATCCAAAAGAATATTTGCAGGCTTGAGGTCTCTGTGGATGATCTCCCTAGAATGCAGAAACTGCAGACCACAGATCATTTCTGCTATGAAGTATCTGATGGGGGAAAGAGATAGAGGAATTAGCATCACAAATCATCACAGAGTAATGAAATCTAAAGATGAAATGACTTCCCCCTGTAATACATAGGGGTTTGGATGGACGAGGCTCAGGTGAAGGGGCTGACTACATCACTGGCTGTGGTCAGTCACCCCCGACTCCAGAGTGACCCGTTCATTGATCTTACCTTATGGTGCCCCCAGGAAATGGAGCTACTGCCATGGCACTATGGAGATCCCCTCTGGTCACACATTCCAGGACAAAGGCGAGATGATTCTGTGTGAACACAAGAGATAAAGTTTACATTATAGACATGCAGGATTTCATTTTGTGGAGGAATAGACAGACACACTTAATTTAGGAAAACCGGACAGAGGAACTAAGTAGGCCGCCATTACTGGACTGTTCTTATTGCAATGCTACTTCTGTCTGGTCTGGTAAAGAAATTGGAAGGTGAAAAGACTTACCTTTGTCTGGAACGTTCCAAACAGATGTGTAATAAATGGACACTCCCTGGCTACTTTCAGCACGTCACGTTCTAAGAAAACCATATCACTATCGTCTTCATAATGAATAAATTCTGTCTTTTTCACAAGTTTAACCGCCAGCTTCTGGTCAATGGCGGGATGAGAGGCCAAGATCACCTGCGAACTGGCCCCCTTTCCAAGGACTCCATAACAGGTCATGTGTTCAAAGGAGAGTACACATGACTGGTCCTTGGTGACCACGCTGGATGGTACTTGTGAGGCGATCTCATCATGTGTGCTGCGGATGGATGGATTGTCTAGGTCGCACTCTGGTGGAGTAGCCACGTCTTGGTCGCACTCTGGTGGAGGGGCCACGTCTTGGTCGCACTCTGGTGGAGGGGCCACGTCTTGGTCGCACTCCGGTGGAGGGGCCACGTCTTGGTCGCACTCCGGTGGAGGGGCCACGCCTTGGTCGCACTCCGGTGGAGGGGCCACGCCTTGGTCGCACTCCGGTGGAGTGGCCACGCCTTGGTCGCACTCCGGTGGAGTGGCCACGCCTTGGTCGCACTCCGGTGGAGTGGCCACGCCTTGGTCGCACTCCGGTGGAGTGGCCACGTCCTGGTCGCACTCCGGTGGAGTGGCCACGTCCTGGTCGCACTCCGGTGGAGTGGACAGGTCCTGGTCGCACTCCGGTGGAGTGGACAGGTCCTGGTCGCACTCCGGTGGAGTGGACAGGTCCTGGTCGCACTCCGGTGGAGTGGACACGTCCTGGTCGCACTCCGGTGGAGTGGACACGTCCTGGTCGCACTCCGGTGGAGTGGACACGTCCTGGTCGCACTCCGGTGGAGTGGCCAGGTCCTGGTCGCACTCCGGTGGAGTGGACAGGTCCTGGTCGCACTCCGGTGGAGTGGACAGGTCCTGGTCGCACTCCGGTGGAGTGGACAGGTCCTGGTCGCACTCCGGTGGAGTGGACAGGTCCTGGTCGCACTCCGGTGGAGTGGACAGGTCCTGGTCGCACTCCGGTGGAGTGGACACGTCCGGGTCGCACTCCGGTGGAGTGGACACGTCCTGGTCGCACTCCGGTGGAGTGGACACGTCCTGGTCGCACTCCGGTGGAGTGGCCAGGTCCTGGTCGCACTCCGGTGGAGTGGACACGTCCTGGTCGCACTCCGGTGGAGTGGACACGTCCTGGTCGCACTCCGGTGGAGTGGACACGTCCTGGTCGCACGCCGGTGGAGTGGACACGTCCTGGTCGCACTCCGGTGGAGTGGCCAGGTCCTGGTCGCACTCCGGTGGAGTGGACACGTCCTGGTCGCACTCCGGTGGAGTGGACACGTCCTGGTCGCACTCCGGTGGAGTGGCCAGGTCCTGGTCGCACTCCGGTGGAGTGGACACGTCCTGGTCGCACTCCGGTGGAGTGGACACGTCCTGGTCGCACTCCGGTGGAGTGGCCAGGTCCTGGTCGCACTCCGGTGGAGTGGACCCGTCCTGGTCGCACTCCGGTGGAGTGGACCCGTCCTGGTCGCACTCCGGTGGAGTGGACACGCCCTGGTCGCACTCCGGTGGAGTGGACACGTCCTGGTCGCACTCCGGTGGAGTGGACCCGTCCGGGTCGCACTCCGGTGGAGTGGACACGTCCTGGTCGCACTCCGGTGGAGTGGACACGTCCTGGTCGCACTCCGGTGGAGTGGACACGTCCGGGTCGCACTCCGGTGGAGTGGACACGTCCTGGTCGCACTCCGGTGGAGTGGACACGTCCGGGTCGCACTCCGGTGGAGTGGACACGTCCTGGTCGCACTCCGGTGGAGTGGACACGTCCTGGTCGCACTCCGGTGGAGTGGCCAGGTCCTGGTCGCACTCCGGTGGAGTGGACACGTCCTGGTCGCACTCCGGTGGAGTGGACACGTCCGGGTTGCACTGTGGTGTGCAGTCAATACCGCGTACACCTACAATAAAAAAAGAGAGGAATTAGATTTAGCACCTTCACCTACATTTCATATATTTTTCTTTGTAGAACATCAAATTATGGAGAGAAGAGATGAAAACGCTGGTGCCAGAGACCATGAATAAACTCTACAGGACAGGGACACAAGGAGGACTAATGTTGTACTTTGTATAAAAATGCTGGTTTCCTGCCACTCATCCCGACCCACTGGTTGGCAATAATGGCATGAAAAGTCAGAGGGGCTGGTAGTACCCAGCCCGTAATCAGCCTGCCCATACATGGTTAGAATCTTGGCTGGTCCTTGCTTAGCCGGGTGAGATTGGAAGTGTCTATGGCCGGCTTTAGGAGCGCAGACACTTCTAATGACAGCACTTGGGGTAAAGGCATAGTGCATATTAAAATGCTGATGGATAATGAATTAGTGCGGTTTTATTTGTGTTGGTTTTGTCCGTCTGTCTGGCCTTGTTTACAAGGGTGATGAGGCCCATATAACATGAATGGGACGTTTCTACAACATCTGTATCTTCCAGGTGCTGCATGCAGGCAGTCCATTGACAATGAGTAGAACGCACAGCTGCACGCACGCAGCCACTTCTCCTAATATGACATGCACTGTCTGCATTCAGGGCCATTCGCCCACACCCAGGACCGCTGGGTCCTGGGTGTGGGCACTTGGCTGGGTGGGCTTGGTGGGCATTGATAGGTGGCACTGATGGGCATTGATAGGTGGCACTGGTGGGCACTGTTACTCTATAAATGAGGCATAATCGCCTCTTCCTTTTCAGGGTCGATGTCCCTTTAAGATGAGCCGGTGATCGGCTTTGTTCTTCTCCTGTCAGCAGAGGAGAAAAAAAAACGATCACTGAGCTTTTGTTTACATCATGTAATGAGCCGTCATTGGCTGATAACTGATCACATGATAAGGGGTCGGGATTGGCCCCGTACTCGGATCGGTGGTCTTCCGAGTCTCAGTGACTCTGTGATCACGGCGCCCTCCGCAGGGAGCGTGCACAGGGGGATGTCATATGACGGCCTCCCGGGAATTCACATCCGCGCTGTGCCCGTCATTTGCCCACAGCGCGGATGTCAGGGGGTTAAACAGGTGGTGAGGAGGCAATATAACACCTTCTTGCCTCCTGTCAAATGCCCTCTGAAGAGCGACTTGAATGTGGATTGCTGTTCAGAGGGCACAACATGTTTAAATGAGCCCTAAGGCAGTTCATACAATCCGTCCATTCAGTAGGGAACAGGAGGGACTATTTCATGTTTTCTTTGGGGCACTGCTAAGTAATCTTCTGGTTTTCAACAAGTACAAAATCCCGGGGAGACGGTGCCAATAAGAGATCTATAACCGTCCATCTGCGTGTGTATGGACCTCCCAGTAGTGTGCAGACGTGGATTGTTGGGGATGAAAACAAAAGATTGACATACATGACTACAGAGGTGCAATCACAATGAGGCCATCAAAGAGAAAGCGGGGGAGGGATCTAGGTCCCATGTGGGATGGTCATGGGGGGCGGCATTATCCGCACTGCCCATGGGGGGAGCGGCATTGTCCGCACTGCCCATGGGGGGAGCGGCATTGTCCGCACTGCCCATGGGGGGAGGGGCATTGTCCGCACTGCCCATGGGGGAGCGGCATTGTCCGCACTGCCCATGGGGGAGCGGCATTGTCCGCACTGCCCATGGGGGGTGGCATTGTCTGCACTGCCCATGGGGGGGGCACTGGGGGGCACTGAACCAATTGGCACCTTTGTTTTGTTTTTTGTGGGTTTACAACCACTTTAAATATTGCTTATAAATGTGTGTTTATTAGGATTGTACAATAAGTACATGGGTTGTGTGTATGTCAGGGGTTGACAAATTTGCTTTGAATTTAGGAGCCAGTTTTTGTTTTTTTAGAGTGGTATGGATTGTCAGCTCCCGGGGTAAGGCCACTCATTTTCACCCCCTATCCCTAACTCACAATGGAGCACCCAGTCAATAACTCCATTGAAACGCTGTTACATCAGGGTTATGGGCTGACCAGAAAGAGAGTAAGGCTGGCAACAGATGGAACTGGCTGGCACTGGCAGGTACGTGGAACTGCCAGATGGCATTGGCAGGTGACACTGGTTTGGCACTGGCAGGTGGCACTATTGGCACTGGCAGGTGGCACTATTGGCACTGGCACTGATTGGCAGGTGGCACTGGTTTGGAAGTGGCAGGTGGCCCTGGTTGGTGATGGCAGGTGGCCCTGGTTGGCGGTGGCACTAGTTGTCACTGGCAGATGGCACTGATTGGTGGTGGCACTGGTTGGTGTTGGCAGGTGGCACTGGTTGGCGGTGGCACTAGTTGCCACTGATTGGTGGTGGCACTGTCAGGTGGCACTGATTGGCAGTGGCAGGTGGCACTGATTGGCGGTGGCAGGTGGCACTGACAGGCACGTGGAACTGCCAGATGGCATTGGCAGGTGATACTGGTTGGCATTGGCAGGTGACACTGGTTTGGAACTGGTAGGTGGCACTGATTGGCGGTGGCACTGGTTGGTGGATGCAGGTGGTATTGATTGGCGGTGGCACTGGTTGGCACTAGCAGGTGACACTGATTGGCGATGGCACTCGTTGGCACTGGCAGATGCCACTGGTTGGCGCTGGCAGGTGGCACTGGCAGGTTTTACACTGAGCTCTCTATTACTGAAATGTAACAGAGGAGCTGTCAGAATTGAGCTTAAAGCGGAGCTCCACCCTAAAGTGCACCTTCCGCTCATTGGAACCCTCCCCCCCTCCGGCGCCACAATTGGCACCTTTCAGGGGGGAGGGGGGTGCAGGTACCTGTACAGTACAGGTATCTGCACCCACTTCCGGCGTAGATTCTGCAGAAGCTACACCCCTTTCCGAAGGTCCCCCGCTGCCTGCTGGGAAACACACGGATCCCAGAGACAGCGGGGACCATCCTTATTGCGCAGCGCGACTCGCGCATGCGCAGTAGGGAACCGGGAAATGAAGCCAAAAGGCTCCACTTCCTGGTTCCCATACCCAAGATGGCAGCGGCAGCACCCGAGAGACGATCGAGAGATCAGCTTCGGGTGCCGACATCGCGGGCGCGCTGGGCGGGTAAGTGTCATTGTTTTAAAAGTCAGCAGCTGCAGTATTTGTAGCTGCTGGCTTTTTAAAAAAAAAATGGCGGACTCCCGCTTTAATGTCGGAATGGGCGGGACCCGGCCGGGGTGTGAAGCTGACAAGTAACAGAGAGGCGGTGTAGTGTCATATTTTGCTCCCTGAACATTGAAGCTCGGGGATAGGGATGAGGACACTGAACATTGAAGCTCGGGGATAGGGATGAGGACACTGAACATTGAAGCAGGGGGATAGGGATGAGGACACTGAACATTGAAGCTCGGGGATAAGGATGAGGACACTGAACATTGAAGCTCGGGGATAGGGATGAGGCCACTGAACATTGAAGCTCGGGGATAAGGATGAGGACACTGAACATTGAAGCTCGGGGATAGGGATGAGGACACTGAACATTGAAGCTCGGGGATAGGGATGAGGCCACTGAACATTGAAGCTCGGGGATAAGGATGAGGACACTGAACATTGAAGCTCGGGGATAGGGATGAGGACACTGAACATTGAAGCTCGGGGATAGGGATGAGGACACTGAACATTGAAGCAGGGGGATAAGGATGAGGACACTGAACATTGAAGCTCGGGGATAGGGATGAGGACACTGAACATTGAAGCTCGGGGATAGGGATGAGGCCACTGAACATTGAAGCTCAGGGATAGGGATGAGGACACTGAACATTGAAGCTCGGGGATAGGGATGAGGACACTGAACATTGAAGCTCGGGATAAGGATGAGGACACTGAACATTGAAGCTCGGGGATAGGGATGAGGACACTGAACATTGAAGCTCGGGGATAGGGATGAGGCCACTGAACATTGAAGCTCGGGGATAAGGATGAGGACACTGAACATTGAAGCTCGGGGATAGGGATGAGGACACTGAACATTGAAGCTCGGGGATAGGGATGAGGACACTGAACATTGAAGCAGGGGGATAAGGATGAGGACACTGAACATTGAAGCTCGGGGATAGGGATGAGGACACTGAACATTGAAGCTCGGGGATAGGGATGAGGACACTGAACATTGAAGCTCGGGGATAGGGATGAGGACACTGAACATTGAAGCTTGGGGATAGGGATCTCTGCTTTGCTTGTCAGTGTCACACACAGTGCGCAGCCGCAGAGTGTGGAGGAGGGGGGAGGGGGTCAGTCATTGTTAATAGTGATAGTGAGTGGGCTGGTGGCAGCTTAGGCGCCAGGTTGTGATTTCTGGTGGCATTGGTGACCTGGCGCCTGGGGTTTGTGGAGCCCTGGTGTATGTCTTGTGTTGATTGTAACTAAAAAATGTCATAAAAAAGGACTTGATTTAAAAAATATTAAAAAAACATTTGTACCTATGGGAATGTGACCCCAAAACATTTTTTTGAAAAAAAAAATTTCTTTGAAAAAAAAAATTTTTTTTGAAAAAAAAAAAAAATTTTTTTGAAAAAAAAAAAAATTTTTTTTTGAAAAAAAAAAATATGAAGAAAATAATATACTTTGAAAAAAAAAAGTGAAAAAAAAATTTTTTTTTGAAAAAAAAAAAAAAAAAAAAATTTATAAAAAAAAAAAAAATCTTTGAATAAAAACACTTACCAATCTCAGTGTCTGTATCCCGGTGATGTCTATTGGCTTTACAGCCGGAACCGAAACATCGAACGACGGCTCTGAAACAGCCGCGCACAAACGCTCGGGTCCTCTTCAGCTTGGAGGGCTTTTTGGTTGGGGTATCTGCAGGCTGGTCACTGACACCTCCTACCATGGCCCTTCCTTTGCTGGGTTTCTCTTTGATGTTTTTCAGAGAAACAATCTGATTACATTTAAATCGGTTCATTATTAAGAATAAAGAAACTCGCTTTAAATGTATGACAACAAATATTGCAATGAAATTGAATTGACCGAAATCAAATCCAATAATATCACAAGGTATCTCTCAGGAGAGATAAAAGCCAACCTCACTTGTCAGTGGACAGTCAACTTCTGATGAATTCTGCCCCAGCGTCTGAATATATAGGGGGACTCAGCCAATGAAATCACAGCGACTTTGGCTCAGCCAATCACAGCGACTTTGGCTCAGCCAATCACAGCGACTTTGGCTCAGCCAATCACAGTGACTTTGGCTCAGCCAATCACAGTGACTTTGGCTCAGCCAATGAAATCACAGTGCAGTCATGTGACTTTTTTTTTTTTTTTTTTGAAAAATTAACTGACGATTTTTCTTAAAGGAGCCAGTATACGGATGTAATAGGGATATACGGCTCCTGGAAGAACATGTTATTGTGAATGAGATTTAACCCTTACAGTCCCATGGCTGAAATAAAGATCTCTATTCTTATGATAACATTGTGAATGGAGCCTTAGAAATCCTCTCCGCACATCAAATCTTTTCATTTCTTTTATTTTATCATTATTACACACCAATTATTTCTCCATGAGGGGGGGAGGGGTGATGAGCCTCACGCTGCTCCCCGGGGCCGCCCGCCGTGTGAAGATCCGTACCGCGCTCTACTAACCAATCACAATTGATAACGGAAGTGACGTTCAGTCGCAGCCATCTTACTATACCCCGCACTCCTCTATAGTAAGCATACACTGAGAAGGCGGACATCTTGTTACACCCACCGGAGTTTGATGCATAAATAGAGTATTTAGAAATCGGAATGTTTGGATGTTACATTTTAAAAGCCGCGGCAAACCTGCCCACCTCACACGTTTGCTAATGTGACAGAAAACTCTGAGTTCAGTCCGTGGGATTTCACCATATAACCTCCGATTTGTGTTTTATAAAAAGTGTAAAATGCAAAACTCTGGTGGGTGTAACAAGATGTCCGCCTTCCCCCCCCCCTTCTCGGTCTATCCTCACAGTGGAGGAGTGCCTGGTGTAGCAAGATGGCGGCGACGGATCGTCACTTCCGTTACTAATTCTGAGGGGTCGCGGAATCTGACGGAACACCGGAGCCAGCGCTGCAGCGGTCAGTCCGCCCGATTCTCTTGTATGAAATCTTCACTCTCCACCCTTTGTCTCTCAGCTCCTCCCCTATCACACAGGCTCCACCCTCCTCGCACTCATCTCCGTGGTAACCGTACACTGCAGGGGGAGGAGATAAGAGACACAGCCCCACCCCTCATTCCTCCTCTCTGTTTACTAATATGGAGGCGTCCAATCAGCGGCGGGACAAGTGACCAGCAAGGAAGGCGGGGCCGGTAGCGGAAGGGGCGGGGCAGGGATTGAAATGCACAGTGTCTGGTAGTCATGATCATCTCTCGCCAGGTGAGACCCCGAAGTATCGAGGGGGAGGGGGAGTGTCCACTATAGAGGGTCCCCCTCCCCCAACACACACAGAGGACCAATCATAGGCTGAGCTCTACTACCATCCCCCATCATCCCACGAGGGACCCCAACTCTACTCAGCTATACAGAGGGGGAGGGGCAGTTTGAGAGGGAGGGGTGTCAGGTGAGGGGGAGGGGTGTAAGGTGAGGTGATGAGGAGTATTGATGGGAGGTTCTCTGTCGCTCTTCATGTGTCGGTGCTCTTCGATGAGGTGGGGGTGTATTTCTCGGAGGGGGAGGGGTGTAATGAGGAGTATTGATGGGAGGTTCTCTGTCGCTCTTCAGGTGTCGGTGCTCTTCGATGAGGTGGGGTGAATTTCTCGGAGGAGGAGGGGTGTAATGAGGAGTATTGATGGGATGTTAGGGGATGGGATGTTGGTAGGGGGCACACTTTAGTGGCACTGGTAGGTGACACTGATGAGGCACGGGTAGGGGGCACACTTTAGTGGCACTGGTAGGTGACACTGATGAGGCACGGGTAGGGGGGCACACTTTAGTGACACTGGTAGGTGACACTGATGAGGCACGGGTAGGGGGCACACTTTAGTGGCACTGGTAGGTGACACTGATGAGGCACGGGTAGGGGGCACACTTTAGTGGCACTGGTAGGTGACACTGATGAGGCACGGGTAGGGGGCACACTTTAGTGGCACTGGTAGGTGACACTGATGAGGCACGGGTAGGGGGCACACTTTAGTGGCACTGGTAGGTGACACTGATGAGGCACGGGTAGGGGGCACAGACTAGCGGCACTGATGGGCACATATTGGGACCGATGTCCCTGTAACAGAAGCTGGTTACTGGCTGCTTTATTTTCTCCTTCCGCTGATTGTGAGAATAAAAAAGCAGATAATCGGCTTCTGTTTACTTCTGTGATCAGCTGTTGGCTGAGAGCTGATCATGTGATAAAGTGCCGCAGCGATTGGCTCTTTACCCTGTTCTGTGATCAGCTGAGTGGGAAGAACTCGATGATTGGAGAGCGCGCCGCAGGGGGCACGTGAGCGGCACCATCACGGGAGGACATCTGTGGTCTCCCTCCCACCACCGGAAGGCCGCGCTGTAACAGTCTTTCTATAGCGCCGGTGGAAAGTAGTTAACGGCTTGCCGACCAGCCGCCGCGGTTGTACTGCGGAAACGCGGCTCTGCGAATCGCCGTCATGTTACGTTGCTTCCATATTCAGCCACTAGGGGCGCGCGTGCTCGTCCATGGAACCGATGCCATCACCCGGAGAACAGCGATCTGTGTGTTTCTTATCTGAGGGGAGAAGAGACAGATCATCTGTTCACACAGAGTATGAAGAGCCATCTGTCATCTCCCCTACACAGTCCCCTCCCCCCCTTCAGTTAGAACATGTAGTAGAGGACGCATTAACCCCTTGATCGCCCCCTAGTGTTAACCCCTTCCCTGCCAGTGACATGTTTACAGTAATTGATGCATATTTATAGCATTGATCGCTGTATAAATGCCAATAGTCCCAAAAAATGTGTCAAAATTGTCCGACGTGTCCGCCATGTTGCCGTCCCGGTAAAAGTTGCAAGTCGCCGGCATTACTAGTAAAAATAATAAAATAATAAATATGCCATAACTATCCCTATTTTGTAGACACTTTACCTTTTGCGTAAACCAATCAATATACACTTATTGATTTTTTTTTTCTACAAAAATATGTAGAATACGTGTCGGCCTAAACTGGGGAAAAAATATTTTTTATATATCTTTGGGGGATATTTATTATAGCAAAAAGTAAAAAAAACATTGCTTTGTTTTATTTTTTGTTTTCAAAATTGTCGCTTTTTTTGTTTATAACGCAAAAAAGAAAAAATGAAGAGGCGATTAAATACCTCCAAAAGAAAGCTCTATTTGTGGTGGGGGGGGGGCATTTATTTATTTATTTATTTTTGGATGCTACGTCACCCAACTGCATAATGGTCAGTTAAAGCGACGCAGTGCTGAATTGCAAAAAGTTCTCTGGTCAGGAGGGGGGGTAAAATCTTTCGGGGCTGAAGCGGTTAAAGTGGTTGTAAAAAGAAAAAGCACCTGGGTGCAGCAGCCCCCTCCTTATACTTACCTGAGCCAGTAATGTGCAGGAGGTCAGTGGCTCTCCCGGGTCTCTTCTCATTCATTGGCTCTGTATACTGTCAATCTGAGATAATGAGAGGGGGGGGGGCTGAGCTGCACTCTGTGACTGGGCACACCGAGCAATAACTTGGGATGGAGCCCTGCTCAGGTGCCCCCCAGAGCAAGCAGCTGGGAAGGTCTGTAATTATGAACTGGTAATAACGGGAAGAACTACTCATGAAAGAGACCTTTCAGATGGTGAGTTGGGCGGGGGGCGGTAAAAACAGGCATCTGATGTAGTTTTGCAGTCTGGATGTTTGGGACTGAGCAGTATAGAGGTATATAGTGTAAGCTTTGTGCTGTCAGTGTGATCTCCCGCCCCGGGATTGGAGAGGTCTGTGCTGCTCACATAACATTGTCTCGCCTCTTCTGGCTGATTTCTGAGGTGCTGCGGCCCGATTCCTCCCATGATCACAATTAGGGTTGTCACCTTTTCTTCACCTCAAACCCAAACACTTGATCGGTGCACACCAATTTTTATTATAGTATAAACTATAGATATATTTTGGTATTAAATAATATTTCTAATCATATGAAGTTAATAACAAGAGTCCCCCTTTACGTCAGAGTCCACGGAGTCCCCCTTTTATATCTGAACTCACAGAGTTCCCTTTCACTCTAAGGGGGGACTCTGCAGACTCTGATGTAAGGGAGAATTCTGGGGACTCTAACATAAGGGATGCTCTGGGAACCCTGATTTAAGGGGGGACACTGAGAACACTGATGTATGGAGAGAACCCTGATTTACCTTAGTGTACTCTCTCAGAGGCAGGAGAGAGAAGGGGTAGACTTCAGACACGGAGGGATGGTGAGCTCACTCACCCTTTGGAAGTCAGCACCTCTCATCCAAATGTATCTGAGGCTGCTGGGCTTCAAATTTTCGGCCCCCACTTTCCTTTTTCTGAGGCACAGCACCAGGCATTGGAATGTGGGCAGACAAAGAGGAGTAGGGGGTGGGGGGAAGAGGTGCAGATTGAGCCCTCTCTCCTCTCCTGTCTGTGTGTGTTTTGTTGGGGAAGAGGGAATTGTTAGTGCTGGCTTTGGGCTGTGTGAAAGAGAGTGTTACAGACACTCTCAGCTTAGACAACTGCAGCCAGCAACCCAGCTGGGAGGCCATAGTACAGTTTAAATAATGTGTCTGGGTCTCAGACAGTCTGAAACCCGGACACATGATTCCAAACCCGAACTGTCCGGGTGAATCCTGGACAGGTGGCAACCCTAATCACAATAGTCTCTCTAGGGCTGAAACAACTAATCCATTATGAAATTAATCGATTCCTATTTTCATAATCGATGAATCGGCCGGTAACCTAATGGGTTAAAAAAACCTAAAATGAGCCCTTTATAATACAAAGATAGCAAATAATCGCTACTATAAATATTCCTGTCACTGTTCTAAAGTAAAAAATGAACCCCTTTCAGTAGTGATTATCGGCTTTTTCTACTATAAAGGGCTCATTTTAGTTTTTTAGTTTTTAACCCCATTATGTTACTAAACGCGTTAGACCCGGTTCACATCTATGCGTTTTTGGTGCTTTTTGCAGAAATGCACTGCAGTTCATTTCCATGGTTTCCTATGGGACACGTTCACATCTGAAAGGGGCGGGGACTTTTAAACGCAAAATAATGCTTTATTGGTTCAATATACTTCAATGGAGAAGCTGCAGAAAAGCGTGTCATGTGTTTTTGCAGCAATTTGTGTGCCCAAAAAAAATGTAAAAATACAAATTGCAGAAAAATCACGTGCGCAAAAATCAAAACGCACAGCAAAAGGCACTGCAGAAACAGATCAAAAGCAAACTGCATAGGTGTGTACCGAGCCTTGTGCTGACCACACTGATCAATTTTCAGATGAGAATATTCAGACTAAAAATCTTTCTACATTCGCTGAATGAAAGAATTTTGTTTGAAATTTTCACTTGTTTTTAAAATGAAGGTAATATCTGAATGAAAACCACATCCACTGTCTGAAAATTCCTTCCACTAAGACCTTTTCTGTTATTTCTACATTTTCCCCTCACTGTGGTTGAAAATGAACGTCAATTTGATCCACTTTTTTTTTTTTAAGGTTATTAAGCGATTAATCGGCCAACTAATGGATGGTGAAAATAATGGTTAGTTGCAGCCCTAATTCTCTCCCAGTGTTGCTGGGAGAAACCTTGAAACACAACGTACATCCTCCAAGCTAATGAAGCCAATCCTCTTTTATTCACAGATGTGTCCATCACCAACGTTCGCCATCCCAGCTTCACCATTCATGCAGAAGTTTGCTTATGGAACCCGTGTCAGCGTTTACCTGATGAAAAGGTCAGCTCAGCATTCATCATCTTGTTTTGTCGGAGAATAAAGGTGGGGGGAGGGGGAGAATGTTCCAAAATAGATGACAAAGTAGGACGTGTTACTAGTCAGCAAATCTAGGACAGGTAAGTCCTGCATATTGGTGACTACATATCGGAAGTGAAGGCCGGGTTCACACTTGTGGGAATTGGATGAGGGTTTCCCCGCATCCATTTCACATGACGGGAGAGTGTGACCGGCTGTCATTGGAGCCGCTTCACACATCTCCGGGGCGGCTACAGAGCGCACTGCAGAAGGGTCCGGTGTGTCTTTGGCTGTTTTCAGGTCTGAATTGAGGCAAAATTCTGCCCCCCCCCCCCATAAAAAACGGAGAACAGGGGCGCTCCACAAACCGTGTCAACCCAGCCTTAAATCGGAGCTCCGCCCAAAAGGGATGTACTGCTTTTACCACCCCCCATTACCTAGTTTCAACAGGTTCCTGCACCCACTTCTGCTTGGGCAGAAGTTCTCACCCCTCCCCCCTGCGATTTTCTGGGAAACGTCACAGGTCCCAGAAGATTGCATGACCTGTGGAGAGGCAGCCGCCTTTTCCAGGCTTTACTGTCTCAGGGCCGCTCTGTGCAGTTAAGTAGTATAACATGTTCTTCTAAAGTCTGTGGTTTTTTGTTTATTGAAAAACATAATTTTAAGGTTCAAAGCAAGTTTCTCGGCCCCCTAGTATTTCTGGCTGTGGCCAATGTAAGTAAGGGCTAATCATTTATGTAGAATTTACAGAAGCAGCTGGGACTGGTGTCTAGCTATGGGGAGGAGTGGAGGATCAGCCCTGCTTTAACCACTTAAGGACCGCCTCGCGCCAATATATACGTCGGCAGAATGGCACGGCTGGACACAATCACGTACCGGTACGTGATTCTTTAAGTGCCCAGCCGTGGGTCGGGAGCGCGCCGCTGGCTCCCGACCCGGTCCTGTGATCTGTGGCCGCGGGACCAGCGGACCCGATGGCCGCTGGTGTCCCGCGATCGGGTCACAGAGCTGAAGAAGGAGGAGAGGTCTGTGTAAACAAGCCTCTCCCCGTGCTTCCCTGAGGGGCTGTCACCGATCGTCTCTTGTTCTGGGCGCGTCTCCGATCTCAGTAAAGAAACATCGGCTCTTTACCCATGTGATCAGCTGTGTCCAATCATATGTAAACAAGGAAATGGCAGTTATCTGCTTGACTCTCTCACTGAAAGAGTGGGAGGAGAGAGCCGATCAGCAGCATTTCCTCACAGGGGAGACCTGTACATATCATCGGTGCCGCCCCATCTGTACCCCATTGGTGCCGCCTCATCTGTGCCCCATCGGTGCCACCTCATCTGTGCCCCATCGGTGTCGCCTCATCTGTGCCCCATCTGTACCCCATCGGTGCCGCCTCATCTGTACCCCATCGGTGCCGCCTCATCTGTGCCCCATCTGTGTCGCCTCATCTGTGCCCCATCTGTACCCCATCGGTGCCCCCTCATCTGTACCCCATCGGTGCCACCTCATCTGTGCCCCATCTGTACCCCATCGGTGCTGCCTCATCTGTACCCCATCGGTGCCGCCTCATCTGTGCCCCATCTGTACCCCATCGGTGCCGCCTCATCTGTACCCCATCGGTGCAGGAGTAAAATGACTTATTTACAACATTTTCTAACAGAAACAGACTTTTTTTTGTTTGTTTGCTTTACAATATTTGGTCTTGAGTATTGAGGTGGTTAATGGCCCCTTTTCATATCCACCAAATCCTCTACAATTCTGCGGCAGTGCTTAGTATTATTCTTAAAATCAATTCCTGTGTCCCCATGGAGCTCCTTGGATTTCAGGCCCCTAAATGTGTCACATCTTCTTCTGTCTAATGGACAACGAAGCTCTTGATTCGAATGTCAAATGCTAGTTTGTACTGGTCCGAGGAGCTGGCATTTTACAGCTGTGTGATGGGAGGAAGATGATTTTCTTTTTCTTTAAACTCCCATCAAGTAGGGCTATGTGGTAGACTTTAAATTCTGATTCTGATTGTGCCGTCTGTAATCAATAACTGTTCATCTCCATTCTCTGTCCAGAGGAATCCTTCATGGATGACTTTGATGAGGGCGCTTATTACGAAGCTTTGGGCACGAGACCGGCACTTAACATGGACAAGCTGGATGAGTCCTACCAGAAGGTGATTGAATTGTTCTTCGTGTGCACCAGCGAGAACCCCAAGGAACGGCCTTCTGCACCTCCAATTGTGGAGGCCTTGGAAGCGCAGGGGGTCAAGTAGTCATTTAGAATTCTGTTTAAAGGTTTCTGTTGGAATGGTTTTAATGTTTTTAACTATGAGAAGGCAGCTTTGTGTTGCTGTAATGTTTTCTAGAATGGTAGATTAGAGCAATGGTGAGCTCTGCTCTTCATCAGAGGTACTAATGCTGCCATATGAGGCTAGAAGTAAACTCAGCAGTTATGTCCCACGTAGCAGGTCCCTGACATCATGTATGTCATTCCAATGTGAAAGTATTGCTGGCCTTGCTGTATATAGCACTGAGGCACACAAACCTACCTCTAGCCAATGATGGTGCCACCTTTTGGAGTCTTCCTGAAGACACTTCTGCTGCCCCCATCCATCATGGTCACATCCTATAAGGCACATGCCCAGCCCAGCTTTTATTTTAGAATAACTATGGCAACCAGGTATTACAAGGGTGTTTGGGTGCTGGAGGTAGGGTTTGATTTGTACAAAACCTAAACGTGATACAAGGTGCACTTTCATATGGGGGGAAAGTGTAAATGGAGAGTTTACTTCCCACTTTACCTCCAGCAACCCCTTTGCAGTTCTCTACACATAACTGCAGCAAACAGCCCTCAAGTACCTATTGACTTATGTAAGCTGCCCTAAGGTCCTACCAGGCTGCTGTATGCCAGATACTTCTAGTTCTGAGCCATGGTTGGGATTTCTTTGTAAATCTGAGACATTGATTGGCTGCTCAGACCAAGGAAGATACTTTTTGGGCCTTTGCATAGCATAGAACCTGTTCCTCCTGCCCTACTAGAAGTATTAAAGAAAAAAGCTGGAGGGAGTTTGCTTGTAGGCACGGCCTGCTGTCCTCTCCAAGATGGCTGCCTGGAGCTCATAGCAGAAGATGATTAGTCTTTAGTAGGTTCCTGCTGGTGTTTTGTCAGATTAGGCGAACCGTCAAAGTGTAACGCAAGTGACGTTTCGTCGCCGCCATCTTGCTACACCCCGCACTTGTCCCTAGTGAGGATACGGTGAGAAGGGGGAAAGCAGACATCTTGTTACACCCCGTACTCCTCCACGGTAAGGATACAGTGAGAAGGGGTAAGGGGACATCTTGTTACACCCCGTACACCTCCACAGTAAGGATACTGTGAGAAGGGGGTAAGCGGACATCTTGTTACACCCCGTACACCTCCACAGTAAGGATACAGTGAGAAGGGGGTAAGGGGACATCTTGTTACACCCCGTACTCCTCCACGGTCAGGATACAGTGAGAACGGGTAAGGGGACATCTTGTTACACCCCGTACACCTCCACAGTAAGGATACAGTGAGAAGGGGGTAAGGGGACATCTTGTTACACCCTGTACACCTCCACAGTAAGGATACAGTGAGAAGGGGGTAAGGGGACATCTTGTTACACCCCGTACACCTCCACAGTAAGGATACAGTGAGAAGGGGGTAAGGGGACATCTTGTTACACCCTGTACACCTCCACGGTAAGGATACTGTGAGAAGGGGGTAAGGGGACATCTTGTTACACCCCGTACTCCTCCACAGTAAGGATACAGTGAGAAGGGGGTAAGGGGACATCTTGTTACACCCCGTACACCTCCACAGTAAGGATACAGTGAGAAGGGGTAAGCGGACATCTTGTTACACCCCGTACACCTCCACAGTAAGGATACAGTGAGAAGGGGGTAAGGGGACATCTTGTTACACCCCGTACACCTCCACAGTAAGGATACAGTGAGAAGGGGGTAAGCGGACATCTTGTTACACCCCGTACACCTCCACAGTAAGGATACAGTGAGAAGCTGTAAGCGGACATCTTGCTACACCCCGTACACCTCCACGGTAGGATACAGTGAGAAGGGGTAAGGGGACATCTTGTTACACCCCGTTCACCTCCACAGTAAGGATACAGTGAGAAGGGGGTAAGGGGACATCTTGTTACACCCTGTACACCTCCACAGTAAGGATACTGTGAGAAGGGGGTAAGGGGACATCTTGTTACACCCCGTACACCTCCACAGTAAGGATACAGTGAGAAGGGGGTAAGGGGACATCTTGTTACACCCCGTACACCTCCACGGTAAGGATACAGTGAGAAGGGGGTAAGGGGACATCTTGTTACACCCCGTACACCTCCACGGTAAGGATACAGTGAGAAGGGGGTAAGGGGACATCTTGTTACACCCTGTACACCTCCACAGTAAGGATACTGTGAGAAGGGGGTAAGCGGACATCTTGTTACACCCTGTACACCTCCACAGTAAGGATACAGTGAGAAGGGGGTAAGGGGACATCTTGTTACACCCCGTACACCTCCACAGTAAGGATACAGTGAGAAGGGGGTAAGGGGACATCTTGTTACACCCTGTACACCTCCACGGTAAGGATACTGTGAGAAGGGGGTAAGGGGACATCTTGTTACACCCCGTACTCCTCCACAGTAAGGATACAGTGAGAAGGGGGTAAGGGGACATCTTGTTACACCCCGTACACCTCCACAGTAAGGATACAGTGAGAAGGGGTAAGCGGACATCTTGTTACACCCCGTACACCTCCACAGTAAGGATACAGTGAGAAGGGGGTAAGGGGACATCTTGTTACACCCCGTACACCTCCACAGTAAGGATACAGTGAGAAGGGGGTAAGCGGACATCTTGTTACACCCCGTACACCTCCACAGTAAGGATACAGTGAGAAGCTGTAAGCGGACATCTTGCTACACCCCGTACACCTCCACGGTAGGATACAGTGAGAAGGGGTAAGGGGACATCTTGTTACACCCCGTTCACCTCCACAGTAAGGATACAGTGAGAAGGGGGTAAGGGGACATCTTGTTACACCCTGTACACCTCCACGGTAAGGATACAGTGAGAAGGGGGTAAGGGGACATCTTGTTACACCCCGTACACCTCCACGGTAAGGATACAGTGAGAAGGGGGTAAGGGGACATCTTGTTACACCCCGTACACCTCCACGGTAAGGATACAGTGAGAAGGGGGTAAGGGGACATCTTGTTACACCCTGTACACCTCCACGGTAAGGATACTGTGAGAAAGGGTAAGCGGACATCTTGTTACACCCTGTACACCTCCACAGTAAGGATACAGTGAGAAGGGGGTAAGCGGACATCTTGTTACACTCCGTACACCTCCACAGTAAGGATACTGTGAGAAGGGGGTAAGGGGACATCTTGTTACACCCCGTACACCTCCACAGTAAGGATACAGTGAGAAGGGGGTAAGCGGACATCTTGTTACACCCCGTACACCTCCACGGTAAGGATACAGTGAGAAGGGGGTAAGCGGACATCTTGTTACACCCCGTACACCTCCACAGTAAGGATACAGTGAGAAGGGGTAAGCGGACATCTTGTTACACCCCGTACACCTCCACAGTAAGGATACAGTGAGAAGGGGTAAGCGGACATCTTGTTACACCCCGTACACCTCCACAGTAAGGATACTGTGAGAAGGGGGTAATGGGACATCTTGTTACACCCCGTACACCTCCACAGTAAGGATACAGTGAGAAGGGGGTAAGGGGACATCTTGTTACACCCCGTACACCTCCACAGTAAGGATACAGTGAGAAGGGGTAAGGGGACATCTTGTTACACCCCGTACACCTCCACAGTAGGGATACAGTGAGAAGGGGGTAAGGGGACATCTTGTTACACCCTGTACACCTCCACAGTGAGGATACTGTGAGAAGGGGGTTAGCGGACATCTTGTTACACCCTGTACACCTCCACAGTAAGGATACAGTGAGAAGCTGTAAGCGGACATCTTGCTACACCCCGTACACCTCCACGGTAGGATACAGTGAGAAGGGGTAAGGGGACATCTTGTTACACCCCGTTCACCTCCACAGTAAGGATACAGTGAGAAGGGGGTAAGGGGACATCTTGTTACACCCTGTACACCTCCACGGTAAGGATACAGTGAGAAGGGGGTAAGGGGACATCTTGTTATACCCCGTACACCTCCACGGTAAGGATACAGTGAGAAGGGGGTAAGGGGACATCTTGTTACACCCCGTACACCTCCACGGTAAGGATACAGTGAGAAAGGGGGTAAGGGGACATCTTGTTACACCCTGTACACCTCCACGGTAAGGATACTGTGAGAAAGGGTAAGCGGACATCTTGTTACACCCTGTACACCTCCACAGTAAGGATACAGTGAGAAGGGGGTAAGCGGACATCTTGTTACACTCCGTACACCTCCACAGTAAGGATACTGTGAGAAGGGGGTAAGGGGACATCTTGTTACACCCCGTACACCTCCACAGTAAGGATACAGTGAGAAGGGGGTAAGCGGACATCTTGTTACACCCCGTACACCTCCACGGTAAGGATACAGTGAGAAGGGGGTAAGCGGACATCTTGTTACACCCCGTACACCTCCACGGTAAGGATACTGTGAGAAAGGGTAAGCGGACATCTTGTTACACCCCGTACACCTCCACAGTAAGGATACAGTGAGAAGGGGTAAGGGGACATCTTGTTACACCCCGTACACCTCCACAGTAGGGATACAGTGAGAAGGGGGTAAGGGGACATCTTGTTACACCCTGTACACCTCCACGGTAAGGATACTGTGAGAAGGGGGTAAGGGGACATCTTATTACACCCCGTACACCTCCACAGTAAGGATACAGTGAGAAGGGGGAAAGCAGACATCTTGTTACACCCCGTACACCTCCACGGTAAGGATACAGTGAGAAGGGGGTAAGGGGACATCTTGTTACACCCCGTACACCTCCACAGTAAGGATACAGTGAGAAGGGGTAAGCGGACATCTTGTTACACCCCGTACACCTCCACAGTAAGGATACAGTGAGAAGGGGTAAGCGGACATCTTGTTACACCCCGTACACCTCCACAGTAAGGATACAGTGAGAAGGGGGTAAGGGGACATCTTGTTACACCCCGTACACCTCCACAGTAAGGATACAGTGAGAAGGGGTAAGCGGACATCTTGTTACACCCCGTACACCTCCACAGTAAGGATACAGTGAGAAGGGGTAAGCGGACATCTTGTTACACCCCGTACACCTCCACAGTAAGGATACAGTGAGAAGGGGTAAGCGGACATCTTGTTACACCCCGTACACCTCCACAGTAAGGATACAGTGAGAAGGGGTAAGCGGACATCTTGTTACACCCCGTACACCTCCACAGTAAGGATACAGTGAGAAGGGGTAAGCGGACATCTTGTTACACCCCGTACACCTCCACAGTAAGGATACAGTGAGAAGGGGGTAAGGGGACATCTTGTTACACCCCGTACACCTCCACAGTAAGGATACAGTGAGAAGGGGGTAAGCGGACATCTTGTTACACCCCGTACACCTCCACGGTAAGGATACAGTGAGAAGGGGTAAGCGGACATCTTGTGTTAGGGGGTTAGCTCGGTAGCGGGTGTGTGTGACCCCCTGGATGGGTTCACAACACAAAGTCAGACACAGCAGACAGCGGTGTAGGTGCAAAAAATCAAAAGATCCGGTTTATTTAGGCTACATGCAGTGATACATATAACAGCCAAACAAAATAAAACAAGAAAATAAATCCTGGTCAGTTTGACCTCTAACTACACACGTAGACTCCCTGTCTAACAACTGGGTGCAGCCTTGTGCTGCCCCAGTCTCTGTCTCTATTGTAGGGGTTTGCCACACAGGCGTTAACTCACCGCACAGAACAGATCTCAGACTCCCCAGTCTATACACACAAAACTGGTTCCAGGATGGAGCATCTCCCTAAGCATGCTGGGGTTTTTTGTAGAGGCCTTAATGAGCCCACTTACTACAGCTGGGCTCATTAACTCTTCCCCTCTAATTGTAAAAGTCTGCATAAAGCTTGAATCTAGGACACACATATTTCCCATCCTGAATACAACCAGGTGATTTTACCTGCGTGCTGCCACATACCCCCCCCCTCTTGTTTCAACCTTGGGGTTGTAACACAAGCAGCCAGACACGCATGTATCCGAGACAAAGCATCCACATTCCCCATTTTAACACCAGGGCGATGCTTAACTGTAAAGTTAAATTCCTGTAGGACCAGGAACCACCTATTTACCCTTCTATTGGTCTCCTTGTTCTGAGCCATCCACTTTAAAGGAGCGTGATCAGTCACCAGGTCAAAGTGCCTACCTAGCAGATAGTACCGAAGGGAATCTAGAGCCCACTTCACTGCTAAACATTCCTTCTCAATCGTGGAGTAATTTACCTCATGGGACTTCAACTTCCTGCTGAGGTAAATGACTGGGTGCTCTTCCCCGTTCCAGACCTGGGATAACACTGCTCCTAACCCAACGTCTGATGCATCAGTTTGTACCACAAAGTCCTTAGAGAAGTCTGGTGAGTACAACACTGGCTGGCTACATAAGGCTGTTTTTAAGGACTGAAATGCTTCTTCAGCCTCTGGGGACCATTTAACCATGACCGACTCTTTCCCTTTTGTCAGGTTGGTGAGGGGCACAGCCTGAGAAGTAAAATGGGGAATGAATCGTCGATAATAGCCAGCGATTCCCAGAAAGGCTCGTACCTGTTTCTTGCTGTTGGGACGTGGCCAACTCTGTATGGCCTCGACTTTATTGACTTGGGGTTTTATCACCCCCCTCCCAATAGTGTACCCAAGATATTTGGCCTCCTCCTGTCCAATGGTACACTTCTTTGGATTGGCCGTAAACCCAGCTTCCCGGATAGAGTCTAGGACTGCTTGTACTTTTGGCAAATGTGAGACCCAGTCTGTGCTATGGATAATCACATCATCCAGGTAAGCTGCAGCATATTTCTGATGGGGCCTCAGAATCTTATCCATTTTCCGCTGGAATGTTGCCGGTGCATTCTGTAACCCAAACGGCATTCTCTTATATTGGAATGCCCCATCTGGGGTTACAAACGCAGTTTTCTCCTTGGCCGACTCGGCCAGGGGAATTTGCCAATACCCTTTGGTGAGATCAAGAGTTGTCATATATCGGGCTGTTCCCAGCCGGTCAATCAACTCATCTATACGTGGCATGGGGTAGGTGTCAAATTTTGTAACTTTATTCAATTGTCGAAACAAAACCGCCAGCTCCCATCAGGTTTGGGCACTAGTACGATAGGACTGGACCAGTCACTCTGGGACTCCTCTATCACACCCAATTCCAGCATCCTTTGAACCTCCCCATGTATTGCCTCCCGTCGGGCCTCTGGTATTCTATAAGGTTTTAGTTTTACCCTTTCTCCTGGCGGGGTGATAATGTCATGCTCTACGCCAGATGTTTGTCCTGGCAGCTAAGAGAAAATCTCTTTGTTACAAAGTACAAACTCTTTAACCTCCTGTTGTTGGGGTTTTCGATAAGGTGACTGCTATTCCATCCTCAGGAACTAAGCAATCAGGCTGGGCTTGTGACCAAGTCTCTGCGACTAGGGATTCCCTATCCCTCCAGGCTTTCAGCAGATTGACGTGATAGATCTGCTCCGGCTTTCGCCTTCCTGGCTGTCTAACCCTGTAGTTCACCTCACTAATTTTTTCAATTACTTCATATGGACCTTGCCATTTGGCCAGAAATTTGCTTTCAACCGTAGGGACTAGCACCAAGACCCTATCCCCCGGGGAAAAAGTACGGGTCTTGGCCCCACGGTTGTACACTCTCTGCTGTGCTAACTGCGCTTGGGTCAAATGTTCCTTTACAATTGGCATTACCTGTGCGATTCTATCCTGCATCAGGGCGACATGCTCAATCACACTCCTGTGAGGAGAACTCTCATTTTCCCAAGTTTCCTTGGCGATATCCAGCAGCCCTCTTGGGTGTCTCCCATAGAGCAACTCGAAGGGTGAGAAACCCGTAGAGGATTGGGGTACCTCCCTAATGGCAAACATCAGATAGGGTATTAGACAGTCCCAATTCTTTCCATCTCTATCCACCACCTTCTTTAACCACTTGCTTACTGGGCACTTAAACCCCCCTCAGTCCCAGACCAATTTTCAGCTTTCAGCGCTGATGCACTTTGAATGACAATTGCGCGGTCATACAACACTGTACCCAAATGAAATTTCTATCATTTTTTTCCCACAAATAGAGCTTTCTTTTGGTGGTATTTAGTTACAGCTCGGAGTTTTATTTTTTGCTAAACAAACAAAAAAAGATGCAAAAAAAAAAAAAAAAAAAATCATGTTTTAATAGTTTGTTATACAATTTTGCAAACGGGTCATTTTTCTCCTTCATTGAAGTGCGCTGATGAGGCGGCACTGATAGGCTGCATTGGTGGGCACTGATGGGCTGCATTGGTGGGCACTGATAGGCTGCATTGGTGGGCACTGATAGGCTGCACTTGTGGGCACTGATAGGCATAGTTAAGGCGGCACTAATAGGCACAGATAAGGCGGCACCGATGGGCACAGATAAGGCGGCACTGATGGGCAAAGATGGGCACAGATAAGATGACACGGATGGGTGGCACGGATAAGTGGCACGGATGGGCACTGATAGGTACCACAGATAGATGGGACTGATGGGCACTGATAGGTGGCACTGATAGGTGGCTCTGATAGGTGGCACTGCTGGGCACTGATGGGCGGCACTGCTGGGCACTGATGGGCGGCACTGCTGGGCACTGATGGGCGGCACTGGGGTGCAGCACCTTTGAGGCAGATTGGGTGGCACTGTGGGTGGCACTGTGGGTGGCACTGTGGGGTGGCACTGTGGGTGGCACTGTGGGGTGGCACTGTGGGCATTATGGGCACAGACGGGGGGCACTTACTTTTACTTTGTTATATTTCAGGATGGCACTGCGGGAGGCAGGTGGGCACTGGCAGGTGGCATGTGGTGCCTTTCATTGCTGGCCGTGATCGGGACTGATGTCCCGATCACGGCCGCCGGTGATCGGCTTTTTTTTTTTCTCCTCGCGCTGTCAGCGCGAGGAGGAATAATAGCCGATTACCGGCTCCGTTCTATCACATGATCAGCTGTCATTGGCTGACAGCTGATCACGTGATAAGGGGTCGGGATCGACCCCTTACACGGATCGGTGATCAGGCGAGTCTCACGGACTCGCCGATCACAGAGCGCGCCGCGCGCGCCCCTCAGGGGGCGCGCAGGCCGCTCGTAACCAGGACGACGTCAATAGACGTAGTCCTGGAAATCTAGGTCCGCGCTAATGCCGTCATTCGGCAATAGCGCGGTACCCAAGTGGTTAACATTTGTTTTAGGGTTTTGTTGAATCTTTCAACCAACCCATCTGTTTGGGGGTGATACACAGATGTACGCAATTGTGTCACTTTGTACAACTTGCATAGTTCTTTCATTACCCGGGACATAAAGGGTGTACCTTGGTCCGTAAGCAGTTCCTTACAAATACCCACGCGGCTAAAAACAAGAGATAGCTCTTTGGCTATGGTTTTGGCCGAGGTATTTCGGAGAGGAATTGCTTCCGGATAACGGGTGGCATAGTCCAATATAACCAAAATGTACTGATGCCCCCTAGCGGACTTCATTATCGGACCTACCAAATCCATTGCTATCCTCTCAAAGGGGACCTCAGTGATAGGAAGAGGTACCAGCGGGTTACGGAAATGTGGCATAGGTGCCGACTTCTGACACACAGGGCAGGAGGAACAATAATTTTCTATTTCCTTCATGACCCCAGGCCAATAGAATCTCTGCAGTACCCTCTCTCTGGTTTTCTCATTCCCCAGATGACCTCCCAGAATGTGCCCATGGGCCAATTCTAACACCAACTTCCTGTAAGGTTTGGGCACTACAAGTTGCTCAATGGTTTCTTCTGCCCTTTGAGCCACTCGATATAGCAGGTCCCTTTCCATAGTGAAGTAAGGATAAGGGCAAGTCTTATCTGGGTTCACTAACTCGCCATCTATTTTCACCACATTTTCCCGTGCCTTTATTAGGGTGGGGTCTTTTAACTGTTCTGTGGCAAAATTTTCCCTGTGAACCTCAAGATCCGAAAACTCCACAGACGGCATGTTTTCATCTGAGGATGTTGATTCCTCCCCAGTTTCTCGAGTTTCCCCCGCCAATACCGACAAGGGAAATTCAGGAGAGTCCTCACCACCCCCAGAGGAATTCTGGTCATCTTCCTGGTCTATAGGGGCACCAGTGGGGGGCTCAGGACAATCCCAGAGTTCCCAGAATTTTGGAAAATCCCTTCCTACAATAGCATCATGTGTTAAGTGAGACACTAACCCCACCTGATGAGAGAGGTTACCTTTGGGGGTCTCAAAAAACACTGAAGTTACAGGATACTCTCGGGGGTCCCCATGCACACAAATAACAGCCACCTTGTTCTTCCCAGAGACCTCTGTAGTAACTAATTCAGCTTTTATCAATGTTACCAGGCTACCTGAATGCAGCAACACATCAACAGGTCTACCATTAATACACATTTTACATAAATGTTTCTCAGGTCCCCGAATGGCAGTGCATGCAACTGTCGCAAACATCGACTGACGTCTCTCCCTTATCAAGTCACATTGCATAGGCTCATCCACAACGGGGCAATTGGCTGCAATATGTCCCTCTTGCCGGCAGCGGTAGCAAATAATCTTTTTCGCTGTCTCTTGCAGCATGGGCTTCCTGGGCTGCTCCCGCCAGACCTTAGGTAGAACTCCCACCCTCTCACGCTCTCCACCCTCACCCCTTGGAGTCATCTTACCCGCCACTGGGGATGATCTGGTCTTAGGATGGAAAGTCCGTGAGTCCCTGGAAGAGGTGGTCAGGTTCTCTGTAGCCAAGTACCTCTCAACCAGATCCACAAGTTTATCGGCATTTTCTGGGTCTCCATGGCTTACCCATCTTTGGATGGCAGTAGGAAGAGCTCTCAGGAAACGATCCATAACAACACGTTCCACAATGTTTGGTGCGGTCAAAGTCTCTGGCTGCAGCCACTATCTGCTCAGGTGAATGAGATCATACATTTGAGACCTGGGGGGTTTTCCAACCTGAAAAGTCCAATTATGCACACGCTGAGCCCGGACGGCCAGGGTGACACCCAGCCGTGCCAATATTTCTGCTTTTAGCACCACATAGTCTTTTGCTTGGTCAGGCTCTAGGTCATAATAAGCTTTCTGCGATTCCCCAGTTAACAGAGGGGCCACCAGTCCAGCCCATTGCTCCTTAGGCCACTTTTCCCTTTCAGCAGTCCTTTCAAATGTGGTCAAAAACACCTCCGGATCATCCTCTCCCGTCATTTTTGTCAGTAAACGGCTCACACCAAAGGATGCGGTATTATTGTAACCACTTGCCTCATTGGTCTGCGGACGTTGCTGTATTAATGTCTCTATTTGCTGTCGAAAACTCTGCTCTTGCTTCTGCAACAGGTCTATGAAGCGGGGTTCAGATCGCTGCTGGGCTTGTTGCTGAGCTTCCAGACTCTGCAGGTGAGCTTTCTGCTGGGCTGCAAGGCTCTTTTGTAAAGCCGCATTTGTTTGCTGCTGATTTGCATTTGCTAGAGCCAGCTGTCTCAGTATCTCCTCCATGCTGGCCTTAAAAAAAAAAATGCCAAAATTCTCCACCAACTGTGAGGGGGTTAGCTCGGCAGCGGGTGTGTGTGACCCCCTGGATGGGTTCACAACACAAAGTCAGGCACAGCAGACAGCGTTGTAGGTGCAAAAAAACAAAAGATGCGGTTTATTTATGCTACATGCAGTGAAACATATAACAGCCAAACAAAAATAAAACATGAAAATAAATCCTGGTCAGCTTGACCTCTAATTACACACATGGATTCCCTGTCTAACAACTGAGTGCAGCCTTGTGCAGCACCAGTCCCTGTCTCTGTCTCTGTTGTAGAGGTTTGCCACACAGGCGTTACCTCACCGCACAGAACAGGTGTCACACTCCCCAGTCTTTACAAACACAAAACTGGTTCCAGGATGGAGCATCTCCCTAAGCATGCTGGGGTTTTTGTAGAGGTCTTAATGAGCCCACTTACTTCAGCTGGGCTCATTAACTCTTCCCCTCTAGTTGTACAAGTCTGCATAAAGCCTGAATCTAGGACACACATATTTCCCATCCTGGATACAACCAGGTGACTTTACCTGCGTGCTGCCACACTAGATACACCACATCTATGGGCCTTCCTTTATCTAGATACACCACGTCTACGGGCCTTCCTTTATCTAGATACACCACGTCTACGGGCCTTCCTTTATCTAGATACACCACGTCTACGGGCCTTCCTTTATCTAGATACACCACGTCTACGGGCCTTCCTTTATCTAGATACACCACGTCTACGGGCCTTCCTTTATCTAGATACACCACGTCTACGGGCCTTCCTTTATCTAGATACACCACGTCTACGGGCCTTCCTTTATCTAGATACACCACGTCTACGGGCCTTCCTTTATCTAGATACACCACGTCTACGGGCCTTCCTTTATCTAGATACACCACGTCTACGGGCCTTCCTTTATCTAGATACACCACGTCTACGGGCCTTCCTTTATCTAGATACACCACGTCTACGGGCCTTCCTTTATCTAGATACACCACGTCTACGGGCCTTCCTTTATCTAGATACACCACGTCTACGGGCCTTCCTTTATCTAGATACACCACGTCTACGGGCCTTCCTTTATCTAGATACACCACGTCTACGGGCCTTCCTTTATCCAGATACACCACGTCTACGAGGCTTCCTTTATCCAGATACACCACGTCTACGGGCCTTCCTTTATCCAGATACACCACATCTACGGGCCTTCCTTTATCTAGATACACCACGTCTACGGGCCTTCCTTTATCTAGATACACCACGTCTACGAGCCTTCCTTTATCCAGATACACCACGTCTACGGGCATTCCTTTATCTAGATACACCACGTCTACGGGCCTTCCTTTATCTAGATACACCACGTCTACGGGCCTTCCTTTATCTAGATACACCACGTCTACGGGCCTTCCTTTATCTAGATACACCACGTCTACGGGCCTTCCTTTATCTAGATACACCACGTCTACGGGCCTTCCTTTATCTAGATACACCACGTCTACGGGCCTTCCTTTATCTAGATACACCACGTCTACGGGCCTTCCTTTATCTAGATACACCACGTCTACGGGCCTTCCTTTATCTAGATACACCACGTCTACGGACCTTCCTTTATCTAGATACACCACGTCTACGGGCCTTCCTTTATCTAGATACACCACGTCTACGGGCCTTCCTTTATCTAGATACACCACGTCTACGGGCCTTCCTTTATCTAGATACACCACGTCTACGGGCCTTCCTTTATCTAGATACACCACGTCTACGGGCCTTCCTTTATCTAGATACACCACGTCTACGGGCCTTCCTTTATCTAGATACACCACGTCTACGGGCCTTCCTTTATCTAGATACACCACGTCTACGGGCCTTCCTTTATCTAGATACACCACGTCTACGGACCTTCCTTTATCTAGATACACCACGTCTACGGGCCTTCCTTTATCTAGATACACCACGTCTACGAGCCTTCCTTTATCTAGATACACCACGTCTACGGGCCTTCCTTTATCTAGATACACCACGTCTACGAGCCTTCCTTTATCTAGATACACCACGTCTACGGGCCTTCCTTTATCTAGATACACCACGTCTAAGGGCCTTCCTTTATCTAGATACACCACGTCTACGGACCTTCCTTTATCTAGATACACCACGTCTACGGACCTTCCTTTATCAGTCATTCTGTCCTCTGATAACCATGGAGGGGCTTCCTGTGACGTGTCATGGAGGATAAACACTGCAGTTTTGGTGACTGAAGCCCCCCGATTCCCTTGTGAAGGGTACAGGTCAGCACAGAAGATATAGTCACATGACAGGAGGAGGCGTTGTAGGATAGTGGGAGGAGTCACAAGATGGTGGGATGGGCCCAATAACATTGAATAGGGGTATTATTGGACAGGTCAGTAAAACTCTGAAGGTCATGTCGGCATCCGGGGCGCATTTCGAGTGAACCAAACCGCAAATCACCGCAGCGCCGTCTGGCTCGGCGCCATAAAAAAGTAAAAATCAGGGACGCCTTTCTCTGTTTCTCGCAGGTAATGATGACCAATAAAATGAATGGGCGGAGCTACCCGATATCACAGATCTGAGCTCCTCCTTCTCCACTGCACATCACAGTCCTCAAACCCTCCCCCACCCCCCACCACACTACTAACCGCCTCCCACCTGCCATATAGACCAATGACAGCAGAGCGGAGCCATGTCATATGACCACGCCCAGTTTAGGCTCTTCACCCATGTGATTGGCTGTGTCCAATCACAGCTGATCCCATGTAAACAAGGAAATAAAATATATAAAAAAGGGGCGGTCTTTTTTAGTTTTTTTATTATTTTAGAAAAGATAAAACCCCGCCCAACGGTGATTAATTATCACCAAGAGAAAGTTCTATTTGTGTGAATAAAATGTGTAGAGTTTTGTATGACTGTGTAATTGTCACTCAAAGTGCGACCGCCATGAAAGCTGCAAATTGTGCTGGGCAGGAAGGCGGGGGTGGGGGGGTCTGGATGGAGGGTGGGAGCTGCAAGATAGTGATTGGCTGCTTGGATGAAGGGCGGTCCTAGCAACCAATCACTTGCTTGATAACCTTGGGCAGCTCCCGCCCTCCATCCACAACAGTCCTCCCTCCCGCTGTCAGCTCTGTGAGGAATACTGAGTGACGATTGGTGGAAGAAAAGGCTCCTAAATGCTGTGACAGCTGAGACTCCTCCCACAGTCTGCCATCTAGTAATGCCTGATAGAGGAGTCACACCACGGGGGGAGGAGTCACACCACGGGGGGAGAAGTCACACCGCAGCGGGAGGAGCCACACCGTGGGGGGAGGAGCCACACCACGGGGGGAGGAGTCACACCACGGGGGGAGGAGTCACACCGCGGTGGGAGGAGCCACACCGCGGCTGGGTGGAGTCACCCCGCGGCTGGGGAGAGTCACCCCGCGGCTGGGGAGAGTCACCCCGCGGCTGGGGAGGGGTCACCCCGCGGGGGGGTCACACTACGGGGGGAGGAGCCATACTACGGGGGGAGGAGCCACACCACGGCTGGGGGGAGTCACACCACGGGGAGTCACACCACGGGGAGGAGGAGTCACGGGAGGGTGGGGAGAATCACACCACGGGGAGGAGGAGGAGTCACGGGAGGGTGGGGGGAGTCAGTGGATGGTGGGAGGAGTCACGGGATGTGGGAGGAGTCCCTCGATGGTGGGAGGGGCCACACGATGGTGGGAGGAGCCACACGATGGTGGGAGGAGTCCGTTGATAGTGGGGGAGTCACGGGATGGTGGGAGGAGTCATGGGATGGTAGGAGAAGCCACGCAATGGTGGGAGGGGTAACGGGATATTGGGAGGAGTCAGTGAATGGTGGGAGGGCCACAAGATGGGAGGAGTCCATTGATGGTGGGAGGGGTCACGGGTTGGTGGGAGGAGACGGTGGGAGGGGTCACAGGTTGGTGGGAGAAGACAGGAGATGGTGGGAGGAGTCACGGTATGGTGGGAGGAGTCACGGTATGGTGGGAGGAGCCACAGCAGCCTAGAGGCGATTCAGTTCGCATTGTGCGCTATATAAGTATTTCATTCATTCATTCATTCAGGATTGTGTGAGGAGCCACGCGATGGGAGGAGGAGACAGGGGATGGTGGGATGACCAGGGGATGGTGGGAGGAGTCACGGGATGGTGGGAGGAGTCAGTGGATGGTGGGAGGAGCCACAGGTTTGTGTGAGGAGCCACGCGATGTTGGGAGGAGCCACGCGATGTTGGGAGGAGTCAGGGGATGGTTGGAGGAGTCACGTGATAGGAGGGGTCAGTGGATGGTGAGAGGAGTCACGGGATGGTGGGAGGAGCCACGTGATGGGAGGATTCAGTGGATGGTGAGAGGAGTCACGGGATGGTGGGAGGAGTCGTGGGTGGAGTCACACACTGGAAGATGTCACAGGATGTGGGAGGAGCCACACAGTGGTGGGAGGAGTCAGTTGGTGGTGGGAGGAGTCAGTGGATGGTGAGAGGAGTCACTGGATGGTGGGAGGAGCCATGTGATGGGAGGATTCAGTGGATGGTGGAAGGAGTCGTTGGAGAAGTCACGGGATGTGGGAGGAGTCAGTTGGTGGTGGGAGGAGTCAGTTGATGGTGGGAGGAGTCACAGGGTGGTGGGAGGAGTCACACGATGATGACAGCAGTCAGTGGATGGTGGGAGGAGCCACGGGGTGGTGGGAGGAGTCACGCAGTGGGAGGAGTCAGTTGATGGTGGGAGGAGTCACTGGGTGGTGGGAGGAGCCACATGATGGTGGGAGGAGTCAGTGGATGGTGGGAGGAGCCACGCGATGAGAGGAGTCAGTGGATGGTGGGAGGAGTCACATGATGGTGGGAGGCGTTACGGGATAGTGTGAGGAGCTATGCGATGGAGGGAGGAGTCACTGGATGGTGGGAGGAGACAGGAGATGGTGGGAGGAGTCACACAATGGTGGGTGGAGTCACACGATGGGAGGAGTCAGTGGGTGGTGGGAGGAGTCACTGGATGGTGGGAGGAGTCACACAGTGGGAGGAGTCAGTGGATGTTGGGAGGAGCCACGCCATGGAGGGCACCTGATGTAAGGGGCACTGTTATGGGGCACCTGATGTAAGGGGCACTCTGTTGGGGGCACCTGATGTAAGGGGCACTCTTATGGCGGCACCTGATGTAAGGTGGTTCTATTACTTACAATGTGGATGTGATTGGCTGACGTTTGTGTTCTTTCTTTGTCTTCCATCTTGTTTCGGGTACAGATAGTTGTTGGTGGAAGGACGGAATAAAAGGGTCCAGCCAGTGAAGGGGGAAGAGCTCAGAGTAATGGAGAAGAGGAGTGTCCTGCAAGGCAGAATCCGGGGCTCAGAGAAGACCGCTCACCATCAACATCTCCAAGGCCAACACACCACTGGAAGCTCTGAGGATCAGCACTAAACAGCTGCCCCGCTAGGAGGTAAAGCCTAACCTACTAACAATGTCTTTGCTACAAGTCACCCCCCAGTATCTGCTGATACCCCACATAGTTACAGGTCACCCTCCATTCTACCCATACTCTAGGCCACCCTCTGGCCCAGTCTGTAAATACTACAGATCACCAGTTATCAGGACCATCAATAGGGGGTACAGGCAGCACTTCCCATTGGGTCAGCAGGTGGTGGAACAGAAGCTGTCTGTGGATAGGTGGGGGCTGTCAGGTCAGCTTTCCAGTGCCCCATCATTTCTAATGGCAGCCCAGTCTTCGTCCGGAGGGTTCAATATTGAGTTTGCCCTTTGCAGCTATAACAGGTTCACCTCTTCTGGAAAGGCCGTCCACAAGGTTTAGGAGGGTGTCTATGGAAATGTTTGACCATTCTTCCAGAAGAACTTTTGTGAGTTCAGGCACTGATGTTGGACGAGAAGGCCTACCTCGCAGTCTCCGATCTAATTCATCCTAAAGGTGTTCTATGGGGTTGAGGTAAGGACTCTGTGCAGGCCAGTCAAGTACCTCCACTCCAAACTCGCTCATCCATGTCTTTATGGACCTTGCTTTGTGCACTGGTGAGCAATCATGTTGGAACAGGAAGAGGCCGTCCCCAAACTGTTCCCACAAAGTTGGGAGCATGAAATTGTCCAAAATGTCTTGGTATGCTGACGCCTTAAGAGTTCCCTTCACTGGAACTAAGGGGCCAAGTCCAACCTCTGAAAAGCAACCCCCCCACCATAATCCCCTCTCCGACACCATAATCCCCCCTCTGACACCATAATCTCCCCTCCCCCCACTCCATAATCTCCCCTCCCCCCACTCCATAATCTCCCCTCCCCCAACTCCATAATCTCCCCTCTGACACCATAATCTCCCCTCCCCCCACTCCATAATCTCTCCTCCCCCCACTCCATAATCCCCCCTCTGACATCATAATCTCCCCTCCCCCCACTCCATAATCTCCCCTCCCCAACTCCATAATCTCCCCTCTGACACCATAATCTCCCCTCCCCCACTCCATAATCTCCCCTCCCCCCACTCCATAATCTCCCCTCCCCCAACTCCATAATCTCCCCTCCGACACCATAATCCCCCCTCCCCCCTCCGACACCATAATCCCCCCACTCCATAATCCCCCCTCCACCAATTGGTTTGGACCAGCGCACAAAGACATTAATGGCTGTGTGTTGAGTTATTTGGAGGGGACAGGAAATGTACACTGTTATACAAGCTGTACACTCACTACTTTACATTTTAGAAGAAGAAGAAATGTGACTGAGGGGTGTACTTACTTTTGTCACATACTGTATATTTACCTAGAAAAATGGTGAGGTGTTCTATACTTATTTTACCCGCTGCTACCCACCTCAATACCAGGCACTTACACCCCCTTCCTGTACACACCAATTTTCAGCTTTCAGCGCTCTCACAGTTTGAATGACAATTACTCATACAACACTCTACCCATATGAAACTTGCGTCCTTTTTTCCACACAAATAGACCTTTCTTTTGGTGGTATTTAATCACTAGTGGGGTTTTTATTTTTGTGCTATAAATTAAAAAAATTTGTTTCTGTCATAAAATTTTTCTAATTAGTAATTATGGGGGGTGTGGGGTGTATGGAGGTGGGAGGTATGTACATGAGGGGTGCGGAGTGTACGGAGGTGGGAGGTATGTACATGAGAGGTGCGGAGTGTATGGAGGTGGGAGGTATGTACATGAGGGGTGTGGAGTGTATGGAGGTCGGAGGTATGTACATGAGGGGTGTGGAGTGTATGGAGGTAGGAGGTATGTACATGAGAGGGGTGTGGAGTGTATGGAGGTGGGAGGTATGTACATGAGAGGGGTGTGGAGTGTATGGAGGTGGGAGGTATGTACATGAGAGGGGTGTGGGGTGTATGGAGGTGGAAGGTATGTACATGAGAGGGGTGTGGAGTGTATGGAGGTGGGAGGTATGTACATGAGGGGTGTGGAGTGTATGGAGGTGGGAGGTATGTACATGAGGGGTGTGGAGTGTATGGAGGTGGGAGGTATGTACATGAGGGGTGCGGAGTGTACGGAGGTGGGAGGTATGTACATGAGGGGTGTGGAGTGTATGGAGGTGGGAGATATGTACATGAGGGGTGTGCAGTGTATGGAGGTGGGAGATATGTACATGAGGGGTGTGGAGTGTATGGAGGTGGGAGGTATGTACATGAGATGGGTGCGGAGTGTATGGAGGTAGGAGGTATGTACATGAGGGGTGCGGAGTGTACGGAGGTGGGAGGTATGTACATGAGAGGTGCGGAGTGTATGGAGGTGGGAGGTATGTACACGAGGGGTGTGGAGTGTATGGAGGTGGAAGGTATGTACATGAGAGGGGTGTGGAGTGTATGGAGATGGGAGGTATGTACATGAGAGGGGTGTGGAGTGTATGGAGGTGGGAGGTATGTACATGAGGGGTGTGGAGTGTATGGAGGTGGGAGGTATGTATATGAGGGGTGTGGAGTGTATGGAGGTGGGAGGTATGTACATGAGGGGTGTGGAGTGTATGGAGGTGGGAGGTATGTATATGAGGGGTGTGGAGTGTATGGAGGTGGGAGGTATGTACATGAGAGGGGTGTGGAGTGTATGGAGGTGGGAGGTATGTACATGAGAGGGGTGTGGAGTGTATGGAGGTGGGAGGTATGTACATGAGGGGTGTGGAGTGTATGGAGGTGGGAGGTATGTACATGAGGGGTGTGGAGTGTATGGAGGTGGGAGGTATGTACATGAGGGGTGTGGAGTGGACTGGTATGTCCCTGCACAAAATGACATTTCTAAAGGAATAAAAGTCATTTAAAACTGCTTGCGGCTTTAATGTAATGTCTGGTCCCGGCAATATGGATGAAAATCATTGAGAACAAAGGCATGGGTACCCCGCCCCCAAGCCCATTACCAGCCCCTTTGGGTCTTGTATGGACATTAAGGAGAACCGCACACCCAAATTATAAAAAGGAAAGGCCTGAGGCCCCCAGGCCCTATATACTCAGAACAGCAGTATACAGGCGGTCCAAACAAGACAGGGACTGTGTAGGTTTGTTATTAAGTAGAATCTGTTTGTAATTTTTAACTGGTACATTTTTAAAGTGTAGCTCCAGCCAAAAAATCTATTTTTAAGCTTTTTGGAAAACATAGGGAAGGGTTATCACCCCTGTATAATTTGTTTTGCTGTCTGTGCGCACCTGTTCAGAAGATTTCACCTCACTTTCTGTCCCAATGACAATTGGATTGTTAAAATTTGGGTTTTTTTGTGAAACAAGGAACTCTTACAGGAGAGAATTTCCCTTCCTAGGGGTAGATTTCCTCTCACTTCCTGTTGTCTCCTTCTGTTTGAAAGTAGGAGTTGTTTGTAAGTTGGATGTTTGAAAGTAGGGGCCTGCTCTATATACTCAAAATATAAACGCAAAAATGTGGGCCTTAGGTGTTGGTGTTGCCACAACACTGTAATCCCTCACAGTTACTCTGGGTGGGCGCAGGAACGGGCCCTGCTGTGAAATATTAGATCAAGAATTGTAATTACATGCCCCTGAACAGGGGCAGAAAAATTGGGCCTTAGGCACTGGTGCCACAACACTGCAACCCCTTACAGTTACTCTAGTTGGGGCACAGGAATGAGCCCTGCTGCAAAGTATTGCATCAAAAATTGGCCTGTGACCAATTATGGCTCTCTTCGCTGACGCCGCTGTGAGTGGCCAAAGCATGCGGGTCATCGTGCATGCTTGGCCAATCATCAGCCAGCAATGCACTGCTATGACGCAGTGCATTATGGGCCGTGACACGCCGCTCTAATTTGGCACCAACGGACCATAATGTTCGATCTTCCTCTTGAAATCGAAGCTCATCCCTAGTGGTGAAGTATGGGGCAAGATTCCTCACCCTGCTGCCATTCCTCATTATATTTCTTAGAAAAAAGAAGAAAAAAAACACATACAAAGACAATTAAGGTGCGACCAATCTTTATTGGAGATAAATCTATAGATGGAAATGATTGTCGGGCTTCGGAGAACAGTGACGGTTGACCTAGGACTCCTCAAAGGCAGGGCCTTTTTACACTAAGCCTAAACCTTAAGATGATTCAGAGGAAGGCGAAAACCCCCCCGGCCAGATGGGCTCCAAGGGGGGGAAAAATTCCTTCCTGACCCCCTAAGGCGATCGGATTGTCCCTGAATCATCAGTCTAGGGTGCCCAGTTCATCTCATATAGAGAAAAAAACCATACATAGAACCATACAGAACATATGTATTGCAGGTATGTATGCAATAAAACACACCTACCTGCTTGTTCACAATCATCTTTGGGGCTCATTCAGAATATATGCATTGAGCATCCGCACAGATCAGCGCCCCCACACTGATCAGTGCCTCCGCCCGCCGCACCGATTCCTTATGTTTTCTGTGCCCAGCCCCCTACAGGAGGACTGGTGGTACCCCCTTATTGGTGGCCCTGGTGGTGGTATGTAGACATGCTGTGTATGATGGTATGCATGGTGCTATATACGCAGGTATGTATGCAATAAAACACACTTGCATGCTTGTTTACAATCATCTTTGGGGATCATTCAGAATATATGCATTGAGCATCCGCACA
Source organism: Lithobates pipiens (assembly GCF_037356315.1). Classification (NCBI taxonomy): domain Eukaryota; kingdom Metazoa; phylum Chordata; class Amphibia; order Anura; family Ranidae; genus Lithobates; species Lithobates pipiens. Next base: position 653,403 of record NW_027507871.1, on the reverse strand, counting down.
GATCAGTGCCTCCCCCACTGATCAGTGCATCCGCCCGCCGCACCGATTCCTCATGTTTTCTGTGCCCAGCCCCTACAGGAGAACCAGTGGTACCCCCTTATTGGTGGCCCCGATGGTGGTATGTTTGGTACTAGGTAGGCATGCTGAGTATGGTGGTATGTATGGCCCTATGTATACATTCTATGTATGGTTCTATGTATGGTGTAGGGAGATCATTGCCAGTGTGCCACAATTATCTCACTCAGTACTGCTTGTGTTACCGTCTCACAGCAGGCAAATCTCTTTTGAGGTCAAATACCCTCGGTTGGTGGTGACGAGGCTCTTCCTTCAAATGGTGATGAGGAGGCCCTCTATTAATGTCATTGCCCCTCGGATGGTGGTGACGAGGCTCTTCCTTCAAATGTTGCTGACGTGGCCCTCTGTTAATGTCATTGCCCCTCGGTTGGTGGTGACGAGGCTCTTCCATCAAATGGGGCTGACAAGGCCCTCTGTTAATGTCATTGCCCCTTGGATGGTGGTGACGAGGCTCTTCCTTCAAATGGGGCTGACGAGGCCCTCTGTTAATGTCATTGCCCCTTGGATGGTGCTGACGAGGCTCTTCCTTCAAATGGGGCTGACGAGGCCCTCTGTTAATGTCATTGCCCCTCGGTTGGTGGTGACGAGGCTCTTCCTTCAAATGGGGCTGACGAGGCCCTCTGTTAATGTCATTGCCCCTCGGTTGGTGGTGACGAGGCTCTTCCTTCAAATGGGGCTGATGAGGCCCTCTGTTAATGTCATTGCCCCTTGGATGGTGCCGACGAGGCTCTTCCTTCAAATGGTGATGAGGAGGCCCTCTGTTAATGTCATTGCCCCTTGGATGGTGCTGACGAGGCTCTTCCTTCAAATGGGGCTGACGAGGCCCTCTGTTAATGTCATTGCCCCTTGGATGGTGCTGACGAGGCTCTTCCTTCAAATGGGGCTGACGAGGCCCTCTGTTAATGTCATTGCACCTTGGATGGTGCTGATGAGGCCCTCTGTTAATGTCATTGCCCCTTGGATGGTGCTGATGAGGCCCTCTGTTAATGTCATTGCCCCTTGGATGGTGCTGACGAGGCCCTCTGTTAATGTCATTGCCCCTTGGATGGTGCTGACGAGGCCCTCTGTTAATGTCATTGCCCCTTGGATGGTGCTGACGAGGCTCTGTGTTAATGTTATTGCCCCTCGGATGGTGGCGACGAGGCTCTGGGTTGATACTGGTTTTCCAGTGGTGAGTATTAGGCCACTGGCTGCAATTCACATTCTCGCTCAGGTAGGAGAAGCCCTCAAATCTCTCCTGCCGGTGTGGAACCTCATCTCTCCCAAAGTCTTCATTTTTAATGAAAGCATCCCCTGGAATTCCTTCCCCCAGGTCTTCCTCATGCATCTGGAAAGAGAAAAAAGTATTTTGTCAATGTTTCTGATCGATAGGGAAATAATCCCTAGAAATCCCCCCATTGTGCTGGGACTCCTCCCGTATACTTACATGTCGATTTGGAAATGGTGGGCGTGAGTTCCCTTTCTCTAGCTCCTTCCAGTCCACCTTGCTGAAGTAGGGGTGTTCTCTGATGTCTCTTACTAGACTCATCCGCAGCTCTTGGTCTTTACATAGGAACTGTAAAAAGGAACAAAATATAATAAGATACACTGGAATAACATGAACAATCTATGAACAATGTAATATTTGATTCTGATTCTCTCTATTATTTTGCCTTCTGACCTGCTACTACATCCTGATTGGATTGGATGGTAGCATGGGGCCTTATTTGTGTCATATTAGTTCAGAATAGTTATTAAAGGAAAGAAACATCAGATATTTTGCAATTAAATGTGAATTAGGAATGTATTAAAAAAGAGATTTCTATGAAATCTGCACCTGCCATGATTTTTCTTATGACTCTGGCAGTCCCAGGGGAGTTCTATATGTTGTCTGTGCACGGAATGTCCCCAGAAATTGAATTCAATGTGTGCGATTGGCCCCATCACTATCCAATGGAACCACCCGGACCGTAAATTAAAAAGGGCTGCTTCTTTCCTTATGACAGGGGAAGGCAGATCCTTCCATTAAGCAGTCAGCTTGCTGAAAGTACAGCTATGACCTCCATCGATATGTGATGGTAAGAAGGTGGAACCATGTTTAATAAAATCCTAATAAGATATAATGTATGCAACAGGGAAAGAACATTGTCACTTAAAAGGTGTAAAATTTCTATGTATACTTACCATCTCTATGACGTCACGGAGATACGGGTTCATGCTATCTGGATAATGCGGTTCCCTTGTGGTCACGATCTTCACTTCTTCCTCTGCGGACTCCCTGCCGGTCAGAAATGGATGTCTGCCGAAAGCCATCTTATACACGATTATTCCCAGAGAGAAATAATCAGCCGCTCCGAAGTATGGAATGTTTTGAAGGGCCTGTAGAAACATAAAGAGAAAAAGAAGGATGAGCTGATTGTTGGGTAGAGGACGGAGACGACTCAATGCTGATATATGGGATCTATGAATCCTCCCAGGACTCCTAAAATTGTGCTCAAAAGACCTCAAACCAAGGCGGAGCTTGTGAATATTGGAGGTGGGGCTTTAGGTCTCACAGAGACACAAAAGGAAATTGGCTGAAATCTTCCAAATTGAGGTAAATTTCACCAGAACAGGTGTGCCCGTTGAAGGTTTCTCCTCCCCTCGTGTTCTGGGGAAAGATCTAAAACTCTAACTTTCTTTCTCAATGACAATGGTCACCAATACAAACCAATGGGGACAAATACCCCTGGAATATTGTTCCAGCCTGGAAACCCACTGAAACCAACCAGGTCACCAGTAAAGAAATTCTTAATTTAGTGAAAAATTACCTCCCTTTAGCTTATCTCTATATCCCATTATAACAAATATTACAATTAGGTCTAATATCAGGTGGAAAGCAAGTATCTTACCTCTGGCGACAAGTACCCTGGTGTTCCCGATTGTCCTTGAATCCTGCTGGACTCCGTGACGCCCATACGTGCCAAGCCGAAATCGGCTATTTTGATGTGTCCAACGTTATCCAAAAGAATATTTGCAGGCTTGAGGTCTCTGTGGATGATCTCCCTAGAATGCAGAAACTGCAGACCACAGATCATTTCTGCTATGAAGTATCTGATGGGGGAAAGAGATAGAGGAATTAGCATCACAAATCATCACAGAGTAATGAAATCTAAAGATGAAATGACTTCCCCCTGTAATACATAGGGGTTTGGATGGACGAGGCTCAGGTGAAGGGGCTGACTACATCACTGGCTGTGGTCAGTCACCCCCGACTCCAGAGTGACCCGTTCATTGATCTTACCTTATGGTGCCCCCAGGAAATGGAGCTACTGCCATGGCACGATGGAGATCCCCTCTGGTCACACATTCCAGGACAAAGGCGAGATGATTCTGTGTGAACACAAGAGATAAAGTTTACATTATAGACATGCAGGATTTCATTTTGTGGAGGAATAGACAGACACACTTAATTTAGGAAAACCGGACAGAGGAACTAAGTAGGCCGCCATTACTGGACTGTTCTTATTGCAATGCTACTTCTGTCTGGTCTGGTAAAGAAATTGGAAGGTGAAAAGACTTACCTTTGTCTGGAACGTTCCAAACAGATGTGTAATAAATGGACACTCCCTGGCTACTTTCAGCACGTCACGTTCTAAGAAAACCATATCACTATCGTCTTCATAATGAATAAATTCTGTCTTTTTCACAAGTTTAACCGCCAGCTTCTGGTCAATGGCGGGATGAGAGGCCAAGATCACCTGCGAACTGGCCCCCTTTCCAAGGACTCCATAACAGGTCATGTGTTCAAAGGAGAGTACACATGACTGGTCCTTGGTGACCACGCTGGATGGTACTTGTGAGGCGATCTCATCATGTGTGCTGCGGATGGATGGATTGTCTAGGTCGCACTCTGGTGGAGTAGCCACGTCTTGGTCGCACTCTGGTGGAGGGGCCACGTCTTGGTCGCACTCCGGTGGAGGGGCCACGCCTTGGTCGCACTCCGGTGGAGGGGCCACGCCTTGGTCGCACTCCGGTGGAGTGGCCACGCCTTGGTCGCACTCCGGTGGAGTGGCCACGCCTTGGTCGCACTCCGGTGGAGTGGCCACGTCCTGGTCGCACTCCGGTGGAGTGGCCACGTCCTGGTCGCACTCCGGTGGAGTGGACAGGTCCTGGTCGCACTCCGGTGGAGTGGACAGGTCCTGGTCGCACTCCGGTGGAGTGGACACGTCCTGGTCGCACTCCGGTGGAGTGGACACGTCCTGGTCGCACTCCGGTGGAGTGGACACGTCCTGGTCGCACTCCGGTGGAGTGGCCAGGTCCTGGTCGCACTCCGGTGGAGTGGACACGTCCTGGTCGCACTCCGGTGGAGTGGACAGGTCCTGGTCGCACTCCGGTGGAGTGGACAGGTCCTGGTCGCACTCCGGTGGAGTGGACAGGTCCTGGTCGCACTCCGGTGGAGTGGACACGTCCTGGTCGCACTCCGGTGGAGTGGACACGTCCGGGTCGCACTCCGGTGGAGTGGACACGTCCTGGTCGCACTCCGGTGGAGTGGACACGTCCTGGTCGCACTCCGGTGGAGTGGCCAGGTCCTGGTCGCACTCCGGTGGAGTGGACACGTCCTGGTCGCACTCCGGTGGAGTGGACACGTCCTGGTCGCACTCCGGTGGAGTGGACACGTCCTGGTCGCACTCCGGTGGAGTGGCCAGGTCCTGGTCGCACTCCGGTGGAGTGGACACGTCCTGGTCGCACTCCGGTGGAGTGGACACGTCCTGGTCGCACTCCGGTGGAGTGGCCAGGTCCTGGTCGCACTCCGGTGGAGTGGACACGTCCTGGTCGCACTCCGGTGGAGTGGCCAGGTCCTGGTCGCACTCCGGGGGAGTGGCCAGGTCCTGGTCGCACTCCGGTGGAGTGGACACGTCCTGGTCGCACTCCGGTGGAGTGGACCCGTCCTGGTCGCACTCCGGTGGAGTGGACACGCCCTGGTCGCACTCCGGTGGAGTGGACACGTCCTGGTCGCACTCCGGTGGAGTGGACCCGTCCGGGTCGCACTCCGGTGGAGTGGACACGTCCTGGTCGCACTCCGGTGGAGTGGACACGTCCTGGTCGCACTCCGGTGGAGTGGACACGTCCTGGTCGCACTCCGGTGGAGTGGACACGTCCGGGTCGCACTCCGGTGGAGTGGACACGTCCTGGTCGCACTCCGGTGGAGTGGACACGTCCTGGTCGCACTCCGGTGGAGTGGCCAGGTCCTGGTCGCACTCCGGTGGAGTGGACACGTCCTGGTCGCACTCCGGTGGAGTGGACACGTCCGGGTTGCACTGTGGTGTGCAGTCAATACCACGTACACCTACAATAAAAAAAGAGAGGAATTAGATTTAGCACCTTCACCTACATTTCATATATTTTTCTTTGTAGAACATCAAATTATGGAGAGAAGAGATGAAAACGCTGGTGCCAGAGACCATGAATAAACTCTACAGGACAGGGACACAAGGAGGACTAATGTTGTACTTTGTATAAAAATGCTGGTTTCCTGCCACTCATCCCGACCCACTGGTTGGCAATAATGGCATGAAAAGTCAGAGGGGCTGGTAGTACCCAGCCCGTAATCAGCCTGCCCATACATGGTTAGAATCTTGGCTGGTCCTTGCTTAGCCGGGTGAGATTGGAAGTGTCTATGGCCGGCTTTAGGAGCGCAGACACTTCTAATGACAGCACTTGGGGTAAAGGCATAGTGCATATTAAAATGCTGATGGATAATGAATTAGTGCGGTTTTATTTGTGTTGGTTTTGTCCGTCTGTCTGGCCTTGTTTACAAGGGTGATGAGGCCCATATAACATGAATGGGACGTTTCTACAACATCTGTATCTTCCAGGTGCTGCATGCAGGCAGTCCATTGACAATGAGTAGAACGCACAGCTGCACGCACGCAGCCACTTCTCCTAATATGACATGCACTGTCTGCATTCAGGGCCATTCGCCCACACCCAGGACCGCTGGGTCCTGGGTGTGGGCGCTTGGCTGGGTGGGCTTGGTGGGCATTGATAGGTGGCACTGATGGGCATTGATAGGTGGCACTGGTGGGCACTGTTACTCTATAAATGAGGCATAATCGCCTCTTCCTTTTCAGGGTCGATGTCCCTTTAAGATGAGCCGGTGATCGGCTTTGTTCTTCTCCTGTCAGCAGAGGAGAAAAAAAAACGATCACTGAGCTTTTGTTTACATCATGTAATGAGCCGTCATTGGCTGATAACTGATCACATGATAAGGGGTCGGGATTGGCCCCGTACTCGGATCGGTGGTCTTCCGAGTCTCAGTGACTCTGTGATCACGGCGCCCTCCGCAGGGAGCGTGCACAGGGGGATGTCATATGACGGCCTCCCGGGAATTCACATCCGCGCTGTGCCCGTCATTTGCCCACAGCGCGGATGTCAGGGGGTTAAACAGGTGGTGAGGAGGCAATATAACACCTTCTTGCCTCCTGTCAAATGCCCTCTGAAGAGCGACTTGAATGTGGATTGCTGTTCAGAGGGCACAACATGTTTAAATGAGCCCTAAGGCAGTTCATACAATCCGTTATTCTTTGTCCATTCAGTAGGGAACAGGAGGGACTATTTCATGTTTTCTTTGGGGCACTGCTAAGTAATCTTCTGGTTTTCAACAAGTACAAAATCCCGGGGAGACGGTGCCAATAAGAGATCTATAACCGTCCATCTGCGTGTGTATGGACCTCCCAGTAGTGTGCAGACGTGGATTGTTGGGGATGAAAACAAAAGATTGACATACATGACTACAGAGGTGCAATCACAATGAGGCCATCAAAGAGAAAGCGGGGGAGGGATCTAGGTCCCATGTGGGATGGTCATGGGGGGCGGCATTATCCGCACTGCCCATGGGGGGAGCGGCATTGTCCGCACTGCCCATGGGGGGAGCGGCATTGTCCGCACTGCCCATGGGGGGAGGGGCATTGTCCGCACTGCCCATGGGGGAGCGGCATTGTCCGCACTGCCCATGGGGGAGCGGCATTGTCCGCACTGCCCATGGGGGGTGGCATTGTCTGCACTGCCCATGGGGGGGGCACTGGGGGGCACTGAACCAATTGGCACCTTTGTTTTGTTTTTTGTGGGTTTACAACCACTTTAAATATTGCTTATAAATGTGTGTTTATTAGGATTGTACAATAAGTACATGGGTTGTGTGTATGTCAGGGGTTGACAAATTTGCTTTGAATTTAGGAGCCAGTTTTTGTTTTTTTAGAGTGGTATGGATTGTCAGCTCCCGGGGTAAGGCCACTCATTTTCACCCCCTATCCCTAACTCACAATGGAGCACCCAGTCAATAACTCCATTGAAACGCTGTTACATCAGGGTTATGGGCTGACCAGAAAGAGAGTAAGGCTGGCAACAGATGGAACTGGCTGGCACTGGCAGGTACGTGGAACTGCCAGATGGCATTGGCAGGTGACACTGGTTTGGCACTGGCAGGTGGCACTATTGGCACTGGCAGGTGGCACTATTGGCACTGGCACTGATTGGCAGGTGGCACTGGTTTGGAAGTGGCAGGTGGCCCTGGTTGGTGATGGCAGGTGGCCCTGGTTGGCGGTGGCACTAGTTGTCACTGGCAGATGGCACTGATTGGTGGTGGCACTGGTTGGTGTTGGCAGGTGGCACTGGTTGGCGGTGGCACTAGTTGCCACTGATTGGTGGTGGCACTGTCAGGTGGCACTGATTGGCAGTGGCAGGTGGCACTGATTGGCGGTGGCAGGTGGCACTGGCAGGCACGTGGAACTGCCAGATGGCATTGGCAGGTGATACTGGTTGGCATTGGCAGGTGACACTGGTTTGGAACTGGTAGGTGGCACTGATTGGCGGTGGCACTGGTTGGTGGATGCAGGTGGTATTGATTGGCGGTGGCACTGGTTGGCACTAGCAGGTGACACTGATTGGCGATGGCACTCGTTGGCACTGGCAGATGCCACTGGTTGGCGCTGGCAGGTGGCACTGGCAGGTTTTACACTGAGCTCTCTATTACTGAAATGTAACAGAGGAGCTGTCAGAATTGAGCTTAAAGCGGAGCTCCACCCTAAAGTGCACCTTCCGCTCATTGGAACCCTCCCCCCCTCCGGCGCCACAATTGGCACCTTTCAGGGGGGAGGGGGGTGCAGGTACCTGTACAGTACAGGTATCTGCACCCACTTCCGGCGTAGATTCTGCAGAAGCTACACCCCTTTCCGAAGGTCCCCCGCTGCCTGCTGGGAAACACACGGATCCCAGAGACAGCGGGGACCATCCTTATTGCGCAGCGCGACTCGCGCATGCGCAGTAGGGAACCGGGAAATGAAGCCAAAAGGCTCCACTTCCTGGTTCCCATACCCAAGATGGCAGCGGCAGCACCCGAGAGACGATCGAGAGATCAGCTTCGGGTGCCGACATCGCGGGCGCGCTGGGCGGGTAAGTGTCATTGTTTTAAAAGTCAGCAGCTGCAGTATTTGTAGCTGCTGGCTTTTAAAAAAAAAAATGGCGGACTCCCGCTTTAATGTCGGAATGGGCGGGACTCGGCCGGGGTGTGAAGCTGACAAGTAACAGAGAGGCGGTGTAGTGTCATATTTTGCTCCCTGAACATTGAAGCTCGGGGATAGGGATGAGGACACTGAACATTGAAGCTCGGGGATAGGGATGAGGACACTGAACATTGAAGCAGGGGGATAGGGATGAGGACACTGAACATTGAAGCTCGGGGATAAGGATGAGGACACTGAACATTGAAGCTCGGGGATAGGGATGAGGCCACTGAACATTGAAGCTCGGGGATAAGGATGAGGACACTGAACATTGAAGCTCGGGGATAGGGATGAGGACACTGAACATTGAAGCTCGGGGATAGGGATGAGGCCACTGAACATTGAAGCTCGGGGATAAGGATGAGGACACTGAACATTGAAGCTCGGGGATAGGGATGAGGACACTGAACATTGAAGCTCGGGGATAGGGATGAGGACACTGAACATTGAAGCAGGGGGATAAGGATGAGGACACTGAACATTGAAGCTCGGGGATAGGGATGAGGACACTGAACATTGAAGCTCGGGGATAGGGATGAGGCCACTGAACATTGAAGCTCAGGGATAGGGATGAGGACACTGAACATTGAAGCTCGGGGATAGGGATGAGGACACTGAACATTGAAGCTCGGGATAAGGATGAGGACACTGAACATTGAAGCTCGGGGATAGGGATGAGGACACTGAACATTGAAGCTCGGGGATAGGGATGAGGCCACTGAACATTGAAGCTCGGGGATAAGGATGAGGACACTGAACATTGAAGCTCGGGGATAGGGATGAGGACACTGAACATTGAAGCTCGGGGATAGGGATGAGGACACTGAACATTGAAGCAGGGGGATAAGGATGAGGACACTGAACATTGAAGCTCGGGGATAGGGATGAGGACACTGAACATTGAAGCTCGGGGATAGGGATGAGGACACTGAACATTGAAGCTCGGGGATAGGGATGAGGACACTGAACATTGAAGCTTGGGGATAGGGATCTCTGCTTTGCTTGTCAGTGTCACACACAGTGCGCAGCCGCAGAGTGTGGAGGAGGGGGGAGGGGGTCAGTCATTGTTAATAGTGATAGTGAGTGGGCTGGTGGCAGCTTAGGCGCCAGGTTGTGATTTCTGGTGGCATTGGTGACCTGGCGCCTGGGGTTTGTGGAGCCCTGGTGTATGTCTTGTGTTGATTGTAACTAAAAAATGTCATAAAAAAGGACTTGATTTAAAAAATATTAAAAAAACATTTGTACCTATGGGAATGTGACCCCAAAACATTTTTTTGAAAAAAAAAATTTCTTTGAAAAAAAAAATTTTTTTTGAAAAAAAAAAAAATTTTTTTTGAAAAAAAAAAAAATTTTTTTTTGAAAAAAAAAAATATGAAGAAAATAATATACTTTGAAAAAAAAAAGTGAAAAAAAAATTTTTTTTTGAAAAAAAAAAAAAAAAAAAATTTATAAAAAAAAAAAAAATCTTTGAATAAAAACACTTACCAATCTCAGTGTCTGTATCCCGGTGATGTCTATTGGCTTTACAGCCGGAACCGAAACATCGAACGACGGCTCTGAAACAGCCGCGCACAAACGCTCGGGTCCTCTTCAGCTTGGAGGGCTTTTTGGTTGGGGTATCTGCAGGCTGGTCACTGACACCTCCTACCATGGCCCTTCCTTTGCTGGGTTTCTCTTTGATGTTTTTCAGAGAAACAATCTGATTACATTTAAATCGGTTCATTATTAAGAATAAAGAAACTCGCTTTAAATGTATGACAACAAATATTGCAATGAAATTGAATTGACCGAAATCAAATCCAATAATATCACAAGGTATCTCTCAGGAGAGATAAAAGCCAACCTCACTTGTCAGTGGACAGTCAACTTCTGATGAATTCTGCCCCAGCGTCTGAATATATAGGGGGACTCAGCCAATGAAATCACAGCGACTTTGGCTCAGCCAATCACAGTGACTTTGGCTCAGCCAATCACAGTGACTTTGGCTCAGCCAATCACAGTGACTTTGGCTCAGCCAATGAAATCACAGTGCAGTCATGTGACTTTTTTTTTTTTTTTTTTGAAAAATTAACTGACGATTTTTCTTAAAGGAGCCAGTATACGGATGTAATAGGGATATACGGCTCCTGGAAGAACATGTTATTGTGAATGAGATTTAACCCTTACAGTCCCATGGCTGAAATAAAGATCTCTATTCTTATGATAACATTGTGAATGGAGCCTTAGAAATCCTCTCCGCACATCAAATCTTTTCATTTCTTTTATTTTATCATTATTACACACCAATTATTTCTCCATGAGGGGGGGAGGGGTGATGAGCCTCACGCTGCTCCCCGGGGCCGCCCGCCGTGTGAAGATCCGTACCGCGCTCTACTAACCAATCACAATTGATAACGGAAGTGACGTTCAGTCGCAGCCATCTTACTATACCCCGCACTCCTCTATAGTAAGCATACACTGAGAAGGCGGACATCTTGTTACACCCACCGGAGTTTGATGCATAAATAGAGTATTTAGAAATCGGAATGTTTGGATGTTACATTTTAAAAGCCGCGGCAAACCTGCCCACCTCACACGTTTGCTAATGTGACAGAAAACTCTGAGTTCAGTCCGTGGGATTTCACCATATAACCTCCGATTTGTGTTTTATAAAAAGTGTAAAATGCAAAACTCTGGTGGGTGTAACAAGATGTCCGCCTTCCCCCCCCCCTTCTCGGTCTATCCTCACAGTGGAGGAGTGCCTGGTGTAGCAAGATGGCGGCGACGGATCGTCACTTCCGTTACTAATTCTGAGGGGTCGCGGAATCTGACGGAACACCGGAGCCAGCGCTGCAGCGGTCAGTCCGCCCGATTCTCTTGTATGAAATCTTCACTCTCCACCCTTTGTCTCTCAGCTCCTCCCCTATCACACAGGCTCCACCCTCCTCGCACTCATCTCCGTGGTAACCGTACACTGCAGGGGGAGGAGATAAGAGACACAGCCCCACCCCTCATTCCTCCTCTCTGTTTACTAATATGGAGGCGTCCAATCAGCGGCGGGACAAGTGACCAGCAAGGAAGGCGGGGCCGGTAGCGGAAGGGGCGGGGCAGGGATTGAAATGCACAGTGTCTGGTAGTCATGATCATCTCTCGCCAGGTGAGACCCCGAAGTATCGAGGGGGAGGGGGAGTGTCCACTATAGAGGGTCCCCCTCCCCCAACACACACAGAGGACCAATCATAGGCTGAGCTCTACTACCATCCCCCATCATCCCACGAGGGACCCCAACTCTACTCAGCTATACAGAGGGGGAGGGGCAGTTTGAGAGGGAGGGGTGTCAGGTGAGGGGGAGGGGTGTAAGGTGAGGTGATGAGGAGTATTGATGGGAGGTTCTCTGTCGCTCTTCATGTGTCGGTGCTCTTCGATGAGGTGGGGGTGTATTTCTCGGAGGGGGAGGGGTGTAATGAGGAGTATTGATGGGAGGTTCTCTGTCGCTCTTCAGGTGTCGGTGCTCTTCGATGAGGTGGGGTGAATTTCTCGGAGGAGGAGGGGTGTAATGAGGAGTATTGATGGGATGTTAGGGGATGGGATGTTGGTAGGGGGCACACTTTAGTGGCACTGGTAGGTGACACTGATGAGGCACGGGTAGGGGGCACACTTTAGTGGCACTGGTAGGTGACACTGATGAGGCACGGGTAGGGGGTTACACTTTAGTGGCACTGGTAGGTGACAATGATGAGGCACGGGTAGGGGGCACACTTTAGTGACACTGGTAGGTGACACTGATGAGGCACGGGTAGGGGGCACACTTTAGTGGCACTGGTAGGTGACACTGATGAGGCACGGGTAGGGGGCACACTTTAGTGGCACTGGTAGGTGACACTGATGAGGCACGGGTAGGGGGCACACTTTAGTGACACTGGTAGGTGACACTGATGAGGCACGGGTAGGGGGCACACTTTAGTGACACTGGTAGGTGACACTGATGAGGCACGGGTAGGGGGCACAGACTAGCGGCACTGGTAGGTGACACTGATGAGGCACGGGTAGGGGGCACACTTTAGTGGCACTGGTAGGTGACACTGATGAGGCACGGGTAGGGGGCACAGACTAGCGGCACTGATGGGCACATATTGGGACCGATGTTCCTGTAACAGAAGCTGGTTACTGGCTGCTTTATTTTCTCCTTCCGCTGATTGTGAGAATAAAAAAGCAGATAATCGGCTTCTGTTTACTTCTGTGATCAGCTGTTGGCTGAGAGCTGATCATGTGATAAAGTGCCGCAGCGATTGGCTCTTTACCCTGTTCTGTGATCAGCTGAGTGGGAAGAACTCGATGATTGGAGAGCGCGCCGCAGGGGGCACGTGAGCGGCACCATCACGGGAGGACATCTGTGGTCTCCCTCCCACCACCGGAAGGCCGCGCTGTAACAGTCTTTCTATAGCGCCGGTGGAAAGTAGTTAACGGCTTGCCGACCAGCCGCCGCGGTTGTACTGCGGAAACGCGGCTCTGCGAATCGCCGTCATGTTACGTTGCTTCCATATTCAGCCACTAGGGGCGCGCGTGCTCGTCCATGGAACCGATGCCATCACCCGGAGAACAGCGATCTGTGTGTTTCTTATCTGAGGGGAGAAGAGACAGATCATCTGTTCACACAGAGTATGAAGAGCCATCTGTCATCTCCCCTACACAGTCCCCTCCCCCCCTTCAGTTAGAACATGTAGTAGAGGACGCATTAACCCCTTGATCGCCCCCTAGTTAACCCCTTCCCTGCCAGTGACATGTTTACAGTAATTGATGCATATTTATAGCATTGATCGCTGTATAAATGCCAATAGTCCCAAAAAATGTGTCAAAATTGTCCGACGTGTCCGCCATGTTGCCGTCCCGGTAAAAGTTGCAAGTCGCCGGCATTACTAGTAAAAATAATAAAATAATAAATATGCCATAACTATCCCTATTTTGTAGACACTTTACCTTTTGCGTAAACCAATCAATATACACTTATTGATTTTTTTTTTCTACAAAAATATGTAGAATACGTGTCGGCCTAAACTGGGGAAAAAATATTTTTTATATATCTTTGGGGGATATTTATTATAGCAAAAAGTAAAAAAAACATTGCTTTGTTTTATTTTTTGTTTTCAAAATTGTCGCTTTTTTTGTTTATAACGCAAAAAAGAAAAAATGAAGAGGCGATTAAATACCTCCAAAAGAAAGCTCTATTTGTGGTGGGGGGGGGGCATTTATTTATTTATTTATTTTTGGATGCTACGTCACCCAACTGCATAATGGTCAGTTAAAGCGACGCAGTGCTGAATTGCAAAAAGTTCTCTGGTCAGGAGGGGGGGTAAAATCTTTCGGGGCTGAAGCGGTTAAAGTGGTTGTAAAAAGAAAAAGCACCTGGGTGCAGCAGCCCCCTCCTTATACTTACCTGAGCCAGTAATGTGCAGGAGGTCAGTGGCTCTCCCGGGTCTCTTCTCATTCATTGGCTCTGTATACTGTCAATCTGAGATAATGAGAGGAGGGGGGGGGCTGAGCTGCACTCTGTGACTGGGCACACCGAGCAATAACTTGGGATGGAGCCCTGCTCAGGTGCCCCCCAGAGCAAGCAGCTGGGAAGGTCTGTAATTATGAACTGGTAATAACGGGAAGAACTACTCATGAAAGAGACCTTTCAGATGGTGAGTTGGGCGGGGGGCGGTAAAAACAGGCATCTGATGTAGTTTTGCAGTCTGGATGTTTGGGACTGAGCAGTATAGAGGTATATAGTGTAAGCTTTGTGCTGTCAGTGTGATCTCCCGCCCCGGGATTGGAGAGGTCTGTGCTGCTCACATAACATTGTCTCGCCTCTTCTGGCTGATTTCTGAGGTGCTGCGGCCCGATTCCTCCCATGATCACAATTAGGGTTGTCACCTTTTCTTCACCTCAAACCCAAACACTTGATCGGTACACACCAATTTTTATTATAGTATAAACTATAGATATATTTTGGTATTAAATAATATTTCTAATCATATGAAGTTAATAACAAGAGTCCCCCTTTACGTCAGAGTCCACGGAGTCCCCCCTTTATATCTGAACTCACAGAGTTCCCTTTCACTCTAAGGGGGGACTCTGCAGACTCTGATGTAAGGGAGAATTCTGGGGACTCTAACATAAGGGATGCTCTGGGAACCCTGATTTAAGGGGGGACACTGAGAACACTGATGTATGGAGAGAACCCTGATTTACCTTAGTGTACTCTCTCAGAGGCAGGAGAGAGAAGGGGTAGACTTCAGACACGGAGGGATGGTGAGCTCACTCACCCTTTGGAAGTCAGCACCTCTCATCCAAATGTATCTGAGGCTGCTGGGCTTCAAATTTTCGGCCCCCACTTTCCTTTTTCTGAGGCACAGCACCAGGCATTGGAATGTGGGCAGACAAAGAGGAGTAGGGGGTGGGGGGAAGAGGTGCAGATTGAGCCCTCTCTCCTCTCCTGTCTGTGTGTGTTTTGTTGGGGAAGAGGGAATTGTTAGTGCTGGCTTTGGGCTGTGTGAAAGAGAGTGTTACAGACACTCTCAGCTTAGACATCTGCAGCCAGCAACCCAGCTGGGAGGCCATAGTACAGTTTAAATAATGTGTCTGGGTCTCAGACAGTCTGAAACCCGGACACATGATTCCAAACCCGAACTGTCCGGGTGAATCCTGGACAGGTGGCAACCCTAATCACAATAGTCTCTCTAGGGCTGAAACAACTAATCCATTATGAAATGAATCGATTCCTATTTTCATAATCGATGAATCGGCCGGTAACCTAATGGGTTAAAAAAACCTAAAATGAGCCCTTTATAATACAAAGATAGCAAATAATCGCTACTATAAATATTCCTGTCACTGTTCTAAAGTAAAAAATGAACCCCTTTCAGTAGTGATTATCGGCTTTTTCTACTATAAAGGGCTCATTTTAGTTTTTTAGTTTTTAACCCCATTATGTTACTAAACGCGTTAGACCCGGTTCACATCTATGCGTTTTTGGTGCTTTTTGCAGAAATGCACTGCAGTTCATTTCCATGGTTTCCTATGGGACACGTTCACATCTGAAAGGGGCGGGGACTTTTAAACGCAAAATAATGCTTTATTGGTTCAATATACTTCAATGGAGAAGCTGCAGAAAAGCGTGTCATGTGTTTTTGCAGCAATTTGTGTGCCCAAAAAAAATGTAAAAATACAAATTGCAGAAAAATCACGTGCGCAAAAATCAAAACGCACAGCAAAAGGCACTGCAGAAACAGATCAAAAGCAAACTGCATAGGTGTGTACCGAGCCTTGTGCTGACCACACCGATCAATTTTCAGATGAGAATATTCAGACTAAAAATCTTTCTACATTCGCTGAATGAAAGAATTTTGTTTGAAATTTTCACTTGTTTTTAAAATGAAGGTAATATCTGAATGAAAACCACATCCACTGTCTGAAAATTCCTTCCACTAAGACCTTTTCTGTTATTTCTACATTTTCCCCTCACTGTGGTTGAAAATGAACGTCAATTTGATCCACATTTTTTTTTTAAGGTTATTAAGCGATTAATCGGCCAACTAATGGATGGTGAAAATAATGGTTAGTTGCAGCCCTAATTCTCTCCCAGTGTTGCTGGGAGAAACCTTGAAACACAACGTACATCCTCCAAGCTAATGAAGCCAATCCTCTTTTATTCACAGATGTGTCCATCACCAACGTTCGCCATCCCAGCTTCACCATTCATGCAGAAGTTTGCTTATGGAACCCGTGTCAGCGTTTACCTGATGAAAAGGTCAGCTCAGCATTCATCATCTTGTTTTGTCGGAGAATAAAGGTGGGGGGAGGGGGAGAATGTTCCAAAATAGATGACAAAGTAGGACGTGTTACTAGTCAGCAAATCTAGGACAGGTAAGTCCTGCATATTGGTGACTACATATCGGAAGTGAAGGCCGGGTTCACACTTGTGGGAATTGGATGAGGGTTTCCCCGCATCCATTTCACATGACGGGAGAGTGTGACCGGCTGTCATTGGAGCCGCTTCACACATCTCCGGGGCGGCTACAGAGCGCACTGCAGAAGGGTCCGGTGTGTCTTTGGCTGTTTTCAGGTCTGAATTGAGGCAAAATTCTGCCCCCCCCCCCCCCATAAAAAACGGAGAACAGGGGCGCTCCACAAACCGTGTGAACCCAGCCTTAAATCGGAGCTCCGCCCAAAAGGGATGTACTGCTTTTACCACCCCCCATTACCTAGTTTCAACAGGTTCCTGCACCCACTTCTGCTTGGGCAGAAGTTCTCACCCCTCCCCCCTGCGATTTTCTGGGAAACGTCACAGGTCCCAGAAGATTGCATGGCCTGTGGAGAGGCAGCCGCCTTTTCCAGGCTTTACTGTCTCAGGGCCCCTCTGTGCAGTTAAGTAGTATAACATGTTCTTCTAAAGTCTGTGGTTTTTTGTTTATTGAAAAACATAATTTTAAGGTTCAAAGCAAGTTTCTCGGCCCCCTAGTATTTCTGGCTATGGCCAATGTAAGTAAGGGCTAATCATTTATGTAGAATTTACAGAAGCAGCTGGGACTGGTGTCTAGCTATGGGGAGGAGTGGAGGATCAGCCCTGCTTTAACCACTTAAGGACCGCCTCGCGCCAATATATACGTCGGCAGAATGGCACGGCTGGACACAATCACGTACCGGTACGTGATTCTTTAAGTGCCCAGCCGTGGGTCGGGAGCGCGCGGCTGGCTCCCGACCCGGTCCTGTGATCTGTGGCCGCGGGACCAGCGGACCCGATCGCCGCTGGTGTCCCGCGATCGGGTCACAGAGCTGAAGGAGGAGGAGAGGTCTGTGTAAACAAGCCTCTCCCCGTGCTTCCCTGAGGGGCTGTCACCGATCGTCTCTTGTTCTGGGCGCGTCTCCGATCTCAGTAAAGAAACATCGGCTCTTTACCCATGTGATCAGCTGTGTCCAATCATATGTAAACAAGGAAATGGCAGTTATCTGCTTGACTCTCTCACTGAAAGAGTGGGAGGAGAGAGCCGATCAGCAGCATTTCCTCACAGGGGAGACCTGTACATATCATCGGTGCCGCCTCATCTGTGCCCCATCTGTACCCCATCGGTGCCGCCTCATCTGTACCCCATCGGTGCAGGAGAAAAATGACTTATTTACAACATTTTCTAACAGAAACAGACTTTTTTTTGTTTGTTTGCTTTACAATATTTGGTCTTGAGTATTGAGGTGGTTAATGGCCCCTTTTCATATCCACCAAATCCTCTACAATTCTGCGGCAGTGCTTAGTATTATTCTTAAAATCAATCCCTGTGTCCCCATGGAGCTCCTTGGATTTCAGGCCCCTAAATGTGTCACATCTTCTTCTGTCTAATGGACAACGAAGCTCTTGATTCGAATGTCAAATGCTAGTTTGTACTGGTCCGAGGAGCTGGCATTTTACAGCTGTGTGATGGGAGGAAGATGATTTTCTTTTTCTTTAAACTCCCATCAAGTAGGGCTATGTGGTAGACTTTAAATTCTGATTCTGATTGTGCCGTCTGTAATCAATAACTGTTCATCTCCATTCTCTGTCCAGAGGAATCCTTCATGGATGACTTTGATGAGGGCGCTTATTACGAAGCTTTGGGCACGAGACCGGCACTTAACATGGACAAGCTGGATGAGTCCTACCAGAAGGTGATTGAATTGTTCTTCGTGTGCACCAGCGAGAACCCCAAGGAACGGCCTTCTGCACCTCCAATTGTGGAGGCCTTGGAAGCGCAGGGGGTCAAGTAGTCATTTAGAATTCTGTTTAAAGGTTTCTGTTGGAATGGTTTTAATGTTTTTAACTATGAGAAGGCAGCTTTGTGTTGCTGTAATGTTTTCTAGAATGGTAGATTAGAGCAATGGTGAGCTCTGCTCTTCATCAGAGGTACTAATGCTGCCATATGAGGCTAGAAGTAAACTCAGCAGTTATGTCCCACGTAGCAGGTCCCTGACATCATGTATGTCATTCCAATGTGAAAGTATTGCTGGCCTTGCTGTATATAGCACTGAGGCACACAAACCTACCTCTAGCCAATGATGGTGCCACCTTTTGGAGTCTTCCTGAAGACACTTCTGCTGCCCCCATCCATCATGGTCACATCCTATAAGGCACATGCCCAGCCCAGCTTTTATTTTAGAATAACTGTGGCAACCAGGTATTACAAGGGTGTTTGGGTGCTGGAGGTAGGGTTTGATTTGTACAAAACCTAAACGTGATACAAGGTGCACTTTCATATGGGGGGAAAGTGTAAATGGAGAGTTTACTTCCCACTTTACCTCCAGCAACCCCTTTGCAGTTCTCTACACATAACTGCAGCAAACAGCCCTCAAGTACCTATTGACTTATGTAAGCTGCCCTAAGGTCCTACCAGGCTGCTGTATGCCAGATACTTCTAGTTCTGAGCCATGGTTGGGATTTCTTTGTAAATCTGAGACATTGATTGGCTGCTCAGACCAAGGAAGATACTTTTTGGGCCTTTGCATAGCATAGAACCTGTTCCTCCTGCCCTACTAGAAGTATTAAAGAAAAAAGCTGGAGGGAGTTTGCTTGTAGGCACGGCCTGCTGTCCTCTCCAAGATGGCTGCCTGGAGCTCATAGCAGAAGATGATTAGTCTTTAGTAGGTTCCTGCTGGTGTTTTGTCAGATTAGGCGAACCGTCAAAGTGTAACGCAAGTGACGTTTCGTCGCCGCCATCTTGCTACACCCCGCACTTGTCCCTAGTGAGGATACGGTGAGAAGGGGGAAAGCAGACATCTTGTTACACCCCGTACTCCTCCACGGTAAGGATACAGTGAGAAGGGGTAAGGGGACATCTTGTTACACCCCGTACACCTCCACAGTAAGGATACAGTGAGAAGGGGGTAAGGGGACATCTTGTTACACCCTGTACACCTCCACAGTAAGGATACAGTGAGAAGGGGGT
Organism: Lithobates pipiens; assembly: GCF_037356315.1. Taxonomy (NCBI): domain Eukaryota; kingdom Metazoa; phylum Chordata; class Amphibia; order Anura; family Ranidae; genus Lithobates; species Lithobates pipiens. The sequence goes on along the minus strand of NW_027507871.1, from coordinate 633,872 downwards.
AAGGGGACATCTTGTTACACCCCGTACTCCTCCACGGTAAGGATACAGTGAGAAGGGGTAAGGGGACATCTTGTTACACCTCCACAGTAAGGATACAGTGAGAAGGGGGTAAGGGGACATCTTGTTACACCCTGTACACCTCCACGGTAAGGATACTGTGAGAAGGGGGTAAGGGGACATCTTGTTACACCCCGTACTCCTCCACAGTAAGGATAAAGTGAGAAGGGGGTAAGGGGACATCTTGTTACACCCCGTACACCTCCACAGTAAGGATACTGTGAGAAGGGGGTAAGCGGACATCTTGTTACACCCTGTACACCTCCACAGTAAGGATACAGTGAGAAGGGGGTAAGGTAACATCTTGTTACACCCCGTACACCTCCACAGTAAGGATACAGTGAGAAGGGGGTAAGGGGACATCTTGTTACACCCTGTACACCTCCACGGTAAGGATACTGTGAGAAGGGGGTAAGGGGACATCTTGTTACACCCCGTACTCCTCCACAGTAAGGATACAGTGAGAAGGGGGTAAGGGGACATCTTGTTACACCCCGTACACCTCCACAGTAAGGATACAGTGAGAAGGGGTAAGCGGACATCTTGTTACACCCCGTACACCTCCACAGTAAGGATACAGTGAGAAGGGGGTAAGCGGACATCTTGTTACACCCCGTACACCTCCACAGTAAGGATACAGTGAGAAGGGGGTAAGCGGACATCTTGTTACACCCCGTACACCTCCACAGTAAGGATACAGTGAGAAGCTGTAAGCGGACATCTTGCTACACCCCGTACACCTCCACGGTAGGATACAGTGAGAAGGGGTAAGGGGACATCTTGTTACACCCCGTTCACCTCCACAGTAAGGATACAGTGAGAAGGGGGTAAGGGGACATCTTGTTACACCCTGTACACCTCCACAGTAAGGATACTGTGAGAAGGGGGTAAGGGGACATCTTGTTACACCCTGTACACCTCCACGGTAAGGATACAGTGAGAAGGGGGTAAGGGGACATCTTGTTACACCCCGTACACCTCCACGGTAAGGATACAGTGAGAAGGGGGTAAGGGGACATCTTGTTACACCCTGTACACCTCCACAGTAAGGATACTGTGAGAAGGGGGTAAGCGGACATCTTGTTACACCCTGTACACCTCCACAGTAAGGATACAGTGAGAAGGGGGTAAGGGGACATCTTGTTACACCCCGTACACCTCCACAGTAAGGATACAGTGAGAAGGGGGTAAGGGGACATCTTGTTACACCCTGTACACCTCCACGGTAAGGATACTGTGAGAAGGGGGTAAGGGGACATCTTGTTACACCCCGTACTCCTCCACAGTAAGGATACAGTGAGAAGGGGGTAAGGGGACATCTTGTTACACCCCGTACACCTCCACAGTAAGGATACAGTGAGAAGGGGTAAGCGGACATCTTGTTACACCCCGTACACCTCCACAGTAAGGATACAGTGAGAAGGGGGTAAGGGGACATCTTGTTACACCCCGTACACCTCCACAGTAAGGATACAGTGAGAAGGGGGTAAGCGGACATCTTGTTACACCCCGTACACCTCCACAGTAAGGATACAGTGAGAAGCTGTAAGCGGACATCTTGCTACACCCCGTACACCTCCACGGTAGGATACAGTGAGAAGGGGTAAGGGGACATCTTGTTACACCCCGTTCACCTCCACAGTAAGGATACAGTGAGAAGGGGGTAAGGGGACATCTTGTTACACCCTGTACACCTCCACGGTAAGGATACAGTGAGAAGGGGGTAAGGGGACATCTTGTTACACCCCGTACACCTCCACGGTAAGGATACAGTGAGAAGGGGGTAAGGGGACATCTTGTTACACCCCGTACACCTCCACGGTAAGGATACAGTGAGAAGGGGGTAAGGGGACATCTTGTTACACCCTGTACACCTCCACGGTAAGGATACTGTGAGAAAGGGTAAGCAGACATCTTGTTACACCCTGTACACCTCCACAGTAAGGATACAGTGAGAAGGGGGTAAGCGGACATCTTGTTACACTCCGTACACCTCCACAGTAAGGATACTGTGAGAAGGGGGTAAGGGGACATCTTGTTACACCCCGTACACCTCCACAGTAAGGATACAGTGAGAAGGGGGTAAGCGGACATCTTGTTACACCCCGTACACCTCCACGGTAAGGATACAGTGAGAAGGGGGTAAGCGGACATCTTGTTACACCCCGTACACCTCCACAGTAAGGATACAGTGAGAAGGGGTAAGCGGACATCTTGTTACACCCCGTACACCTCCACAGTAAGGATACAGTGAGAAGGGGTAAGCGGACATCTTGTTACACCCCGTACACCTCCACAGTAAGGATACTGTGAGAAGGGGGTAATGGGACATCTTGTTACACCCCGTACACCTCCACAGTAAGGATACAGTGAGAAGGGGGTAAGGGGACATCTTGTTACACCCCGTACACCTCCACAGTAAGGATACAGTGAGAAGGGGGTAAGGGGACATCTTGTTACACCCTGTACACCTCCACGGTAAGGATACAGTGAGAAGGGGTAAGGGGACATCTTGTTACACCCTGTACACCTCCACAGTAAGGATACTGTGAGAAGGGGGTAAGGGGACATCTTGTTACACCCTGTACACCTCCACAGTAGGGATACAGTGAGAAGGGGGTAAGGGGACATCTTGTTACACCCTGTACACCTCCACAGTGAGGATACTGTGAGAAGGGGGTTAGCGGACATCTTGTTACACCCTGTACACCTCCACAGTAAGGATACAGTGAGAAGCTGTAAGCGGACATCTTGCTACACCCCGTACACCTCCACGGTAGGATACAGTGAGAAGGGGTAAGGGGACATCTTGTTACACCCCGTTCACCTCCACAGTAAGGATACAGTGAGAAGGGGGTAAGGGGACATCTTGTTACACCCTGTACACCTCCACGGTAAGGATACAGTGAGAAGGGGGTAAGGGGACATCTTGTTATACCCCGTACACCTCCACGGTAAGGATACAGTGAGAAGGGGGTAAGGGGACATCTTGTTACACCCCGTACACCTCCACGGTAAGGATACAGTGAGAAGGGGGTAAGGGGACATCTTGTTACACCCTGTACACCTCCACGGTAAGGATACTGTGAGAAAGGGTAAGCGGACATCTTGTTACACCCTGTACACCTCCACAGTAAGGATACAGTGAGAAGGGGGTAAGCGGACATCTTGTTACACTCCGTACACCTCCACAGTAAGGATACTGTGAGAAGGGGGTAAGGGGACATCTTGTTACACCCCGTACACCTCCACAGTAAGGATACAGTGAGAAGGGGGTAAGCGGACATCTTGTTACACCCCGTACACCTCCACGGTAAGGATACAGTGAGAAGGGGGTAAGCGGACATCTTGTTACACCCCGTACACCTCCACGGTAAGGATACTGTGAGAAAGGGTAAGCGGACATCTTGTTACACCCCGTACACCTCCACAGTAAGGATACAGTGAGAAGGGGTAAGGGGACATCTTGTTACACCCCGTACACCTCCACAGTAGGGATACAGTGAGAAGGGGGTAAGGGGACATCTTGTTACACCCTGTACACCTCCACAGTGAGGATACTGTGAGAAGGGGGTTAGCGGACATCTTGTTACACCCTGTACACCTCCACAGTAAGGATACAGTGAGAAGGGGGTAAGGGGACATCTTGTTACACCCCGTACACCTCCACAGTAAGGATACAGTGAGAAGGGGGTAAGGGGACATCTTGTTACACCCTGTACACCTCCACAGTAGGGATACAGTGGGAAGGGGGTAAGGGGACATCTTGTTACACCCCGTACACCTCCACAGTGAGGATACTGTGAGAAGGGGGTAAGCGGACATCTTGTTACACCCCGTACACCTCCACGGTAAGGATACAGTGAGAAGGGGTAAGCGGACACCTTGTTACACCCCGTACACCTCCACAGTAAGGATACAGTGAGAAGGGGGTAAGCGGACATCTTGTTACACCCCGTACACCTCCACGGTAAGGATACAGTGAGAAGGGGTAAGCGGACATCTTGTTACACCCTGTACACCTCCACGGTAAGGATACAGTGAGAAGGGGTAAGCGGACATCTTGTTACACCCTGTACACCTCCACGGTAAGGATACAGTGAGAAGGGGGTAAGGGGACATCTTATTACACCCCGTACACCTCCACAGTAAGGATACAGTGAGAAGGGGGAAAGCAGACATCTTGTTACACCCCGTACACCTCCACGGTAAGGATACAGTGAGAAGGGGGTAAGGGGACATCTTGTTACACCCCGTACACCTCCACAGTAAGGATACAGTGAGAAGGGGTAAGCGGACATCTTGTTACACCCCGTACACCTCCACAGTAAGGATACAGTGAGAAGGGGTAAGCGGACATCTTGTTACACCCCGTACACCTCCACAGTAAGGATACAGTGAGAAGGGGGTAAGGGGACATCTTGTTACACCCCGTACACCTCCACAGTAAGGATACAGTGAGAAGGGGTAAGCGGACATCTTGTTACACCCCGTACACCTCCACAGTAAGGATACAGTGAGAAGGGGTAAGCGGACATCTTGTTACACCCCGTACACCTCCACAGTAAGGATACAGTGAGAAGGGGTAAGCGGACATCTTGTTACACCCCGTACACCTCCACAGTAAGGATACAGTGAGAAGGGGTAAGCGGACATCTTGTTACACCCCGTACACCTCCACAGTAAGGATACAGTGAGAAGGGGTAAGCGGACATCTTGTTACACCCCGTACACCTCCACAGTAAGGATACAGTGAGAAGGGGGTAAGGGGACATCTTGTTACACCCCGTACACCTCCACAGTAAGGATACAGTGAGAAGGGGTAAGCGGACATCTTGTTACACCCCGTACACCTCCACGGTAAGGATACAGTGAGAAGGGGTAAGCGGACATCTTGTGTTAGGGGGTTAGCTCGGTAGCGGGTGTGTGTGACCCCCTGGATGGGTTCACAACACAAAGTCAGACACAGCAGACAGCGGTGTAGGTGCAAAAAAACAAAAGATCCGGTTTATTTAGGCTACATGCAGTGATACATATAACAGCCAAACAAAATAAAACAAGAAAATAAATCCTGGTCAGTTTGACCTCTAACTACACACGTAGACTCCCTGTCTAACAACTGGGTGCAGCCTTGTGCTGCCCCAGTCCCTGTCTCTATTGTAGGGGTTTGCCACACAGGCGTTAACTCACCGCACAGAACAGATCTCAGACTCCCCAGTCTATACACACAAAACTGGTTCCAGGATGGAGCATCTCCCTAAGCATGCTGGGGTTTTTTGTAGAGGCCTTAATGAGCCCACTTACTACAGCTGGGCTCATTAACTCTTCCCCTCTAATTGTAAAAGTCTGCATAAAGCTTGAATCTAGGACATACATATTTCCCATCCTGAATACAACCAGGTGATTTTACCTGCGTGCTGCCACATACCCCCCCCCTCTTGTTTCAACCTTGGGGTTGTAACACAAGCAGCCAGACACGCATGTATCCGAGACAAAGCATCCACATTCCCCATTTTAACACCAGGGCGATGCTTAACTGTAAAGTTAAATTCCTGTAGGACCAGGAACCACCTATTTACCCTTCTATTGGTCTCCTTGTTCTGAGCCATCCACTTTAAAGGAGCGTGATCAGTCACCAGGTCAAAGTGCCTACCTAGCAGATAGTACCGAAGGGAATCTAGAGCCCACTTCACTGCTAAACATTCCTTCTCAATCGTGGAGTAATTTACCTCATGGGACTTCAACTTCCTGCTGAGGTAAATGACTGGGTGCTCTTCCCCGTTCCAGACCTGGGATAACACTGCTCCTAACCCAACGTCTGATGCATCAGTTTGTACCACAAAGTCCTTAGAGAAGTCTGGTGAGTACAACACTGGCTGGCTACATAAGGCTGTTTTTAAGGACTGAAATGCTTCTTCAGCCTCTGGGGACCATTTAACCATGACCGACTCTTTCCCTTTTGTCAGGTTGGTGAGGGGCACAGCCTGAGAAGTAAAATGGGGAATGAATCGTCGATAATAGCCAGCGATTCCCAGAAAGGCTCGTACCTGTTTCTTGCTGTTGGGACGTGGCCAACTCTGTATGGCCTCGACTTTATTGACTTGGGGTTTTATCACCCCCCTCCCAATAGTGTACCCAAGATATTTGGCCTCCTCCTGTCCAATGGTACACTTCTTTGGATTGGCCGTAAACCCAGCTTCCCGGATAGAGTCTAGGACTGCTTGTACTTTTGGCAAATGTGAGACCCAGTCTGTGCTATGGATAATCACATCATCCAGGTAAGCTGCAGCATATTTCTGATGGGGCCTCAGAATCTTATCCATTTTCCGCTGGAATGTTGCCGGTGCATTCTGTAACCCAAACGGCATTCTCTTATATTGGAATGCCCCATCTGGGGTTACAAACGCAGTTTTCTCCTTGGCCGACTCGGCCAGGGGAATTTGCCAATACCCTTTGGTGAGATCAAGAGTTGTCATATATCGGGCTGTTCCCAGCCGGTCAATCAACTCATCTATACGTGGCATGGGGTAGGTGTCAAATTTTGTAACTTTATTCAATTGTCGAAACAAAACCGCCAGCTCCCATCAGGTTTGGGCACTAGTACGATAGGACTGGACCAGTCACTCTGGGACTCCTCTATCACACCCAATTCCAGCATCCTTTGAACCTCCCCATGTATTGCCTCCCGTCGGGCCTCTGGTATTCTATAAGGTTTTAGTTTTACCCTTTCTCCTGGCGGGGTGATAATGTCATGCTCTACGCCAGATGTTTGTCCTGGCAGCTAAGAGAAAATCTCTTTGATACAAAGTACAAACTCTTTAACCTCCTGTTGTTGGGGTTTCGATAAGGTGACTGCTATTCCATCCTCAGGAACTAAGCAATCAGGCTGGGCTTGTGACCAAGTCTCTGCGACTAGGGATTCCCTATCCCTCCAGGCTTTCAGCAGATTGACGTGATAGATCTGCTCCGGCTTTCGCCTTCCTGGCTGTCTAACCCTGTAGTTCACCTCACTAATTTTTTCAATTACTTCATATGGACCTTGCCATTTGGCCAGAAATTTGCTTTCAACCGTAGGGACTAGCACCAAGACCCTATCCCCCGGGGAAAAAGTACGGGTCTTGGCCCCACGGTTGTACACTCTCTGCTGTGCTAACTGCGCTTGGGTCAAATGTTCCTTTACAATTGGCATTACCTGTGCGATTCTATCCTGCATCAGGGCGACATGCTCAATCACACTCCTGTGAGGAGAACTCTCATTTTCCCAAGTTTCCTTGGCGATATCCAGCAGCCCTCTTGGGTGTCTCCCATAGAGCAACTCGAAGGGTGAGAAACCCGTAGAGGATTGGGGTACCTCCCTAATGGCAAACATCAGATAGGGTATTAGACAGTCCCAATTCTTTCCATCTCTATCCACCACCTTCTTTAACCACTTGCTTACTGGGCACTTAAACCCCCCTCAGTCCCAGACCAATTTTCAGCTTTCAGCGCTGATGCACTTTGAATGACAATTGCGCGGTCATACAACACTGTACCCAAATGAAATTTCTATCATTTTTTTCCCACAAATAGAGCTTTCTTTTGGTGGTATTTAGTTACAGCTCGGAGTTTTATTTTTTGCTAAACAAACAAAAAAAGATGCAAAAAAAATAAAAATAAAAATCATGTTTTAATAGTTTGTTATAAAATTTTGCAAACGGGTCATTTTTCTCCTTCATTGAAGTGCGCTGATGAGGCGGCACTGATAGGCTGCATTGGTGGGCACTGATGGGCTGCATTGGTGGGCACTGATAGGCTGCATTGGTGGGCACTGATAGGCTGCACTTGTGGGCACTGATAGGCATAGTTAAGGCGGCACTAATAGGCACAGATAAGGCGGCACCGATGGGCACAGATAAGGCGGCACTGATGGGCAAAGATGGGCACAGATAAGATGACACGGATGGGTGGCACGGATAAGTGGCACGGATGGGCACTGATAGGTACCACAGATAGATGGGACTGATGGGCACTGATAGGTGGCACTGATAGGTGGCTCTGATAGGTGGCACTGCTGGGCACTGATGGGCAGCACTGCTGGGCACTGATGGGCGGCACTGCTGGGCACTGATGGGCGGCACTGGGGTGCAGCACCTTTGAGGCAGATTGGGTGGCACTGTGGGTGGCACTGTGGGTGGCACTGTGGGGTGGCACTGTGGGGTGGCACTGTGGGTGGCACTGTGGGGTGGCACTGTGGGCATTATGGGCACAGACGGGGGGCACTTACTTTTACTTTGTTATATTTCAGGATGGCACTGCGGGAGGCAGGTGGGCACTGGCAGGTGGCATGTGGTGCCTTTCATTGCTGGCCGTGATCGGGACTGATGTCCCGATCACGGCCGCCGGTGATCGGCTTTTTTTTTTTCTCCTCGCGCTGTCAGCGCGAGGAGGAATAATAGCCGATTACCGGCTCCGTTCTATCACATGATCAGCTGTCATTGGCTGACAGCTGATCACGTGATAAGGGGTCGGGATCGACCCCTTACACGGATCGGTGATCAGGCGAGTCTCACGGACTCGCCGATCACAGAGCGCGCCGCGCGCGCCCCTCAGGGGGCGCGCAGGCCGCTCGTAACCAGGACGACGTCAATAGACGTAGTCCTGGAAATCTAGGTCCGCGCTAATGCCGTCATTCGGCAATAGCGCGGTACCCAAGTGGTTAACATTTGTTTTAGGGTTTTGTTGAATCTTTCAACCAACCCATCTGTTTGGGGGTGATACACAGATGTACGCAATTGTGTCACTTTGTACAACTTGCATAGTTCTTTCATTACCCGGGACATAAAGGGTGTACCTTGGTCCGTAAGCAGTTCCTTACAAATACCCACGCGGCTAAAAACAAGAGATAGCTCTTTGGCTATGGTTTTGGCCGAGGTATTTCGGAGAGGAATTGCTTCCGGATAACGGGTGGCATAGTCCAATATAACCAAAATGTACTGATGCCCCCTAGCGGACTTCATTATCGGACCTACCAAATCCATTGCTATCCTCTCAAAGGGGACCTCAGTGATAGGAAGAGGTACCAGCGGGTTACGGAAATGTGGCATAGGTGCCGACTTCTGACACACAGGGCAGGAGGAACAATAATTTTCTATTTCCTTCATGACCCCAGGCCAATAGAATCTCTGCAGTACCCTCTCTCTGGTTTTCTCATTCCCCAGATGACCTCCCAGAATGTGCCCATGGGCCAATTCTAACACCAACTTCCTGTAAGGTTTGGGCACTACAAGTTGCTCAATGGTTTCTTCTGCCCTTTGAGCCACTCGATACAGCAGGTCCCTTTCCATAGTGAAGTAAGGATAAGGGCAAGTCTTATCTGGGTTCACTAACTCGCCATCTATTTTCACCACATTTTCCCGTGCCTTTATTAGGGTGGGGTCTTTTAACTGTTCTGTGGCAAAATTTTCCCTGTGAACCTCAAGATCCGAAAACTCCACAGACGGCATGTTTTCATCTGAGGATGTTGATTCCTCCCCAGTTTCTCGAGTTTCCCCCGCCAATACCGACAAGGGAAATTCAGGAGAGTCCTCACCACCCCCAGAGGAATTCTGGTCATCTTCCTGGTCTATAGGGGCACCAGTGGGGGGCTCAGGAGAATCCCAGAGTTCCCAGAATTTTGGAAAATCCCTTCCTACAATAGCATCATGTGTTAAGTGAGACACTAACCCCACCTGATGAGAGAGGTTACCTTTGGGGGTCTCAAAAAACACTGAAGTTACAGGATACTCTCGGGGGTCCCCATGCACACAAATAACAGCCACCTTGTTCTTCCCAGAGACCTCTGTAGTAACTAATTCAGCTTTTATCAATGTTACCAGGCTACCTGAATGCAGCAACACATCAACATGTCTACCATTAATACACATTTTACATAAATGTTTCTCAGGTCCCCGAATGGCAGTGCATGCAACTGTCGCAAACATCGACTGACGTCTCTCCCTTATCAAGTCACATTGCATAGGCTCATCCACAACGGGGCAATTGGCTGCAATATGTCCCTCTTGCCGGCAGCGGTAGCAAATAATCTTTTTCGCTGTCTCTTGCAGCATGGGTTTCCTGGGCTGCTCCCGCCAGACCTTAGGTAGAACTCCCACCCTCTCACGCTCTCCACCCTCACCCCTTGGAGTCATCTTACCCGCCACTGGGGATGATCTGGTCTTAGGATGGAAAGTCCGTGAGTCCCTGGAAGAGGTGGTCAGGTTCTCTGTAGCCAAGTACCTCTCAACCAGATCCACAAGTTTATCGGCATTTTCTGGGTCTCCATGGCTTACCCATCTTTGGATGGCAGTAGGAAGAGCTCTCAGGAAACGATCCATAACAACACGTTCCACAATGTTTGGTGCGGTCAAAGTCTCTGGCTGCAGCCACTATCTGCTCAGGTGAATGAGATCATACATTTGAGACCTGGGGGGTTTTCCAACCTGAAAAGTCCAATTATGCACACGCTGAGCCCGGACGGCCAGGGTGACACCCAGCCGTGCCAATATTTCTGCTTTTAGCACCACATAGTCTTTTGCTTGGTCAGGCTCTAGGTCATAATAAGCTTTCTGCGATTCCCCAGTTAACAGAGGGGCCACCAGTCCAGCCCATTGCTCCTTAGGCCACTTTTCCCTTTCAGCAGTCCTTTCAAATGTGGTCAAAAACACCTCCGGATCATCCTCTCCCGTCATTTTTGTCAGTAAACGGCTCACACCAAAGGATGCGGTATTATTGTAACCACTTGCCTCATTGGTCTGCGGACGTTGCTGTATTAATGTCTCTATTTGCTGTCGAAAACTCTGCTCTTGCTTCTGCAACAGGTCTATGAAGCGGGGTTCAGATCGCTGCTGGGCTTGTTGCTGAGCTTCCAGACTCTGCAGGTGAGCTTTCTGCTGGGCTGCAAGGCTCTTTTGTAAAGCCGCATTTGTTTGCTGCTGATTTGCATTTGCTAGAGCCAGCTGTCTCAGTATCTCCTCCATGCTGGCCTTAAAAAAAAAAATGCCAAAATTCTCCACCAACTGTGAGGGGGTTAGCTCGGCAGCGGGTGTGTGTGACCCCCTGGATGGGTTCACAACACAAAGTCAGGCACAGCAGACAGCGTTGTAGGTGCAAAAAAACAAAAGATGCGGTTTATTTATGCTACATGCAGTGAAACATATAACAGCCAAACAAAAATAAAACATGAAAATAAATCCTGGTCAGCTTGACCTCTAATTACACACATGGATTCCCTGTCTAACAACTGAGTGCAGCCTTGTGCAGCACCAGTCCCTGTCTCTGTCTCTGTTGTAGAGGTTTGCCACACAGGCGTTACCTCACCGCACAGAACAGGTGTCACACTCCCCAGTCTTTACAAACACAAAACTGGTTCCAGGATGGAGCATCTCCCTAAGCATGCTGGGGTTTTTGTAGAGGTCTTAATGAGCCCACTTACTTCAGCTGGGCTCATTAACTCTTCCCCTCTAGTTGTACAAGTCTGCATAAAGCCTGAATCTAGGACACACATATTTCCCATCCTGGATACAACCAGGTGACTTTACCTGCGTGCTGCCACACTAGATACACCACATCTATGGGCCTTCCTTTATCTAGATACACCACGTCTACGGGCCTTCCTTTATCTAGATACACCACGTCTACGGGCCTTCCTTTATCTAGATACACCACGTCTACGGGCCTTCCTTTATCTAGATACACCACATCTACGGGCCTTCCTTTATCTAGATACACCACGTCTACGGGCCTTCCTTTATCTAGATACACCACGTCTACGGGCCTTCCTTTATCTAGATACACCACATCTATGGGCCTTCCTTTATCTAGATACACCACGTCTACGGGCCTTCCTTTATCTAGATACACCACGTCTACGGACCTTCCTTTATCTAGATACACCACGTCTACGGGCCTTCCTTTATCTAGATACACCACGTCTACGGGCCTTCCTTTATCTAGATACACCATGTCTACGGGCCTTCCTTTATCTAGATACACCACGTCTACAGACCTTCCTTTATCTAGATACACCACGTCTACGGGCCTTCCTTTATCTAGATACACCACGTCTACGGGCCTTCCTTTATCTAGATACACCACGTCTACGGGCCTTCCTTTATCTAGATACACCACGTCTACGAGCCTTCCTTTATCTAGATACACCACGTCTACGGGCCTTCCTTTATCTAGATACACCACGTCTACGGGCCTTCCTTTATCTAGATACACCACGTCTACGGGCCTTCCTTTATCTAGATACACCACGTCTACGGGCCTTCCTTTATCTAGATACACCACGTCTACGGGCCTTCCTTTATCTAGATACACCACGTCTACGGACCTTCCTTTATCTAGATACACCACGTCTACGGACCTTCCTTTATCAGTCATTCTGTCCTCTGATAACCATGGAGGGGCTTCCTGTGACGTGTCATGGAGGATAAACACTGCAGTTTTGGTGACTGAAGCCCCCCGATTCCCTTGTGAAGGGTACAGGTCAGCACAGAAGATATAGTCACATGACAGGAGGAGGCGTTGCAGGATAGTGGGAGGAGTCACAAGATGGTGGGATGGGCCCAATAACATTGAATAGGGGTATTATTGGACAGGTCAGTAAAACTCTGAAGGTCATGTCGGCATCCGGGGCGCATTTCGAGTGAACCAAACCGCATATCACCGCAGCGCCGTCTGGCTCGGCGCCATAAAAAAGTAAAAATCAGGGACGCCTTTCTCTGTTTCTCGCAGGTAATGATGACCAATAAAATGAATGGGCGGAGCTACCCGATATCACAGATCTGAGCTCCTCCTTCTCCACTGCACATCACAGTCCTCAAACCCTCCCCCACCCCCCACCACACTACTAACCGCCTCCCACCTGCCATATAGACCAATGACAGCGGAGCGGAGCCATGTCATATGACCACGCCCAGTTTAGGCTCTTCACCCATGTGATTGGCTGTGTCCAATCACAGCTGATCCCATGTAAACAAGGAAATAAAATATATAAAAAAGGGGCGGTCTTTTTTAGTTTTTTTATTATTTTAGAAAAGATAAAACCCCGCCCAACGGTGATTAATTATCACCAAGAGAAAGTTCTATTTGTGTGAATAAAATGTGTAGAGTTTTGTATGACCGTGTAATTGTCACTCAAAGTGCGACCGCCATGAAAGCTGCAAATTGTGCTGGGCAGGAAGGCGGGGGTGGGGGGTCTGGATGGAGGGTGGGAGCTGCAAGATAGTGATTGACTGCTTGGATGAAGGGCGGTCCTAGCAACCAATCACTTGCTTGATAACCTTGGGCAGCTCCCGCCCTCCATCCACAACAGTCCTCCCTCCCGCTGTCAGCTCTGTGAGGAATACTGAGTGACGATTGGTGGAAGAAAAGGCTCCTAAATGCTGTGACAGCTGAGACTCCTCCCACAGTCTGCCATCTAGTAATGCCTGATAGTGGAGTCACACCACTGGGGGAGGAGTCACACCACGGGGGGAGAAGTCACACCGCAGTGGGAGGAGCCACACCGCGGGGGGAGGAGTCACACCACGGGGGAGGAGTCACACCACGGGGGAGGAGTCACACCGCGGCGGGAGGAGCCACACCGCGGCTGGATGGAGTCACCCCGCGGCTGGGGAGAGTCACCCCGCGGCTGGGGAGAGTCACCCCGCGGCTGGGGAGGGGTCACCCCGCGGCTGGGGAGGGGTCACCCCGCGGGGGGGGGTCACACTATGGGGGAGGAGCCATACTACGGGGGGAGGAGCCACACCACGGCTGGGGGGAGTCACACCACGGGGAGTCACACCACGGGGAGGAGGAGTCACGGGAGGGTGGGGAGAGTCACACCACGGGGAGGAGGAGTCACGGGAGGGTGGGGGGAGTCAGTGGATGGTGGGAGGAGTCACGAAATGTGGGAGGAGTCCCTCGATGGTGGGAGGAGCCACACGATGGTGGGAGGAGTCAGTTGATAGTGGGGGAGTCACGGGATGGTGGGAGGAGTCATGGGATGGTAGGAGAAGCCACGCAATGGTGGGAGGGGTAACGGGATATTGGGAGGAGTCAGTGAATGGTGGGAGGGCCACAAGATGGGAGGAGTCCATTGATGGTGGGAGGGGTCACGGGTTGGTGGGAGGAGACGGTGGGAGGGGTCACAGGTTGGTGGGAGAAGACAGGAGATGGTGGGAGGAGTCACGGTATGGTGGGAGGAGTCACGGTATGGTGGGAGGAGCCACAGCAGCCTAGAGGCGATTCAGTTCGCATTGTGCGCTATATAAGTATTTCATTCATTCATTCATTCAGGATTGTGTGAGGAGCCACGCGATGGGAGGAGGAGACAGGGGATGGTGGGATGACCAGGGGATGGTGGGAGGAGTCAGTGGATGGTGGGAGGAGCCACAGGTTTGTGTGAGGAGCCACGCGATGTTGGGAGGAGCCACGCGATGTTGGGAGGAGTCAGGGGATGGTGGGAGGAGTCACGTGATAGGAGGGGTCAGTGGATGGTGAGAGGAGTCACGGGATGGTGGGAGGAGCCACGTGATGGGAGGATTCAGTGGATGGTGAGAGGAGTCACGGGATGGTGGGAGGAGTCGTGGGTGGAGTCACACACTGGAAGATGTCACAGGATGTGGGAGGAGCCACACAGTGGTGGGAGGAGTCAGTTGGTGGTGGGAGGAGTCAGTGGATAGTGAGAGGAGTCACTGGATGGTGGGAAGAGCCATGTGATGGGAGGATTCAGTGGATGGTGGAAGGAGTCGTGGGAGAAGTCACGGGATGTGGGAGGAGTCAGTTGGTGGTGGGAGGAGTCAGTTGATGGTGGGAGGAGTCACATGGGGGTGGGAGGAGTCACACGATGATGAGAGCAGTCAGTGGATGGTGGGAGGAGCCACGGGGTGGTGGGAGGAGTCACGCAGTGGGAGGAGTCAGTTGATGGTGGGAGGAGTCACTGGGTGGTGGGAGGGGCCACATGATGGTGGGAGGAGTCAGTGGATGGTGGGAGGAGCCACGCGATGAGAGGAGTCAGTGGATGGTGGGAGGAGTCACATGATGGTGGGAGGCGTTACGGGATAGTGTGAGGAGCTATGCGATGGAGGGAGGAGTCACTGGATGGTGGGAGGAGACAGGAGATGGTGGGAGGAGTCACACAATGGTGGGTGGAGTCACACGATGGGAGGAGTCAGTGGGTGGTGGGAGGAGTCACTGGATGGTGGGAGGAGTCACACAGTGGGAGGAGTCAGTGGATGTTGGGAGGAGCCATGCCATGGAGGGCACCTGATGTAAGTGGCACTGTTATGGGGCACCTGATGTAAGGGGCACTCTGTTGGGGGCACCTGATGTAAGGGGCACTCTTATGGCGGCACCTGATGTAAGGTGGTTCTATTACTTACAATGTGGATGTGATTGGCTGACGTTTGTGTTCTTTCTTTGTCTTCCATCTTGTTTCGGGTACAGATAGTTGTTGGTGGAAGGACGGAATAAAAGGGTCCAGCCAGTGAAGGGGGAAGAGCTCAGAGTAATGGAGAAGAGGAGTGTCCTGCAAGGCAGAATCCGGGGCTCAGAGAAGACCGCTCACCATCAACATCTCCAAGGCCAACACACCACTGGAAGCTCTGAGGATCAGCACTAAACAGCTGCCCCGCTAGGAGGTAAAGCCTAACCTACTAACAATGTCTTTGCTACAAGTCACCCCCCAGTATCTGCTGATACCCCACATAGTTACAGGTCACCCTCCATTCTACCCATACTCTAGGCCACCCTCTGGCCCAGTCTGTAAATACTACAGATCACCAGTTATCAGGACCATCAATAGGGGGTACAGGCAGCACTTCCCATTGGGTCAGCAGGTGGTGGAACAGAAGCTGTCTGTGGATAGGTGGGGGCTGTCAGGTCAGCTTTCCAGTGCCCCATCATTTCTAATGGCAGCCCAGTCTTCGTCCGGAGGGTTCAATATTGAGTTTGCCCTTTGCAGCTATAACAGGTTCACCTCTTCTGGAAAGGCCGTCCACAAGGTTTAGGAGGGTGTCTATGGAAATGTTTGACCATTCTTCCAGAAGAACTTTTGTGAGTTCAGGCACTGATGTTGGACGAGAAGGCCTACCTCGCAGTCTCCGATCTAATTCATCCTAAAGGTGTTCTATGGGGTTGAGGTAAGGACTCTGTGCAGGCCAGTCAAGTACCTCCACTCCAAACTCGCTCATCCATGTCTTTATGGACCTTGCTTTGTGCACTGGTGAGCAATCATGTTGGAACAGGAAGAGGCCGTCCCCAAACTGTTCCCACAAAGTTGGGAGCATGAAATTGTCCAAAATGTCTTGGTATGCTGACGCCTTAAGAGTTCCCTTCACTGGAACTAAGGGGCCAAGTCCAACCTCTGAAAAGCAACCCCCCCACCATAATCCCCTCTCCGACACCATAATCCCCCCTCTGACACCATAATCTCCCCTCCCCCAACTCCATAATCTCCCCTCTGACACCATAATCTCCCCTCCCCCCACTCCATAATCTCCCCTCCCCCACTCCATAATCCCCCCTCTGACATCATAATCTCCCCTCCCCAACTCCATAATCTCCCCTCTGACACCATAATCTCCCCTCCCCCACTCCATAATCTCCCCTCCCCCCACTCCATAATCTCCCCTCCCCCCCACTCCATAATCTCCCCTCCCCCAACTCCATAATCTCCCCTCCGACACCATAATCCCCCCTCCCCCCTCCGACACCATAATCCCCCCACTCCATAATCCCCCCCTCCACCAATTGGTTTGGACCAGCGCACAAAGACATTAATGGCTGTGTGTTGAGTTATTTGGAGGGGACAGGAAATGTACACTGTTATACAAGCTGTACACTCACTACTTTACATTTTAGAAGAAGAAGAAATGTCACTGAGGGGTGTACTTACTTTTGTCACATACTGTATATTTACCTAGAAAAATGGTGAGGTGTTCTATACTTATTTTACCCGCTGCTACCCACCTCAATACCAGGCACTTACACCCCCTTCCTGTACACACCAATTTTCAGCTTTCAGCGCTCTCACAGTTTGAATGACAATTACTCAGTCATACAACACTACCCATATGAAACTTGCGTCCTTTTTTCCACACAAATAGACCTTTCTTTTGGTGGTATTTAATCACTAGTGGGGTTTTTATTTTTGTGCTATAAATTAAAAAAAATTGTTTCTGTCATAAAATTTTTCTAATTAGTAATTATGGGGGGTGTGGAGTGTATGGAGGTGGGAGGTATGTACATGAGGGGTGCGGAGTGTACGGAGGTGGGAGGTATGTACATGAGAGGTGCGGAGTGTATGGAGGTGGGAGGTATGTACATGAGGGGTGTGGAGTGTATGGAGGTCGGAGGTATGTACATGAGGGGTGTGGAGTGTATGGAGGTAGGAGGTATGTACATGAGAGGGGTGTGGAGTGTATGGAGGTGGGAGGTATGTACATGAGGGGTGTGCAGTGTATGGAGGTGGGAGATATGTACATGAGGGGTGTGGAGTGTATGGAGGTGGGAGGTATGTACATGAGATGGGTGCGGAGTGTATGGAGGTAGGAGGTATGTACATGAGGGGTGCGGAGTGTACGGAGGTGGGAGGTATGTATATGAGGGGTGTGGAGTGTATGGAGGTGGGAGGTATGTACATGAGAGGTGCGGAGTGTATGGAGGTGGGAGGTATGTACATGAGGGGTGTGGAGTGTATGGAGGTGGGAGGTATGTACATGAGAGGGGTGTGGAGTGTATGGAGATGGGAGGTATGTACATGAGAGGGGTGTGGAGTGTATGGAGGTGGGAGGTATGTACATGAGGGGTGTGGAGTGTATGGAGGTGGGAGGTATGTACATGAGGGGTGTGGAGTGTATGGAGGTGGGAGGTATGTACATGAGGGGTGTGGAGTGTATGGAGGTGGGAGGTATGTACATGAGAGGGGTGTGGAGTGTATGGAGGTGGGAGGTATGTACATGAGGGGTGTGGAGTGTATGGAGGTGGGAGGTATGTACATGAGGGGTGTGGAGTGTATGGAGGTGGGAGGTATGTACATGAGGGGTGTGGAGTGGACTGGTATGTCCCTGCACAAAATGACATTTCTAAAGGAATAAAAGTCATTTAAAACTGCTTGCGGCTTTAATGTAATGTCTGGTCCCGGCAATATGGATGAAAATCATTGAGAACAAAGGCATGGGTACCCCGCCCCCAAGCCCATTACCAGCCCCTTTGGGTCTTGTATGGACATTAAGGAGAACCGCACACCCAAATTATAAAAAGGAAAGGCCTGAGGCCCCCAGGCCCTATATACTCAGAACAGCAGTATACAGGCGGTCCAAACAAGACAGGGACTGTGTAGGTTTGTTATTAAGTAGAATCTGTTTGTAATTTTTAACTGGTACATTTTTAAAGTGTAGCTCCAGCCAAAAAATCTATTTTTAAGCTTTTTGGAAAACATAGGGAAGGGTTATCACCCCTGTACAATTTGTTTTGCTGTCTGTGCGCACCTGTTCAGAAGATTTCACCTCACTTTCTGTCCCAATGACAATTGGATTGTTAAAATTTGGGTTTTTTTGTGAAACAAGGAACTCTTACAGGAGAGAATTTCCCTTCCTAGGGGTAGATTTCCTCTCACTTCCTGTTGTCTCCTTCTGTTTGAAAGTAGGAGTTGTTTGTAAGTTGGATGTTTGAAAGTAGGGGCCTGCTCTATATACTCAAAATATAAACGCAAAAATGTGGGCCTTAGGTGTTGGTGTTGCCACAACACTGTAATCCCTCACAGTTACTCTGGGTGGGCGCAGGAACGGGCCCTGCTGTGAAATATTAGATCAAGAATTGTAATTACATGCCCCGCTCTAATTTGGCACCAACGGACCATAATGTTCGATCTTCCTCTTGAAATCGAAGCTCATCCCTAGTGGTGAAGTATGGGGCAAGATTCCTCACCCTGCTGCCATTCCTCATTATATTTCTTAGAAAAAAGAAGAAAAAAAAAACACATACAAAGACAATTAAGGTACGACCAATCTTTATTGGAGATAAATCTATAGATGGAAATGATTGTCGGGCTTCGGAGAACAGTGACGGTTGACCTAGGACTCCTCAAAGGCAGGGCCTTTTTACACTAAGCCTAAACCTTAACCACTTTCAGACCGGACCATTTTGCTGGTAAATGACCAGAGGTCTTTTTACACTTTGGCACTGCGCTGCTTTAACTGGTAATTGCGCAGTCATGCAATGTTGTACCCAAACAAAATTTGCGTCCTTTTCTTCCCACAAATAGAGCTTTCTTTTGATGGTATTTGATTGCCTCTGCGATTTTTATTTTTTGCGATATAAACGTAAAAAGACCGCAAATTTTGAAAAAAAATGATATTTTCTACTTTTTGTTATTAGAAAAATCCAATAAACTCAATTTTAGTCATACATTTAGGCCAAAATGTATTCAGCCACATGTCTTTGGTAAAAAAAAAGTCAATAATTGTATATTTATTGGTTTGCGCAAAAGTTGTCACATCTACAAACTAAGGTACGTTTTCTGGAATTTACGCAGCTTTTAGTTTACGACTGCCTATCTCATTTCTTGAGGTGCTAAAATGACAGGGCAGTACAAAACCCCCCCAAATGACCCCATTTTGGAAAGTAGACCCCCTAAGGAAATTGATAAGAGGCATGTTGAGCCCATTGAATATTTTATTTTTTTGCCTCAAGCGATTGAATAATGACAAAAAAAAAATTTTTTTTTTTTTTTTACACAAAGTTGTCACTAAATGATATATTGCTCACACATGCTATGGGCGTATGTGAAATGACACCCCAAAATAAATTCTGCTGCTTCTCCTGAGTACGGGGATACCACATATGTGGGACTTTTTGGGAGCCTAGCCGCGTACAGGGCCCCGAAAACCAAGCACCGCCTTCAGGCTTTCTAAGGGCGTAAATTTTTGATTTCACGCCTCACTACCTATTACAGTTTTGAAGGCCATAAAATGCCAAGATGGCACAAAACCCCCACAAATGACCCCATTTTAGAAAGTAGACACCCCAAGCTATTTGCTGAGAGGCATGTTGAGTCCATGGAATATTTTATATTTTGCCACAAGTTGCGGGAAAATTACAAACTTTTTTTTTTTTTTTTTTTTTTTCACAAAGTTGTCACTAAATGATATATTGCTCATGCATGCCATGGGCATATGTGAAATGACACCCCAAAATAAATTCTGCTGCTTCTCCTGAGTACGGGGATACCACATATGTGGGACTTTTTGGGAGCCTAGCCGCGTACGGGGCCCCGAAAACCAAGCACCGCCTTCAGGCTTTCTAAGGGCGTAATTTTTTGAGTTCACTTCTCACTACCTATTACAGTTTTGAAGGCCATAAAATGCCAAGATGGCACAAAACCCCCACAAATGACCCCATTTTAGAAAGTAGACACCCCAAGCTATTTGCTGAGAGGCATGTTGAGTCCATGGAATATTTTATATTTTGCCACAAGTTGCGGGAAAATTACAAACTTTTTTTTTTTTTCACAAAGTTGTCACTAAATGATATATTGCTCACGCATGCCATGGGCATATGTGAAATGACACCCCAAAATAAATTCTGCTGCTTCTCCTGAGTACGGGGATACCACATATGTGGGACTTTTTGGGAGCCTAGCCGCGTACGGGGCCCCAAAAACCAAGCACCGCCTTCAGGCTTTCTAAGGGCGTTACAGTTTTGAAGGCCATAAAATGCCAAGATGGCACAAACCCCCCCCCCCAAATGACCCCATTTTAGAAAGTAGACACCCCTAAATTTAGGGGTACACTAGTGAGACTAGGTAATAAATGGCGGGTGCCCTGAAACTATAAAAAAATAACTAACCAACCAGCGTCACCTGTAACAGTTATATGGTGATCACTGGTGAAAGGGTTAACTAGGGGGCAATCAGGGGGCTTTATGCGGTAGTATATGGGGGTCCCTGGCGCTATAAAAAGCTGCGGCGAACCTAAATACCTACCTGCCTAACTAGCGTCACCTGTGACACTAATACAGCGATCAGAAAAACGATCGCTTATTAGGCTGGGTTCACACTGGAGCGATGCGGGAACGCCACGAATGCGCGGCGGGTTCCCGCATCGCATGCCTCCCGGCGGCAGTTCACACTGCCCTATGCGAACTGCTGGGAGTGTCAGTGAAATGTTAATGACACCCCCAGATCAGTTCGCATATCGCAGTGCGATCTGCAAACTTGGATCGCATGGTGTGAACACCCATGCGATCCGATTCTGCTGCGGACCAAAAAAAGGGTCCCGTGCGAGTTTGCGGCGGGTGCGGCGGGTGCGACACGAATTCAGCCATACTATCTGTATAGCTGAACTCGAATCGCACAGAGATCGGATGTGATTTGCACTGCAGTGCGGTGCGAATCACATCCGTTCTCATAAACCGCTGCAATGTGAACCCAGCCTTAGTGACACTGGCGACGGGGGGTGATCACGGGGTTAAACCTTTATTGGGGGGGTTAGGGGGGTACCTTAGAACTAAAGGGGGCTAACCCTAACTGCCCTAATAGTTATTAGTCACAAATGACACCTGCCGGGTGATCAGGGGGTTAAACCTTTATTAGGTAATAAATGGCGGGTGCCCTGAAACTATAAAAAAATAACTAACCAACCAGCGTCACCTGTAACAGTTATATGGTGATCACTGGTGAAAGGGTTAACTAGGGGGCAATCAGGGGGCTTTATGCGGTAGTATATGGGGGTCCCTAGCGCTATAAAAAGCTGCGGCGAACCTAAATACCTACCTGCCTAACTAGCGTCACCTGTGACACTAATACGGCGATCAGAAAAATGATCGCTTATTAGGCTGGGTTCACACTGGAGCGATGCGGAAACGCCGCGAATCCGCGGCGGGTTCCCGCATCGCATGCCTCCCGGCGGCAGTTCACACTGCCCTATGCGAACTGCTGGGAGTGTCAGTGAAATGTTACTGACACCCCCAGATCAGTTCGCATATCGCAGTGCGATCTGCAAACTCGGATCGCATGGTGTGAACACCCATGCGATCCGATTCTGCTGCGGGCCAAAAAAAGGGTCCCGTGCGAATTTGCGGCGGGTGCGGCGGGTGTGGCGGGTGCGGCGGGTGCGGCGAATGGCTGAACTCGAATCGCACAGAGATCGGATGTGATTTGCACTGCAGTGCGGTGCGAATCACATTCGTTCTCATAAACCGCTGCAATGTGAACCCAGCCTTAGTGACACTGGCGACGGGGGGTGATCACGGGGTTAAACCTTTATTGGGGGGGTTAGGGGGGTACATTAGAACTAAAGGGGGCTAACCCTAACTGCCCTAACAGTTATTACAGTCACAAATGACACCAATGCAAAAAAAAAAAAAAAAAATGACATTGGTGTCACTGTGACTGGGGGGCAGGGGTAATTGGGGGGGTGATCGGGGGGTAAAGGGGGGGTGTGAGTGTGCCTGGCATGTTCTACTGTGTGTGGGATGTGTTGGTGCAACTCACTGATCCGCTCTCCTCCGTGTCGGAACGAAAAATACCGACACGGAGGAGAGAATACATCACTTCCTCTCCTGTGTTTACATTACAGGAGAGGAAGTGATGTCACCGGGGATTTCCATTCGTCGGGAGCGATCGCGAGGGGGTGGCCATGAATGAATGGCCGTCCCCTCGTCCGGGATCGCTCCCGAACGAAAACCGACCGCCGCAGGCACCGGGCGGGGGCCCGATCGGGCCCCCGACCCGCGGGAGGCAAATCACGTACATCTACGTGCTTATGCCTGCCCGTGCCATTCTGATGACGTACATCGGCGTTAGGCGGTCGGCAAGTGGTTAAGATGATTCAGAGGAAGGCGAAAACCCCCCGGCCAGATGGGCTCCAAGGGGGGGGAAAATTCCTTCCTGACCCCCTAAGGCGATCGGATTGTCCCTGAATCATCAGTCTAGGGTGCCCAGTTCATCTCATATAGAGAAAAAAACCATACATAGAACCATACAGAACATATGTATTGCAGGTATGTATGCAATAAAACACACCTACCTGCTTGTTCACAACTTTGGGGCTCATTCAGAATATATGCATTGAGCATCCGCACAGATCAGCGCCCCCACACTGATCAGTGCCTCCGCCCGCCGCACCGATTCCTTATGTTTTCTGTGCCCAGCCCCCTACAGGAGGACTGGTGGTACCCCCTTATTGGTGGCCCTGGTGGTGGTATGTAGACATGCTGTGTATGATGGTATGCATGGTGCTATATACGCAGGTATGTATGCAATAAAACACACTTGCATGCTTGTTTACAATCATCTTTGGGGATCATTCAGAATATATGCATTGAGCATCCGCACAGATCAGTGCCTCCCCCACTGATCAGTGCATCCGCCCGCCGCACCGATTCCTCATGTTTTCTGTGCCCAGCCCCTACAGGAGAACCAGTGGTACCCCCTTATTGGTGGCCCCGATGGTGGTATGTTTGGTACTAGGTAGGCATGCTGAGTATGGTGGTATGTATGGCCCTATGTATACATTCTATGTATGGTTCTATGTATGGTGTAGGGAGATCATTGCCAGTGTGCCACAATTATCTCACTCAGTACTGCTTGTGTTACCGTCTCACAGCAGGCAAATCTCTTTTGAGGTCAAATACCCTCGGTTGGTGGTGACGAGGCTCTTCCTTCAAATGGTGATGAGGAGGCCCTCTATTAATGTCATTGCCCCTCGGATGGTGGTGACGAGGCTCTTCCTTCAAATGTTGCTGACGTGGCCCTCTGTTAATGTCATTGCCCCTCGGTTGGTGGTGACGAGGCTCTTCCATCAAATGGGGCTGACAAGGCCCTCTGTTAATGTCATTGCCCCTTGGATGGTGGTGACGAGGCTCTTCCTTCAAATGGGGCTGACGAGGCCCTCTGTTAATGTCATTGCCCCTTGGATGGTGCTGACGAGGCTCTTCCTTCAAATGGGGCTGACGAGGCCCTCTGTTAATGTCATTGCCCCTCGGTTGGTGGTGACGAGGCTCTTCCTTCAAATAGGGCTGACGAGGCCCTCTGTTAATGTCATTGCCCCTCGGTTGGTGGTGACGAGGCTCTTCCTTCAAATGGGGCTGATGAGGCCCTCTGTTAATGTCATTGCCCCTTGGATGGTGCCGACGAGGCTCTTCCTTCAAATGGTGATGAGGAGGCCCTCTGTTAATGTCATTGCCCCTTGGATGGTGCTGACGAGGCTCTTCCTTCAAATGGGGCTGACGAGGCCCTCTGTTAATGTCATTGCCCCTTGGATGGTGCTGACGAGGCTCTTCCTTCAAATGGGGCTGACGAGGCCCTCTGTTAATGTCATTGCACCTTGGATGGTGCTGATGAGGCCCTCTGTTAATGTCATTGCCCCTTGGATGGTGCTGACGAGGCCCTCTGTTAATGTCATTGCCCCTTGGATGGTGCTGACGAGGCCCTCTGTTAATGTCATTGCCCCTTGGATGGTGCTGACGAGGCTCTGTGTTAATGTTATTGCCCCTCCGATGGTGGCGACGAGGCTCTGGGTTGATACTGGTTTTCCAGTGGTGAGTATTAGGCCACTGGCTGCAATTCACATTCTCGCTCAGGTAGGAGAAGCCCTCAAATCTCTCCTGCCGGTGTGGAACCTCATCTCTCCCAAAGTCTTCATTTTTAATGAAAGCATCCCCTGGAATTCCTTCCCCCAGGTCTTCCTCATGCATCTGGAAAGAGAAAAAAGTATTTTGTCAATGTTTCTGATCGATAGGGAAATAATCCCTAGAAATCCCCCCATTGTGCTGGGACTCCTCCCGTATACTTACATGTCGATTTGGAAATGGTGGGCGTGAGTTCCCTTTCTCTAGCTCCTTCCAGTCCACCTTGCTGAAGTAGGGGTGTTCTCTGATGTCTCTTACTAGACTCATCCGCAGCTCTTGGTCTTTACATAGGAACTGTAAAAAGGAACAAAATATAATAAGATACACTGGAATAACATGAACAATCTATGAACAATGTAATATTTGATTCTGATTCTCTCTATTATTTTGCCTTCTGACCTGCTACTACATCCTGATTGGATTGGATGGTAGCATGGGGCCTTATTTGTGTCATATTAGTTCAGAATAGTTATTAAAGGAAAGAAACATCAGATATTTTGCAATTAAATGTGAATTAGGAATGTATTAAAAAAGAGATTTCTATGAAATCTGCACCTGCCATGATTTTTCTTATGACTCTGGCAGTCCCAGGGGAGTTCTATATGTTGTCTGTGCACGGAATGTCCCCAGAAATTGAATTCAATGTGTGCGATTGGCCCCATCACTATCCAATGGAACCACCCGGACCGTAAATTAAAAAGGGCTGCTTCTTTCCTTATGACAGGGGAAGGCAGATCCTTCCATTAAGCAGTCAGCTTGCTGAAAGTACAGCTATGACCTCCATCGATATGTGATGGTAAGAAGGTGGAACCATGTTTAATAAAATCCTAATAAGATATAATGTATGCAACAGGGAAAGAACATTGTCACTTAAAAGGTGTAAAATTTCTATGTATACTTACCATCTCTATGACGTCACGGAGATACGGGTTCATGCTATCTGGATAATGCGGTTCCCTTGTGGTCACGATCTTCACTTCTTCCTCTGCGGACTCCCTGCCGGTCAGAAATGGATGTCTGCCGAAAGCCATCTTATACACGATTATTCCCAGAGAGAAATAATCAGCCGCTCCGAAGTATGGAATGTTTTGAAGGGCCTGTAGAAACATAAAGAGAAAAAGAAGGATGAGCTGATTGTTGGGTAGAGGACGGAGACGACTCAATGCTGATATATGGGATCTATGAATCCTCCCAGGACTCCTAAAATTGTGCTCAAAAGACCTCAAACCAAGGCGGAGCTTGTGAATATTGGAGGTGGGGCTTTAGGTCTCACAGAGACACAAAAGGAAATTGGCTGAAATCTTCCAAATTGAGGTAAATTTCACCAGAACAGGAGTGCCCGTTGAAGGTTTCTCCTCCCCTCGTGTTCTGGGGAAAGATCTAAAACTCTAACTTTCTTTCTCAATGACAATGGTCACCAATACAAACCAATGGGGACAAATACCCCTGGAATATTGTTCCAGCCTGGAAACCCACTGAAACCAACCAGGTCACCAGTAAAGAAATTCTTAATTTAGTGAAAAATTACCTCCCTTTAGCTTATCTCTATATCCCATTATAACAAATATTACAATTAGGTCTAATATCAGGTGGAAAGCAAGTATCTTACCTCTGGCGACAAGTACCCTGGTGTTCCCGATTGTCCTTGAATCCTGCTGGACTCCGTGACGCCCATACGTGCCAAGCCGAAATCGGCTATTTTGATGTGTCCAACGTTATCCAAAAGAATATTTGCAGGCTTGAGGTCTCTGTGGATGATCTCCCTAGAATGCAGAAACTGCAGACCACAGATCATTTCTGCTATGAAGTATCTGATGGGGGAAAGAGATAGAGGAATTAGCATCACAAATCATCACAGAGTAATGAAATCTAAAGATGAAATGACTTCCCCCTGTAATACATAGGGGTTTGGATGGACGAGGCTCAGGTGAAGGGGCTGACTACATCACTGGCTGTGGTCAGTCACCCCCGACTCCAGAGTGACCCGTTCATTGATCTTACCTTATGGTGCCCCCAGGAAATGGAGCTACTGCCATGGCACTATGGAGATCCCCTCTGGTCACACATTCCAGGACAAAGGCGAGATGATTCTGTGTGAACACAAGAGATAAAGTTTACATTATAGACATGCAGGATTTCATTTTGTGGAGGAATAGACAGACACACTTAATTTAGGAAAACCGGACAGAGGAACTAAGTAGGCCGCCATTACTGGACTGTTCTTATTGCAATGCTACTTCTGTCTGGTCTGGTAAAGAAATTGGAAGGTGAAAAGACTTACCTTTGTCTGGAACGTTCCAAACAGATGTGTAATAAATGGACACTCCCTGGCTACTTTCAGCACGTCACGTTCTAAGAAAACCATATCACTATCGTCTTCATAATGAATAAATTCTGTCTTTTTCACAAGTTTAACCGCCAGCTTCTGGTCAATGGCGGGATGAGAGGCCAAGATCACCTGCGAACTGGCCCCCTTTCCAAGGACTCCATAACAGGTCATGTGTTCAAAGGAGAGTACACATGACTGGTCCTTGGTGACCACGCTGGATGGTACTTGTGAGGCGATCTCATCATGTGTGCTGCGGATGGATGGATTGTCTAGGTCGCACTCTGGTGGAGTAGCCACGTCTTGGTCGCACTCTGGTGGAGGGGCCACGTCTTGGTCGCACTCTGGTGGAGGGGCCACGTCTTGGTCGCACTCCGGTGGAGGGGCCACGTCTTGGTCGCACTCCGGTGGAGGGGCCACGCCTTGGTCGCACTCCGGTGGAGGGGCCACGCCTTGGTCGCACTCCGGTGGAGTGGCCACGCCTTGGTCGCACTCCGGTGGAGTGGCCACGCCTTGGTCGCACTCCGGTGGAGTGGCCACGCCTTGGTCGCACTCCGGTGGAGTGGCCACGTCCTGGTCGCACTCCGGTGGAGTGGCCACGTCCTGGTCGCACTCCGGTGGAGTGGACAGGTCCTGGTCGCACTCCGGTGGAGTGGACAGGTCCTGGTCGCACTCCGGTGGAGTGGACAGGTCCTGGTCGCACTCCGGTGGAGTGGACACGTCCTGGTCGCACTCCGGTGGAGTGGACACGTCCTGGTCGCACTCCGGTGGAGTGGACACGTCCTGGTCGCACTCCGGTGGAGTGGCCAGGTCCTGGTCGCACTCCGGTGGAGTGGACACGTCCTGGTCGCACTCCGGTGGAGTGGACAGGTCCTGGTCGCACTCCGGTGGAGTGGACAGGTCCTGGTCGCACTCCGGTGGAGTGGACAGGTCCTGGTCGCACTCCGGTGGAGTGGACAGGTCCTGGTCGCACTCCGGTGGAGTGGACACGTCCGGGTCGCACTCCGGTGGAGTGGACACGTCCTGGTCGCACTCCGGTGGAGTGGACACGTCCTGGTCGCACTCCGGTGGAGTGGCCAGGTCCTGGTCGCACTCCGGTGGAGTGGACACGTCCTGGTCGCACTCCGGTGGAGTGGACACGTCCTGGTCGCACTCCGGTGGAGTGGACACGTCCTGGTCGCACTCCGGTGGAGTGGACACGTCCTGGTCGCACTCCGGTGGAGTGGCCAGGTCCTGGTCGCACTCCGGTGGAGTGGACACGTCCTGGTCGCACTCCGGTGGAGTGGACACGTCCTGGTCGCACTCCGGTGGAGTGGCCAGGTCCTGGTCGCACTCCGGTGGAGTGGACACGTCCTGGTCGCACTCCGGTGGAGTGGCCAGGTCCTGGTCGCACTCCGGTGGAGTGGCCAGGTCCTGGTCGCACTCCGGTGGAGTGGACCCGTCCTGGTCGCACTCCGGTGGAGTGGACCCGTCCTGGTCGCACTCCGGTGGAGTGGACACGCCCTGGTCGCACTCCGGTGGAGTGGACACGTCCTGGTCGCACTCCGGTGGAGTGGACCCGTCCGGGTCGCACTCCGGTGGAGTGGACACGTCCTGGTCGCACTCCGGTGGAGTGGACACGTCCTGGTCGCACTCCGGTGGAGTGGACACGTCCGGGTCGCACTCCGGTGGAGTGGACACGTCCTGGTCGCACTCCGGTGGAGTGGACACGTCCTGGTCGCACTCCGGTGGAGTGGCCAGGTCCTGGTCGCACTCCGGTGGAGTGGACACGTCCTGGTCGCACTCCGGTGGAGTGGACACGTCCGGGTTGCACTGTGGTGTGCAGTCAATACCGCGTACACCTACAATAAAAAAAGAGAGGAATTAGATTTAGCACCTTCACCTACATTTCATATATTTTTCTTTGTAGAACATCAAATTATGGAGAGAAGAGATGAAAACGCTGGTGCCAGAGACCATGAATAAACTCTACAGGACAGGGACACAAGGAGGACTAATGTTGTACTTTGTATAAAAATGCTGGTTTCCTGCCACTCATCCCGACCCACTGGTTGGCAATAATGGCATGAAAAGTCAGAGGGGCTGGTAGTACCCAGCCCGTAATCAGCCTGCCCATACATGGTTAGAATCTTGGCTGGTCCTTGCTTAGCCGGGTGAGATTGGAAGTGTCTATGGCCGGCTTTAGGAGCGCAGACACTTCTAATGACAGCACTTGGGGTAAAGGCATAGTGCATATTAAAATGCTGATGGATAATGAATTAGTGCGGTTTTATTTGTGTTGGTTTTGTCCGTCTGTCTGGCCTTGTTTACAAGGGTGATGAGGCCCATATAACATGAATGGGACGTTTCTACAACATCTGTATCTTCCAGGTGCTGCATGCAGGCAGTCCATTGACAATGAGTAGAACGCACAGCTGCACGCACGCAGCCACTTCTCCTAATATGACATGCACTGTCTGCATTCAGGGCCATTCGCCCACACCCAGGACCGCTGGGTCCTGGGTGTGGGCACTTGGCTGGGTGGGCTTGGTGGGCATTGATAGGTGGCACTGATGGGCATTGATAGGTGGCACTGGTGGGCACTGTTACTCTATAAATGAGGCATAATCGCCTCTTCCTTTTCAGGGTCGATGTCCCTTTAAGATGAGCCGGTGATCGGCTTTGTTCTTCTCCTGTCAGCAGAGGAGAAAAAAAAACGATCACTGAGCTTTTGTTTACATCATGTAATGAGCCGTCATTGGCTGATAACTGATCACATGATAAGGGGTCGGGATTGGCCCCGTACTCGGATCGGTGGTCTTCCGAGTCTCAGTGACTCTGTGATCACGGCGCCCTCCGCAGGGAGCGTGCACAGGGGGATGTCATATGACGGCCTCCCGGGAATTCACATCCGCGCTGTGCCCGTCATTTGCCCACAGCGCGGATGTCAGGGGGTTAAACAGGTGGTGAGGAGGCAATATAACACCTTCTTGCCTCCTGTCAAATGCCCTCTGAAGAGCGACTTGAATGTGGATTGCTGTTCAGAGGGCACAACATGTTTAAATGAGCCCTAAGGCAGTTCATACAATCCGTCCATTCAGTAGGGAACAGGAGGGACTATTTCATGTTTTCTTTGGGGCACTGCTAAGTAATCTTCTGGTTTTCAACAAGTACAAAATCCCGGGGAGACGGTGCCAATAAGAGATCTATAACCGTCCATCTGCGTGTGTATGGACCTCCCAGTAGTGTGCAGACGTGGATTGTTGGGGATGAAAACAAAAGATTGACATACATGACTACAGAGGTGCAATCACAATGAGGCCATCAAAGAGAAAGCGGGGGAGGGATCTAGGTCCCATGTGGGATGGTCATGGGGGGCGGCATTATCCGCACTGCCCATGGGGGGAGCGGCATTGTCCGCACTGCCCATGGGGGGAGCGGCATTGTCCGCACTGCCCATGGGGGGAGGGGCATTGTCCGCACTGCCCATGGGGGAGCGGCATTGTCCGCACTGCCCATGGGGGAGCGGCATTGTCCGCACTGCCCATGGGGGGTGGCATTGTCTGCACTGCCCATGGGGGGGGCACTGGGGGGCACTGAACCAATTGGCACCTTTGTTTTGTTTTTTGTGGGTTTACAACCACTTTAAATATTGCTTATAAATGTGTGTTTATTAGGATTGTACAATAAGTACATGGGTTGTGTGTATGTCAGGGGTTGACAAATTTGCTTTGAATTTAGGAGCCAGTTTTTGTTTTTTTAGAGTGGTATGGATTGTCAGCTCCCGGGGTAAGGCCACTCATTTTCACCCCCTATCCCTAACTCACAATGGAGCACCCAGTCAATAACTCCATTGAAACGCTGTTACATCAGGGTTATGGGCTGACCAGAAAGAGAGTAAGGCTGGCAACAGATGGAACTGGCTGGCACTGGCAGGTACGTGGAACTGCCAGATGGCATTGGCAGGTGACACTGGTTTGGCACTGGCAGGTGGCACTATTGGCACTGGCAGGTGGCACTATTGGCACTGGCACTGATTGGCAGGTGGCACTGGTTTGGAAGTGGCAGGTGGCCCTGGTTGGTGATGGCAGGTGGCCCTGGTTGGCGGTGGCACTAGTTGTCACTGGCAGATGGCACTGATTGGTGGTGGCACTGGTTGGTGTTGGCAGGTGGCACTGGTTGGCGGTGGCACTAGTTGCCACTGATTGGTGGTGGCACTGTCAGGTGGCACTGATTGGCAGTGGCAGGTGGCACTGATTGGCGGTGGCAGGTGGCACTGGCAGGCACGTGGAACTGCCAGATGGCATTGGCAGGTGATACTGGTTGGCATTGGCAGGTGACACTGGTTTGGAACTGGTAGGTGGCACTGATTGGCGGTGGCACTGGTTGGTGGATGCAGGTGGTATTGATTGGCGGTGGCACTGGTTGGCACTAGCAGGTGACACTGATTGGCGATGGCACTCGTTGGCACTGGCAGATGCCACTGGTTGGCGCTGGCAGGTGGCACTGGCAGGTTTTACACTGAGCTCTCTATTACTGAAATGTAACAGAGGAGCTGTCAGAATTGAGCTTAAAGCGGAGCTCCACCCTAAAGTGCACCTTCCGCTCATTGGAACCCTCCCCCCCTCCGGCGCCACAATTGGCACCTTTCAGGGGGGAGGGGGGTGCAGGTACCTGTACAGTACAGGTATCTGCACCCACTTCCGGCGTAGATTCTGCAGAAGCTACACCCCTTTCCGAAGGTCCCCCGCTGCCTGCTGGGAAACACACGGATCCCAGAGACAGCGGGGACCATCCTTATTGCGCAGCGCGACTCGCGCATGCGCAGTAGGGAACCGGGAAATGAAGCCAAAAGGCTCCACTTCCTGGTTCCCATACCCAAGATGGCAGCGGCAGCACCCGAGAGACGATCGAGAGATCAGCTTCGGGTGCCGACATCGCGGGCGCGCTGGGCGGGTAAGTGTCATTGTTTTAAAAGTCAGCAGCTGCAGTATTTGTAGCTGCTGGCTTTTTAAAAAAAAAATGGCGGACTCCCGCTTTAATGTCGGAATGGGCGGGACCCGGCCGGGGTGTGAAGCTGACAAGTAACAGAGAGGCGGTGTAGTGTCATATTTTGCTCCCTGAACATTGAAGCTCGGGGATAGGGATGAGGACACTGAACATTGAAGCTCGGGGATAGGGATGAGGACACTGAACATTGAAGCAGGGGGATAGGGATGAGGACACTGAACATTGAAGCTCGGGGATAAGGATGAGGACACTGAACATTGAAGCTCGGGGATAGGGATGAGGCCACTGAACATTGAAGCTCGGGGATAAGGATGAGGACACTGAACATTGAAGCTCGGGGATAGGGATGAGGACACTGAACATTGAAGCTCGGGGATAGGGATGAGGCCACTGAACATTGAAGCTCGGGGATAAGGATGAGGACACTGAACATTGAAGCTCGGGGATAGGGATGAGGACACTGAACATTGAAGCTCGGGGATAGGGATGAGGACACTGAACATTGAAGCAGGGGGATAAGGATGAGGACACTGAACATTGAAGCTCGGGGATAGGGATGAGGACACTGAACATTGAAGCTCGGGGATAGGGATGAGGCCACTGAACATTGAAGCTCAGGGATAGGGATGAGGACACTGAACATTGAAGCTCGGGGATAGGGATGAGGACACTGAACATTGAAGCTCGGGATAAGGATGAGGACACTGAACATTGAAGCTCGGGGATAGGGATGAGGACACTGAACATTGAAGCTCGGGGATAGGGATGAGGCCACTGAACATTGAAGCTCGGGGATAAGGATGAGGACACTGAACATTGAAGCTCGGGGATAGGGATGAGGACACTGAACATTGAAGCTCGGGGATAGGGATGAGGACACTGAACATTGAAGCAGGGGGATAAGGATGAGGACACTGAACATTGAAGCTCGGGGATAGGGATGAGGACACTGAACATTGAAGCTCGGGGATAGGGATGAGGACACTGAACATTGAAGCTCGGGGATAGGGATGAGGACACTGAACATTGAAGCTTGGGGATAGGGATCTCTGCTTTGCTTGTCAGTGTCACACACAGTGCGCAGCCGCAGAGTGTGGAGGAGGGGGGAGGGGGTCAGTCATTGTTAATAGTGATAGTGAGTGGGCTGGTGGCAGCTTAGGCGCCAGGTTGTGATTTCTGGTGGCATTGGTGACCTGGCGCCTGGGGTTTGTGGAGCCCTGGTGTATGTCTTGTGTTGATTGTAACTAAAAAATGTCATAAAAAAGGACTTGATTTAAAAAATATTAAAAAAACATTTGTACCTATGGGAATGTGACCCCAAAACATTTTTTTGAAAAAAAAAATTTCTTTGAAAAAAAAAATTTTTTTTGAAAAAAAAAAAAATTTTTTTGAAAAAAAAAAAAATTTTTTTTTGAAAAAAAAAAATATGAAGAAAATAATATACTTTGAAAAAAAAAAGTGAAAAAAAAATTTTTTTTTGAAAAAAAAAAAAAAAAAAAAATTTATAAAAAAAAAAAAAATCTTTGAATAAAAACACTTACCAATCTCAGTGTCTGTATCCCGGTGATGTCTATTGGCTTTACAGCCGGAACCGAAACATCGAACGACGGCTCTGAAACAGCCGCGCACAAACGCTCGGGTCCTCTTCAGCTTGGAGGGCTTTTTGGTTGGGGTATCTGCAGGCTGGTCACTGACACCTCCTACCATGGCCCTTCCTTTGCTGGGTTTCTCTTTGATGTTTTTCAGAGAAACAATCTGATTACATTTAAATCGGTTCATTATTAAGAATAAAGAAACTCGCTTTAAATGTATGACAACAAATATTGCAATGAAATTGAATTGACCGAAATCAAATCCAATAATATCACAAGGTATCTCTCAGGAGAGATAAAAGCCAACCTCACTTGTCAGTGGACAGTCAACTTCTGATGAATTCTGCCCCAGCGTCTGAATATATAGGGGGACTCAGCCAATGAAATCACAGCGACTTTGGCTCAGCCAATCACAGTGACTTTGGCTCAGCCAATCACAGTGACTTTGGCTCAGCCAATCACAGTGACTTTGGCTCAGCCAATGAAATCACAGTGCAGTCATGTGACTTTTTTTTTTTTTTTTTTGAAAAATTAACTGACGATTTTTCTTAAAGGAGCCAGTATACGGATGTAATAGGGATATACGGCTCCTGGAAGAACATGTTATTGTGAATGAGATTTAACCCTTACAGTCCCATGGCTGAAATAAAGATCTCTATTCTTATGATAACATTGTGAATGGAGCCTTAGAAATCCTCTCCGCACATCAAATCTTTTCATTTCTTTTATTTTATCATTATTACACACCAATTATTTCTCCATGAGGGGGGGAGGGGTGATGAGCCTCACGCTGCTCCCCGGGGCCGCCCGCCGTGTGAAGATCCGTACCGCGCTCTACTAACCAATCACAATTGATAACGGAAGTGACGTTCAGTCGCAGCCATCTTACTATACCCCGCACTCCTCTATAGTAAGCATACACTGAGAAGGCGGACATCTTGTTACACCCACCGGAGTTTGATGCATAAATAGAGTATTTAGAAATCGGAATGTTTGGATGTTACATTTTAAAAGCCGCGGCAAACCTGCCCACCTCACACGTTTGCTAATGTGACAGAAAACTCTGAGTTCAGTCCGTGGGATTTCACCATATAACCTCCGATTTGTGTTTTATAAAAAGTGTAAAATGCAAAACTCTGGTGGGTGTAACAAGATGTCCGCCTTCCCCCCCCCCTTCTCGGTCTATCCTCACAGTGGAGGAGTGCCTGGTGTAGCAAGATGGCGACGACGGATCGTCACTTCCGTTACTAATTCTGAGGGGTCGCGGAATCTGACGGAACACCGGAGCCAGCGCTGCAGCGGTCAGTCCGCCCGATTCTCTTGTATGAAATCTTCACTCTCCACCCTTTGTCTCTCAGCTCCTCCCCTATCACACAGGCTCCACCCTCCTCGCACTCATCTCCGTGGTAACCGTACACTGCAGGGGGAGGAGATAAGAGACACAGCCCCACCCCTCATTCCTCCTCTCTGTTTACTAATATGGAGGCGTCCAATCAGCGGCGGGACAAGTGACCAGCAAGGAAGGCGGGGCCGGTAGCGGAAGGGGCGGGGCAGGGATTGAAATGCACAGTGTCTGGTAGTCATGATCATCTCTCGCCAGGTGAGACCCCGAAGTATCGAGGGGGAGGGGGAGTGTCCACTATAGAGGGTCCCCCTCCCCCAACACACACAGAGGACCAATCATAGGCTGAGCTCTACTACCATCCCCCATCATCCCACGAGGGACCCCAACTCTACTCAGCTATACAGAGGGGGAGGGGCAGTTTGAGAGGGAGGGGTGTCAGGTGAGGGGGAGGGGTGTAAGGTGAGGTGATGAGGAGTATTGATGGGAGGTTCTCTGTCGCTCTTCATGTGTCGGTGCTCTTCGATGAGGTGGGGGTGTATTTCTCGGAGGGGGAGGGGTGTAATGAGGAGTATTGATGGGAGGTTCTCTGTCGCTCTTCAGGTGTCGGTGCTCTTCGATGAGGTGGGGTGAATTTCTCGGAGGAGGAGGGGTGTAATGAGGAGTATTGATGGGATGTTAGGGGATGGGATGTTGGTAGGGGGCACACTTTAGTGGCACTGGTAGGTGACACTGATGAGGCACGGGTAGGGGGCACACTTTAGTGACACTGGTAGGTGACACTGATGAGGCACGGGTAGGGGGCACACTTTAGTGGCACTGGTAGGTGACACTGATGAGGCACGGGTAGGGGGCACACTTTAGTGGCACTGGTAGGTGACACTGATGAGGCACGGGTAGGGGGCACACTTTAGTGGCACTGGTAGGTGACACTGATGAGGCACGGGTAGGGGGCACACTTTAGTGGCACTGGTAGGTGACACTGATGAGGCACGGGTAGGGGGCACACTTTAGTGGCACTGGTAGGTGACACTGATGAGGCACGGGTAGGGGGCACAGACTAGCGGCACTGGTAGGTGACACTGATGAGGCACGGGTAGGGGGCACACTTTAGTGGCACTGGTAGGTGACACTGATGAGGCACGGGTAGGGGGCACACTTTAGTGGCACTGGTAGGTGACACTGATGAGGCACGGGTAGGGGGCACAGACTAGCGGCACTGATGGGCACATATTGGGACCGATGTCCCTGTAACAGAAGCTGGTTACTGGCTGCTTTATTTTCTCCTTCCGCTGATTGTGAGAATAAAAAAG
The DNA here is from genome assembly GCF_037356315.1 of Lithobates pipiens. NCBI lineage: Eukaryota > Metazoa > Chordata > Amphibia > Anura > Ranidae > Lithobates > Lithobates pipiens. The sequence goes on along the minus strand of NW_027507871.1, from coordinate 597,617 downwards.
CAGATAATCGGCTTCTGTTTACTTCTGTGATCAGCTGTTGGCTGAGAGCTGATCATGTGATAAAGTGCCGCAGCGATTGGCTCTTTACCCTGTTCTGTGATCAGCTGAGTGGGAAGAACTCGATGATTGGAGAGCGCGCCGCAGGGGGCACGTGAGCGGCACCATCACGGGAGGACATCTGTGGTCTCCCTCCCACCACCGGAAGGCCGCGCTGTAACAGTCTTTCTATAGCGCCGGTGGAAAGTAGTTAACGGCTTGCCGACCAGCCGCCGCGGTTGTACTGCGGAAACGCGGCTCTGCGAATCGCCGTCATGTTACGTTGCTTCCATATTCAGCCACTAGGGGCGCGCGTGCTCGTCCATGGAACCGATGCCATCACCCGGAGAACAGCGATCTGTGTGTTTCTTATCTGAGGGGAGAAGAGACAGATCATCTGTTCACACAGAGTATGAAGAGCCATCTGTCATCTCCCCTACACAGTCCCCTCCCCCCCTTCAGTTAGAACATGTAGTAGAGGACGCATTAACCCCTTGATCGCCCCCTAGTGTTAACCCCTTCCCTGCCAGTGACATGTTTACAGTAATTGATGCATATTTATAGCATTGATCGCTGTATAAATGCCAATAGTCCCAAAAAATGTGTCAAAATTGTCCGACGTGTCCGCCATGTTGCCGTCCCGGTAAAAGTTGCAAGTCGCCGGCATTACTAGTAAAAATAATAAAATAATAAATATGCCATAACTATCCCTATTTTGTAGACACTTTACCTTTTGCGTAAACCAATCAATATACACTTATTGATTTTTTTTTTCTACAAAAATATGTAGAATACGTGTCGGCCTAAACTGGGGAAAAAATATTTTTTATATATCTTTGGGGGATATTTATTATAGCAAAAAGTAAAAAAAACATTGCTTTGTTTTATTTTTTGTTTTCAAAATTGTCGCTTTTTTTGTTTATAACGCAAAAAAGAAAAAATGAAGAGGCGATTAAATACCTCCAAAAGAAAGCTCTATTTGTGGTGGGGGGGGGGGCATTTATTTATTTATTTATTTTTGGATGCTACGTCACCCAACTGCATAATGGTCAGTTAAAGCGACGCAGTGCTGAATTGCAAAAAGTTCTCTGGTCAGGAGGGGGGGTAAAATCTTTCGGGGCTGAAGCGGTTAAAGTGGTTGTAAAAAGAAAAAGCACCTGGGTGCAGCAGCCCCCTCCTTATACTTACCTGAGCCAGTAATGTGCAGGAGGTCAGTGGCTCTCCCGGGTCTCTTCTCATTCATTGGCTCTGTATACTGTCAATCTGAGATAATGAGAGGAGGGGGGGGGGCTGAGCTGCACTCTGTGACTGGGCACACCGAGCAATAACTTGGGATGGAGCCCTGCTCAGGTGCCCCCCAGAGCAAGCAGCTGGGAAGGTCTGTAATTATGAACTGGTAATAACGGGAAGAACTACTCATGAAAGAGACCTTTCAGATGGTGAGTTGGGCGGGGGGCGGTAAAAACAGGCATCTGATGTAGTTTTGCAGTCTGGATGTTTGGGACTGAGCAGTATAGAGGTATATAGTCTAAGCTTTGTGCTGTCAGTGTGATCTCCCGCCCCGGGATTGGAGAGGTCTGTGCTGCTCACATAACATTGTCTCGCCTCTTCTGGCTGATTTCTGAGGTGCTGCGGCCCGATTCCTCCCATGATCACAATTAGGGTTGTCACCTTTTCTTCACCTCAAACCCAAACACTTGATCGGTGCACACCAATTTTTATTATAGTATAAACTATAGATATATTTTGGTATTAAATAATATTTCTAATCATATGAAGTTAATAACAAGAGTCCCCCTTTACGTCAGAGTCCACGGAGTCCCCCTTTTATATCTGAACTCACAGAGTTCCCTTTCACTCTAAGGGGGGACTCTGCAGACTCTGATGTAAGGGAGAATTCTGGGGACTCTAACATAAGGGATGCTCTGGGAACCCTGATTTAAGGGGGGACACTGAGAACACTGATGTATGGAGAGAACCCTGATTTACCTTAGTGTACTCTCTCAGAGGCAGGAGAGAGAAGGGGTAGACTTCAGACACGGAGGGATGGTGAGCTCACTCACCCTTTGGAAGTCAGCACCTCTCATCCAAATGTATCTGAGGCTGCTGGGCTTCAAATTTTCGGCCCCCACTTTCCTTTTTCTGAGGCACAGCACCAGGCATTGGAATGTGGGCAGACAAAGAGGAGTAGGGGGTGGGGGGAAGAGGTGCAGATTGAGCCCTCTCTCCTCTCCTGTCTGTGTGTGTTTTGTTGGGGAAGAGGGAATTGTTAGTGCTGGCTTTGGGCTGTGTGAAAGAGAGTGTTACAGACACTCTCAGCTTAGACAACTGCAGCCAGCAACCCAGCTGGGAGGCCATAGTACAGTTTAAATAATGTGTCTGGGTCTCAGACAGTCTGAAACCCGGACACATGATTCCAAACCCGAACTGTCCGGGTGAATCCTGGACAGGTGGCAACCCTAATCACAATAGTCTCTCTAGGGCTGAAACAACTAATCCATTATGAAATGAATCGATTACTATTTTCATAATCGATGAATCGGCCGGTAACCTAATGGGTTAAAAAAACCTAAAATGAGCCCTTTATAATACAAAGATAGCAAATAATCGCTACTATAAATATTCCTGTCACTGTTCTAAAGTAAAAAATGAACCCCTTTCAGTAGTGATTATCGGCTTTTTCTACTATAAAGGGCTCATTTTAGTTTTTTAGTTTGTAACCCCATTATGTTACTAAACGCGTTAGACCCGGTTCACATCTATGCGTTTTTGGTGCTTTTTGCAGAAATGCACTGCAGTTCATTTCCATGGTTTCCTATGGGACACGTTCACATCTGAAAGGGGCGGGGACTTTTAAACGCAAAATAATGCTTTATTGGTTCAATATACTTCAATGGAGAAGCTGCAGAAAAGCGTGTCATGTGTTTTTGCAGCAATTTGTGTGCCCAAAAAAAATGTAAAAATACAAATTGCAGAAAAATCACGTGCGCAAAAATCAAAACGCACAGCAAAAGGCACTGCAGAAACAGATCAAAAGCAAACTGCATAGGTGTGTACCGAGCCTTGTGCTGACCACACCGATCAATTTTCAGATGAGAATATTCAGACTAAAAATCTTTCTACATTCGCTGAATGAAAGAATTTTGTTTGAAATTTTCACTTGTTTTTAAAATGAAGGTAATATCTGAATGAAAACCACATCCACTGTCTGAAAATTCCTTCCACTAAGACCTTTTCTGTTATTTCTACATTTTCCCCTCACTGTGGTTGAAAATGAACGTCAATTTGATCCACTTTTTTTTTTTTAAGGTTATTAAGCGATTAATCGGCCAACTAATGGATGGTGAAAATAATGGTTAGTTGCAGCCCTAATTCTCTCCCAGTGTTGCTGGGAGAAACCTTGAAACACAACGTACATCCTCCAAGCTAATGAAGCCAATCCTCTTTTATTCACAGATGTGTCCATCACCAACGTTCGCCATCCCAGCTTCACCATTCATGCAGAAGTTTGCTTATGGAACCCGTGTCAGCGTTTACCTGATGAAAAGGTCAGCTCAGCATTCATCATCTTGTTTTGTCGGAGAATAAAGGTGGGGGGAGGGGGAGAATGTTCCAAAATAGATGACAAAGTAGGACGTGTTACTAGTCAGCAAATCTAGGACAGGTAAGTCCTGCATATTGGTGACTACATATCGGAAGTGAAGGCCGGGTTCACACTTGTGGGAATTGGATGAGGGTTTCCCCGCATCCATTTCACATGACGGGAGAGTGTGACCGGCTGTCATTGGAGCCGCTTCACACATCTCCGGGGCGGCTACAGAGCGCACTGCAGAAGGGTCCGGTGTGTCTTTGGCTGTTTTCAGGTCTGAATTGAGGCAAAATTCTGCCCCCCCCCCCATAAAAAACGGAGAACAGGGGCGCTCCACAAACCGTGTCAACCCAGCCTTAAATCGGAGCTCCGCCCAAAAGGGATGTACTGCTTTTACCACCCCCCATTACCTAGTTTCAACAGGTTCCTGCACCCACTTCTGCTTGGGCAGAAGTTCTCACCCCTCCCCCCTGCGATTTTCTGGGAAACGTCACAGGTCCCAGAAGATTGCATGACCTGTGGAGAGGCAGCCGCCTTTTCCAGGCTTTACTGTCTCAGGGCCGCTCTGTGCAGTTAAGTAGTATAACATGTTCTTCTAAAGTCTGTGGTTTTTTGTTTATTGAAAAACATAATTTTAAGGTTCAAAGCAAGTTTCTCGGCCCCCTAGTATTTCTGGCTGTGGCCAATGTAAGTAAGGGCTAATCATTTATGTAGAATTTACAGAAGCAGCTGGGACTGGTGTCTAGCTATGGGGAGGAGTGGAGGATCAGCCCTGCTTTAACCACTTAAGGACCGCCTCGCGCCAATATATACGTCGGCAGAATGGCACGGCTGGACACAATCACGTACCGGTACGTGATTCTTTAAGTGCCCAGCCGTGGGTCGGGAGCGCGCCGCTGGCTCCCGACCCGGTCCTGTGATCTGTGGCCGCGGGACCAGCGGACCCGATCGCCGCTGGTGTCCAATCATATGTAAACAAGGAAATGGCAGTTATCTGCTTGACTCTCTCACTGAAAGAGTGGGAGGAGAGAGCCGATCAGCAGCATTTCCTCACAGGGGAGACCTGTACATATCATCGGTGCCGCCCCATCTGTACCCCATTGGTGCCGCCTCATCTGTGCCCCATCGGTGCCACCTCATCTGTGCCCCATCGGTGTCGCCTCATCTGTGCCCCATCGGTGTCGCCTCATCTGTGCCCCATCTGTACCCCATCGGTGCCGCCTCATCTGTACCCCATCGGTGCCGCCTCATCTGTGCCCCATCTGTACCCCATCGGTGCTGCCTCATCTGTACCCCATCGGTGCCGCCTCATCTGTGCCCCATCTGTACCCCATCGGTGCCGCCTCATCTGTACCCCATCGGTGCCGCCTCATCTGTACCCCATCGGTGCCGCCTCATCTGTGCCCCATCTGTACCCCATCGGTGCCGCCTCATCTGTACCCCATCGGTGCAGGAGAAAAATGACTTATTTACAACATTTTCTAACAGAAACAGACTTTTTTTTGTTTGTTTGTTTTACAATATTTGGTCTTGAGTATTGAGGTGGTTAATGGCCCCTTTTCATATCCACCAAATCCTCTACAATTCTGCGGCAGTGCTTAGTATTATTCTTAAAATCAATTCCTGTGTCCCCATGGAGCTCCTTGGATTTCAGGCCCCTAAATGTGTCACATCTTCTTCTGTCTAATGGACAACGAAGCTCTTGATTCGAATGTCAAATGCTAGTTTGTACTGGTCCGAGGAGCTGGCATTTTACAGCTGTGTGATGGGAGGAAGATGATTTTCTTTTTCTTTAAACTCCCATCAAGTAGGGCTATGTGGTAGACTTTAAATTCTGATTCTGATTGTGCCGTCTGTAATCAATAACTGTTCATCTCCATTCTCTGTCCAGAGGAATCCTTCATGGATGACTTTGATGAGGGCGCTTATTACGAAGCTTTGGGCACGAGACCGGCACTTAACATGGACAAGCTGGATGAGTCCTACCAGAAGGTGATTGAATTGTTCTTCGTGTGCACCAGCGAGAACCCCAAGGAACGGCCTTCTGCACCTCCAATTGTGGAGGCCTTGGAAGCGCAGGGGGTCAAGTAGTCATTTAGAATTCTGTTTAAAGGTTTCTGTTGGAATGGTTTTAATGTTTTTAACTATGAGAAGGCAGCTTTGTGTTGCTGTAATGTTTTCTAGAATGGTAGATTAGAGCAATGGTGAGCTCTGCTCTTCATCAGAGGTACTAATGCTGCCATATGAGGCTAGAAGTAAACTCAGCAGTTATGTCCCACGTAGCAGGTCCCTGACATCATGTATGTCATTCCAATGTGAAAGTATTGCTGGCCTTGCTGTATATAGCACTGAGGCACACAAACCTACCTCTAGCCAATGATGGTGCCACCTTTTGGAGTCTTCCTGAAGACACTTCTGCTGCCCCCATCCATCATGGTCACATCCTATAAGGCACATGCCCAGCCCAGCTTTTATTTTAGAATAACTGTGGCAACCAGGTATTACAAGGGTGTTTGGGTGCTGGAGGTAGGGTTTGATTTGTACAAAACCTAAACGTGATACAAGGTGCACTTTCATATGGGGGGAAAGTGTAAATGGAGAGTTTACTTCCCACTTTACCTCCAGCAACCCCTTTGCAGTTCTCTACACATAACTGCAGCAAACAGCCCTCAAGTACCTATTGACTTATGTAAGCTGCCCTAAGGTCCTACCAGGCTGCTGTATGCCAGATACTTCTAGTTCTGAGCCATGGTTGGGATTTCTTTGTAAATCTGAGACATTGATTGGCTGCTCAGACCAAGGAAGATACTTTTTGGGCCTTTGCATAGCATAGAACCTGTTCCTCCTGCCCTACTAGAAGTATTAAAGAAAAAAGCTGGAGGGAGTTTGCTTGTAGGCACGGCCTGCTGTCCTCTCCAAGATGGCTGCCTGGAGCTCATAGCAGAAGATGATTAGTCTTTAGTAGGTTCCTGCTGGTGTTTTGTCAGATTAGGCGAACCGTCAAAGTGTAACGCAAGTGACGTTTCGTCGCCGCCATCTTGCTACACCCCGCACTTGTCCCTAGTGAGGATACGGTGAGAAGGGGGAAAGCAGACATCTTGTTACACCCCGTACTCCTCCACGGTAAGGATACAGTGAGAAGGGGTAAGGGGACATCTTGTTACACCCCGTACACCTCCACAGTAAGGATACAGTGAGAAGGGGGTAAGGGGACATCTTGTTACACCCTGTACACCTCCACAGTAAGGATACAGTGAGAAGGGGGTAAGGGGACATCTTATTACACCCCGTACTCCTCCACGGTAAGGATACAGTGAGAAGGGGTAAGGGGACATCTTGTTACACCTCCACAGTAAGGATACAGTGAGAAGGGGGTAAGGGGACATCTTGTTACACCCTGTACACCTCCACGGTAAGGATACTGTGAGAAGGGGGTAAGGGGACATCTTGTTACACCCCGTACTCCTCCACAGTAAGGATAAAGTGAGAAGGGGGTAAGGGGACATCTTGTTACACCCCGTACACCTCCACAGTAAGGATACTGTGAGAAGGGGGTAAGCGGACATCTTGTTACACCCTGTACACCTCCACAGTAAGGATACAGTGAGAAGGGGGTAAGGTAACATCTTGTTACACCCCGTACACCTCCACAGTAAGGATACAGTGAGAAGGGGGTAAGGGGACATCTTGTTACACCCTGTACACCTCCACGGTAAGGATACTGTGAGAAGGGGGTAAGGGGACATCTTGTTACACCCCGTACTCCTCCACAGTAAGGATACAGTGAGAAGGGGGTAAGGGGACATCTTGTTACACCCCGTACACCTCCACAGTAAGGATACAGTGAGAAGGGGTAAGCGGACATCTTGTTACACCCCGTACACCTCCACAGTAAGGATACAGTGAGAAGGGGGTAAGGGGACATCTTGTTACACCCCGTACACCTCCACAGTAAGGATACAGTGAGAAGGGGGTAAGCGGACATCTTGTTACACCCCGTACACCTCCACAGTAAGGATACAGTGAGAAGCTGTAAGCGGACATCTTGCTACACCCCGTACACCTCCACGGTAGGATACAGTGAGAAGGGGTAAGGGGACATCTTGTTACACCCCGTTCACCTCCACAGTAAGGATACAGTGAGAAGGGGGTAAGGGGACATCTTGTTACACCCTGTACACCTCCACAGTAAGGATACTGTGAGAAGGGGGTAAGGGGACATCTTGTTACACCCTGTACACCTCCACGGTAAGGATACAGTGAGAAGGGGGTAAGGGGACATCTTGTTACACCCCGTACACCTCCACGGTAAGGATACAGTGAGAAGGGGGTAAGGGGACATCTTGTTACACCCTGTACACCTCCACAGTAAGGATACTGTGAGAAGGGGGTAAGCGGACATCTTGTTACACCCTGTACACCTCCACAGTAAGGATACAGTGAGAAGGGGGTAAGGGGACATCTTGTTACACCCCGTACACCTCCACAGTAAGGATACAGTGAGAAGGGGGTAAGGGGACATCTTGTTACACCCTGTACACCTCCACGGTAAGGATACTGTGAGAAGGGGGTAAGGGGACATCTTGTTACACCCCGTACTCCTCCACAGTAAGGATACAGTGAGAAGGGGGTAAGGGGACATCTTGTTACACCCCGTACACCTCCACAGTAAGGATACAGTGAGAAGGGGTAAGCGGACATCTTGTTACACCCCGTACACCTCCACAGTAAGGATACAGTGAGAAGGGGGTAAGGGGACATCTTGTTACACCCCGTACACCTCCACAGTAAGGATACAGTGAGAAGGGGGTAAGCGGACATCTTGTTACACCCCGTACACCTCCACAGTAAGGATACAGTGAGAAGCTGTAAGCGGACATCTTGCTACACCCCGTACACCTCCACGGTAGGATACAGTGAGAAGGGGTAAGGGGACATCTTGTTACACCCCGTTCACCTCCACAGTAAGGATACAGTGAGAAGGGGGTAAGGGGACATCTTGTTACACCCTGTACACCTCCACGGTAAGGATACAGTGAGAAGGGGGTAAGGGGACATCTTGTTACACCCCGTACACCTCCACGGTAAGGATACAGTGAGAAGGGGGTAAGGGGACATCTTGTTACACCCCGTACACCTCCACGGTAAGGATACAGTGAGAAGGGGGTAAGGGGACATCTTGTTACACCCTGTACACCTCCACGGTAAGGATACTGTGAGAAGGGGGTAAGCGGACATCTTGTTACACTCCGTACACCTCCACAGTAAGGATACTGTGAGAAGGGGGTAAGGGGACATCTTGTTACACCCCGTACACCTCCACAGTAAGGATACAGTGAGAAGGGGGTAAGCGGACATCTTGTTACACCCCGTACACCTCCACGGTAAGGATACAGTGAGAAGGGGGTAAGCGGACATCTTGTTACACCCCGTACACCTCCACAGTAAGGATACAGTGAGAAGGGGTAAGCGGACATCTTGTTACACCCCGTACACCTCCACAGTAAGGATACAGTGAGAAGGGGTAAGCGGACATCTTGTTACACCCCGTACACCTCCACAGTAAGGATACTGTGAGAAGGGGGTAATGGGACATCTTGTTACACCCCGTACACCTCCACAGTAAGGATACTGTGAGAAGGGGGTAAGGGGACATCTTGTTACACCCCGTACACCTCCACAGTAAGGATACAGTGAGAAGGGGTAAGGGGACATCTTGTTACACCCTGTACACCTCCACGGTAAGGATACAGTGAGAAGGGGTAAGGGGACATCTTGTTACACCCTGTACACCTCCACAGTAAGGATACTGTGAGAAGGGGGTAAGGGGACATCTTGTTACACCCTGTACACCTCCACAGTAGGGATACAGTGAGAAGGGGGTAAGGGGACATCTTGTTACACCCTGTACACCTCCACAGTGAGGATACTGTGAGAAGGGGGTTAGCGGACATCTTGTTACACCCTGTACACCTCCACAGTAAGGATACAGTGAGAAGCTGTAAGCGGACATCTTGCTACACCCCGTACACCTCCACGGTAGGATACAGTGAGAAGGGGTAAGGGGACATCTTGTTACACCCCGTTCACCTCCACAGTAAGGATACAGTGAGAAGGGGGTAAGGGGACATCTTGTTACACCCTGTACACCTCCACGGTAAGGATACAGTGAGAAGGGGGTAAGGGGACATCTTGTTATACCCCGTACACCTCCACGGTAAGGATACAGTGAGAAGGGGGTAAGGGGACATCTTGTTACACCCCGTACACCTCCACGGTAAGGATACAGTGAGAAGGGGGTAAGGGGACATCTTGTTACACCCTGTACACCTCCACGGTAAGGATACTGTGAGAAAGGGTAAGCGGACATCTTGTTACACCCTGTACACCTCCACAGTAAGGATACAGTGAGAAGGGGGTAAGCGGACATCTTGTTACACTCCGTACACCTCCACAGTAAGGATACTGTGAGAAGGGGGTAAGGGGACATCTTATTACACCCCGTACACCTCCACAGTAAGGATACAGTGAGAAGGGGGTAAGCGGACATCTTGTTACACCCCGTACACCTCCACGGTAAGGATACAGTGAGAAGGGGGTAAGCGGACATCTTGTTACACCCCGTACACCTCCACGGTAAGGATACTGTGAGAAAGGGTAAGCGGACATCTTGTTACACCCCGTACACCTCCACAGTAAGGATACAGTGAGAAGGGGTAAGGGGACATCTTGTTACACCCCGTACACCTCCACAGTAGGGATACAGTGAGAAGGGGGTAAGGGGACATCTTGTTACACCCTGTACACCTCCACAGTGAGGATACTGTGAGAAGGGGGTTAGCGGACATCTTGTTACACCCTGTACACCTCCACAGTAAGGATACAGTGAGAAGGGGGTAAGGGGACATCTTGTTACACCCCGTACACCTCCACAGTAAGGATACAGTGAGAAGGGGGTAAGGGGACATCTTGTTACACCCTGTACACCTCCACAGTAGGGATACAGTGGGAAGGGGGTAAGGGGACATCTTGTTACACCCCGTACACCTCCACAGTGAGGATACTGTGAGAAGGGGGTAAGCGGACATCTTGTTACACCCCGTACACCTCCACGGTAAGGATACAGTGAGAAGGGGTAAGCGGACACCTTGTTACACCCCGTACACCTCCACAGTAAGGATACAGTGAGAAGGGGGTAAGCGGACATCTTGTTACACCCCGTACACCTCCACGGTAAGGATACAGTGAGAAGGGGTAAGCGGACATCTTGTTACACCCTGTACACCTCCACGGTAAGGATACAGTGAGAAGGGGTAAGCGGACATCTTGTTACACCCTGTACACCTCCACGGTAAGGATACAGTGAGAAGGGGGTAAGGGGACATCTTATTACACCCCGTACACCTCCACAGTAAGGATACAGTGAGAAGGGGGAAAGCAGACATCTTGTTACACCCCGTACACCTCCACGGTAAGGATACAGTGAGAAGGGGGTAAGGGGACATCTTGTTACACCCCGTACACCTCCACAGTAAGGATACAGTGAGAAGGGGTAAGCGGACATCTTGTTACACCCCGTACACCTCCACAGTAAGGATACAGTGAGAAGGGGTAAGCGGACATCTTGTTACACCCCGTACACCTCCACAGTAAGGATACAGTGAGAAGGGGGTAAGGGGACATCTTGTTACACCCCGTACACCTCCACAGTAAGGATACAGTGAGAAGGGGTAAGCGGACATCTTGTTACACCCCGTACACCTCCACAGTAAGGATACAGTGAGAAGGGGTAAGCGGACATCTTGTTACACCCCGTACACCTCCACAGTAAGGATACAGTGAGAAGGGGTAAGCGGACATCTTGTTACACCCCGTACACCTCCACAGTAAGGATACAGTGAGAAGGGGTAAGCGGACATCTTGTTACACCCCGTACACCTCCACAGTAAGGATACAGTGAGAAGGGGTAAGCGGACATCTTGTTACACCCCGTACACCTCCACAGTAAGGATACAGTGAGAAGGGGGTAAGGGGACATCTTGTTACACCCCGTACACCTCCACAGTAAGGATACAGTGAGAAGGGGTAAGCGGACATCTTGTTACACCCCGTACACCTCCACGGTAAGGATACAGTGAGAAGGGGTAAGCGGACATCTTGTGTTAGGGGGTTAGCTCGGTAGCGGGTGTGTGTGACCCCCTGGATGGGTTCACAACACAAAGTCAGACACAGCAGACAGCGGTGTAGGTGCAAAAAAACAAAAGATCCGGTTTATTTAGGCTACATGCAGTGATACATATAACAGCCAAACAAAATAAAACAAGAAAATAAATCCTGGTCAGTTTGACCTCTAACTACACACGTAGACTCCCTGTCTAACAACTGGGTGCAGCCTTGTGCTGCCCCAGTCCCTGTCTCTATTGTAGGGGTTTGCCACACAGGCGTTAACTCACCGCACAGAACAGATCTCAGACTCCCCAGTCTATACACACAAAACTGTTTCCAGGATGGAGCATCTCCCTAAGCATGCTGGGGTTTTTTGTAGAGGCCTTAATGAGCCCACTTACTACAGCTGGGCTCATTAACTCTTCCCCTCTAATTGTAAAAGTCTGCATAAAGCTTGAATCTAGGACACACATATTTCCCATCCTGAATACAACCAGGTGATTTTACCTGCGTGCTGCCACATACCCCCCCCCTCTTGTTTCAACCTTGGGGTTGTAACACAAGCAGCCAGACACGCATGTATCCGAGACAAAGCATCCACATTCCCCATTTTAACACCAGGGCGATGCTTAACTGTAAAGTTAAATTCCTGTAGGACCAGGAACCACCTATTTACCCTTCTATTGGTCTCCTTGTTCTGAGCCATCCACTTTAAAGGAGCGTGATCAGTCACCAGGTCAAAGTGCCTACCTAGCAGATAGTACCGAAGGGAATCTAGAGCCCACTTCACTGCTAAACATTCCTTCTCAATCGTGGAGTAATTTACCTCATGGGACTTCAACTTCCTGCTGAGGTAAATGACTGGGTGCTCTTCCCCGTTCCAGACCTGGGATAACACTGCTCCTAACCCAACGTCTGATGCATCAGTTTGTACCACAAAGTCCTTAGAGAAGTCTGGTGAGTACAACACTGGCTGGCTACATAAGGCTGTTTTTAAGGACTGAAATGCTTCTTCAGCCTCTGGGGACCATTTAACCATGACCGACTCTTTCCCTTTTGTCAGGTTGGTGAGGGGCACAGCCTGAGAAGTAAAATGGGGAATGAATCGTCGATAATAGCCAGCGATTCCCAGAAAGGCTCGTACCTGTTTCTTGCTGTTGGGACGTGGCCAACTCTGTATGGCCTCGACTTTATTGACTTGGGGTTTTATCACCCCCCTCCCAATAGTGTACCCAAGATATTTGGCCTCCTCCTGTCCAATGGTACACTTCTTTGGATTGGCCGTAAACCCAGCTTCCCGGATAGAGTCTAGGACTGCTTGTACTTTTGGCAAATGTGAGACCCAGTCTGTGCTATGGATAATCACATCATCCAGGTAAGCTGCAGCATATTTCTGATGGGGCCTCAGAATCTTATCCATTTTCCGCTGGAATGTTGCCGGTGCATTCTGTAACCCAAACGGCATTCTCTTATATTGGAATGCCCCATCTGGGGTTACAAACGCAGTTTTCTCCTTGGCCGACTCGGCCAGGGGAATTTGCCAATACCCTTTGGTGAGATCAAGAGTTGTCATATATCGGGCTGTTCCCAGCCGGTCAATCAACTCATCTATACGTGGCATGGGGTAGGTGTCAAATTTTGTAACTTTATTCAATTGTCGAAACAAAACCGCCAGCTCCCATCAGGTTTGGGCACTAGTACGATAGGACTGGACCAGTCACTCTGGGACTCCTCTATCACACCCAATTCCAGCATCCTTTGAACCTCCCCATGTATTGCCTCCCGTCGGGCCTCTGGTATTCTATAAGGTTTTAGTTTTACCCTTTCTCCTGGCGGGGTGATAATGTCATGCTCTACGCCAGATGTTTGTCCTGGCAGCTAAGAGAAAATCTCTTTGTTACAAAGTACAAACTCTTTAACCTCCTGTTGTTGGGGTTTCGATAAGGTGACTGCTATTCCATCCTCAGGAACTAAGCAATCAGGCTGGGCTTGTGACCAAGTCTCTGCGACTAGGGATTCCCTATCCCTCCAGGCTTTCAGCAGATTGACGTGATAGATCTGCTCCGGCTTTCGCCTTCCTGGCTGTCTAACCCTGTAGTTCACCTCACTAATTTTTTCAATTACTTCATATGGACCTTGCCATTTGGCCAGAAATTTGCTTTCAACCGTAGGGACTAGCACCAAGACCCTATCCCCCGGGGAAAAAGTACGGGTCTTGGCCCCACGGTTGTACACTCTCTGCTGTGCTAACTGCGCTTGGGTCAAATGTTCCTTTACAATTGGCATTACCTGTGCGATTCTATCCTGCATCAGGGCGACATGCTCAATCACACTCCTGTGAGGAGAACTCTCATTTTCCCAAGTTTCCTTGGCGATATCCAGCAGCCCTCTTGGGTGTCTCCCATAGAGCAACTCGAAGGGTGAGAAACCCGTAGAGGATTGGGGTACCTCCCTAATGGCAAACATCAGATAGGGTATTAGACAGTCCCAATTCTTTCCATCTCTATCCACCACCTTCTTTAACCACTTGCTTACTGGGCACTTAAACCCCCCTCAGTCCCAGACCAATTTTCAGCTTTCAGCGCTGATGCACTTTGAATGACAAGTACGCGGTCATACAACACTGTACCCAAATGAAATTTCTATCATTTTTTTCCCACAAATAGAGCTTTCTTTTGGTGGTATTTAGTTACAGCTCGGAGTTTTATTTTTTGCTAAACAAACAAAAAAAGATGCAAAAAAAATAAAAATAAAAATCATGTTTTAATAGTTTGTTATAAAATTTTGCAAACGGGTCATTTTTCTCCTTCATTGAAGTGCGCTGATGAGGCGGCACTGATAGGCTGCATTGGTGGGCACTGATGGGCTGCATTGGTGGGCACTGATAGGCTGCATTGGTGGGCACTGATAGGCTGCACTTGTGGGCACTGATAGGCATAGTTAAGGCGGCACTAATAGGCACAGATAAGGCGGCACCGATGGGCACAGATAAGGCGGCACTGATGGGCAAAGATGGGCACAGATAAGATGACACGGATGGGTGGCACGGATAAGTGGCACGGATGGGCACTGATAGGTACCACAGATAGATGGGACTGATGGGCACTGATAGGTGGCACTGATAGGTGGCTCTGATAGGTGGCACTGCTGGGCACTGATGGGCAGCACTGCTGGGCACTGATGGGCGGCACTGCTGGGCACTGATGGGCGGCACTGGGGTGCAGCACCTTTGAGGCAGATTGGGTGGCACTGTGGGTGGCACTGTGGGTGGCACTGTGGGGTGGCACTGTGGGTGGCACTGTGGGGTGGCACTGTGGGCATTATGGGCACAGACGGGGGGCACTTACTTTTACTTTGTTATATTTCAGGATGGCACTGCGGGAGGCAGGTGGGCACTGGCAGGTGGCATGTGGTGCCTTTCATTGCTGGCCGTGATCGGGACTGATGTCCCGATCACGGCCGCCGGTGATCGGCTTTTTTTTTTTCTCCTCGCGCTGTCAGCGCGAGGAGGAATAATAGCCGATTACCGGCTCCGTTCTATCACATGATCAGCTGTCATTGGCTGACAGCTGATCACGTGATAAGGGGTCGGGATCGACCCCTTACACGGATCGGTGATCAGGCGAGTCTCACGGACTCGCCGATCACAGGGGGCGCGCAGGCCGCTCGTAACCAGGACGACGTCAATAGATGTAGTCCTGGAAATCTAGGTCCGCGCTAATGCCGTCATTCGGCAATAGCGCGGTACCCAAGTGGTTAACATTTGTTTTAGGGTTTTGTTGAATCTTTCAACCAACCCATCTGTTTGGGGGTGATACACAGATGTACGCAATTGTGTCACTTTGTACAACTTGCATAGTTCTTTCATTACCCGGGACATAAAGGGTGTACCTTGGTCCGTAAGCAGTTCCTTACAAATACCCACGCGGCTAAAAACAAGAGATAGCTCTTTGGCTATGGTTTTGGCCGAGGTATTTCGGAGAGGAATTGCTTCCGGATAACGGGTGGCATAGTCCAATATAACCAAAATGTACTGATGCCCCCTAGCGGACTTCATTATCGGACCTACCAAATCCATTGCTATCCTCTCAAAGGGGACCTCAGTGATAGGAAGAGGTACCAGCGGGTTACGGAAATGTGGCATAGGTGCCGACTTCTGACACACAGGGCAGGAGGAACAATAATTTTCTATTTCCTTCATGACCCCAGGCCAATAGAATCTCTGCAGTACCCTCTCTCTGGTTTTCTCATTCCCCAGATGACCTCCCAGAATGTGCCCATGGGCCAATTCTAACACCAACTTCCTGTAAGGTTTGGGCACTACAAGTTGCTCAATGGTTTCTTCTGCCCTTTGAGCCACTCGATACAGCAGGTCCCTTTCCATAGTGAAGTAAGGATAAGGGCAAGTCTTATCTGGGTTCACTAACTCGCCATCTATTTTCACCACATTTTCCCGTGCCTTTATTAGGGTGGGGTCTTTTAACTGTTCTGTGGCAAAATTTTCCCTGTGAACCTCAAGATCCGAAAACTCCACAGACGGCATGTTTTCATCTGAGGATGTTGATTCCTCCCCAGTTTCTCGAGTTTCCCCCGCCAATACCGACAAGGGAAATTCAGGAGAGTCCTCACCACCCCCAGAGGAATTCTGGTCATCTTCCTGGTCTATAGGGGCACCAGTGGGGGGCTCAGGACAATCCCAGAGTTCCCAGAATTTTGGAAAATCCCTTCCTACAATAGCATCATGTGTTAAGTGAGACACTAACCCCACCTGATGAGAGAGGTTACCTTTGGGGGTCTCAAAAAACACTGAAGTTACAGGATACTCTCGGGGGTCCCCATGCACACAAATAACAGCCACCTTGTTCTTCCCAGAGACCTCTGTAGTAACTAATTCAGCTTTTATCAATGTTACCAGGCTACCTGAATGCAGCAACACATCAACAGGTCTACCATTAATACACATTTTACATAAATGTTTCTCAGGTCCCCGAATGGCAGTGCATGCAACTGTCGCAAACATCGACTGACGTCTCTCCCTTATCAAGTCACATTGCATAGGCTCATCCACAACGGGGCAATTGGCTGCAATATGTCCCTCTTGCCGGCAGCGGTAGCAAATAATCTTTTTCGCTGTCTCTTGCAGCATGGGTTTCCTGGGCTGCTCCCGCCAGACCTTAGGTAGAACTCCCACCCTCTCACGCTCTCCACCCTCACCCCTTGGAGTCATCTTACCCGCCACTGGGGATGATCTGGTCTTAGGATGGAAAGTCCGTGAGTCCCTGGAAGAGGTGGTCAGGTTCTCTGTAGCCAAGTACCTCTCAACCAGATCCACAAGTTTATCGGCATTTTCTGGGTCTCCATGGCTTACCCATCTTTGGATGGCAGTAGGAAGAGCTCTCAGGAAACGATCCATAACAACACGTTCCACAATGTTTGGTGCGGTCAAAGTCTCTGGCTGCAGCCACTATCTGCTCAGGTGAATGAGATCATACATTTGAGACCTGGGGGGTTTTCCAACCTGAAAAGTCCAATTATGCACACGCTGAGCCCGGACGGCCAGGGTGACACCCAGCCGTGCCAATATTTCTGCTTTTAGCACCACATAGTCTTTTGCTTGGTCAGGCTCTAGGTCATAATAAGCTTTCTGCGATTCCCCAGTTAACAGAGGGGCCACCAGTCCAGCCCATTGCTCCTTAGGCCACTTTTCCCTTTCAGCAGTCCTTTCAAATGTGGTCAAAAACACCTCCGGATCATCCTCTCCCGTCATTTTTGTCAGTAAACGGCTCACACCAAAGGATGCGGTATTATTGTAACCACTTGCCTCATTGGTCTGCGGACGTTGCTGTATTAATGTCTCTATTTGCTGTCGAAAACTCTGCTCTTGCTTCTGCAACAGGTCTATGAAGCGGGGTTCAGATCGCTGCTGGGCTTGTTGCTGAGCTTCCAGACTCTGCAGGTGAGCTTTCTGCTGGGCTGCAAGGCTCTTTTGTAAAGCCGCATTTGTTTGCTGCTGATTTGCATTTGCTAGAGCCAGCTGTCTCAGTATCTCCTCCATGCTGGCCTTAAAAAAAAAAATGCCAAAATTCTCCACCAACTGTGAGGGGGTTAGCTCGGCAGCGGGTGTGTGTGACCCCCTGGATGGGTTCACAACACAAAGTCAGGCACAGCAGACAGCGTTGTAGGTGCAAAAAAACAAAAGATGCGGTTTATTTATGCTACATGCAGTGAAACATATAACAGCCAAACAAAAATAAAACATGAAAATAAATCCTGGTCAGCTTGACCTCTAATTACACACATGGATTCCCTGTCTAACAACTGAGTGCAGCCTTGTGCAGCACCAGTCCCTGTCTCTGTCTCTGTTGTAGAGGTTTGCCACACAGGCGTTACCTCACCGCACAGAACAGGTGTCACACTCCCCAGTCTTTACAAACACAAAACTGGTTCCAGGATGGAGCATCTCCCTAAGCATGCTGGGGTTTTTGTAGAGGTCTTAATGAGCCCACTTACTTCAGCTGGGCTCATTAACTCTTCCCCTCTAGTTGTACAAGTCTGCATAAAGCCTGAATCTAGGACACACATATTTCCCATCCTGGATACAACCAGGTGACTTTACCTGCGTGCTGCCACACTAGATACACCACATCTATGGGCCTTCCTTTATCTAGATACACCACGTCTACGGGCCTTCCTTTATCTAGATACACCACGTCTACGGGCCTTCCTTTATCTAGATACACCACGTCTACGGGCCTTCCTTTATCTAGATACACCACGTCTACGGGCCTTCCTTTATCTAGATACACCACGTCTACGGGCCTTCCTTTATCTAGATACACCACATCTACGGGCCTTCCTTTATCTAGATACACCACGTCTACGGGCCTTCCTTTATCTAGATACACCACGTCTACGGGCCTTCCTTTATCTAGATACACCACATCTATGGGCCTTCCTTTATCTAGATACACCACGTCTACGGGCCTTCCTTTATCTAGATACACCACGTCTACGGACCTTCCTTTATCTAGATACACCACGTCTACGGGCCTTCCTTTATCTAGATACACCACGTCTACGGGCCTTCCTTTATCTAGATACACCATGTCTACGGGCCTTCCTTTATCTAGATACACCACGTCTACAGACCTTCCTTTATCTAGATACACCACGTCTACGGGCCTTCCTTTATCTAGATACACCACGTCTACGGGCCTTCCTTTATCTAGATACACCACGTCTACGGGCCTTCCTTTATCTAGATACACCACGTCTACGAGCCTTCCTTTATCTAGATACACCACGTCTACGGGCCTTCCTTTATCTAGATACACCACGTCTACGGGCCTTCCTTTATCTAGATACACCACGTCTACGGGCCTTCCTTTATCTAGATACACCACGTCTACGGGCCTTCCTTTATCTAGATACACCACGTCTACGGGCCTTCCTTTATCTAGATACACCACGTCTACGGACCTTCCTTTATCTAGATACACCACGTCTACGGACCTTCCTTTATCAGTCATTCTGTCCTCTGATAACCATGGAGGGGCTTCCTGTGACGTGTCATGGAGGATAAACACTGCAGTTTTGGTGACTGAAGCCCCCCGATTCCCTTGTGAAGGGTACAGGTCAGCACAGAAGATATAGTCACATGACAGGAGGAGACGTTGCAGGATAGTGGGAGGAGTCACAAGATGGTGGGATGGGCCCAATAACATTGAATAGGGGTATTATTGGACAGGTCAGTAAAACTCTGAAGGTCATGTCGGCATCCGGGGCGCATTTCGAGTGAACCAAACCGCATATCACCGCAGCGCCGTCTGGCTCGGCGCCATAAAAAAGTAAAAATCAGGGACGCCTTTCTCTGTTTCTCGCAGGTAATGATGACCAATAAAATGAATGGGCGGAGCTACCCGATATCACAGATCTGAGCTCCTCCTTCTCCACTGCACATCACAGTCCTCAAACCCTCCCCCACCCCCCACCACACTACTAACCGCCTCCCACCTGCCATATAGACCAATGACAGCGGAGCGGAGCCATGTCATATGACCACGCCCAGTTTAGGCTCTTCACCCATGTGATTGGCTGTGTCCAATCACAGCTGATCCCATGTAAACAAGGAAATAAAATATATAAAAAAGGGGCGGTCTTTTTTAGTTTTTTTATTATTTTAGAAAAGATAAAACCCCGCCCAACGGTGATTAATTATCACCAAGAGAAAGTTCTATTTGTGTGAATAAAATGTGTAGAGTTTTGTATGACCGTGTAATTGTCACTCAAAGTGCGACCGCCATGAAAGCTGCAAATTGTGCTGGGCAGGAAGGCGGGGGTGGGGGGTCTGGATGGAGGGTGGGAGCTGCAAGATAGTGATTGACTGCTTGGATGAAGGGCGGTCCTAGCAACCAATCACTTGCTTGATAACCTTGGGCAGCTCCCGCCCTCCATCCACAACAGTCCTCCCTCCCGCTGTCAGCTCTGTGAGGAATACTGAGTGACGATTGGTGGAAGAAAAGGCTCCTAAATGCTGTGACAGCTGAGACTCCTCCCACAGTCTGCCATCTAGTAATGCCTGATAGTGGAGTCACACCACTGGGGGAGGAGTCACACCACGGGGGGAGAAGTCACACCGCAGCGGGAGGAGCCACACCGCGGGGGGAGGAGTCACACCACGGGGGAGGAGTCACACCACGGGGGAGGAGTCACACCGCGGCGGGAGGAGCCACACCGCGGCTGGATGGAGTCACCCCGCGGCTGGGGAGAGTCACCCCGCGGCTGGGGAGAGTCACCCCGCGGCTGGGGAGGGGTCACCCCGCGGCTGGGGAGGGGTCACCCCGCGGGGGGGGGTCACACTATGGGGGAGGAGCCATACTACGGGGGGAGGAGCCACACCACGGCTGGGGGGAGTCACACCACGGGGAGTCACACCACGGGGAGGAGGAGTCACGGGAGGGTGGGGAGAGTCACACCACGGGGAGGAGGAGTCACGGGAGGGTGGGGGGAGTCAGTGGATGGTGGGAGGAGTCACAAAATGTGGGAGGAGTCCCTCGATGGTGGGAGGAGCCACACGATGGTGGGAGGAGTCAGTTGATAGTGGGGGAGTCACGGGATGGTGGGAGGAGTCATGGGATGGTAGGAGAAGCCACGCAATGGTGGGAGGGGTAACGGGATATTGGGAGGAGTCAGTGAATGGTGGGAGGGCCACAAGATGGGAGGAGTCCATTGATGGTGGGAGGGGTCACGGGTTGGTGGGAGGAGACGGTGGGAGGGGTCACAGGTTGGTGGGAGAAGACAGGAGATGGTGGGAGGAGTCACGGTATGGTGGGAGGAGTCACGGTATGGTGGGAGGAGCCACAGCAGCCTAGAGGCGATTCAGTTCGCATTGTGCGCTATATAAGTATTTCATTCATTCATTCATTCAGGATTGTGTGAGGAGCCACGCGATGGGAGGAGGAGACAGGGGATGGTGGGATGACCAGGGGATGGTGGGAGGAGTCAGTGGATGGTGGGAGGAGCCACAGGTTTGTGTGAGGAGCCACGCGATGTTGGGAGGAGCCACGCGATGTTGGGAGGAGTCAGGGGATGGTGGGAGGAGTCACGTGATAGGAGGGGTCAGTGGATGGTGAGAGGAGTCACGGGATGGTGGGAGGAGCCACGTGATGGGAGGATTCAGTGGATGGTGAGAGGAGTCACGGGATGGTGGGAGGAGTCGTGGGTGGAGTCACACACTGGAAGATGTCACAGGATGTGGGAGGAGCCACACAGTGGTGGGAGGAGTCAGTTGGTGGTGGGAGGAGTCAGTGGATGGTGAGAGGAGTCACTGGATGGTGGGAAGAGCCATGTGATGGGAGGATTCAGTGGATGGTGGAAGGAGTCGTGGGAGAAGTCACGGGATGTGGGAGGAGTCAGTTGGTGGTGGGAGGAGTCAGTTGATGGTGGGAGGAGTCACATGGGGGTGGGAGGAGTCACACGATGATGAGAGCAGTCAGTGGATGGTGGGAGGAGCCACGGGGTGGTGGGAGGAGTCACGCAGTGGGAGGAGTCAGTTGATGGTGGGAGGAGTCACTGGGTGGTGGGAGGGGCCACATGATGGTGGGAGGAGTCAGTGGATGGTGGGAGGAGCCACGCGATGAGAGGAGTCAGTGGATGGTGGGAGGAGTCACATGATGGTGGGAGGCGTTACGGGATAGTGTGAGGAGCTATGCGATGGAGGGAGGAGTCACTGGATGGTGGGAGGAGACAGGAGATGGTGGGAGGAGTCACACAATGGTGGGTGGAGTCACACGATGGGAGGAGTCAGTGGGTGGTGGGAGGAGTCACTGGATGGTGGGAGGAGTCACACAGTGGGAGGAGTCAGTGGATGTTGGGAGGAGCCATGCCATGGAGGGCACCTGATGTAAGTGGCACTGTTATGGGGCACCTGATGTAAGGGGCACTCTGTTGGGGGCACCTGATGTAAGGGGCACTCTTATGGCGGCACCTGATGTAAGGTGGTTCTATTACTTACAATGTGGATGTGATTGGCTGACGTTTGTGTTCTTTCTTTGTCTTCCATCTTGTTTCGGGTACAGATAGTTGTTGGTGGAAGGACGGAATAAAAGGGTCCAGCCAGTGAAGGGGGAAGAGCTCAGAGTAATGGAGAAGAGGAGTGTCCTGCAAGGCAGAATCCGGGGCTCAGAGAAGACCGCTCACCATCAACATCTCCAAGGCCAACACACCACTGGAAGCTCTGAGGATCAGCACTAAACAGCTGCCCCGCTAGGAGGTAAAGCCTAACCTACTAACAATGTCTTTGCTACAAGTCACCCCCCAGTATCTGCTGATACCCCACATAGTTACAGGTCACCCTCCATTCTACCCATACTCTAGGCCACCCTCTGGCCCAGTCTGTAAATACTACAGATCACCAGTTATCAGGACCATCAATAGGGGGTACAGGCAGCACTTCCCATTGGGTCAGCAGGTGGTGGAACAGAAGCTGTCTGTGGATAGGTGGGGGCTGTCAGGTCAGCTTTCCAGTGCCCCATCATTTCTAATGGCAGCCCAGTCTTCGTCCGGAGGGTTCAATATTGAGTTTGCCCTTTGCAGCTATAACAGGTTCACCTCTTCTGGAAAGGCCGTCCACAAGGTTTAGGAGGGTGTCTATGGAAATGTTTGACCATTCTTCCAGAAGAACTTTTGTGAGTTCAGGCACTGATGTTGGACGAGAAGGCCTACCTCGCAGTCTCCGATCTAATTCATCCTAAAGGTGTTCTATGGGGTTGAGGTAAGGACTCTGTGCAGGCCAGTCAAGTACCTCCACTCCAAACTCGCTCATCCATGTCTTTATGGACCTTGCTTTGTGCACTGGTGAGCAATCATGTTGGAACAGGAAGAGGCCGTCCCCAAACTGTTCCCACAAAGTTGGGAGCATGAAATTGTCCAAAATGTCTTGGTATGCTGACGCCTTAAGAGTTCCCTTCACTGGAACTAAGGGGCCAAGTCCAACCTCTGAAAAGCAACCCCCCCACCATAATCCCCTCTCCGACACCATAATCCCCCCTCTGACACCATAATCTCCCCTCCCCCAACTCCATAATCTCCCCTCTGACACCATAATCTCCCCTCCCCCCACTCCATAATCTCCCCTCCCCCACTCCATAATCCCCCCTCTGACATCATAATCTCCCCTCCCCAACTCCATAATCTCCCCTCTGACACCATAATCTCCCCTCCCCCACTCCATAATCTCCCCTCCCCCCACTCCATAATCTCCCCTCCCCCCCACTCCATAATCTCCCCTCCCCCAACTCCATAATCTCCCCTCCGACACCATAATCCCCCCTCCCCCCTCCGACACCATAATCCCCCCACTCCATAATCCCCCCCTCCACCAATTGGTTTGGACCAGCGCACAAAGACATTAATGGCTGTGTGTTGAGTTATTTGGAGGGGACAGGAAATGTACACTGTTATACAAGCTGTACACTCACTACTTTACATTTTAGAAGAAGAAGAAATGTCACTGAGGGGTGTACTTACTTTTGTCACATACTGTATATTTACCTAGAAAAATGGTGAGGTGTTCTATACTTATTTTACCCGCTGCTACCCACCTCAATACCAGGCACTTACACCCCCTTCCTGTACACACCAATTTTCAGCTTTCAGCGCTCTCACAGTTTGAATGACAATTACTCAGTCATACAACACTACCCATATGAAACTTGCGTCCTTTTTTCCACACAAATAGACCTTTCTTTTGGTGGTATTTAATCACTAGTGGGGTTTTTATTTTTGTGCTATAAATTAAAAAAAATTGTTTCTGTCATAAAATTTTTCTAATTAGTAATTATGGGGGGTGTGGAGTGTATGGAGGTGGGAGGTATGTACATGAGGGGTGCGGAGTGTACGGAGGTGGGAGGTATGTACATGAGAGGTGCGGAGTGTATGGAGGTGGGAGGTATGTACATGAGGGGTGTGGAGTGTATGGAGGTCGGAGGTATGTACATGAGGGGTGTGGAGTGTATGGAGGTAGGAGGTATGTACATGAGAGGGGTGTGGAGTGTATGGAGGTGGGAGGTATGTACATGAGGGGTGTGCAGTGTATGGAGGTGGGAGATATGTACATGAGGGGTGTGGAGTGTATGGAGGTGGGAGGTATGTACATGAGATGGGTGCGGAGTGTATGGAGGTAGGAGGTATGTACATGAGGGGTGCGGAGTGTACGGAGGTGGGAGGTATGTATATGAGGGGTGTGGAGTGTATGGAGGTGGGAGGTATGTACATGAGAGGTGCGGAGTGTATGGAGGTGGGAGGTATGTACATGAGGGGTGTGGAGTGTATGGAGGTGGGAGGTATGTACATGAGAGGGGTGTGGAGTGTATGGAGATGGGAGGTATGTACATGAGAGGGGTGTGGAGTGTATGGAGGTGGGAGGTATGTACATGAGGGGTGTGGAGTGTATGGAGGTGGGAGGTATGTACATGAGGGGTGTGGAGTGTATGGAGGTGGGAGGTATGTACATGAGGGGTGTGGAGTGTATGGAGGTGGGAGGTATGTACATGAGAGGGGTGTGGAGTGTATGGAGGTGGGAGGTATGTACATGAGGGGTGTGGAGTGTATGGAGGTGGGAGGTATGTACATGAGGGGTGTGGAGTGTATGGAGGTGGGAGGTATGTACATGAGGGGTGTGGAGTGGACTGGTATGTCCCTGCACAAAATGACATTTCTAAAGGAATAAAAGTCATTTAAAACTGCTTGCGGCTTTAATGTAATGTCTGGTCCCGGCAATATGGATGAAAATCATTGAGAACAAAGGCATGGGTACCCCGCCCCCAAGCCCATTACCAGCCCCTTTGGGTCTTGTATGGACATTAAGGAGAACCGCACACCCAAATTATAAAAAGGAAAGGCCTGAGGCCCCCAGGCCCTATATACTCAGAACAGCAGTATACAGGCGGTCCAAACAAGACAGGGACTGTGTAGGTTTGTTATTAAGTAGAATCTGTTTGTAATTTTTAACTGGTACATTTTTAAAGTGTAGCTCCAGCCAAAAAATCTATTTTTAAGCTTTTTGGAAAACATAGGGAAGGGTTATCACCCCTGTATAATTTGTTTTGCTGTCTGTGCGCACCTGTTCAGAAGATTTCACCTCACTTTCTGTCCCAATGACAATTGGATTGTTAAAATTTGGGTTTTTTTGTGAAACAAGGAACTCTTACAGGAGAGAATTTCCCTTCCTAGGGGTAGATTTCCTCTCACTTCCTGTTGTCTCCTTCTGTTTGAAAGTAGGAGTTGTTTGTAAGTTGGATGTTTGAAAGTAGGGGCCTGCTCTATATACTCAAAATATAAACGCAAAAATGTGGGCCTTAGGTGTTGGTGTTGCCACAACACTGTAATCCCTCACAGTTACTCTGGGTGGGCGCAGGAACGGGCCCTGCTGTGAAATATTAGATCAAGAATTGTAATTACATGCCCCGCTCTAATTTGGCACCAACGGACCATAATGTTCGATCTTCCTCTTGAAATCGAAGCTCATCCCTAGTGGTGAAGTATGGGGCAAGATTCCTCACCCTGCTGCCATTCCTCATTATATTTCTTAGAAAAAAGAAGAAAAAAAAACACATACAAAGACAATTAAGGTACGACCAATCTTTATTGGAGATAAATCTATAGATGGAAATGATTGTCGGGCTTCGGAGAACAGTGACGGTTGACCTAGGACTCCTCAAAGGCAGGGCCTTTTTACACTAAGCCTAAACCTTAAGATGATTCAGAGGAAGGCGAAAACCCCCCGGCCAGATGGGCTCCAAGGGGGGGGAAAATTCCTTCCTGACCCCCTAAGGCGATCGGATTGTCCCTGAATCATCAGTCTAGGGTGCCCAGTTCATCTCATATAGAGAAAAAAACCATACATAGAACCATACAGAACATATGTATTGCAGGTATGTATGCAATAAAACACACCTACCTGCTTGTTCACAACTTTGGGGCTCATTCAGAATATATGCATTGAGCATCCGCACAGATCAGCGCCCCCACACTGATCAGTGCCTCCGCCCGCCGCACCGATTCCTTATGTTTTCTGTGCCCAGCCCCCTACAGGAGGACTGGTGGTACCCCCTTATTGGTGGCCCTGGTGGTGGTATGTAGACATGCTGTGTATGATGGTATGCATGGTGCTATATACGCAGGTATGTATGCAATAAAACACACTTGCATGCTTGTTTACAATCATCTTTGGGGATCATTCAGAATATATGCATTGAGCATCCGCACAGATCAGTGCCTCCCCCACTGATCAGTGCATCCGCCCGCCGCACCGATTCCTCATGTTTTCTGTGCCCAGCCCCTACAGGAGAACCAGTGGTACCCCCTTATTGGTGGCCCCGATGGTGGTATGTTTGGTACTAGGTAGGCATGCTGAGTATGGTGGTATGTATGGCCCTATGTATACATTCTATGTATGGTTCTATGTATGGTGTAGGGAGATCATTGCCAGTGTGCCACAATTATCTCACTCAGTACTGCTTGTGTTACCGTCTCACAGCAGGCAAATCTCTTTTGAGGTCAAATACCCTCGGTTGGTGGTGACGAGGCTCTTCCTTCAAATGGTGATGAGGAGGCCCTCTATTAATGTCATTGCCCCTCGGATGGTGGTGACGAGGCTCTTCCTTCAAATGTTGCTGACGTGGCCCTCTGTTAATGTCATTGCCCCTCGGTTGGTGGTGACGAGGCTCTTCCATCAAATGGGGCTGACAAGGCCCTCTGTTAATGTCATTGCCCCTTGGATGGTGGTGACGAGGCTCTTCCTTCAAATGGGGCTGACGAGGCCCTCTGTTAATGTCATTGCCCCTTGGATGGTGCTGACGAGGCTCTTCCTTCAAATGGGGCTGACGAGGCCCTCTGTTAATGTCATTGCCCCTCGGTTGGTGGTGACGAGGCTCTTCCTTCAAATAGGGCTGACGAGGCCCTCTGTTAATGTCATTGCCCCTCGGTTGGTGGTGACGAGGCTCTTCCTTCAAATGGGGCTGATGAGGCCCTCTGTTAATGTCATTGCCCCTTGGATGGTGCCGACGAGGCTCTTCCTTCAAATGGTGATGAGGAGGCCCTCTGTTAATGTCATTGCCCCTTGGATGGTGCTGACGAGGCTCTTCCTTCAAATGGGGCTGACGAGGCCCTCTGTTAATGTCATTGCCCCTTGGATGGTGCTGACGAGGCTCTTCCTTCAAATGGGGCTGACGAGGCCCTCTGTTAATGTCATTGCACCTTGGATGGTGCTGATGAGGCCCTCTGTTAATGTCATTGCCCCTTGGATGGTGCTGACGAGGCCCTCTGTTAATGTCATTGCCCCTTGGATGGTGCTGACGAGGCCCTCTGTTAATGTCATTGCCCCTTGGATGGTGCTGACGAGGCTCTGTGTTAATGTTATTGCCCCTCGGATGGTGGCGACGAGGCTCTGGGTTGATACTGGTTTTCCAGTGGTGAGTATTAGGCCACTGGCTGCAATTCACATTCTCGCTCAGGTAGGAGAAGCCCTCAAATCTCTCCTGCCGGTGTGGAACCTCATCTCTCCCAAAGTCTTCATTTTTAATGAAAGCATCCCCTGGAATTCCTTCCCCCAGGTCTTCCTCATGCATCTGGAAAGAGAAAAAAGTATTTTGTCAATGTTTCTGATCGATAGGGAAATAATCCCTAGAAATCCCCCCATTGTGCTGGGACTCCTCCCGTATACTTACATGTCGATTTGGAAATGGTGGGCGTGAGTTCCCTTTCTCTAGCTCCTTCCAGTCCACCTTGCTGAAGTAGGGGTGTTCTCTGATGTCTCTTACTAGACTCATCCGCAGCTCTTGGTCTTTACATAGGAACTGTAAAAAGGAACAAAATATAATAAGATACACTGGAATAACATGAACAATCTATGAACAATGTAATATTTGATTCTGATTCTCTCTATTATTTTGCCTTCTGACCTGCTACTACATCCTGATTGGATTGGATGGTAGCATGGGGCCTTATTTGTGTCATATTAGTTCAGAATAGTTATTAAAGGAAAGAAACATCAGATATTTTGCAATTAAATGTGAATTAGGAATGTATTAAAAAAGAGATTTCTATGAAATCTGCACCTGCCATGATTTTTCTTATGACTCTGGCAGTCCCAGGGGAGTTCTATATGTTGTCTGTGCACGGAATGTCCCCAGAAATTGAATTCAATGTGTGCGATTGGCCCCATCACTATCCAATGGAACCACCCGGACCGTAAATTAAAAAGGGCTGCTTCTTTCCTTATGACAGGGGAAGGCAGATCCTTCCATTAAGCAGTCAGCTTGCTGAAAGTACAGCTATGACCTCCATCGATATGTGATGGTAAGAAGGTGGAACCATGTTTAATAAAATCCTAATAAGATATAATGTATGCAACAGGGAAAGAACATTGTCACTTAAAAGGTGTAAAATTTCTATGTATACTTACCATCTCTATGACGTCACGGAGATACGGGTTCATGCTATCTGGATAATGCGGTTCCCTTGTGGTCACGATCTTCACTTCTTCCTCTGCGGACTCCCTGCCGGTCAGAAATGGATGTCTGCCGAAAGCCATCTTATACACGATTATTCCCAGAGAGAAATAATCAGCCGCTCCGAAGTATGGAATGTTTTGAAGGGCCTGTAGAAACATAAAGAGAAAAAGAAGGATGAGCTGATTGTTGGGTAGAGGACGGAGACGACTCAATGCTGATATATGGGATCTATGAATCCTCCCAGGACTCCTAAAATTGTGCTCAAAAGACCTCAAACCAAGGCGGAGCTTGTGAATATTGGAGGTGGGGCTTTAGGTCTCACAGAGACACAAAAGGAAATTGGCTGAAATCTTCCAAATTGAGGTAAATTTCACCAGAACAGGAGTGCCCGTTGAAGGTTTCTCCTCCCCTCGTGTTCTGGGGAAAGATCTAAAACTCTAACTTTCTTTCTCAATGACAATGGTCACCAATACAAACCAATGGGGACAAATACCCCTGGAATATTGTTCCAGCCTGGAAACCCACTGAAACCAACCAGGTCACCAGTAAAGAAATTCTTAATTTAGTGAAAAATTACCTCCCTTTAGCTTATCTCTATATCCCATTATAACAAATATTACAATTAGGTCTAATATCAGGTGGAAAGCAAGTATCTTACCTCTGGCGACAAGTACCCTGGTGTTCCCGATTGTCCTTGAATCCTGCTGGACTCCGTGACGCCCATACGTGCCAAGCCGAAATCGGCTATTTTGATGTGTCCAACGTTATCCAAAAGAATATTTGCAGGCTTGAGGTCTCTGTGGATGATCTCCCTAGAATGCAGAAACTGCAGACCACAGATCATTTCTGCTATGAAGTATCTGATGGGGGAAAGAGATAGAGGAATTAGCATCACAAATCATCACAGAGTAATGAAATCTAAAGATGAAATGACTTCCCCCTGTAATACATAGGGGTTTGGATGGACGAGGCTCAGGTGAAGGGGCTGACTACATCACTGGCTGTGGTCAGTCACCCCCGACTCCAGAGTGACCCGTTCATTGATCTTACCTTATGGTGCCCCCAGGAAATGGAGCTACTGCCATGGCACTATGGAGATCCCCTCTGGTCACACATTCCAGGACAAAGGCGAGATGATTCTGTGTGAACACAAGAGATAAAGTTTACATTATAGACATGCAGGATTTCATTTTGTGGAGGAATAGACAGACACACTTAATTTAGGAAAACCGGACAGAGGAACTAAGTAGGCCGCCATTACTGGACTGTTCTTATTGCAATGCTACTTCTGTCTGGTCTGGTAAAGAAATTGGAAGGTGAAAAGACTTACCTTTGTCTGGAACGTTCCAAACAGATGTGTAATAAATGGACACTCCCTGGCTACTTTCAGCACGTCACGTTCTAAGAAAACCATATCACTATCGTCTTCATAATGAATAAATTCTGTCTTTTTCACAAGTTTAACCACCAGCTTCTGGTCAATGGCGGGATGAGAGGCCAAGATCACCTGCGAACTGGCCCCCTTTCCAAGGACTCCATAACAGGTCATGTGTTCAAAGGAGAGTACACATGACTGGTCCTTGGTGACCACGCTGGATGGTACTTGTGAGGCGATCTCATCATGTGTGCTGCGGATGGATGGATTGTCTAGGTCGCACTCTGGTGGAGTAGCCACGTCTTGGTCGCACTCTGGTGGAGGGGCCACGTCTTGGTCGCACTCTGGTGGAGGGGCCACGTCTTGGTCGCACTCCGGTGGAGGGGCCACGTCTTGGTCGCACTCCGGTGGAGGGGCCACGCCTTGGTCGCACTCCGGTGGAGGGGCCACGCCTTGGTCGCACTCCGGTGGAGTGGCCACGCCTTGGTCGCACTCCGGTGGAGTGGCCACGCCTTGGTCGCACTCCGGTGGAGTGGCCACGCCTTGGTCGCACTCCGGTGGAGTGGCCACGTCCTGGTCGCACTCCGGTGGAGTGGCCACGTCCTGGTCGCACTCCGGTGGAGTGGACAGGTCCTGGTCGCACTCCGGTGGAGTGGACAGGTCCTGGTCGCACTCCGGTGGAGTGGACAGGTCCTGGTCGCACTCCGGTGGAGTGGACACGTCCTGGTCGCACTCCGGTGGAGTGGACACGTCCTGGTCGCACTCCGGTGGAGTGGACACGTCCTGGTCGCACTCCGGTGGAGTGGCCAGGTCCTGGTCGCACTCCGGTGGAGTGGACACGTCCTGGTCGCACTCCGGTGGAGTGGACAGGTCCTGGTCGCACTCCGGTGGAGTGGACAGGTCCTGGTCGCACTCCGGTGGAGTGGACAGGTCCTGGTCGCACTCCGGTGGAGTGGACAGGTCCTGGTCGCACTCCGGTGGAGTGGACACGTCCGGGTCGCACTCCGGTGGAGTGGACACGTCCTGGTCGCACTCCGGTGGAGTGGACACGTCCTGGTCGCACTCCGGTGGAGTGGCCAGGTCCTGGTCGCACTCCGGTGGAGTGGACACGTCCTGGTCGCACTCCGGTGGAGTGGACACGTCCTGGTCGCACTCCGGTGGAGTGGACACGTCCTGGTCGCACTCCGGTGGAGTGGACACGTCCTGGTCGCACTCCGGTGGAGTGGCCAGGTCCTGGTCGCACTCCGGTGGAGTGGACACGTCCTGGTCGCACTCCGGTGGAGTGGACACGTCCTGGTCGCACTCCGGTGGAGTGGCCAGGTCCTGGTCGCACTCCGGTGGAGTGGACACGTCCTGGTCGCACTCCGGTGGAGTGGACACGTCCTGGTCGCACTCCGGTGGAGTGGCCAGGTCCTGGTCGCACTCCGGTGGAGTGGACCCGTCCTGGTCGCACTCCGGTGGAGTGGACCCGTCCTGGTCGCACTCCGGTGGAGTGGACACGCCCTGGTCGCACTCCGGTGGAGTGGACACGTCCTGGTCGCACTCCGGTGGAGTGGACCCGTCCGGGTCGCACTCCGGTGGAGTGGACACGTCCTGGTCGCACTCCGGTGGAGTGGACACGTCCTGGTCGCACTCCGGTGGAGTGGACACGTCCGGGTCGCACTCCGGTGGAGTGGACACGTCCTGGTCGCACTCCGGTGGAGTGGACACGTCCTGGTCGCACTCCGGTGGAGTGGCCAGGTCCTGGTCGCACTCCGGTGGAGTGGACACGTCCTGGTCGCACTCCGGTGGAGTGGACACGTCCGGGTTGCACTGTGGTGTGCAGTCAATACCGCGTACACCTACAATAAAAAAAGAGAGGAATTAGATTTAGCACCTTCACCTACATTTCATATATTTTTCTTTGTAGAACATCAAATTATGGAGAGAAGAGATGAAAACGCTGGTGCCAGAGACCATGAATAAACTCTACAGGACAGGGACACAAGGAGGACTAATGTTGTACTTTGTATAAAAATGCTGGTTTCCTGCCACTCATCCCGACCCACTGGTTGGCAATAATGGCATGAAAAGTCAGAGGGGCTGGTAGTACCCAGCCCGTAATCAGCCTGCCCATACATGGTTAGAATCTTGGCTGGTCCTTGCTTAGCCGGGTGAGATTGGAAGTGTCTATGGCCGGCTTTAGGAGCGCAGACACTTCTAATGACAGCACTTGGGGTAAAGGCATAGTGCATATTAAAATGCTGATGGATAATGAATTAGTGCGGTTTTATTTGTGTTGGTTTTGTCCGTCTGTCTGGCCTTGTTTACAAGGGTGATGAGGCCCATATAACATGAATGGGACGTTTCTACAACATCTGTATCTTCCAGGTGCTGCATGCAGGCAGTCCATTGACAATGAGTAGAACGCACAGCTGCACGCACGCAGCCACTTCTCCTAATATGACATGCACTGTCTGCATTCAGGGCCATTCGCCCACACCCAGGACCGCTGGGTCCTGGGTGTGGGCACTTGGCTGGGTGGGCTTGGTGGGCATTGATAGGTGGCACTGATGGGCATTGATAGGTGGCACTGGTGGGCACTGTTACTCTATAAATGAGGCATAATCGCCTCTTCCTTTTCAGGGTCGATGTCCCTTTAAGATGAGCCGGTGATCGGCTTTGTTCTTCTCCTGTCAGCAGAGGAGAAAAAAAAACGATCACTGAGCTTTTGTTTACATCATGTAATGAGCCGTCATTGGCTGATAACTGATCACATGATAAGGGGTCGGGATTGGCCCCGTACTCGGATCGGTGGTCTTCCGAGTCTCAGTGACTCTGTGATCACGGCGCCCTCCGCAGGGAGCGTGCACAGGGGGATGTCATATGACGGCCTCCCGGGAATTCACATCCGCGCTGTGCCCGTCATTTGCCCACAGCGCGGATGTCAGGGGGTTAAACAGGTGGTGAGGAGGCAATATAACACCTTCTTGCCTCCTGTCAAATGCCCTCTGAAGAGCGACTTGAATGTGGATTGCTGTTCAGAGGGCACAACATGTTTAAATGAGCCCTAAGGCAGTTCATACAATCCGTCCATTCAGTAGGGAACAGGAGGGACTATTTCATGTTTTCTTTGGGGCACTGCTAAGTAATCTTCTGGTTTTCAACAAGTACAAAATCCCGGGGAGACGGTGCCAATAAGAGATCTATAACCGTCCATCTGCGTGTGTATGGACCTCCCAGTAGTGTGCAGACGTGGATTGTTGGGGATGAAAACAAAAGATTGACATACATGACTACAGAGGTGCAATCACAATGAGGCCATCAAAGAGAAAGCGGGGGAGGGATCTAGGTCCCATGTGGGATGGTCATGGGGGGCGGCATTATCCGCACTGCCCATGGGGGGAGCGGCATTGTCCGCACTGCCCATGGGGGGAGCGGCATTGTCCGCACTGCCCATGGGGGGAGGGGCATTGTCCGCACTGCCCATGGGGGAGCGGCATTGTCCGCACTGCCCATGGGGGAGCGGCATTGTCCGCACTGCCCATGGGGGGTGGCATTGTCTGCACTGCCCATGGGGGGGGCACTGGGGGGCACTGAACCAATTGGCACCTTTGTTTTGTTTTTTGTGGGTTTACAACCACTTTAAATATTGCTTATAAATGTGTGTTTATTAGGATTGTACAATAAGTACATGGGTTGTGTGTATGTCAGGGGTTGACAAATTTGCTTTGAATTTAGGAGCCAGTTTTTGTTTTTTTAGAGTGGTATGGATTGTCAGCTCCCGGGGTAAGGCCACTCATTTTCACCCCCTATCCCTAACTCACAATGGAGCACCCAGTCAATAACTCCATTGAAACGCTGTTACATCAGGGTTATGGGCTGACCAGAAAGAGAGTAAGGCTGGCAACAGATGGAACTGGCTGGCACTGGCAGGTACGTGGAACTGCCAGATGGCATTGGCAGGTGACACTGGTTTGGCACTGGCAGGTGGCACTATTGGCACTGGCAGGTGGCACTATTGGCACTGGCACTGATTGGCAGGTGGCACTGGTTTGGAAGTGGCAGGTGGCCCTGGTTGGTGATGGCAGGTGGCCCTGGTTGGCGGTGGCACTAGTTGTCACTGGCAGATGGCACTGATTGGTGGTGGCACTGGTTGGTGTTGGCAGGTGGCACTGGTTGGCGGTGGCACTAGTTGCCACTGATTGGTGGTGGCACTGTCAGGTGGCACTGATTGGCAGTGGCAGGTGGCACTGATTGGCGGTGGCAGGTGGCACTGGCAGGCACGTGGAACTGCCAGATGGCATTGGCAGGTGATACTGGTTGGCATTGGCAGGTGACACTGGTTTGGAACTGGTAGGTGGCACTGATTGGCGGTGGCACTGGTTGGTGGATGCAGGTGGTATTGATTGGCGGTGGCACTGGTTGGCACTAGCAGGTGACACTGATTGGCGATGGCACTCGTTGGCACTGGCAGATGCCACTGGTTGGCGCTGGCAGGTGGCACTGGCAGGTTTTACACTGAGCTCTCTATTACTGAAATGTAACAGAGGAGCTGTCAGAATTGAGCTTAAAGCGGAGCTCCACCCTAAAGTGCACCTTCCGCTCATTGGAACCCTCCCCCCCTCCGGCGCCACAATTGGCACCTTTCAGGGGGGAGGGGGGTGCAGGTACCTGTACAGTACAGGTATCTGCACCCACTTCCGGCGTAGATTCTGCAGAAGCTACACCCCTTTCCGAAGGTCCCCCGCTGCCTGCTGGGAAACACACGGATCCCAGAGACAGCGGGGACCATCCTTATTGCGCAGCGCGACTCGCGCATGCGCAGTAGGGAACCGGGAAATGAAGCCAAAAGGCTCCACTTCCTGGTTCCCATACCCAAGATGGCAGCGGCAGCACCCGAGAGACGATCGAGAGATCAGCTTCGGGTGCCGACATCGCGGGCGCGCTGGGCGGGTAAGTGTCATTGTTTTAAAAGTCAGCAGCTGCAGTATTTGTAGCTGCTGGCTTTTTAAAAAAAAAATGGCGGACTCCCGCTTTAATGTCGGAATGGGCGGGACTCGGCCGGGGTGTGAAGCTGACAAGTAACAGAGAGGCGGTGTAGTGTCATATTTTGCTCCCTGAACATTGAAGCTCGGGGATAGGGATGAGGACACTGAACATTGAAGCTCGGGGATAGGGATGAGGACACTGAACATTGAAGCAGGGGGATAGGGATGAGGACACTGAACATTGAAGCTCGGGGATAAGGATGAGGACACTGAACATTGAAGCTCGGGGATAGGGATGAGGCCACTGAACATTGAAGCTCGGGGATAAGGATGAGGACACTGAACATTGAAGCTCGGGGATAGGGATGAGGACACTGAACATTGAAGCTCGGGGATAGGGATGAGGCCACTGAACATTGAAGCTCGGGGATAAGGATGAGGACACTGAACATTGAAGCTCGGGGATAGGGATGAGGACACTGAACATTGAAGCTCGGGGATAGGGATGAGGACACTGAACATTGAAGCAGGGGGATAAGGATGAGGACACTGAACATTGAAGCTCGGGGATAGGGATGAGGACACTGAACATTGAAGCTCGGGGATAGGGATGAGGCCACTGAACATTGAAGCTCAGGGATAGGGATGAGGACACTGAACATTGAAGCTCGGGGATAGGGATGAGGACACTGAACATTGAAGCTCGGGATAAGGATGAGGACACTGAACATTGAAGCTCGGGGATAGGGATGAGGACACTGAACATTGAAGCTCGGGGATAGGGATGAGGCCACTGAACATTGAAGCTCGGGGATAAGGATGAGGACACTGAACATTGAAGCTCGGGGATAGGGATGAGGACACTGAACATTGAAGCTCGGGGATAGGGATGAGGACACTGAACATTGAAGCAGGGGGATAAGGATGAGGACACTGAACATTGAAGCTCGGGGATAGGGATGAGGACACTGAACATTGAAGCTCGGGGATAGGGATGAGGACACTGAACATTGAAGCTCGGGGATAGGGATGAGGACACTGAACATTGAAGCTTGGGGATAGGGATCTCTGCTTTGCTTGTCAGTGTCACACACAGTGCGCAGCCGCAGAGTGTGGAGGAGGGGGGAGGGGGTCAGTCATTGTTAATAGTGATAGTGAGTGGGCTGGTGGCAGCTTAGGCGCCAGGTTGTGATTTCTGGTGGCATTGGTGACCTGGCGCCTGGGGTTTGTGGAGCCCTGGTGTATGTCTTGTGTTGATTGTAACTAAAAAATGTCATAAAAAAGGACTTGATTTAAAAAATATTAAAAAAACATTTGTACCTATGGGAATGTGACCCCAAAACATTTTTTTGAAAAAAAAATTTCTTTGAAAAAAAAAATTTTTTTTGAAAAAAAAAAAAAATTTTTTTGAAAAAAAAAAAAATTTTTTTTTGAAAAAAAAAAATATGAAGAAAATAATATACTTTGAAAAAAAAAAGTGAAAAAAAAATTTTTTTTTTGAAAAAAAAAAAAAAAAAAAAATTTATAAAAAAAAAAAAAATCTTTGAATAAAAACACTTACCAATCTCAGTGTCTGTATCCCGGTGATGTCTATTGGCTTTACAGCCGGAACCGAAACATCGAACGACGGCTCTGAAACAGCCGCGCACAAACGCTCGGGTCCTCTTCAGCTTGGAGGGCTTTTTGGTTGGGGTATCTGCAGGCTGGTCACTGACACCTCCTACCATGGCCCTTCCTTTGCTGGGTTTCTCTTTGATGTTTTTCAGAGAAACAATCTGATTACATTTAAATCGGTTCATTATTAAGAATAAAGAAACTCGCTTTAAATGTATGACAACAAATATTGCAATGAAATTGAATTGACCGAAATCAAATCCAATAATATCACAAGGTATCTCTCAGGAGAGATAAAAGCCAACCTCACTTGTCAGTGGACAGTCAACTTCTGATGAATTCTGCCCCAGCGTCTGAATATATAGGGGGACTCAGCCAATGAAATCACAGCGACTTTGGCTCAGCCAATCACAGTGACTTTGGCTCAGCCAATCACAGTGACTTTGGCTCAGCCAATCACAGTGACTTTGGCTCAGCCAATCACAGTGACTTTGGCTCAGCCAATGAAATCACAGTGCAGTCATGTGACTTTTTTTTTTTTTTTTTTGAAAAATTAACTGACGATTTTTCTTAAAGGAGCCAGTATACGGATGTAATAGGGATATACGGCTCCTGGAAGAACATGTTATTGTGAATGAGATTTAACCCTTACAGTCCCATGGCTGAAATAAAGATCTCTATTCTTATGATAACATTGTGAATGGAGCCTTAGAAATCCTCTCCGCACATCAAATCTTTTCATTTCTTTTATTTTATCATTATTACACACCAATTATTTCTCCATGAGGGGGGGAGGGGTGATGAGCCTCACGCTGCTCCCCGGGGCCGCCCGCCGTGTGAAGATCCGTACCGCGCTCTACTAACCAATCACAATTGATAACGGAAGTGACGTTCAGTCGCAGCCATCTTACTATACCCCGCACTCCTCTATAGTAAGCATACACTGAGAAGGCGGACATCTTGTTACACCCACCGGAGTTTGATGCATAAATAGAGTATTTAGAAATCGGAATGTTTGGATGTTACATTTTAAAAGCCGCGGCAAACCTGCCCACCTCAC
The DNA here is from genome assembly GCF_037356315.1 of Lithobates pipiens. NCBI lineage: Eukaryota > Metazoa > Chordata > Amphibia > Anura > Ranidae > Lithobates > Lithobates pipiens. Next base: position 559,795 of record NW_027507871.1, on the reverse strand, counting down.
ACGTTTGCTAATGTGACAGAAAACTCTGAGTTCAGTCCGTGGGATTTCACCATATAACCTCCGATTTGTGTTTTATAAAAAGTGTAAAATGCAAAACTCTGGTGGGTGTAACAAGATGTCCGCCTTCCCCCCCCCCCTTCTCGGTCTATCCTCACAGTGGAGGAGTGCCTGGTGTAGCAAGATGGCGACGACGGATCGTCACTTCCGTTACTAATTCTGAGGGGTCGCGGAATCTGACGGAACACCGGAGCCAGCGCTGCAGCGGTCAGTCCGCCCGATTCTCTTGTATGAAATCTTCACTCTCCACCCTTTGTCTCTCAGCTCCTCCCCTATCACACAGGCTCCACCCTCCTCGCACTCATCTCCGTGGTAACCGTACACTGCAGGGGGAGGAGATAAGAGACACAGCCCCACCCCTCATTCCTCCTCTCTGTTTACTAATATGGAGGCGTCCAATCAGCGGCGGGACAAGTGACCAGCAAGGAAGGCGGGGCCGGTAGCGGAAGGGGCGGGGCAGGGATTGAAATGCACAGTGTCTGGTAGTCATGATCATCTCTCGCCAGGTGAGACCCCGAAGTATCGAGGGGGAGGGGGAGTGTCCACTATAGAGGGTCCCCCTCCCCCAACACACACAGAGGACCAATCATAGGCTGAGCTCTACTACCATCCCCCATCATCCCACGAGGGACCCCAACTCTACTCAGCTATACAGAGGGGGAGGGGCAGTTTGAGAGGGAGGGGTGTCAGGTGAGGGGGAGGGGTGTAAGGTGAGGTGATGAGGAGTATTGATGGGAGGTTCTCTGTCGCTCTTCATGTGTCGGTGCTCTTCGATGAGGTGGGGGTGTATTTCTCGGAGGGGGAGGGGTGTAATGAGGAGTATTGATGGGAGGTTCTCTGTCGCTCTTCAGGTGTCGGTGCTCTTCGATGAGGTGGGGTGAATTTCTCGGAGGAGGAGGGGTGTAATGAGGAGTATTGATGGGATGTTAGGGGATGGGATGTTGGTAGGGGGCACACTTTAGTGGCACTGGTAGGTGACACTGATGAGGCACGGGTAGGGGGCACACTTTAGTGACACTGGTAGGTGACACTGATGAGGCACGGGTAGGGGGCACACTTTAGTGGCACTGGTAGGTGACACTGATGAGGCACGGGTAGGGGGCACACTTTAGTGGCACTGGTAGGTGACACTGATGAGGCACGGGTAGGGGGCACACTTTAGTGGCACTGGTAGGTGACACTGATGAGGCACGGGTAGGGGGCACACTTTAGTGGCACTGGTAGGTGACACTGATGAGGCACGGGTAGGGGGCACAGACTAGCGGCACTGGTAGGTGACACTGATGAGGCACGGGTAGGGGGCACACTTTAGTGGCACTGGTAGGTGACACTGATGAGGCACGGGTAGGGGGCACACTTTAGTGGCACTGGTAGGTGACACTGATGAGGCACGGGTAGGGGGCACAGACTAGCGGCACTGATGGGCACATATTGGGACCGATGTCCCTGTAACAGAAGCTGGTTACTGGCTGCTTTATTTTCTCCTTCCGCTGATTGTGAGAATAAAAAAGCAGATAATCGGCTTCTGTTTACTTCTGTGATCAGCTGTTGGCTGAGAGCTGATCATGTGATAAAGTGCCGCAGCGATTGGCTCTTTACCCTGTTCTGTGATCAGCTGAGTGGGAAGAACTCGATGATTGGAGAGCGCGCCGCAGGGGGCACGTGAGCGGCACCATCACGGGAGGACATCTGTGGTCTCCCTCCCACCACCGGAAGGCCGCGCTGTAACAGTCTTTCTATAGCGCCGGTGGAAAGTAGTTAACGGCTTGCCGACCAGCCGCCGCGGTTGTACTGCGGAAACGCGGCTCTGCGAATCGCCGTCATGTTACGTTGCTTCCATATTCAGCCACTAGGGGCGCGCGTGCTCGTCCATGGAACCGATGCCATCACCCGGAGAACAGCGATCTGTGTGTTTCTTATCTGAGGGGAGAAGAGACAGATCATCTGTTCACACAGAGTATGAAGAGCCATCTGTCATCTCCCCTACACAGTCCCCTCCCCCCCTTCAGTTAGAACATGTAGTAGAGGACGCATTAACCCCTTGATCGCCCCCTAGTGTTAACCCCTTCCCTGCCAGTGACATGTTTACAGTAATTGATGCATATTTATAGCATTGATCGCTGTATAAATGCCAATAGTCCCAAAAAATGTGTCAAAATTGTCCGACGTGTCCGCCATGTTGCCGTCCCGGTAAAAGTTGCAAGTCGCCGGCATTACTAGTAAAAATAATAAAATAATAAATATGCCATAACTATCCCTATTTTGTAGACACTTTACCTTTTGCGTAAACCAATCAATATACACTTATTGATTTTTTTTTTCTACAAAAATATGTAGAATACGTGTCGGCCTAAACTGGGGAAAAAATATTTTTTATATATCTTTGGGGGATATTTATTATAGCAAAAAGTAAAAAAAACATTGCTTTGTTTTATTTTTTGTTTTCAAAATTGTCGCTTTTTTTGTTTATAACGCAAAAAAGAAAAAATGAAGAGGCGATTAAATACCTCCAAAAGAAAGCTCTATTTGTGGTGGGGGGGGGGCATTTATTTATTTATTTATTTTTGGATGCTACGTCACCCAACTGCATAATGGTCAGTTAAAGCGACGCAGTGCTGAATTGCAAAAAGTTCTCTGGTCAGGAGGGGGGGTAAAATCTTTCGGGGCTGAAGCGGTTAAAGTGGTTGTAAAAAGAAAAAGCACCTGGGTGCAGCAGCCCCCTCCTTATACTTACCTGAGCCAGTAATGTGCAGGAGGTCAGTGGCTCTCCCGGGTCTCTTCTCATTCATTGGCTCTGTATACTGTCAATCTGAGATAATGAGAGGAGGGGGGGGGGCTGAGCTGCACTCTGTGACTGGGCACACCGAGCAATAACTTGGGATGGAGCCCTGCTCAGGTGCCCCCCAGAGCAAGCAGCTGGGAAGGTCTGTAATTATGAACTGGTAATAACGGGAAGAACTACTCATGAAAGAGACCTTTCAGATGGTGAGTTGGGCGGGGGGCGGTAAAAACAGGCATCTGATGTAGTTTTGCAGTCTGGATGTTTGGGACTGAGCAGTATAGAGGTATATAGTGTAAGCTTTGTGCTGTCAGTGTGATCTCCCGCCCCGGGATTGGAGAGGTCTGTGCTGCTCACATAACATTGTCTCGCCTCTTCTGGCTGATTTCTGAGGTGCTGCGGCCCGATTCCTCCCATGATCACAATTAGGGTTGTCACCTTTTCTTCACATCAAACCCAAACACTTGATCGGTGCACACCAATTTTTATTATAGTATAAACTATAGATATATTTTGGTATTAAATAATATTTCTAATCATATGAAGTTAATAACAAGAGTCCCCCTTTACGTCAGAGTCCACGGAGTCCCCCTTTTATATCTGAACTCACAGAGTTCCCTTTCACTCTAAGGGGGGACTCTGCAGACTCTGATGTAAGGGAGAATTCTGGGGACTCTAACATAAGGGATGCTCTGGGAACCCTGATTTAAGGGGGGACACTGAGAACACTGATGTATGGAGAGAACCCTGATTTACCTTAGTGTACTCTCTCAGAGGCAGGAGAGAGAAGGGGTAGACTTCAGACACGGAGGGATGGTGAGCTCACTCACCCTTTGGAAGTCAGCACCTCTCATCCAAATGTATCTGAGGCTGCTGGGCTTCAAATTTTCGGCCCCCACTTTCCTTTTTCTGAGGCACAGCACCAGGCATTGGAATGTGGGCAGACAAAGAGGAGTAGGGGGTGGGGGGAAGAGGTGCAGATTGAGCCCTCTCTCCTCTCCTGTCTGTGTGTGTTTTGTTGGGGAAGAGGGAATTGTTAGTGCTGGCTTTGGGCTGTGTGAAAGAGAGTGTTACAGACACTCTCAGCTTAGACAACTGCAGCCAGCAACCCAGCTGGGAGGCCATAGTACAGTTTAAATAATGTGTCTGGGTCTCAGACAGTCTGAAACCCGGACACATGATTCCAAACCCGAACTGTCCGGGTGAATCCTGGACAGGTGGCAACCCTAATCACAATAGTCTCTCTAGGGCTGAAACAACTAATCCATTATGAAATGAATCGATTCCTATTTTCATAATCGATGAATCGGCCGGTAACCTAATGGGTTAAAAAAACCTAAAATGAGCCCTTTATAATACAAAGATAGCAAATAATCGCTACTATAAATATTCCTGTCACTGTTCTAAAGTAAAAAATGAACCCCTTTCAGTAGTGATTATCGGCTTTTTCTACTATAAAGGGCTCATTTTAGTTTTTTAGTTTTTAACCCCATTATGTTACTAAACGCGTTAGACCCGGTTCACATCTATGCGTTTTTGGTGCTTTTTGCAGAAATGCACTGCAGTTCATTTCCATGGTTTCCTATGGGACACGTTCACATCTGAAAGGGGCGGGGACTTTTAAACGCAAAATAATGCTTTATTGGTTCAATATACTTCAATGGAGAAGCTGCAGAAAAGCGTGTCATGTGTTTTTGCAGCAATTTGTGTGCCCAAAAAAAATGTAAAAATACAAATTGCAGAAAAATCACGTGCGCAAAAATCAAAACGCACAGCAAAAGGCACTGCAGAAACAGATCAAAAGCAAACTGCATAGGTGTGTACCGAGCCTTGTGCTGACCACACCGATCAATTTTCAGATGAGAATATTCAGACTAAAAATCTTTCTACATTCGCTGAATGAAAGAATTTTGTTTGAAATTTTCACTTGTTTTTAAAATGAAGGTAATATCTGAATGAAAACCACATCCACTGTCTGAAAATTCCTTCCACTAAGACCTTTTCTGTTATTTCTACATTTTCCCCTCACTGTGGTTGAAAATGAACGTCAATTTGATCCACTTTTTTTTTTTTAAGGTTATTAAGCGATTAATCGGCCAACTAATGGATGGTGAAAATAATGGTTAGTTGCAGCCCTAATTCTCTCCCAGTGTTGCTGGGAGAAACCTTGAAACACAACGTACATCCTCCAAGCTAATGAAGCCAATCCTCTTTTATTCACAGATGTGTCCATCACCAACGTTCGCCATCCCAGCTTCACCATTCATGCAGAAGTTTGCTTATGGAACCCGTGTCAGCGTTTACCTGATGAAAAGGTCAGCTCAGCATTCATCATCTTGTTTTGTCGGAGAATAAAGGTGGGGGGAGGGGGAGAATGTTCCAAAATAGATGACAAAGTAGGACGTGTTACTAGTCAGCAAATCTAGGACAGGTAAGTCCTGCATATTGGTGACTACATATCGGAAGTGAAGGCCGGGTTCACACTTGTGGGAATTGGATGAGGGTTTCCCCGCATCCATTTCACATGACGGGAGAGTGTGACCGGCTGTCATTGGAGCCGCTTCACACATCTCCGGGGCGGCTACAGAGCGCACTGCAGAAGGGTCCGGTGTGTCTTTGGCTGTTTTCAGGTCTGAATTGAGGCAAAATTCTGCCCCCCCCCCCCATAAAAAACGGAGAACAGGGGCGCTCCACAAACCGTGTGAACCCAGCCTTAAATCGGAGCTCCGCCCAAAAGGGATGTACTGCTTTTACCACCCCCCATTACCTAGTTTCAACAGGTTCCTGCACCCACTTCTGCTTGGGCAGAAGTTCTCACCCCTCCCCCCTGCGATTTTCTGGGAAACGTCACAGGTCCCAGAAGATTGCATGACCTGTGGAGAGGCAGCCGCCTTTTCCAGGCTTTACTGTCTCAGGGCCGCTCTGTGCAGTTAAGTAGTATAACATGTTCTTCTAAAGTCTGTGGTTTTTTGTTTATTGAAAAACATAATTTTAAGGTTCAAAGCAAGTTTCTCGGCCCCCTAGTATTTCTGGCTATGGCCAATGTAAGTAAGGGCTAATCATTTATGTAGAATTTACAGAAGCAGCTGGGACTGGTGTCTAGCTATGGGGAGGAGTGGAGGATCAGCCCTGCTTTAACCACTTAAGGACCGCCTCGCGCCAATATATACGTCGGCAGAATGGCACGGCTGGACACAATCACGTACCGGTACGTGATTCTTTAAGTGCCCAGCCGTGGGTCGGGAGCGCGCGGCTGGCTCCCGACCCGGTCCTGTGATCTGTGGCCGCGGGACCAGCGGACCCGATCGCCGCTGGTGTCCAATCATATGTAAACAAGGAAATGGCAGTTATCTGCTTGACTCTCTCACTGAAAGAGTGGGAGGAGAGAGCCGATCAGCAGCATTTCCTCACAGGGGAGACCTGTACATATCATCGGTGCCGCCCCATCTGTACCCCATTGGTGCCGCCTCATCTGTGCCCCATCGGTGCCGCCTCATCTGTGCCCCATCGGTGTCGCCTCATCTGTGCCCCATCGGTGTCGCCTCATCTGTGCCCCATCTGTACCCCATCGGTGCCGCCTCATCTGTACCCCATCGGTGCCGCCTCATCTGTGCCCCATCTGTACCCCATCGGTGCTGCCTCATCTGTACCCCATCGGTGCCGCCTCATCTGTGCCCCATCTGTACCCCATCGGTGCCGCCTCATCTGTACCCCATCGGTGCCGCCTCATCTGTACCCCATCGGTGCCGCCTCATCTGTGCCCCATCTGTACCCCATCGGTGCCGCCTCATCTGTACCCCATCGGTGCAGGAGTAAAATGACTTATTTACAACATTTTCTAACAGAAACAGACTTTTTTTTGTTTGTTTGCTTTACAATATTTGGTCTTGAGTATTGAGGTGGTTAATGGCCCCTTTTCATATCCACCAAATCCTCTACAATTCTGCGGCAGTGCTTAGTATTATTCTTAAAATCAATCCCTGTGTCCCCATGGAGCTCCTTGGATTTCAGGCCCCTAAATGTGTCACATCTTCTTCTGTCTAATGGACAACGAAGCTCTTGATTCGAATGTCAAATGCTAGTTTGTACTGGTCCGAGGAGCTGGCATTTTACAGCTGTGTGATGGGAGGAAGATGATTTTCTTTTTCTTTAAACTCCCATCAAGTAGGGGTATGTGGTAGACTTTAAATTCTGATTCTGATTGTGCCGTCTGTAATCAATAACTGTTCATCTCCATTCTCTGTCCAGAGGAATCCTTCATGGATGACTTTGATGAGGGCGCTTATTACGAAGCTTTGGGCACGAGACCGGCACTTAACATGGACAAGCTGGATGAGTCCTACCAGAAGGTGATTGAATTGTTCTTCGTGTGCACCAGCGAGAACCCCAAGGAACGGCCTTCTGCACCTCCAATTGTGGAGGCCTTGGAAGCGCAGGGGGTCAAGTAGTCATTTAGAATTCTGTTTAAAGGTTTCTGTTGGAATGGTTTTAATGTTTTTAACTATGAGAAGGCAGCTTTGTGTTGCTGTAATGTTTTCTAGAATGGTAGATTAGAGCAATGGTGAGCTCTGCTCTTCATCAGAGGTACTAATGCTGCCATATGAGGCTAGAAGTAAACTCAGCAGTTATGTCCCACGTAGCAGGTCCCTGACATCATGTATGTCATTCCAATGTGAAAGTATTGCTGGCCTTGCTGTATATAGCACTGAGGCACACAAACCTACCTCTAGCCAATGATGGTGCCACCTTTTGGAGTCTTCCTGAAGACACTTCTGCTGCCCCCATCCATCATGGTCACATCCTATAAGGCACATGCCCAGCCCAGCTTTTATTTTAGAATAACTGTGGCAACCAGGTATTACAAGGGTGTTTGGGTGCTGGAGGTAGGGTTTGATTTGTACAAAACCTAAACGTGATACAAGGTGCACTTTCATATGGGGGGAAAGTGTAAATGGAGAGTTTACTTCCCACTTTACCTCCAGCAACCCCTTTGCAGTTCTCTACACATAACTGCAGCAAACAGCCCTCAAGTACCTATTGACTTATGTAAGCTGCCCTAAGGTCCTACCAGGCTGCTGTATGCCAGATACTTCTAGTTCTGAGCCATGGTTGGGATTTCTTTGTAAATCTGAGACATTGATTGGCTGCTCAGACCAAGGAAGATACTTTTTGGGCCTTTGCATAGCATAGAACCTGTTCCTCCTGCCCTAATAGAAGTATTAAAGAAAAAAGCTGGAGGGAGTTTGCTTGTAGGCACGGCCTGCTGTCCTCTCCAAGATGGCTGCCTGGAGCTCATAGCAGAAGATGATTAGTCTTTAGTAGGTTCCTGCTGGTGTTTTGTCAGATTAGGCGAACCGTCAAAGTGTAACGCAAGTGACGTTTCGTCGCCGCCATCTTGCTACACCCCGCACTTGTCCCTAGTGAGGATACGGTGAGAAGGGGGAAAGCAGACATCTTGTTACACCCCGTACTCCTCCACGGTAAGGATACAGTGAGAAGGGGTAAGGGGACATCTTGTTACACCCCGTACACCTCCACAGTAAGGATACTGTGAGAAGGGGGTAAGCGGACATCTTGTTACACCCCGTACACCTCCACAGTAAGGATACAGTGAGAAGGGGGTAAGGGGACATCTTGTTACACCCCGTACTCCTCCACGGTCAGGATACAGTGAGAACGGGTAAGGGGACATCTTGTTACACCCCGTACACCTCCACAGTAAGGATACAGTGAGAAGGGGGTAAGGGGACATCTTGTTACACCCTGTACACCTCCACGGTAAGGATACTGTGAGAAGGGGGTAAGGGGACATCTTGTTACACCCCGTACTCCTCCACAGTAAGGATAAAGTGAGAAGGGGGTAAGGGGACATCTTGTTACACCCCGTACACCTCCACAGTAAGGATACTGTGAGAAGGGGGTAAGCGGACATCTTGTTACACCCCGTACACCTCCACAGTAAGGATACAGTGAGAAGGGGGTAAGGGGACATCTTGTTACACCCCGTACACCTCCACAGTAAGGATACAGTGAGAAGGGGGTAAGGGGACATCTTGTTACACCCTGTACACCTCCACGGTAAGGATACAGTGAGAAGGGGGTAAGCGGACATCTTGTTACACCCCGTACTCCTCCACAGTAAGGATACAGTGAGAAGGGGGTAAGGGGACATCTTGTTACACCCTGTACACCTCCACAGTAAGGATACAGTGAGAAGGGGGTAAGGGGACATCTTGTTACACCCCGTACACCTCCACAGTAAGGATACAGTGAGAAGCTGTAAGCGGACATCTTGCTACACCCCGTACACCTCCACGGTAGGATACAGTGAGAAGGGGTAAGGGGACATCTTGTTACACCCCGTTCACCTCCACAGTAAGGATACAGTGAGAAGGGGGTAAGGGGACATCTTGTTACACCCTGTACACCTCCACAGTAAGGATACTGTGAGAAGGGGGTAAGGGGACATCTTGTTACACCCTGTACACCTCCACGGTAAGGATACAGTGAGAAGGGGGTAAGGGGACATCTTGTTACACCCCGTACACCTCCACGGTAAGGATACAGTGAGAAGGGGGTAAGGGGACATCTTGTTACACCCTGTACACCTCCACAGTAAGGATACTGTGAGAAGGGGGTAAGCGGACATCTTGTTACACCCTGTACACCTCCACAGTAAGGATACAGTGAGAAGGGGGTAAGGGGACATCTTGTTACACCCCGTACACCTCCACAGTAAGGATACAGTGAGAAGGGGGTAAGGGGACATCTTGTTACACCCTGTACACCTCCACGGTAAGGATACTGTGAGAAGGGGGTAAGGGGACATCTTGTTACACCCCGTACTCCTCCACAGTAAGGATACAGTGAGAAGGGGGTAAGGGGACATCTTGTTACACCCCGTACACCTCCACAGTAAGGATACAGTGAGAAGGGGTAAGCGGACATCTTGTTACACCCCGTACACCTCCACAGTAAGGATACAGTGAGAAGGGGGTAAGGGGACATCTTGTTACACCCCGTACACCTCCACAGTAAGGATACAGTGAGAAGGGGGTAAGCGGACATCTTGTTACACCCCGTACACCTCCACAGTAAGGATACAGTGAGAAGCTGTAAGCGGACATCTTGCTACACCCCGTACACCTCCACGGTAGGATACAGTGAGAAGGGGTAAGGGGACATCTTGTTACACCCCGTTCACCTCCACAGTAAGGATACAGTGAGAAGGGGGTAAGGGGACATCTTGTTACACCCTGTACACCTCCACGGTAAGGATACAGTGAGAAGGGGGTAAGGGGACATCTTGTTACACCCCGTACACCTCCACGGTAAGGATACAGTGAGAAGGGGGTAAGGGGACATCTTGTTACACCCCGTACACCTCCACGGTAAGGATACAGTGAGAAGGGGGTAAGGGGACATCTTGTTACACCCTGTACACCTCCACGGTAAGGATACTGTGAGAAAGGGTAAGCGGACATCTTGTTACACCCTGTACACCTCCACAGTAAGGATACAGTGAGAAGGGGGTAAGCGGACATCTTGTTACACTCCGTACACCTCCACAGTAAGGATACTGTGAGAAGGGGGTAAGGGGACATCTTGTTACACCCCGTACACCTCCACAGTAAGGATACAGTGAGAAGGGGGTAAGCGGACATCTTGTTACACCCCGTACACCTCCACGGTAAGGATACAGTGAGAAGGGGGTAAGCGGACATCTTGTTACACCCCGTACACCTCCACAGTAAGGATACAGTGAGAAGGGGTAAGCGGACATCTTGTTACACCCCGTACACCTCCACAGTAAGGATACAGTGAGAAGGGGTAAGCGGACATCTTGTTACACCCCGTACACCTCCACAGTAAGGATACTGTGAGAAGGGGGTAATGGGACATCTTGTTACACCCCGTACACCTCCACAGTAAGGATACAGTGAGAAGGGGGTAAGGGGACATCTTGTTACACCCCGTACACCTCCACAGTAAGGATACAGTGAGAAGGGGTAAGGGGACATCTTGTTACACCCCGTACACCTCCACAGTAGGGATACAGTGAGAAGGGGGTAAGGGGACATCTTGTTACACCCTGTACACCTCCACAGTGAGGATACTGTGAGAAGGGGGTTAGCGGACATCTTGTTACACCCTGTACACCTCCACAGTAAGGATACAGTGAGAAGCTGTAAGCGGACATCTTGCTACACCCCGTACACCTCCACGGTAGGATACAGTGAGAAGGGGTAAGGGGACATCTTGTTACACCCCGTTCACCTCCACAGTAAGGATACAGTGAGAAGGGGGTAAGGGGACATCTTGTTACACCCTGTACACCTCCACGGTAAGGATACAGTGAGAAGGGGGTAAGGGGACATCTTGTTATACCCCGTACACCTCCACGGTAAGGATACAGTGAGAAGGGGGTAAGGGGACATCTTGTTACACCCCGTACACCTCCACGGTAAGGATACAGTGAGAAGGGGGTAAGGGGACATCTTGTTACACCCTGTACACCTCCACGGTAAGGATACTGTGAGAAAGGGTAAGCGGACATCTTGTTACACCCTGTACACCTCCACAGTAAGGATACAGTGAGAAGGGGGTAAGCGGACATCTTGTTACACTCCGTACACCTCCACAGTAAGGATACAGTGAGAAGGGGGTAAGGGGACATCTTGTTATACCCCGTACACCTCCACGGTAAGGATACAGTGAGAAGGGGGTAAGGGGACATCTTGTTACACCCCGTACACCTCCACGGTAAGGATACAGTGAGAAGGGGGTAAGGGGACATCTTGTTACACCCTGTACACCTCCACGGTAAGGATACTGTGAGAAAGGGTAAGCGGACATCTTGTTACACCCTGTACACCTCCACAGTAAGGATACAGTGAGAAGGGGGTAAGCGGACATCTTGTTACACTCCGTACACCTCCACAGTAAGGATACTGTGAGAAGGGGGTAAGGGGACATCTTGTTACACCCCGTACACCTCCACAGTAAGGATACAGTGAGAAGGGGGTAAGCGGACATCTTGTTACACCCCGTACACCTCCACGGTAAGGATACAGTGAGAAGGGGGTAAGCGGACATCTTGTTACACCCCGTACACCTCCACGGTAAGGATACTGTGAGAAAGGGTAAGCGGACATCTTGTTACACCCCGTACACCTCCACAGTAAGGATACAGTGAGAAGGGGGTAAGGGGACATCTTGTTACACCCCGTACACCTCCACAGTAAGGATACTGTGAGAAGGGGGTAAGGGGACATCTTGTTACACCCCGTACACCTCCACAGTAAGGATACTGTGAGAAGGGGGTAAGGGGACATCTTGTTACACCCCGTACACCTCCACAGTAAGGATACAGTGAGAAGGGGGTAAGCGGACATCTTGTTACACCCCGTACACCTCCACGGTAAGGATACAGTGAGAAGGGGGTAAGCGGACATCTTGTTACACCCCGTACACCTCCACGGTAAGGATACTGTGAGAAAGGGTAAGCGGACATCTTGTTACACCCCGTACACCTCCACAGTAAGGATACAGTGAGAAGGGGTAAGGGGACATCTTGTTACACCCCGTACACCTCCACAGTAGGGATACAGTGAGAAGGGGGTAAGGGGACATCTTGTTACACCCTGTACACCTCCACAGTGAGGATACTGTGAGAAGGGGGTTAGCGGACATCTTGTTACACCCTGTACACCTCCACAGTAAGGATACAGTGAGAAGGGGGTAAGGGGACATCTTGTTACACCCCGTACACCTCCACAGTAAGGATACAGTGAGAAGGGGGTAAGGGGACATCTTGTTACACCCTGTACACCTCCACAGTAGGGATACAGTGGGAAGGGGGTAAGGGGACATCTTGTTACACCCCGTACACCTCCACAGTGAGGATACTGTGAGAAGGGGGTAAGCGGACATCTTGTTACACCCCGTACACCTCCACGGTAAGGATACAGTGAGAAGGGGTAAGCGGACACCTTGTTACACCCCGTACACCTCCACAGTAAGGATACAGTGAGAAGGGGGTAAGCGGACATCTTGTTACACCCCGTACACCTCCACGGTAAGGATACAGTGAGAAGGGGTAAGCGGACATCTTGTTACACCCTGTACACCTCCACGGTAAGGATACAGTGAGAAGGGGGTAAGCGGACATCTTGTTACACCCCGTACACCTCCACAGTAAGGATACAGTGAGAAGGGGTAAGCGGACATCTTGTTACACCCCGTACACCTCCACAGTAAGGATACTGTGAGAAGGGGGTAATGGGACATCTTGTTACACCCCGTACACCTCCACAGTGAGGATGCTGTGAGAAGGGGGTAAGCGGACATCTTGTTACACCCTGTACACCTCCACAGTAAGGATACAGTGAGAAGGGGTAAGCGGACATCTTGTTACACCCCGTACACCTCCACGGTAAGGATACAGTGAGAAGGGGTAAGCGGACATCTTGTTACACCCCGTGCACCTCCACGGTAAGGATACAGTGAGAAGGGGGTAAGGGGACATCTTGTTACACCCTGTACACCTCCACAGTAAGGATACAGTGAGAAGGGGTAAGCGGACATCTTGTTACACCCTGTACACCTCCACGGTAAGGATACAGTGAGAAGGGGTAAGCGGACATCTTGTTACACCCTGTACACCTCCACGGTAAGGATACAGTGAGAAGGGGGTAAGGGGACATCTTATTACACCCCGTACACCTCCACAGTAAGGATACAGTGAGAAGGGGGAAAGCAGACATCTTGTTACACCCCGTACACCTCCACGGTAAGGATACAGTGAGAAGGGGGTAAGGGGACATCTTGTTACACCCCGTACACCTCCACAGTAAGGATACAGTGAGAAGGGGTAAGCGGACATCTTGTTACACCCCGTACACCTCCACAGTAAGGATACAGTGAGAAGGGGTAAGCGGACATCTTGTTACACCCCGTACACCTCCACAGTAAGGATACAGTGAGAAGGGGGTAAGGGGACATCTTGTTACACCCCGTACACCTCCACAGTAAGGATACAGTGAGAAGGAGTAAGCGGACATCTTGTTACACCCCGTACACCTCCACAGTAAGGATACAGTGAGAAGGGGTAAGCGGACATCTTGTTACACCCCGTACACCTCCACAGTAAGGATACAGTGAGAAGGGGTAAGCGGACATCTTGTTACACCCCGTACACCTCCACAGTAAGGATACAGTGAGAAGGGGTAAGCGGACATCTTGTTACACCCCGTACACCTCCACAGTAAGGATACAGTGAGAAGGGGTAAGCGGACATCTTGTTACACCCCGTACACCTCCACGGTAAGGATACAGTGAGAAGGGGTAAGCGGACATCTTGTGTTAGGGGGTTAGCTCGGTAGCGGGTGTGTGTGACCCCCTGGATGGGTTCACAACACAAAGTCAGACACAGCAGACAGCGGTGTAGGTGCAAAAAAACAAAAGATCCGGTTTATTTAGGCTACATGCAGTGATACATATAACAGCCAAACAAAATAAAACAAGAAAATAAATCCTGGTCAGTTTGACCTCTAACTACACACGTAGACTCCCTGTCTAACAACTGGGTGCAGCCTTGTGCTGCCCCAGTCTCTGTCTCTATTGTAGGGGTTTGCCACACAGGCGTTAACTCACCGCACAGAACAGATCTCAGACTCCCCAGTCTATACACACAAAACTGGTTCCAGGATGGAGCATCTCCCTAAGCATGCTGGGGTTTTTTGTAGAGGCCTTAATGAGCCCACTTACTACAGCTGGGCTCATTAACTCTTCCCCTCTAATTGTAAAAGTCTGCATAAAGCTTGAATCTAGGACACACATATTTCCCATCCTGAATACAACCAGGTGATTTTACCTGCGTGCTGCCACATACCCCCCCCCTCTTGTTTCAACCTTGGGGTTGTAACACAAGCAGCCAGACACGCATGTATCCGAGACAAAGCATCCACATTCCCCATTTTAACACCAGGGCGATGCTTAACTGTAAAGTTAAATTCCTGTAGGACCAGGAACCACCTATTTACCCTTCTATTGGTCTCCTTGTTCTGAGCCATCCACTTTAAAGGAGCGTGATCAGTCACCAGGTCAAAGTGCCTACCTAGCAGATAGTACCGAAGGGAATCTAGAGCCCACTTCACTGCTAAACATTCCTTCTCAATCGTGGAGTAATTTACCTCATGGGACTTCAACTTCCTGCTGAGGTAAATGACTGGGTGCTCTTCCCCGTTCCAGACCTGGGATAACACTGCTCCTAACCCAACGTCTGATGCATCAGTTTGTACCACAAAGTCCTTAGAGAAGTCTGGTGAGTACAACACTGGCTGGCTACATAAGGCTGTTTTTAAGGACTGAAATGCTTCTTCAGCCTCTGGGGACCATTTAACCATGACCGACTCTTTCCCTTTTGTCAGGTTGGTGAGGGGCACAGCCTGAGAAGTAAAATGGGGAATGAATCGTCGATAATAGCCAGCGATTCCCAGAAAGGCTCGTACCTGTTTCTTGCTGTTGGGACGTGGCCAACTCTGTATGGCCTCGACTTTATTGACTTGGGGTTTTATCACCCCCCTCCCAATAGTGTACCCAAGATATTTGGCCTCCTCCTGTCCAATGGTACACTTCTTTGGATTGGCCGTAAACCCAGCTTCCCGGATAGAGTCTAGGACTGCTTGTACTTTTGGCAAATGTGAGACCCAGTCTGTGCTATGGATAATCACATCATCCAGGTAAGCTGCAGCATATTTCTGATGGGGCCTCAGAATCTTATCCATTTTCCGCTGGAATGTTGCCGGTGCATTCTGTAACCCAAACGGCATTCTCTTATATTGGAATGCCCCATCTGGGGTTACAAACGCAGTTTTCTCCTTGGCCGACTCGGCCAGGGGAATTTGCCAATACCCTTTGGTGAGATCAAGAGTTGTCATATATCGGGCTGTTCCCAGCCGGTCAATCAACTCATCTATACGTGGCATGGGGTAGGTGTCAAATTTTGTAACTTTATTCAATTGTCGAAACAAAACCGCCAGCTCCCATCAGGTTTGGGCACTAGTACGATAGGACTGGACCAGTCACTCTGGGACTCCTCTATCACACCCAATTCCAGCATCCTTTGAACCTCCCCATGTATTGCCTCCCGTCGGGCCTCTGGTATTCTATAAGGTTTTAGTTTTACCCTTTCTCCTGGCGGGGTGATAATGTCATGCTCTACGCCAGATGTTTGTCCTGACAGCTAAGAGAAAATCTCTTTGTTACAAAGTACAAACTCTTTAACCTCCTGTTGTTGGGGTTTCGATAAGGTGACTGCTATTCCATCCTCAGGAACTAAGCAATCAGGCTGGGCTTGTGACCAAGTCTCTGCGACTAGGGATTCCCTATCCCTCCAGGCTTTCAGCAGATTGACGTGATAGATCTGCTCCGGCTTTCGCCTTCCTGGCTGTCTAACCCTGTAGTTCACCTCACTAATTTTTTCAATTACTTCATATGGACCTTGCCATTTGGCCAGAAATTTGCTTTCAACCGTAGGGACTAGCACCAAGACCCTATCCCCCGGGGAAAAAGTACGGGTCTTGGCCCCACGGTTGTACACTCTCTGCTGTGCTAACTGCGCTTGGGTCAAATGTTCCTTTACAATTGGCATTACCTGTGCGATTCTATCCTGCATCAGGGCGACATGCTCAATCACACTCCTGTGAGGAGAACTCTCATTTTCCCAAGTTTCCTTGGCGATATCCAGCAGCCCTCTTGGGTGTCTCCCATAGAGCAACTCGAAGGGTGAGAAACCCGTAGAGGATTGGGGTACCTCCCTAATGGCAAACATCAGATAGGGTATTAGACAGTCCCAATTCTTTCCATCTCTATCCACCACCTTCTTTAACCACTTGCTTACTGGGCACTTAAACCCCCCTCAGTCCCAGACCAATTTTCAGCTTTCAGCGCTGATGCACTTTGAATGACAATTGCGCGGTCATACAACACTGTACCCAAATTAAATTTCTATCATTTTTTTCCCACAAATAGAGCTTTCTTTTGGTGGTATTTAGTTACAGCTCGGAGTTTTATTTTTTGCTAAACAAACAAAAAAAGATGCAAAAAAAAAAAAAAAAAAAATCATGTTTTAATAGTTTGTTATACAATTTTGCAAACGGGTCATTTTTCTCCTTCATTGAAGTGCGCTGATGAGGCGGCACTGATAGGCTGCATTGGTGGGCACTGATGGGCTGCATTGGTGGGCACTGATAGGCTGCATTGGTGGGCACTGATAGGCTGCACTTGTGGGCACTGATAGGCATAGTTAAGGCGGCACTAATAGGCACAGATAAGGCGGCACCGATGGGCACAGATAAGGCGGCACTGATGGGCAAAGATGGGCACAGATAAGATGACACGGATGGGTGGCACGGATAAGTGGCACGGATGGGCACTGATAGGTACCACAGATAGATGGGACTGATGGGCACTGATAGGTGGCACTGATAGGTGGCTCTGATAGGTGGCACTGCTGGGCACTGATGGGCGGCACTGCTGGGCACTGATGGGCGGCACTGCTGGGCACTGATGGGCGGCACTGGGGTGCAGCACCTTTGAGGCAGATTGGGTGGCACTGTGGGTGGCACTGTGGGTGGCACTGTGGGGTGGCACTGTGGGTGGCACTGTGGGGTGGCACTGTGGGCATTATGGGCACAGACGGGGGGCACTTACTTTTACTTTGTTATATTTCAGGATGGCACTGCGGGAGGCAGGTGGGCACTGGCAGGTGGCATGTGGTGCCTTTCATTGCTGGCCGTGATCGGGACTGATGTCCCGATCACGGCCGCCGGTGATCGGCTTTTTTTTTTTCTCCTCGCGCTGTCAGCGCGAGGAGGAATAATAGCCGATTACCGGCTCCGTTCTATCACATGATCAGCTGTCATTGGCTGACAGCTGATCACGTGATAAGGGGTCGGGATCGACCCCTTACACGGATCGGTGATCAGGCGAGTCTCACGGACTCGCCGATCACAGAGCGCGCCGCGCGCGCCCCTCAGGGGGCGCGCAGGCCGCTCGTAACCAGGACGACGTCAATAGACGTAGTCCTGGAAATCTAGGTCCGCGCTAATGCCGTCATTCGGCAATAGCGCGGTACCCAAGTGGTTAACATTTGTTTTAGGGTTTTGTTGAATCTTTCAACCAACCCATCTGTTTGGGGGTGATACACAGATGTACGCAATTGTGTCACTTTGTACAACTTGCATAGTTCTTTCATTACCCGGGACATAAAGGGTGTACCTTGGTCCGTAAGCAGTTCCTTACAAATACCCACGCGGCTAAAAACAAGAGATAGCTCTTTGGCTATGGTTTTGGCCGAGGTATTTCGGAGAGGAATTGCTTCCGGATAACGGGTGGCATAGTCCAATATAACCAAAATGTACTGATGCCCCCTAGCGGACTTCATTATCGGACCTACCAAATCCATTGCTATCCTCTCAAAGGGGACCTCAGTGATAGGAAGAGGTACCAGCGGGTTACGGAAATGTGGCATAGGTGCCGACTTCTGACACACAGGGCAGGAGGAACAATAATTTTCTATTTCCTTCATGACCCCAGGCCAATAGAATCTCTGCAGTACCCTCTCTCTGGTTTTCTCATTCCCCAGATGACCTCCCAGAATGTGCCCATGGGCCAATTCTAACACCAACTTCCTGTAAGGTTTGGGCACTACAAGTTGCTCAATGGTTTCTTCTGCCCTTTGAGCCACTCGATACAGCAGGTCCCTTTCCATAGTGAAGTAAGGATAAGGGCAAGTCTTATCTGGGTTCACTAACTCGCCATCTATTTTCACCACATTTTCCCGTGCCTTTATTAGGGTGGGGTCTTTTAACTGTTCTGTGGCAAAATTTTCCCTGTGAACCTCAAGATCCGAAAACTCCACAGACGGCATGTTTTCATCTGAGGATGTTGATTCCTCCCCAGTTTCTCGAGTTTCCCCCGCCAATACCGACAAGGGAAATTCAGGAGAGTCCTCACCACCCCCAGAGGAATTCTGGTCATCTTCCTGGTCTATAGGGGCACCAGTGGGGGGCTCAGGACAATCCCAGAGTTCCCAGAATTTTGGAAAATCCCTTCCTACAATAGCATCATGTGTTAAGTGAGACACTAACCCCACCTGATGAGAGAGGTTACCTTTGGGGGTCTCAAAAAACACTGAAGTTACAGGATACTCTCGGGGGTCCCCATGCACACAAATAACAGCCACCTTGTTCTTCCCAGAGACCTCTGTAGTAACTAATTCAGCTTTTATCAATGTTACCAGGCTACCTGAATGCAGCAACACATCAACATGTCTACCATTAATACACATTTTACATAAATGTTTCTCAGGTCCCCGAATGGCAGTGCATGCAACTGTCGCAAACAGCGACTGACGTCTCTCCCTTATCAAGTCACATTGCATAGGCTCATCCACAACGGGGCAATTGGCTGCAATATGTCCCTCTTGCCGGCAGCGGTAGCAAATAATCTTTTTCGCTGTCTCTTGCAGCATGGGCTTCCTGGGCTGCTCCCGCCAGACCTTAGGTAGAACTCCCACCCTCTCACGCTCTCCACCCTCACCCCTTGGAGTCATCTTACCCGCCACTGGGGATGATCTGGTCTTAGGATGGAAAGTCCGTGAGTCCCTGGAAGAGGTGGTCAGGTTCTCTGTAGCCAAGTACCTCTCAACCAGATCCACAAGTTTATCGGCATTTTCTGGGTCTCCATGGCTTACCCATCTTTGGATGGCAGTAGGAAGAGCTCTCAGGAAACGATCCATAACAACACGTTCCACAATGTTTGGTGCGGTCAAAGTCTCTGGCTGCAGCCACTATCTGCTCAGGTGAATGAGATCATACATTTGAGACCTGGGGGGTTTTCCAACCTGAAAAGTCCAATTATGCACACGCTGAGCCCGGACGGCCAGGGTGACACCCAGCCGTGCCAATATTTCTGCTTTTAGCACCACATAGTCTTTTGCTTGGTCAGGCTCTAGGTCATAATAAGCTTTCTGCGATTCCCCAGTTAACAGAGGGGCCACCAGTCCAGCCCATTGCTCCTTAGGCCACTTTTCCCTTTCAGCAGTCCTTTCAAATGTGGTCAAAAACACCTCCGGATCATCCTCTCCCGTCATTTTTGTCAGTAAACGGCTCACACCAAAGGATGCGGTATTATTGTAACCACTTGCCTCATTGGTCTGCGGACGTTGCTGTATTAATGTCTCTATTTGCTGTCGAAAACTCTGCTCTTGCTTCTGCAACAGGTCTATGAAGCGGGGTTCAGATCGCTGCTGGGCTTGTTGCTGAGCTTCCAGACTCTGCAGGTGAGCTTTCTGCTGGGCTGCAAGGCTCTTTTGTAAAGCCGCATTTGTTTGCTGCTGATTTGCATTTGCTAGAGCCAGCTGTCTCAGTATCTCCTCCATGCTGGCCTTAAAAAAAAAAATGCCAAAATTCTCCACCAACTGTGAGGGGGTTAGCTCGGCAGCGGGTGTGTGTGACCCCCTGGATGGGTTCACAACACAAAGTCAGGCACAGCAGACAGCGTTGTAGGTGCAAAAAAACAAAAGATGCGGTTTATTTATGCTACATGCAGTGAAACATATAACAGCCAAACAAAAATAAAACATGAAAATAAATCCTGGTCAGCTTGACCTCTAATTACACACATGGATTCCCTGTCTAACAACTGAGTGCAGCCTTGTGCAGCACCAGTCCCTGTCTCTGTCTCTGTTGTAGAGGTTTGCCACACAGGCGTTACCTCACCGCACAGAACAGGTGTCACACTCCCCAGTCTTTACAAACACAAAACTGGTTCCAGGATGGAGCATCTCCCTAAGCATGCTGGGGTTTTTGTAGAGGTCTTAATGAGCCCACTTACTTCAGCTGGGCTCATTAACTCTTCCCCTCTAGTTGTACAAGTCTGCATAAAGCCTGAATCTAGGACACACATATTTCCCATCCTGGATACAACCAGGTGACTTTACCTGCGTGCTGCCACACTAGATACACCACATCTATGGGCCTTCCTTTATCTAGATACACCACGTCTACGGGCCTTCCTTTATCTAGATACACCACGTCTACGGGCCTTCCTTTATCTAGATACACCACGTCTACGGGCCTTCCTTTATCTAGATACACCACGTCTACGGGCCTTCCTTTATCTAGATACACCACGTCTACGGGCCTTCCTTTATCTAGATACACCACATCTACGGGCCTTCCTTTATCTAGATACACCACGTCTACGGGCCTTCCTTTATCTAGATACACCACGTCTACGGGCCTTCCTTTATCTAGATACACCACGTCTACGGGCCTTCCTTTATCTAGATACACCACGTCTACGGGCCTTCCTTTATCTAGATACACCACGTCTACGGGCCTTCCTTTATCTAGATACACCACGTCTACGGGCCTTCCTTTATCTAGATACACCACGTCTACGGGCCTTCCTTTATCTAGATACACCACGTCTACGGGCCTTCCTTTATCTAGATACACCACGTCTACGGGCCTTCCTTTATCTAGATACACCACGTCTACGGGCCTTCCTTTATCCAGATACACCACGTCTACGAGGCTTCCTTTATCCAGATACACCACGTCTACGGGCCTTCCTTTATCCAGATACACCACATCTACGGGCCTTCCTTTATCTAGATACACCACGTCTACGGGCCTTCCTTTATCTAGATACACCACGTCTACGAGCCTTCCTTTATCCAGATACACCACGTCTACGGGCATTCCTTTATCTAGATACACCACGTCTACGGGCCTTCCTTTATCTAGATACACCACGTCTACGGGCCTTCCTTTATCTAGATACACCACGTCTACGGGCCTTCCTTTATCTAGATACACCACGTCTACGGGCCTTCCTTTATCTAGATACACCACGTCTACGGGCCTTCCTTTATCTAGATACACCACGTCTACGGGCCTTCCTTTATCTAGATACACCACGTCTACGGGCCTTCCTTTATCTAGATACACCACGTCTACGGGCCTTCCTTTATCTAGATACACCACGTCTACGGACCTTCCTTTATCTAGATACACCACGTCTACGGGCCTTCCTTTATCTAGATACACCACGTCTACGGGCCTTCCTTTATCTAGATACACCACGTCTACGAGCCTTCCTTTATCTAGATACACCACGTCTACGGGCCTTCCTTTATCTAGATACACCACGTCTACGAGCCTTCCTTTATGTAGATACACCACGTCTACGGGCCTTCCTTTATCTAGATACACCACGTCTAAGGGCCTTCCTTTATCTAGATACACCACGTCTACGGACCTTCCTTTATCTAGATACACCACGTCTACGGACCTTCCTTTATCAGTCATTCTGTCCTCTGATAACCATGGAGGGGCTTCCTGTGACGTGTCATGGAGGATAAACACTGCAGTTTTGGTGACTGAAGCCCCCCGATTCCCTTGTGAAGGGTACAGGTCAGCACAGAAGATATAGTCACATGACAGGAGGAGGCGTTGTAGGATAGTGGGAGGAGTCACAAGATGGTGGGATGGGCCCAATAACATTGAATAGGGGTATTATTGGACAGGTCAGTAAAACTCTGAAGGTCATGTCGGCATCCGGGGCGCATTTCGAGTGAACCAAACCGCATATCACCGCAGCGCCGTCTGGCTCGGCGCCATAAAAAAGTAAAAATCAGGGACGCCTTTCTCTGTTTCTCGCAGGTAATGATGACCAATAAAATGAATGGGCGGAGCTACCCGATATCACAGATCTGAGCTCCTCCTTCTCCACTGCACATCACAGTCCTCAAACCCTCCCCCACCCCCCACCACACTACTAACCGCCTCCCACCTGCCATATAGACCAATGACAGCAGAGCGGAGCCATGTCATATGACCACGCCCAGTTTAGGCTCTTCACCCATGTGATTGGCTGTGTCCAATCACAGCTGATCCCATGTAAACAAGGAAATAAAATATATAAAAAAGGGGCGGTCTTTTTTAGTTTTTTTATTATTTTAGAAAAGATAAAACCCCGCCCAACGGTGATTAATTATCACCAAGAGAAAGTTCTATTTGTGTGAATAAAATGTGTAGAGTTTTGTATGACCGTGTAATTGTCACTCAAAGTGCGACCGCCATGAAAGCTGCAAATTGTGCTGGGCAGGAAGGCGGGGGTGGGGGGGTCTGGATGGAGGGTGGGAGCTGCAAGATAGTGATTGGCTGCTTGGATGAAGGGCGGTCCTAGCAACCAATCACTTGCTTGATAACCTTGGGCAGCTCCCGCCCTCCATCCACAACAGTCCTCCCTCCCGCTGTCAGCTCTGTGAGGAATACTGAGTGACGATTGGTGGAAGAAAAGGCTCCTAAATGCTGTGACAGCTGAGACTCCTCCCACAGTCTGCCATCTAGTAATGCCTGATAGAGGAGTCACACCACGGGGGGAGGAGTCACACCACGGGGGGAGAAGTCACACCGCAGCGGGAGGAGCCACACCGTGGGGGGAGGAGCCACACCACGGGGGAGGAGTCACACCACGGGGGGAGGAGTCACACCGCGGCGGGAGGAGCCACACCGCGGCTGGGTGGAGTCACCCCGCGGCTGGGGAGAGTCACCCCGCGGCTGGGGAGAGTCACCCCGCGGCTGGGGAGGGGTCATCCCGCGGGGGGGTCACACTACAGGGGGAGGAGCCATACTACGGGGGGAGGAGCCACACCACGGCTGGGGGGAGTCACACCACGGGGAGTCACACCACGGGGAGGAGGAGTCACGGGAGGGTGGGGAGAATCACACCACGGGGAGGAGGAGGAGTCACGGGAGGGTGGGGGGAGTCAGTGGATGGTGGGAGGAGTCACGGGATGTGGGAGGAGTCCCTCGATGGTGGGAGGGGCCACACGATGGTGGGAGGAGCCACACGATGGTGGGAGGAGTCCGTTGATAGTGGGGGAGTCACGGGATGGTGGGAGGAGTCATGGGATGGTAGGAGAAGCCACGCAATGGTGGGAGGGGTAACGGGATATTGGGAGGAGTCAGTGAATGGTGGGAGGGCCACAAGATGGGAGGAGTCCATTGATGGTGGGAGGGGTCACGGGTTGGTGGGAGGAGACGGTGGGAGGGGTCACAGGTTGGTGGGAGAAGACAGGAGATGGTGGGAGGAGTCACGGTATGGTGGGAGGAGTCACGGTATGGTGGGAGGAGCCACAGCAGCCTAGAGGCGATTCAGTTCGCATTGTGCGCTATATAAGTATTTCATTCATTCATTCATTCAGGATTGTGTGAGGAGCCACGCGATGGGAGGAGGAGACAGGGGATGGTGGGATGACCAGGGGATGGTGGGAGGAGTCACGGGATGGTGGGAGGAGTCAGTGGATGGTGGGAGGAGCCACAGGTTTGTGTGAGGAGCCACGCGATGTTGGGAGGAGCCACGCGATGTTGGGAGGAGTCAGGGGATGGTTGGAGGAGTCACGTGATAGGAGGGGTCAGTGGATGGTGAGAGGAGTCACGGGATGGTGGGAGGAGCCACGTGATGGGAGGATTTAGTGGATGGTGAGAGGAGTCACGGGATGGTGGGAGGAGTCGTGGGTGGAGTCACACACTGGAAGATGTCACAGGATGTGGGAGGAGCCACACAGTGGTGGGAGGAGTCAGTTGGTGGTGGGAGGAGTCAGTGGATGGTGAGAGGAGTCACTGGATGGTGGGAGGAGCCATGTGATGGGAGGATTCAGTGGATGGTGGAAGGAGTCGTGGGAGAAGTCACGGGATGTGGGAGGAGTCAGTTGGTGGTGGGAGGAGTCAGTTGATGGTGGGAGGAGTCACAGGGTGGTGGGAGGAGTCACACGATGATGACAGCAGTCAGTGGATGGTGGGAGGAGCCACGGGGTGGTGGGAGGAGTCACGCAGTGGGAGGAGTCAGTTGATGGTGGGAGGAGTCACTGGGTGGTGGGAGGAGCCACATGATGGTGGGAGGAGTCAGTGGATGGTGGGAGGAGCCACGCGATGAGAGGAGTCAGTGGATGGTGGGAGGAGTCACATGATGGTGGGAGGCGTTACGGGATAGTGTGAGGAGCTATGCGATGGAGGGAGGAGTCACTGGATGGTGGGAGGAGACAGGAGATGGTGGGAGGAGTCACACAATGGTGGGTGGAGTCACACGATGGGAGGAGTCAGTGGGTGGTGGGAGGAGTCACTGGATGGTGGGAGGAGTCACACAGTGGGAGGAGTCAGTGGATGTTGGGAGGAGCCACGCCATGGAGGGCACCTGATGTAAGGGGCACTGTTATGGGGCACCTGATGTAAGGGGCACTCTGTTGGGGGCACCTGATGTAAGGGGCACTCTTATGGCGGCACCTGATGTAAGGTGGTTCTATTACTTACAATGTGGATGTGATTGGCTGACGTTTGTGTTCTTTCTTTGTCTTCCATCTTGTTTCGGGTACAGATAGTTGTTGGTGGAAGGACGGAATAAAAGGGTCCAGCCAGTGAAGGGGGAAGAGCTCAGAGTAATGGAGAAGAGGAGTGTCCTGCAAGGCAGAATCCGGGGCTCAGAGAAGACCGCTCACCATCAACATCTCCAAGGCCAACACACCACTGGAAGCTCTGAGGATCAGCACTAAACAGCTGCCCCGCTAGGAGGTAAAGCCTAACCTACTAACAATGTCTTTGCTACAAGTCACCCCCCAGTATCTGCTGATACCCCACATAGTTACAGGTCACCCTCCATTCTACCCATACTCTAGGCCACCCTCTGGCCCAGTCTGTAAATACTACAGATCACCAGTTATCAGGACCATCAATAGGGGGTACAGGCAGCACTTCCCATTGGGTCAGCAGGTGGTGGAACAGAAGCTGTCTGTGGATAGGTGGGGGCTGTCAGGTCAGCTTTCCAGTGCCCCATCATTTCTAATGGCAGCCCAGTCTTCGTCCGGAGGGTTCAATATTGAGTTTGCCCTTTGCAGCTATAACAGGTTCACCTCTTCTGGAAAGGCCGTCCACAAGGTTTAGGAGGGTGTCTATGGAAATGTTTGACCATTCTTCCAGAAGAACTTTTGTGAGTTCAGGCACTGATGTTGGACGAGAAGGCCTACCTCGCAGTCTCCGATCTAATTCATCCTAAAGGTGTTCTATGGGGTTGAGGTAAGGACTCTGTGCAGGCCAGTCAAGTACCTCCACTCCAAACTCGCTCATCCATGTCTTTATGGACCTTGCTTTGTGCACTGGTGAGCAATCATGTTGGAACAGGAAGAGGCCGTCCCCAAACTGTTCCCACAAAGTTGGGAGCATGAAATTGTCCAAAATGTCTTGGTATGCTGACGCCTTAAGAGTTCCCTTCACTGGAACTAAGGGGCCAAGTCCAACCTCTGAAAAGCAACCCCCCCACCATAATCCCCTCTCCGACACCATAATCCCCCCTCTGACACCATAATCTCCCCTCCCCCCACTCCATAATCTCCCCTCCCCCCACTCCATAATCTCCCCTCCCCCAACTCCATAATCTCCCCTCTGACACCATAATCTCCCCTCCCCCCACTCCATAATCTCTCCTCCCCCCACTCCATAATCCCCCCTCTGACATCATAATCTCCCCTCCCCCCACTCCATAATCTCCCCTCCCCAACTCCATAATCTCCCCTCTGACACCATAATCTCCCCTCCCCCACTCCATAATCTCCCCTCCCCCCACTCCATAATCTCCCCTCCCCCAACTCCATAATCTCCCCTCCGACACCATAATCCCCCCACTCCATAATCCCCCCTCCCCCCACTCCATAATCCCCCCTCCACCAATTGGTTTGGACCAGCGCACAAAGACATTAATGGCTGTGTGTTGAGTTATTTGGAGGGGACAGGAAATGTACACTGTTATACAAGCTGTACACTCACTACTTTACATTTTAGAAGAAGAAGAAATGTCACTGAGGGGTGTACTTACTTTTGTCACATACTGTATATTTACCTAGAAAAATGGTGAGGTGTTCTATACTTATTTTACCCGCTGCTACCCACCTCAATACCAGGCACTTACACCCCCTTCCTGTACACACCAATTTTCAGCTTTCAGCGCTCTCACAGTTTGAATGACAATTACTCATACAACACTCTACCCATATGAAACTTGCGTCCTTTTTTCCACACAAATAGACCTTTCTTTTGGTGGTATTTAATCACTAGTGGGGTTTTTATTTTTGTGCTATAAATTAAAAAAATTTGTTTCTGTCATAAAATTTTTCTAATTAGTAATTATGGGGGGTGTGGGGTGTATGGAGGTGGGAGGTATGTACATGAGGGGTGCGGAGTGTACGGAGGTGGGAGGTATGTACATGAGAGGTGCGGAGTGTATGGAGGTGGGAGGTATGTACATGAGGGGTGTGGAATGTATGGAGGTCGGAGGTATGTACATGAGGGGTGTGGAGTGTATGGAGGTAGGAGGTATGTACATGAGAGGGGTGTGGAGTGTATGGAGGTGGGAGGTATGTACATGAGGGGTGTGCAGTGTATGGAGGTGGGAGCTATGTACATGAGGGGTGTGGAGTGTATGGAGGTCGGAGGTATGTACATGAGGGGTGTGGAGTGTATGGAGGTAGGAGGTATGTACATGAGAGGGGTGTGGAGTGTATGGAGGTGGGAGGTATGTACATGAGGGGTGTGCAGTGTATGGAGGTGGGAGATATGTACATGAGGGGTGTGGAGTGTATGGAGGTGGGAGGTATGTACATGAGATGGGTGCGGAGTGTATGGAGGTAGGAGGTATGTACATGAGGGGTGCGGAGTGTACGGAGGTGGGAGGTATGTACATGAGAGGTGCGGAGTGTATGGAGGTGGGAGGTATGTACACGAGGGGTGTGGAGTGTATGGAGGTGGAAGGTATGTACATGAGAGGGGTGTGGAGTGTATGGAGGTGGGAGGTATGTACATGAGGGGTGTGGAGTGTATGGAGGTGGGAGGTATGTACATGAGAGGGGTGTGGAGTGTATGGAGGTGGGAGGTATGTACATGAGAGGGGTGTGGAGTGTATGGAGATGGGAGGTATGTACATGAGAGGGGTGTGGAGTGTATGGAGGTGGGAGGTATGTACATGAGGGGTGTGGAGTGTATGGAGGTGGGAGGTATGTACATGAGAGGGGTGTGGAGTGTATGGAGGTGGGAGGTATGTACATGAGAGGGGTGTGGAGTGTATGGAGATGGGAGGTATGTACATGAGAGGGGTGTGGAGTGTATGGAGGTGGGAGGTATGTACATGAGGGGTGTGGAGTGTATGGAGGTGGGAGGTATGTATATGAGGGGTGTGGAGTGTATGGAGGTGGGAGGTATGTACATGAGGGGTGTGGAGTGTATGGAGGTGGGAGGTATGTATATGAGGGGTGTGGAGTGTATGGAGGTGGGAGGTATGTACATGAGAGGGGTGTGGAGTGTATGGAGGTGGGAGGTATGTACATGAGAGGGGTGTGGAGTGTATGGAGGTGGGAGGTATGTACATGAGGGGTGTGGAGTGTATGGAGGTGGGAGGTATGTACATGAGGGGTGTGGAGTGTATGGAGGTGGGAGGTATGTACATGAGGGGTGTGCAGTGGACTGGTATGTCCCTGCACAAAATGACATTTCTAAAGGAATAAAAGTCATTTAAAACTGCTTGCGGCTTTAATGTAATGTCTGGTCCCGGCAATATGGATGAAAATCATTGAGAACAAAGGCATGGGTACCCCGCCCCCAAGCCCATTACCAGCCCCTTTGGGTCTTGTATGGACATTAAGGAGAACCGCACACCCAAATTATAAAAAGGAAAGGCCTGAGGCCCCCAGGCCCTATATACTCAGAACAGCAGTATACAGGCGGTCCAAACAAGACAGGGACTGTGTAGGTTTGTTATTAAGTAGAATCTGTTTGTAATTTTTAACTGGTACATTTTTAAAGTGTAGCTCCAGCCAAAAAATCTATTTTTAAGCTTTTTGGAAAACATAGGGAAGGGTTATCACCCCTGTATAATTTGTTTTGCTGTCTGTGCGCACCTGTTCAGAAGATTTCACCTCACTTTCTGTCCCAATGACAATTGGATTGTTAAAATTTGGGTTTTTTTGTGAAAGAAGGAACTCTTACAGGAGAGAATTTCCCTTCCTAGGGGTAGATTTCCTCTCACTTCCTGTTGTCTCCTTCTGTTTGAAAGTAGGAGTTGTTTGTAAGTTGGATGTTTGAAAGTAGGGGCCTGCTCTATATACTCAAAATATAAACGCAAAAATGTGGGCCTTAGGTGTTGGTGTTGCCACAACACTGTAATCCCTCACAGTTACTCTGGGTGGGCGCAGGAACGGGCCCTGCTGTGAAATATTAGATCAAGAATTGTAATTACATGCCCCTGAACAGGGGCAGAAAAATTGGGCCTTAGGCACTGGTGCCACAACACTGCAACCCCTTACAGTTACTCTAGTTGGGGCACAGGAATGAGCCCTGCTGCAAAGTATTGCATCAAAAATTGGCCTGTGACCAATTATGGCTCTCTTCGCTGACGCCGCTGTGAGTGGCCAAAGCATGCGGGTCATCGTGCATGCTTGGCCAATCATCAGCCAGCAATGCACTGCTATGACGCAGTGCATTATGGGCCGTGACACGCCGCTCTAATTTGGCACCAACGGACCATAATGTTCGATCTTCCTCTTGAAATCGAAGCTCATCCCTAGTGGTGAAGTATGGGGCAAGATTCCTCACCCTGCTGCCATTCCTCATTATATTTCTTAGAAAAAAGAAGAAAAAAAACACATACAAAGACAATTAAGGTGCGACCAATCTTTATTGGAGATAAATCTATAGATGGAAATGATTGTCGGGCTTCGGAGAACAGTGACGGTTGACCTAGGACTCCTCAAAGGCAGGGCCTTTTTACACTAAGCCTAAACCTTAAGATGATTCAGAGGAAGGCGAAAACCCCCCCGGCCAGATGGGCTCCAAGGGGGGGAAAAATTCCTTCCTGACCCCCTAAGGCGATCGGATTGTCCCTGAATCATCAGTCTAGGGTGCCCAGTTCATCTCATATAGAGAAAAAAACCATACATAGAACCATACAGAACATATGTATTGCAGGTATGTATGCAATAAAACACACCTACCTGCTTGTTCACAATCATCTTTGGGGCTCATTCAGAATATATGCATTGAGCATCCGCACAGATCAGCGCCCCCACACTGATCAGTGCCTCCGCCCGCCGCACCGATTCCTTATGTTTTCTGTGCCCAGCCCCCTACAGGAGGACTGGTGGTACCCCCTTATTGGTGGCCCTGGTGGTGGTATGTAGACATGCTGTGTATGATGGTATGCATGGTGCTATATACGCAGGTATGTATGCAATAAAACACACTTGCATGCTTGTTTACAATCATCTTTGGGGATCATTCAGAATATATGCATTGAGCATCCGCACAGATCAGTGCCTCCCCCACTGATCAGTGCATCCGCCCGCCGCACCGATTCCTCATGTTTTCTGTGCCCAGCCCCTACAGGAGAACCAGTGGTACCCCCTTATTGGTGGCCCCGATGGTGGTATGTTTGGTACTAGGTAGGCATGCTGAGTATGGTGGTATGTATGGCCCTATGTATACATTCTATGTATGGTTCTATGTATGGTGTAGGGAGATCATTGCCAGTGTGCCACAATTATCTCACTCAGTACTGCTTGTGTTACCGTCTCACAGCAGGCAAATCTCTTTTGAGGTCAAATACCCTCGGTTGGTGGTGACGAGGCTCTTCCTTCAAATGGTGATGAGGAGGCCCTCTATTAATGTCATTGCCCCTCGGATGGTGGTGACGAGGCTCTTCCTTCAAATGTTGCTGACGTGGCCCTCTGTTAATGTCATTGCCCCTCGGTTGGTGGTGACGAGGCTCTTCCATCAAATGGGGCTGACAAGGCCCTCTGTTAATGTCATTGCCCCTTGGATGGTGGTGACGAGGCTCTTCCTTCAAATGGGGCTGACGAGGCCCTCTGTTAATGTCATTGCCCCTTGGATGGTGCTGACGAGGCTCTTCCTTCAAATGGGGCTGACGAGGCCCTCTGTTAATGTCATTGCCCCTCGGTTGGTGGTGACGAGGCTCTTCCTTCAAATGGGGCTGACGAGGCCCTCTGTTAATGTCATTGCCCCTCGGTTGGTGGTGACGAGGCTCTTCCTTCAAATGGGGCTGATGAGGCCCTCTGTTAATGTCATTGCCCCTTGGATGGTGCCGACGAGGCTCTTCCTTCAAATGGTGATGAGGAGGCCCTCTGTTAATGTCATTGCCCCTTGGATGGTGCTGACGAGGCTCTTCCTTCAAATGGGGCTGACGAGGCCCTCTGTTAATGTCATTGCCCCTTGGATGGTGCTGACGAGGCTCTTCCTTCAAATGGGGCTGACGAGGCCCTCTGTTAATGTCATTGCACCTTGGATGGTGCTGATGAGGCCCTCTGTTAATGTCATTGCCCCTTGGATGGTGCTGATGAGGCCCTCTGTTAATGTCATTGCCCCTTGGATGGTGCTGACGAGGCCCTCTGTTAATGTCATTGCCCCTTGGATGGTGCTGACGAGGCCCTCTGTTAATGTCATTGCCCCTTGGATGGTGCTGACGAGGCTCTGTGTTAATGTTATTGCCCCTCGGATGGTGGCGACGAGGCTCTGGGTTGATACTGGTTTTCCAGTGGTGAGTATTAGGCCACTGGCTGCAATTCACATTCTCGCTCAGGTAGGAGAAGCCCTCAAATCTCTCCTGCCGGTGTGGAACCTCATCTCTCCCAAAGTCTTCATTTTTAATGAAAGCATCCCCTGGAATTCCTTCCCCCAGGTCTTCCTCATGCATCTGGAAAGAGAAAAAAGTATTTTGTCAATGTTTCTGATCGATAGGGAAATAATCCCTAGAAATCCCCCCATTGTGCTGGGACTCCTCCCGTATACTTACATGTCGATTTGGAAATGGTGGGCGTGAGTTCCCTTTCTCTAGCTCCTTCCAGTCCACCTTGCTGAAGTAGGGGTGTTCTCTGATGTCTCTTACTAGACTCATCCGCAGCTCTTGGTCTTTACATAGGAACTGTAAAAAGGAACAAAATATAATAAGATACACTGGAATAACATGAACAATCTATGAACAATGTAATATTTGATTCTGATTCTCTCTATTATTTTGCCTTCTGACCTGCTACTACATCCTGATTGGATTGGATGGTAGCATGGGGTCTTATTTGTGTCATATTAGTTCAGAATAGTTATTAAAGGAAAGAAACATCAGATATTTTGCAATTAAATGTGAATTAGGAATGTATTAAAAAAGAGATTTCTATGAAATCTGCACCTGCCATGATTTTTCTTATGACTCTGGCAGTCCCAGGGGAGTTCTATATGTTGTCTGTGCACGGAATGTCCCCAGAAATTGAATTCAATGTGTGCGATTGGCCCCATCACTATCCAATGGAACCACCCGGACCGTAAATTAAAAAGGGCTGCTTCTTTCCTTATGACAGGGGAAGGCAGATCCTTCCATTAAGCAGTCAGCTTGCTGAAAGTACAGCTATGACCTCCATCGATATGTGATGGTAAGAAGGTGGAACCATGTTTAATAAAATCCTAATAAGATATAATGTATGCAACAGGGAAAGAACATTGTCACTTAAAAGGTGTAAAATTTCTATGTATACTTACCATCTCTATGACGTCACGGAGATACGGGTTCATGCTATCTGGATAATGCGGTTCCCTTGTGGTCACGATCTTCACTTCTTCCTCTGCGGACTCCCTGCCGGTCAGAAATGGATGTCTGCCGAAAGCCATCTTATACACGATTATTCCCAGAGAGAAATAATCAGCCGCTCCGAAGTATGGAATGTTTTGAAGGGCCTGTAGAAACATAAAGAGAAAAAGAAGGATGAGCTGATTGTTGGGTAGAGGACGGAGACGACTCAATGCTGATATATGGGATCTATGAATCCTCCCAGGACTCCTAAAATTGTGCTCAAAAGACCTCAAACCAAGGCGGAGCTTGTGAATATTGGAGGTGGGGCTTTAGGTCTCACAGAGACACAAAAGGAAATTGGCTGAAATCTTCCAAATTGAGGTAAATTTCACCAGAACAGGTGTGCCCGTTGAAGGTTTCTCCTCCCCTCGTGTTCTGGGGAAAGATCTAAAACTCTAACTTTCTTTCTCAATGACAATGGTCACCAATACAAACCAATGGGGACAAATACCCCTGGAATATTGTTCCAGCCTGGAAACCCACTGAAACCAACCAGGTCACCAGTAAAGAAATTCTTAATTTAGTGAAAAATTACCTCCCTTTAGCTTATCTCTATATCCCATTATAACAAATATTACAATTAGGTCTAATATCAGGTGGAAAGCAAGTATCTTACCTCTGGCGACAAGTACCCTGGTGTTCCCGATTGTCCTTGAATCCTGCTGGACTCCGTGACGCCCATACGTGCCAAGCCGAAATCGGCTATTTTGATGTGTCCAACGTTATCCAAAAGAATATTTGCAGGCTTGAGGTCTCTGTGGATGATCTCCCTAGAATGCAGAAACTGCAGACCACAGATCATTTCTGCTATGAAGTATCTGATGGGGGAAAGAGATAGAGGAATTAGCATCACAAATCATCACAGAGTAATGAAATCTAAAGATGAAATGACTTCCCCCTGTAATACATAGGGGTTTGGATGGACGAGGCTCAGGTGAAGGGGCTGACTACATCACTGGCTGTGGTCAGTCACCCCCGACTCCAGAGTGACCCGTTCATTGATCTTACCTTATGGTGCCCCCAGGAAATGGAGCTACTGCCATGGCACTATGGAGATCCCCTCTGGTCACACATTCCAGGACAAAGGCGAGATGATTCTGTGTGAACACAAGAGATAAAGTTTACATTATAGACATGCAGGATTTCATTTTGTGGAGGAATAGACAGACACACTTAATTTAGGAAAACCGGACAGAGGAACTAAGTAGGCCGCCATTACTGGACTGTTCTTATTGCAATGCTACTTCTGTCTGGTCTGGTAAAGAAATTGGAAGGTGAAAAGACTTACCTTTGTCTGGAACGTTCCAAACAGATGTGTAATAAATGGACACTCCCTGGCTACTTTCAGCACGTCACGTTCTAAGAAAACCATATCACTATCGTCTTCATAATGAATAAATTCTGTCTTTTCCACAAGTTTAACCGCCAGCTTCTGGTCAATGGCGGGATGAGAGGCCAAGATCACCTGCGAACTGGCCCCCTTTCCAAGGACTCCATAACAGGTCATGTGTTCAAAGGAGAGTACACATGACTGGTCCTTGGTGACCACGCTGGATGGTACTTGTGAGGCGATCTCATGGTGTGTGCTGCGGATGGATGGATTGTCTAGGTCGCACTCTGGGGGAGTAGCCACGTCTTGGTCGCACTCTGGTGGAGGGGCCACGTCTTGGTCGCACTCTGGTGGAGGGGCCACGTCTTGGTCGCACTCCGGTGGAGGGGCCACGTCTTGGTCGCACTCCGGTGGAGGGGCCACGTCTTGGTCACACTCCGGTGGAGTGGCCACGCCTTGGTCGCACTCCGGTGGAGTGGCCACGCCTTGGTCGCACTCCGGTGGAGTGGCCACGCCTTGGTCGCACAGCGGTGGAGTGGCCATGCCTTGGTCGCACTCCGGTAGAGTGGACACGTCCTGGTCGCACTCCGGTGGAGTGGACACGTCCTGGTCGCATTCCGGTGGAGTGGACAGGTCCTGGTCGCACTCCGGTGGAGTGGCCACGCCCTGGTCGCACTCCGGTGGAGTGGCCACGCCTTGGTCGCACTCCGGTGGAGTGGCCACGTCCTGGTCGCACTCCGGTGGAGTGGACACGTCCTGGTCGCACTCCGGTGGAGTGGACACGCCCTGGTCGCACTCCGGTGGAGTGGACACGTCCTGGTCGCACTCCGGGGGAGTGGCCAGGTCCTGGTCGCACTCCGGTGGAGTGGCCAGGTCCTGGTCGCACTCCGGTGGAGTGGCCAGGTCCTGGTCGCACTCCGGTGGAGTGGCCAGGTCCTGGTCGCACTCCGGTGGAGTGGACACGTCCTGGTCGCACTCCGGTGGAGTGGCCAGGTCCTGGTCGCACTCCGGTGGAGTGGACACGTCCTGGTCGCACTCCGTTGAAGTGGACACGTCCTGGTCGCACTCCGGTGGAGTGGACACGTGCTGGTCGCACTCCGGTGGAGTGGCCAGGTCCTGGTCGCACTCCGGTGGAGTGGACACGTCCTGGTCGCACTCCGGTGGAGTGGACACGTCCTGGTCGCACTCCGGTGGAGTGGCCAGGTCCTGGTCGCACTCCGGTGGAGTGGCCAGGTCCTGGTCGCACTCCGGTGGAGTGGACACGTCCTGGTCGCACTCCGGTGGAGTGGACATGTCCTGGTCGCACTCCGGTGGAGTGGCCAGGTCCTGGTCGCACTCCGGTGGAGTGGACACGTCCTGGTCACACTCCGGTGGAGTGGACACGTCCTGGTCGCACTCCGGTGGAGTGGACACATGCTGGTCGCACTCCGGTGGAGTGGCCAGGTCCTGGTCGCACTCCGGTGGAGTGGACACGTCCTGGTCGCACTCCGGTGGAGTGGACACGTCCTGGTCGCACTCCGGTGGAGTGGCCAGGTCCTGGTCGCACTCCGGTGGAGTGGACAGGTCCTGGTCGCACTCCGGTGGAGTGGACACGTCCTGGTCGCACTCCGGTGGAGTGGACACGTCCTGGTCGCACTCCGGTGGTGTGGCCAGGTCCTGGTCGCACTCCGGTGGAGTGGACACGTCCTGGTCGCACTCCGGTGGAGTGGACACGTCCTGGTCGCACTCCGGTGGAGTGGCCAGGTCCTGGTCGCACTCCGGTGGAGTGGCCAGGTCCTGGTCGCACTCCGGTGGAGTGGCCAGGTCCTGGTCGCACTCCGGTGGAGTGGCCAGGTCCTGGTCGCACTCCGGTGGAGTGGACACGTCCTGGTCGCACTCCGGTGGAGTGGACACGTCCTGGTCGCACTCCGGTGGAGTGGACACGTCCGGGTCGCACTGTGGTGTGCAGTCAATACCGCGTACACCTACAATAAAAAAAGAGAGGAATTAGATTTAGCACCTTCACCTACATTTCATATATTTTTCTTTGTAGAACATCAAATTATGGAGAGAAGAGATGAAAACGCTGGTGCCAGAGACCATGAATAAACTCTACAGGACAGGGACACAAGGAGGACTAATGTTGTACTTTGTATAAAAATGCTGGTTGCCTGCCACTCATCCCGACCCACTGGCTGGCAATAATGGCATGAAAAATCAGAGGGGCTGGTTGTACCCAGCCCGTAATCCGCCTGCCCATACATGGTTAGAATCTTGGCTGGTCCTTGCTTAGCCGGGTGAGATTGGAAGTGTCTATGGCCGGCTTTAGGAGCGCAGACACTTCTAATGACAACACTTGGGGTAAAGGCATAGTGCATATTAAAATGCTGATGGATAATGAATTAGTGCGGTTTTATTTGTGTTGGTTTTGTCCGTCTGTCTGGCCTTGTTTACAAGGGTGATGAGGCCCATATAACATGAACGGGACGTTTCTACAACATCTGTATCTTCCAGGTGCTGCATGTAGGCAGTCCATTGACAATGAGTAGAACGCACAGCTGCACGCACGCAGCCACTATACCACTACGGGAGGTTTATGCTTTGCGCCTGGGTGTTAGCGGTACTGGCACTAACCTAGCGCTGCCTGGAGCGACGCAGACCCTGACCCTAAAACCTAATTGATATCACCCGCCGGGTGATCAGGGGGTTAAACCTTTATTGGGTAATAAATGGTGGGTGCCCTGATGCTATAAAAAACAAACTAACCAGAGTCACCCGTAACACTTATACGGTGATCAGTGGTGAAAGGGTTAACTAGGGGCAATCAGGGGGTTCAAATTTTTATTAGGTAGTATATGGGGGTCCCTGGCGCTATATAAAAACCTGACGGGGAACCTAAATAACTAACTGGCTAACCAGCGTCACCAGCGACACTTATACTGTGATCGCTGGTGAAAGGGTTAACTAGGGGCAATTGGGTAGTATATGGGGGTACCTAGCACTATAAAAACCTGGCGGTGAACCTAAAAAAATAACTAGCTACCTAGCGACACTAATGCAGCGATCAGAAAAATGATCGCTTAGTGACACTGGCAAAAGGGGGTGAAAGGGTTAACTAGCAGCAATCAGGGGGTTAAAACCATTATTGGGTAGTATATCGGGGTACCTAGCGCTATAAAAACCTGGCGGTGAACCTAAAAAAATAACTAGCTACCTAGCGACACTAGCGACACTGATGCAGCGATCAGAAAAATGATCGCTTAGTGACACTGGCAAAAGGGGGTGAAAGGGTTAACTAGCGCCAATCAGGGGGTTAAAACCATTATTGGGTAGTATATCGGGGTACCTAGCGCTATAAAAACCTGGCGGTGAACCTAAAAAAATAACTAGCTACCTAGCGACACTAATGCAGCGATCAGAAAAACGATCGCTTAGTGACACTGGCAAAAGGGGGTGAAAGGGTTAACTAGCGGCAATCGGGGGTTAAAACCATTATTGGGTAGTATATCGGGGTACCTAGCGATATAAAAACCTGGCGGTGAACCTAAAAAAATAACTAGCTACCTAGCGACACTAGCGAAACATGCAGCGATCAGAAAAACGATCGCTTAGTGACACTGGCAAAAGGGGGTGAAAGGGTTAACTCTAGGGGCAATCAGGGGGTTAAATCTTTATTGGGGGGTGGTGGGGGCTACCCTGGACCTAACACTAACTGTCCTGACAGTTTTTACTGTCACAACTGACACTGAATGCAGTGATCAGTAAATAAATGATCAATGCAATCAGTGACACTGTGACTGGGGGGGAGGGGGGGCGGGGTTTGTGTGCCTGTGTGTACCTACATGTCAGTGTAGTGTTGGTGCACACTTACTTTTTGTCTTCTCCTCGTAGTCCGGTCAAAAAGACTGCCCCGAGGAGAATGACATCACTTTCTCCTTCCTGTGTAAACAATACACAGTGGGAGGAAGCTTCCCATTGGCCAGGAGCGATCCAGAGGGGGTGGCCGAAAACCAACGGCCATCCCCTCATCACGGATCGCTCCTGGAGCGAACCGGACCGTGGTATCCAGCGGGAGGGGGTCCGATCGGACCCCCCACCCGCTGGAAGGCAGGCACGTACATGTACGTGCTTGTGCCTGCCTGTGCCATTGTAATGACGTACATTGGCAATACGACGGTCCTTAAGTGGTTAATTCATAAACCGAAGCAGAGAAAACACAGCTTACTATGCTTCAGTTATGAATGAACACAGTGAGTGATCAGTACCGATCACTCATTGTGTTCATTTAGAAAAGTAAGGGCTGGTAAATGACATATTTACCAGCCCCTTTATCTGAAGATCCTCCAGTCAGCGGGAGAGAAGAGGAGGGAAGCCAGCAGCGCTGTGGGGGGGGGGGTTATTGCTTTAATTGTTTTTCTCATGTCTCATGTCTGAGTTTTGCCTAAGGCCTCACAAAGCCTAGAGCCGCCTCTGGGGGCGGCATTATCTGCACTGCCCATGGGGGGGGGGGGGCATTATCCGCACTGCCCATGGGGGGGGCGGCATTATCCGCACTGCCCATGGGGGGGGCGGCATTATCCGCACTGCCCATGGGGGGGGCATTATCCGCACTGCCCATGGGGGGGCGGCATTATCCGCACTGCCCATGGGGGGGGGCGGCATTATCAGCACTGCCCATGGGGGGGGCGGCATTATCCGCACTGCCCATGGGGGGGGGGCGGCATTATCCGCACTGCCCATGGGGGGGGCGGCATTATCCGCACTGCCCATGGGGGGGCGGCATTATCCGCACTGCCCATGGGGGGGGCGGCATTACCTGCACTGCCCATGGGGGGGGCGGCATTATCCGCACTGCCCATGGGGGGGGCGGCATTATCCGCACTGCCCATGGGGGGGCGGCATTATCCGCACTGCCCATGGGGGGGCGGCATTATCCGCACTGCCCATGGGGGGGGCATTATCCGCACTGCCCATGGGGAGGTGGCATTGGGGGGCACTGAACCAATTGGCACCTTTGTTTTGTTTTTTGTGGGTTTACAACCACTTTAAATATTGCTTATAAATGTGTGTTTATTAGGATTGTACAATAAGTACATGGGTTGTGTGTATGTCAGGGGTTGACAAATTTGCTTTGAATTTAGGAGCCAGTTTTTGTTTTTCTAGAGTGGTATGGATTGTCAGCTCCCGGGGTAAGGCCACTCATTTTCACCCCCTATCCCTAACTCACAATGGAGCACCCAGTCAATAACTCCATTGAAACGCTGGTACATCAGGGTTATGGGCTGACCAGAAAGAGAGTAAGGCTGGCAACAGATGGAACTGGCTGGCACTGGCAGGTGGCACTGGTTGGCATTGGCAGGTGACACTGGTTTGGAACTGGCAGGTGACACTGGTTTGGAACTGGCAGGTGACACTGGTTTGGAACTGGCAGGTGACACTGGTTTGAAACTGGCAGGTGACACCGGTTTGGAACTGGCAGGTGGCACTATTGGCACTGATTGGCAGGTGGCACTGGTTTGGAAGTGGCAGGTGGCCCTGGTTGGCGGTGGCACTAGTTGTCACTGGCAGATGGCACTGATTGGTGGTGGCACTGGTTGGTGTTGGCAGGTGGCACAGATTGGCGGTGGCGCTGGCAGGTGGCACTGGCAGGTTTCACTCGGAGCACTCTGTTACTGAAATGTAACAGAGGAGCTGTCAGAATTGAGCTTAAAGCAGAGCTCCACCCTAAAGTGTACCTTCCGCTCATTGGAACCCTCCCCCCCTCCGGCGCCACAATTGGCACCTTTCAGGGGGGAGGGGGGTGCAGGTACCTGTACAGTACAGGTATCTGCACCCACTTCCAGCGTAGATTCTGCAGAATCCACGCCCCTTTCCGAAGGTCCCCCACTGCCTGCTGGGAAACACACGGATCCCAGAGACAGCGGGGACCATTCTTATTGCGCAGCGCGACTCGCGCATGCGCAGTAGGGAACCGGGAAATGAAGCCGAAAGGCTCCACTTCCTGATTCCCATACCCAAGATGGCGGCGGCAGCACCCGAGAGACGATCGAGAGATCGGCTTCGGGTGCCGACATCGCGGGCGCGCTGGGCGGGTAAGTGTCATTATTTTAAAAGTCAGCAGCTGCAGTATTTGTAGCTGCTGACTTTTAAAAAGAAAAAATGGCGGACTCCCGCTTTAATATCGGAATGGGCGGGACCCGGCCGGGGTGTGAAGCTGACCAGTAACAGAGAGGCGGTGTAGTGTCATATTTTGCTCCCCATCATACAATGTTCCGGAAGTGACGCTGCGGCCAGAAATTTAGCACTGCGCATGCGCCATGCGTTCCAAACACTTGCGCCATGCGTTCCAAATGATTTGCGACAATGCAGACCAGTGAAACCGTCAGATAATGTCAGAGAAGTGAGGGGAGGTAATCCCCTCCCTGAGCCACAGTTACCCGCTCTCTCTCCGCCGCTCTCCGCTCTGTCTAAAGTTAATGTCACGATTACCTCCCCTCACTCCCGTGACATTATCTGACGCTTTCACTGAACTACATTGTCGGAAATCCTCTGGAACGCATGGTGCAAGCATTTGGAACGCATCGCGCATGCGCAGTGCAAAATTTCCGGCCGCAACGTCCCTTCCGGAGCGTTCTATGATGGGGAGCAAAATATGACACTACAGCGGATATGTCAGATTTGAGCTTGAGTCGAGGTGGGCGGGCCCCGCTCGGGGGGGGAGGGTCCCGGCCGGGTGGGCGGGACTCAGCAGCTATCAAACACCGGCCAACGATTGGGCTGCTTAAGAAAAGAGGCGCGGCCACATACACGTAGCGGCCCGCCCAGATTCCATTGGCTGGTGTTTGATAGCTGCTGGGTCCCGCCCACCCTGGCCGGGTCCCGCCCACCCCGGCCGGTTCCCTCCCACACAGACATAAAGCTGAAATCTCTCCTTTGCTTGTCAGTGTCACACACAGTGCGCAGCCGCAGAGTGTGGAGGAGGGGGGAGGGGGGGCAGTCATTGTTAATAGTGATAGTGAGTGGGCTGGTGGCAGCTTAGGCGCCAGGTTGTGATTTCTGGTGGCATTGGTGACCTGGCGCCTGGGGTTTGTGGAGCCCTGGTGTATGTCTTGTGTTGATTGTAACTAAAAAATGTCATAAAAAAGGACTTGATTTAAAAAATATGAAAAAAAACATATGTACCTATGGGAATGTGACCCCAAAAATTTTTTTGGGAAAAAAAAAAAAAAATTATGAAAAAAAAAAAATTTTTGAAAAAAAAAATTTTTTTGAAAAAAAAAAAAATATGAAGAAAATAATATATTTTGAAAAAAAAAAGTGAAAAAAAAATTTTTTTGGAAAAAAAAAAAAAATAATTTATAAAAAAAAAAAAATCTTTGAATAAAAACACTTACCAATCTCAGTGTCTGTATCCCGGTGATGTTTATTGGCTTTACAGCCGGAACCGAAACATCGAACGACGGCTCTGAAACAGCCGCGCACAAACGCTCGGGTCCTCTTCAGCTTGGAGGGCTTTTTGGTTGGGGTATCTGCAGGCTGGTCACTGACACCTCCTACCATGGCCCTTCCTTTGCTGGGTTTCTCTTTGATGTTTTTCAGAGAAACAATCTGATTACATTTAAATCGGTTCATTATTAAGAATAAAGAAACTCGCTTTAAATGTATGACAACAAATATTGCAATGAAATTGAATTGACCGAAATCAAATCCAATAATATCACAAGGTATCTCTCAGGAGAGATAAAAGCCAACCTCACTTGTCAGTGGACAGTCAACTTCTGATGAATTCTGCCCCAGCGTCTGAATATATAGGGGGACTCAGCCAATGAAATCACAGCGACTTTGGCTCAGCCAATCACAGCGACTTTGGCTCAGCCAATCACAGCGACTTTGGCTCAGCCAATCACAGTGACTTTGGCTCAGCCAATCACAGTGACTTTGGCTCAGCCAATGAAATCACAGTGCAGTCATGTGACTTTTTTTTTTTGAAAAATTAACTGACGATTTTTCTTAAAGGAGCCAGTATACGGATGTAATAGGGATATACGGCTCCTGGAAGAACATGTTATTGTGAATGAGATTTAACCCTTACAGTCCCATGGCTGAAATAAAGATCTCTATTATGATAACATTGTGAA
Source organism: Lithobates pipiens (assembly GCF_037356315.1). Taxonomy (NCBI): domain Eukaryota; kingdom Metazoa; phylum Chordata; class Amphibia; order Anura; family Ranidae; genus Lithobates; species Lithobates pipiens. The sequence continues at coordinate 517,761 of NW_027507871.1, read as the reverse complement.
TGGAGCCTTAGAAATCCTCTCCGCACATCAAATCTTTTCATTTCTTTTATTTTATCATTATTACACACCAATTATTTCTCCATGAGGGGGGGAGGGGTGATGAGCCTCACGCTGCTCCCCGGGGCCGCCCGCCGTGTGACGATCCGTACCGCGCTCTACCAACCAATCACAATTGATAACGGAAGTGACGTTCAGTCGCAGCCATCTTACTATACCCCGCACTCCTCTATAGTAAGCATACACTGAGAAGGCGGACATCTTGTTACACCCACCGGAGTTTGATGCATAAATAGAGTATTTAGAAATCGGAATGTTTGGATGTTACATTTTAAAAGCCGCGGCAAACCTGCCCACCTCACACGTTTACTAATGTGACAGAAAACTCTGAGTTCAGTCCGTGGGATTTCACCATATAACCTCCGATTTTGTGTTTTATAAAAAGTGTAAAATGCAAAACTCCAGCGGGTGTAACAAGATGTCCGCCCCCCCCCCCCCCTTCTCGGTCTATCCTCACAGTGGAGGAGTGCGGGGTGTAGCAAGATGGCGGCGACGGATCGTCACTTCCGTTACTAATTCTAAGGGGTCGCGGAATCTGACGGAACACCGGAGCCAGCGCTGCAGCGGTCAGTCCGCCCGATTCTCTTGTATGAAATCTTCACTCTCCACCCTTTGTCTCTCAGCTCCTCCCCTATCACACAGGCTCCACCCTCCTCGCACTCATCTCCGTGGTAACCGTACACTGCAGGGGGAGGAGATAAGAGACACAGCCCCACCCCTCATTCCTCCTCTCTGTTTACTAATATGGAGGCGTCCAATCAGCGGCGGGACAAGTGACCAGCAAGGAAGGTGGGGCCGGTAGCGGAAGGGGCGGGGCAGGGATTGAAACGCACAGTGTCTGGTAGTCATGATCATCTCTCGCCAGGTGAGACCCCGAAGTATCGAGGGGGAGGGGGAGTGTCCACTATAGAGGGTCCCCCTCCCCCAACACACACAGAGGACCAATCATAGGCTGAGCTCTACGTGTCGGTGCTCTTCGATGAGGTGGGGGTGTATTTCTCGGAGGGGGAGGGGTGTAATGAGGAGTATTGATGGGAGGTTCTCTGTCACTCTTCAGGTGTCGGTGCTCTTCGATGAGGTGGGGTGAATTTCTCGGAGGAGGAGGGGTGTAGTCTGGAGGAGTATTGATGGGATGTTAGGGGATGGGATGTTGTTAGGGGGCACACTTTAGTGGCACTGGTAGGTGACACTGATGAGGCATGGGTAGGGGGCACACTTTAGTGGCACTGGTAGGTGACACTGATGAGGCACGGGTAGGGGGCACACTTTAGTGGCACTGGTAGGTGACACTGATGAGGCACGGGTAGGGGGCACACTTTAGTGACACTGGTAGGTGACACTGATGAGGCACGGGTAGGGGGCACACTTTAGTGGCACTGGTAGGTGACACTGATGAGGCACGGGTAGGGGGCACACTTTAGTGACACTGGTAGGTGACACTGATGAGGCACGGGTAGGGGGCACACTTTAGTGGCACTGGTAGGTGACACTGATGAGGCACGGGTAGGGGGCACACTTTAGTGGCACTGGTAGGTGACACTGATGAGGCACGGGTAGGGGGGCACACTTTAGTGGCACTGGTAGGTGACACTGATGAGGCACGGGTAGGGGGCACACTTTAGTGGCACTGGTAGGTGACACTGATGAGGCACGGGTAGGGGGCACACTTTAGTGGCACTGGTAGGTGACACTGATGAGGCACGGGTAGGGGGCACACTTTAGTGGCACTGGTAGGTGACACTGATGAGGCACGGGTAGGGGGCACACTTTAGTGGCACTGGTAGGTGACACTGATGAGGCACGGGTAGGGGGCACACTTTAGTGACACTGGTAGGTGACACTGATGAGGCACGGGTAGGGGGCACACTTTAGTGACACTGGTAGGTGACACTGATGAGGCACGGGTAGGGGGCATACTTTAGTGGCACTGGTAGGTGACACTGATGAGGCACGGGTAGGGGGGCACACTTTAGTGGCACTGGTAGGTGACACTGATGAGGCACGGGTAGGGGGCACACTTTAGTGGCACTGGTAGGTGACACTGATGAGGCACGGGTAGGGGGCACAGACTAGCGGCACTGGTAGGTGACACTGATGAGGCACGGGTAGGGGGCACACTTTAGTGGCACTGGTAGGTGACACTGATGAGGCACGGGTAGGGGGCATACTTTAGTGGCACTGGTAGGTGACACTGATGAGGCACGGGTAGGGGGCACACTTTAGTGGCACTGGTAGGTGACACTGATGAGGCACGGGTAGGGGGCACACTTTAGTGGCACTGGTAGGTGACACTGATGAGGCACGGGTAGGGGGCACAGACTAGCGGCACTGATGGGCACATATTGGGACCGATGTCCCTGTAACAGAAGCTGGTTACTGGCTGCTTTATTTTCTCCTTCCGCTGATTGTGAGAATAAAAAAGCAGATAATCGGCTTCTGTTTACTTCTGTGATCAGCTGTTGGCTGAGAGCTGATCATGTGATAAAGTGCCGCAGCGATTGGCTCTTTACCCTGTTCTGTGATCAGCTGAGTGGGAAGAACTCGATGATTGGAGAGCGCGCCGCAGGGGGCACGTGAGCGGCACCATCACGGGAGGACATCTGTGGTCTCCCTCCCACCACCGGAAGGCCGCGCTGTAACAGTCTTTCTATAGCGCCGGTGGAAAGTAGTTAACGGCTTGCCGACCAGCCGCCGCGGTTGTACTGCGGAAACGCGGCTCTGCGAATCGCCGTCATGTTACGTTGCTTCCATATTCAGCCACTAGGGGCGCGCGTGCTCGTCCATGAAACCGATGCCATCACCCGGAGAACAGCGATCTGTGTGTTTCTTATCTGAGGGGAGAAGAGACAGATCATCTGTTCACACAGAGTATGAAGAGCCATCTGTCATCTCCCCTACACAGTCCCCTCCCCCCCTTCAGTTAGAACATGTAGTAGAGGACGCATTAACCCCTTGATCGCCCCCTAGTGTTAACCCCTTCCCTGCCAGTGACATGTTTACAGTAATTGATGCATATTTATAGCATTGATCGCTGTATAAATGCCAATAGTCCCAAAAAATGTGTCAAAATTGTCCGACGTGTCCGCCATGTTGCCGTCCCGGTAAAAGTTGCAAGTCGCCGGCATTACTAGTAAAAATAATAAAATAATAAATATGCCATAACTATCCCTATTTTGTAGACGCTTTACCTTTTGCGTAAACCAATCAATATACACTTATTGATTTTTTTTTTCTACAAAAATATGTAGAATACATGTCGGCCTAAACTGGGGAAAAAATATTTTTTATATATCTTTGGGGGATATTTATTATAGCAAAAAGTAAAAAAAACATTGCTTTGTTTTATTTTTTGTTTTCAAAATTGTCGCTTTTTTTGTTTATAACGCAAAAAAGAAAAAATGAAGAGGCGATTAAATACCTCCAAAAGACAGCTCTATTTGTGGTGGGGGGGGGGCATTTATTTATTTATTTATTTTTGGATGCTACGTCACCCAACTGCATAATGGTCAGTTAAAGCGACGCAGTGCTGAATTGCAAAAAGTTCTCTGGTCAGGAGGGGGGGTAAAATCTTTCGGGGCTGAAGCGGTTAAAGTGGTTGTAAAAAGAAAAAGCACCTGGGTGCAGCAGCCCCCTCCTTATACTTACCTGAGCCAGTAATGTGCAGGAGGTCAGTGGCTCTCCCGGGTCTCTTCTCATTCATTGGCTCTGTATACTGTCAATCTGAGATAATGAGAGGGGGGGGGGCTGAGCTGCACTCTGTGACTGGGCACACCGAGCAATAACTTGGGATGGAGCCCTGCTCAGGTGCCCCCCAGAGCAAGCAGCTGGGAAGGTCTGTAATTATGAACTGGTAATAACGGGAAGAACTACTCATGAAAGAGACCTTTCAGATGGTGAGTTGGGCGGGGGGCGGTAAAAACAGGCATCTGATGTAGTTTTGCAGTCTGGATGTTTGGGACTGAGCAGTATAGAGGTATATAGTGTAAGCTTTGTGCTGTCAGTGTGATCTCCCGCCCCGGGATTGGAGAGGTCTGTGCTGCTCACATAACATTGTCTCGCCTCTTCTGGCTGATTTCTGAGGTGCTGCGGCCCGATTCCTCCCATGATCACAATTAGGGTTGTCACCTTTTCTTCACCTCAAACCCAAACACTTGATCGGTGCACACCAATTTTTATTATAGTATAAACTATAGATATATTTTGGTATTAAATAATATTTCTAATCATATGAAGTTAATAACAAGAGTCCCCCTTTACGTCAGAGTCCACGGAGTCCCCCTTTATATCTGAACTCACAGAGTTCCCTTTCACTCTAAGGGGGGACTCTGCAGACTCTGATGTAAGGGAGAATTCTGGGGACTCTAACATAAGGGATGCTCTGGGAACCCTGATTTAAGGGGGGACACTGAGAACACTGATGTATGGAGAGAACCCTGATTTACCTTAGTGTACTCTCTCAGAGGCAGGAGAGAGAAGGGGTAGACTTCAGACACGGAGGGATGGTGAGCTCACTCACCCTTTGGAAGTCAGCACCTCTCATCCAAATGTATCTGAGGCTGCTGGGCTTCAAATTTTCGGCCCCCACTTTCCTTTTTCTGAGGCACAGCACCAGGCATTGGAATGTGGGCAGACAAAGAGGAGTAGGGGGTGGGGGGAAGAGGTGCAGATTGAGCCCTCTCTCCTCTCCTGTCTGTGTGTGTTTTGTTGGGGAAGAGGGAATTGTTAGTGCTGGCTTTGGGCTGTGTGAAAGAGAGTGTTACAGACACTCTCAGCTTAGACAACTGCAGCCAGCAACCCAGCTGGGAGGCCATAGTACAGTTTAAATAATGTGTCTGGGTCTCAGACAGTCTGAAACCCGGACACATGATTCCAAACCCGAACTGTCCGGGTGAATCCTGGACAGGTGGCAACCCTAATCACAATAGTCTCTCTAGGGCTGAAACAACTAATCCATTATGAAATGAATCGATTCCTATTTTCATAATCGATGAATCGGCCGGTAACCTAATGGGTTAAAAAAACCTAAAATGAGCCCTTTATAATACAAAGATAGCAAATAATCGCTACTATAAATATTCCTGTCACTGTTCTAAAGTAAAAAATGAACCCCTTTCAGTAGTGATTATCGGCTTTTTCTACTATAAAGGGCTCATTTTAGTTTTTTAGTTTTTAACCCCATTATGTTACTAAACGCGTTAGACCCGGTTCACATCTATGCGTTTTTGGTGCTTTTTGCAGAAATGCACTGCAGTTCATTTCCATGGTTTCCTATGGGACACGTTCACATCTGAAAGGGGCGGGGACTTTTAAACGCAAAATAATGCTTTATTGGTTCAATATACTTCAATGGAGAAGCTGCAGAAAAGCGTGTCATGTGTTTTTGCAGCAATTTGTGTGCCCAAAAAAAATGTAAAAATACAAATTGCAGAAAAATCACGTGCGCAAAAATCAAAACGCACAGCAAAAGGCACTGCAGAAACAGATCAAAAGCAAACTGCATAGGTGTGTACCGAGCCTTGTGCTGACCACACCGATCAATTTTCAGATGAGAATATTCAGACTAAAAATCTTTCTACATTCGCTGAATGAAAGAATTTTGTTTGAAATTTTCACTTGTTTTTAAAATGAAGGTAATATCTGAATGAAAACCACATCCACTGTCTGAAAATTCCTTCCACTAAGACCTTTTCTGTTATTTCTACATTTTCCCCTCACTGTGGTTGAAAATGAACGTCAATTTGATCCACTTTTTTTTTTAAGGTTATTAAGCGATTAATCGGCCAACTAATGGATGGTGAAAATAATGGTTAGTTGCAGCCCTAATTCTCTCCCAGTGTTGCTGGGAGAAACCTTGAAACACAACGTACATCCTCCAAGCTAATGAAGCCAATCCTCTTTTATTCACAGATGTGTCCATCACCAACGTTCGCCATCCCAGCTTCACCATTCATGCAGAAGTTTGCTTATGGAACCCGTGTCAGCGTTTACCTGATGAAAAGGTCAGCTCAGCATTCATCATCTTGTTTTGTCGGAGAATAAAGGTGGGGGGAGGGGGAGAATGTTCCAAAATAGATGACAAAGTAGGACGTGTTACTAGTCAGCAAATCTAGGACAGGTAAGTCCTGCATATTGGTGACTACATATCGGAAGTGAAGGCCGGGTTCACACTTGTGGGAATTGGATGAGGGTTTCCCCGCATCCATTTCACATGACGGGAGAGTGTGACCGGCTGTCATTGGAGCCGCTTCACACATCTCCGGGGCGGCTACAGAGCGCACTGCAGAAGGGTCCGGTGTGTCTTTGGCTGTTTTCAGGTCTGAATTGAGGCAAAATTCTGCCCCCCCCCCCCCATAAAAAACGGAGAACAGGGGCGCTCCACAAACCGTGTCAACCCAGCCTTAAATCGGAGCTCCGCCCAAAAGGGATGTACTGCTTTTACCACCCCCCATTACCTAGTTTCAACAGGTTCCTGCACCCACTTCTGCTTGGGCAGAAGTTCTCACCCCTCCCCCCTGCGATTTTCTGGGAAACGTCACAGGTCCCAGAAGATTGCATGACCTGTGGAGAGGCAGCCGCCTTTTCCAGGCTTTACTGTCTCAGGGCCGCTCTGTGCAGTTAAGTAGTATAACATGTTCTTCTAAAGTCTGTGGTTTTTTGTTTATTGAAAAACATAATTTTAAGGTTCAAAGCAAGTTTCTCGGCCCCCTAGTATTTCTGGCTATGGCCAATGTAAGTAAGGGCTAATCATTTATGTAGAATTTACAGAAGCAGCTGGGACTGGTGTCTAGCTATGGGGAGGAGTGGAGGATCAGCCCTGCTTTAACCACTTAAGGACCGCCTCGCGCCAATATATACGTCGGCAGAATGGCACGGCTGGACACAATCACGTACCGGTACGTGATTCTTTAAGTGCCCAGCCGTGGGTCGGGAGCGCGCGGCTGGCTCCCGACCCGGTCCTGTGATCTGTGGCCGCGGGACCAGCGGACCCAATCGCCGCTGGTGTCCCGCGATCGGGTCACAGAGCTGAAGAAGGAGGAGAGGTCTGTGTAAACAAGCCTCTCCCCGTGCTTCCCTGAGGGGCTGTCACCGATCGTCTCTTGTTCTGGGCGCGTCTCCGATCTCAGTAAAGAAACATCGGCTCTTTACCCATGTGATCAGCTGTGTCCAATCATATGTAAACAAGGAAATGGCAGTTATCTGCTTGACTCTCTCACTGAAAGAGTGGGAGGAGAGAGCCGATCAGCAGCATTTCCTCACAGGGGAGACCTGTACATATCATCGGTGCCGCCCCATCTGTACCCCATTGGTGCCGCCTCATCTGTGCCCCATCGGTGCCACCTCATCTGTGCCCCATCGGTGTCGCCTCATCTGTGCCCCATCGGTGTCGCCTCATCTGTGCCCCATCTGTACCCCATCGGTGCCGCCTCATCTGTACCCCATCGGTGCCGCCTCATCTGTGCCCCATCTGTACCCCATCGGTGCTGCCTCATCTGTACCCCATCGGTGCCGCCTCATCTGTGCCCCATCTGTACCCCATCGGTGCCGCCTCATCTGTACCCCATCGGTGCAGGAGAAAAATGACTTATTTACAACATTTTCTAACAGAAACAGACTTTTTTTTGTTTGTTTGTTTTACAATATTTGGTCTTGAGTATTGAGGTGGTTAATGGCCCCTTTTCATATCCACCAAATCCTCTACAATTCTGCGGCAGTGCTTAGTATTATTCTTAAAATCAATTCCTGTGTCCCCATGGAGCTCCTTGGATTTCAGGCCCCTAAATGTGTCACATCTTCTTCTGTCTAATGGACAACGAAGCTCTTGATTCGAATGTCAAATGCTAGTTTGTACTGGTCCGAGGAGCTGGCATTTTACAGCTGTGTGATGGGAGGAAGATGATTTTCTTTTTCTTTAAACTCCCATCAAGTAGGGCTATGTGGTAGACTTTAAATTCTGATTCTGATTGTGCCGTCTGTAATCAATAACTGTTCATCTCCATTCTCTGTCCAGAGGAATCCTTCATGGATGACTTTGATGAGGGCGCTTATTACGAAGCTTTGGGCACGAGACCGGCACTTAACATGGACAAGCTGGATGAGTCCTACCAGAAGGTGATTGAATTGTTCTTCGTGTGCACCAGCGAGAACCCCAAGGAACGGCCTTCTGCACCTCCAATTGTGGAGGCCTTGGAAGCGCAGGGGGTCAAGTAGTCATTTAGAATTCTGTTTAAAGGTTTCTGTTGGAATGGTTTTAATGTTTTTAACTATGAGAAGGCAGCTTTGTGTTGCTGTAATGTTTTCTAGAATGGTAGATTAGAGCAATGGTGAGCTCTGCTCTTCATCAGAGGTACTAATGCTGCCATATGAGGCTAGAAGTAAACTCAGCAGTTATGTCCCACGTAGCAGGTCCCTGACATCATGTATGTCATTCCAATGTGAAAGTATTGCTGGCCTTGCTGTATATAGCACTGAGGCACACAAACCTACCTCTAGCCAATGATGGTGCCACCTTTTGGAGTCTTCCTGAAGACACTTCTGCTGCCCCCATCCATCATGGTCACATCCTATAAGGCACATGCCCAGCCCAGCTTTTATTTTAGAATAACTGTGGCAACCAGGTATTACAAGGGTGTTTGGGTGCTGGAGGTAGGGTTTGATTTGTACAAAACCTAAACGTGATACAAGGTGCACTTTCATATGGGGGGAAAGTGTAAATGGAGAGTTTACTTCCCACTTTACCTCCAGCAACCCCTTTGCAGTTCTCTACACATAACTGCAGCAAACAGCCCTCAAGTACCTATTGACTTATGTAAGCTGCCCTAAGGTCCTACCAGGCTGCTGTATGCCAGATACTTCTAGTTCTGAGCCATGGTTGGGATTTCTTTGTAAATCTGAGACATTGATTGGCTGCTCAGACCAAGGAAGATACTTTTTGGGCCTTTGCATAGCATAGAACCTGTTCCTCCTGCCCTACTAGAAGTATTAAAGAAAAAAGCTGGAGGGAGTTTGCTTGTAGGCACGGCCTGCTGTCCTCTCCAAGATGGCTGCCTGGAGCTCATAGCAGAAGATGATTAGTCTTTAGTAGGTTCCTGCTGGTGTTTTGTCAGATTAGGCGAACCGTCAAAGTGTAACGCAAGTGACGTTTCGTCGCCGCCATCTTGCTACACCCCGCACTTGTCCCTAGTGAGGATACGGTGAGAAGGGGGAAAGCAGACATCTTGTTACACCCCGTACTCCTCCACGGTAAGGATACAGTGAGAAGGGGTAAGGGGACATCTTGTTACACCCCGTACACCTCCACAGTAAGGATACAGTGAGAAGGGGGTAAGGGGACATCTTGTTACACCCCGTACACCTCCACGGTAAGGATACAGTGAGAAGGGGGTAAGGGGACATCTTGTTACACCCCGTACTCCTCCACGGTCAGGATACAGTGAGAACGGGTAAGGGGACATCTTGTTACACCCCGTACACCTCCACAGTAAGGATACAGTGAGAAGGGGGTAAGGGGACATCTTGTTACACCCTGTACACCTCCACGGTAAGGATACTGTGAGAAGGGGGTAAGGGGACATCTTGTTACACCCCGTACTCCTCCACAGTAAGGATAAAGTGAGAAGGGGGTAAGGGGACATCTTGTTACACCCCGTACACCTCCACAGTAAGGATACAGTGAGAAGGGGGTAAGGGGACATCTTGTTACACCCTGTACACCTCCACGGTAAGGATACTGTGAGAAGGGGGTAAGGGGACATCTTGTTACACCCCGTACTCCTCCACGGTAAGGATACTGTGAGAAGGGGGTAAGGGGACATCTTGTTACACCCCGTACTCCTCCACAGTAAGGATACAGTGGGAAGGGGGTAAGGGGACATCTTGTTACACCCCGTACACCTCCACAGTAAGGATACAGTGAGAAGGGGTAAGCGGACATCTTGTTACACCCCGTACACCTCCACAGTAAGGATACAGTGAGAAGGGGGTAAGGGGACATCTTGTTACACCCCGTACACCTCCACAGTAAGGATACAGTGAGAAGGGGGTAAGCGGACATCTTGTTACACCCCGTACACCTCCACAGTAAGGATACAGTGAGAAGCTGTAAGCGGACATCTTGCTACACCCCGTACACCTCCACGGTAGGATACAGTGAGAAGGGGTAAGGGGACATCTTGTTACACCCCGTTCACCTCCACAGTAAGGATACAGTGAGAAGGGGGTAAGGGGACATCTTGTTACACCCTGTACACCTCCACGGTAAGGATACAGTGAGAAGGGGGTAAGGGGACATCTTGTTACACCCCGTACACCTCCACGGTAAGGATACAGTGAGAAGGGGGTAAGGGGACATCTTGTTACACCCCGTACACCTCCACGGTAAGGATACAGTGAGAAGGGGGTAAGGGGACATCTTGTTACACCCTGTACACCTCCACGGTAAGGATACTGTGAGAAAGGGTAAGCGGACATCTTGTTACACCCTGTACACCTCCACAGTAAGGATACAGTGAGAAGGGGGTAAGCGGACATCTTGTTACACTCCGTACACCTCCACAGTAAGGATACAGTGAGAAGGGGGTAAGGGGACATCTTGTTACACCCCGTACACCTCCACAGTAAGGATACAGTGAGAAGGGGGTAAGGGGACATCTTGTTACACCCCGTACACCTCCACGGTAAGGATACAGTGAGAAGGGGGTAAGCGGACATCTTGTTACACTCCGTACACCTCCACAGTAAGGATACAGTGAGAAGGGGGTAAGCGGACATCTTGTTACACCCCGTACACCTCCACGGTAAGGATACAGTGAGAAGGGGGTAAGCGGACATCTTGTTACACCCCGTACACCTCCACAGTAAGGATACAGTGAGAAGGGGTAAGCGGACATCTTGTTACACCCCGTACACCTCCACAGTAAGGATACAGTGAGAAGGGGTAAGCGGACATCTTGTTACACCCCGTACACCTCCACAGTAAGGATACTGTGAGAAGGGGGTAATGGGACATCTTGTTACACCCCGTACACCTCCACAGTAAGGATACAGTGAGAAGGGGGTAAGGGGACATCTTGTTACACCCCGTACACCTCCACAGTAAGGATACAGTGAGAAGGGGTAAGGGGACATCTTGTTACACCCCGTACACCTCCACAGTAGGGATACAGTGAGAAGGGGGTAAGGGGACATCTTGTTACACCCTGTACACCTCCACAGTAAGGATACTGTGAGAAGGGGGTTAGCGGACATCTTGTTACACCCTGTACACCTCCACAGTAAGGATACAGTGAGAAGCTGTAAGCGGACATCTTGCTACACCCCGTACACCTCCACGGTAGGATACAGTGAGAAGGGGTAAGGGGACATCTTGTTACACCCTGTTCACCTCCACAGTAAGGATACAGTGAGAAGGGGGTAAGGGGACATCTTGTTACACCCTGTACACCTCCACGGTAAGGATACAGTGAGAAGGGGGTAAGGGGACATCTTGTTATACCCCGTACACCTCCACGGTAAGGATACAGTGAGAAGGGGGTAAGGGGACATCTTGTTACACCCCGTACACCTCCACGGTAAGGATACAGTGAGAAGGGGGTAAGGGGACATCTTGTTACACCCTGTACACCTCCACGGTAAGGATACTGTGAGAAAGGGTAAGCGGACATCTTGTTACACCCTGTACACCTCCACAGTAAGGATACAGTGAGAAGGGGTAAGCGGACATCTTGTTACACCCTGTACACCTCCACGGTAAGGATACTGTGAGAAGGGGGTAAGGGGACATCTTGTTACACCCCGTACACCTCCACAGTAAGGATACAGTGAGAAGGGGGTAAGGGGACATCTTGTTACACCCTGTACACCTCCACAGTAAGGATACAGTGAGAAGGGGTAAGCGGACATCTTGTTACACCCCGTACACCTCCACAGTAAGGATACAGTGAGAAGGCGTAAGCGGACATCTTGTTACACCCCGTACACCTCCACGGTAAGGATACAGTGAGAAGGGGTAAGTGGACATCTTGTTACACCCTGTACACCTCCACGGTCAGGATACAGTGAGAAGGGGGTAAGCGGACATCTTGTTACACCCTGTACACCTCCACAGTAAGGATACAGTGAGAAGGGGTAAGGGGACATCTTGTTACACCCCGTTCACCTCCACAGTAAGGATACTGTGAGAAGGGGGTAAGGGGACATCTTGTTACACCCCGTACACCTCCACGGTAAGGATACAGTGAGAAGGGGTAAGTGGACATCTTGTTACACCCCGTACTCCTCCACGGTCAGGATACTGTGAGAAGGGGGTAAGCGGACATCTTGTTACACCCTGTACACCTCCACAGTAAGGATACAGTGAGAAGGGGTAAGCGGACATCTTGTTACACCCCGTACACCTCCACAGTAAGGATACAGTGAGAAGGGGGTAAGCGGACATCTTGTTACACCCTGTACACCTCCACAGTAAGGATACAGTGAGAAGGGGTAAGCGGACATCTTGTTACACCCCGTACACCTCCACAGTAAGGATACAGTGAGAAGGGGTAAGCGGACATCTTGTTACACCCCGTACACCTCCACGGTAAGGATACAGTGAGAAGGGGTAAGTGGACATCTTGTTACACCCCGTACTCCTCCACGGTCAGGATACAGTGAGAAGGGGTAAGGGGACATCTTGTTACACCCCGTACACCTCCACAGTAAGGATACAGTGAGAAGGGGTAAGGGGACATCTTGTTACACCCCGTACACCTCCACAGTAAGGATACAGTGAGAAGGGGGTAAGGGGACATCTTGTTACACCCTGTACACCTCCACAGTAAGGATACAGTGAGAAGGGGTAAGGGGACATCTTGTTACACCCCGTTCACCTCCACAGTAAGGATACAGTGAGAAGGGGGTAAGGGGACATCTTGTTACACCCTGTACACCTCCACAGTAAGGATACAGTGAGAAGGGGGTAAGGGGACATCTTGTTACACCCTGTACACCTCCACGGTAAGGATACAGTGAGAAGGGGGTAAGGGGACATCTTGTTACACCCCGTACACCTCCACAGTAAGGATACAGTGAGAAGGGGTAAGCGGACATCTTGTTACACCCCGTACACCTCCACGGTAAGGATACAGTGAGAAGGGGGTAAGGGGACATCTTGTTACACCCTGTACACCTCCACGGTAAGGATACAGTGAGAAGGGGGTAAGGGGACATCTTGTTACACCCCGTACACCTCCACAGTAAGGATACAGTGAGAAGGGGTAAGCGGACATCTTGTTACACCCCGTACCCTTCACGGTCAGGATACAGTGAGAAGGGGTAAGGGGACATCTTGTTACACCCCGTACTCCTCCACGGTAAGGATACAGTGAGAAGGGGGTAAGGGGACATCTTGTTACACCCCGTACACCTCCACAGTAAGGATACAGTGAGAAGGGGGTAAAGGGACATCTTGTTACACCCTGTACACCTCCACGGTAAGGATACAGTGAGAAGGGGGTAAGGGGACATCTTGTTACACTCCGTACACCTCCACAGTAAGGATACTGTGAGAAGGGGGTAAGGGGACATCTTGTTACACCCTGCACACCTCCACAGTAAGGATACAGTGAGAAGGGGGTAAGGGGACATCTTGTTACACCCTGTACACCTCCACAGTAAGGATACAGTGAGAAGGGGGTAAGGGGACATCTTGTTACACCCTGTACACCTCCACAGTAAGGATACAGTGAGAAGGGGGTAAGGGGACATCTTGTTACACCCCGTACACCTCCACAGTAGGGATACAGTGAGAAGGGGGTAAGGGGACATCTTGTTACACCCTGTACACCTCCACAGTAAGGATACAGTGAGAAGGGGGTAAGGGGACATCTTGTTACACCCCGTACACCTCCACAGTAGGGATACAGTGAGAAGGGGGTAAGGGGACATCTTGTTACACCCTGTACACCTCCACAGTAAGGATACAGTGAGAAGGGGGTAAGGGGACATCTTGTTACACCCCGTACACCTCCACAGTAGGGATACAGTGAGAAGGGGGTAAGGGGACATCTTGTTACACCCCGTACACCTCCACAGTAAGGATACAGTGAGAAGGGGGTAAGGGGACATCTTGTTACACCCTGTACACCTCCACAGTAAGGATACAGTGAGAAGGGGGTAAGGGGACATCTTGTTACACCCCGTACACCTCCACAGTAGGGATACAGTGAGAAGGGGGTAAGGGGACATCTTGTTACACCCCGTACACCTCCACAGTAAGGATACAGTGAGAAGGGGGTAAGCGGACATCTTGTTACACCCCGTACACCTCCACAGTAAGGATACAGTGAGAAGGGGTAAGCGGACATCTTGTTACACCCCGTACTCCTCCACGGTCAGGATACAGTGAGAAGGGGTAAGGGGACATCTTGTTACACCCCGTACACCTCCACAGTAAGGATACAGTGAGAAGGGGGTAAGGGGACATCTTGTTACACCCCGTACACCTCCACAGTAAGGATACAGTGAGAAGGGGGTAAGGGGACATCTTGTTACACCCCGTACACCTCCACAGTAAGGATACAGTGAGAAGGGGGTAAGGGGACATCTTGTTACACCCCGTACACCTCCACGGTAAGGATACAGTGAGAAGGGGGTAAGGGGACATCTTGTTACACCCTGTACACCTCCACGGTAAGGATACTGTGAGAAAGGGTAAGCGGACATCTTGTTACACCCTGTACACCTCCACAGTAAGGATACAGTGAGAAGGGGGTAAGCGGACATCTTGTTACACTCCGTACACCTCCACAGTAAGGATACTGTGAGAAGGGGGTAAGGGGACATCTTGTTACACCCCGTACACCTCCACAGTAAGGATACAGTGAGAAGGGGGTAAGCGGACATCTTGTTACACCCCGTACACCTCCACGGTAAGGATACAGTGAGAAGGGGGTAAGCGGACATCTTGTTACACCCCGTACACCTCCACAGTAAGGATACAGTGAGAAGGGGTAAGCGGACATCTTGTTACACCCCGTACACCTCCACAGTAAGGATACAGTGAGAAGGGGTAAGCGGACATCTTGTTACACCCCGTACACCTCCACGGTAAGGATACTGTGAGAAGGGGGTAAGCGGACATCTTGTTACACCCCGTACACCTCCACGGTAAGGATACAGTGAGAAGGGGGTAAGCGGACATCTTGTTACACCCCGTACACCTCCACGGTAAGGATACTGTGAGAAAGGGTAAGCGGACATCTTGTTACACCCCGTACACCTCCACAGTAAGGATACAGTGAGAAGGGGTAAGGGGACATCTTGTTACACCCCGTACACCTCCACAGTAGGGATACAGTGAGAAGGGGGTAAGGGGACATCTTGTTACACCCTGTACACCTCCACAGTGAGGATACTGTGAGAAGGGGGTTAGCGGACATCTTGTTACACCCTGTACACCTCCACAGTAAGGATACAGTGAGAAGGGGGTAAGGGGACATCTTGTTACACCCCGTACACCTCCACAGTAAGGATACTGTGAGAAGGGGGTAAGCGGACATCTTGTTACACCCCGTACACCTCCACAGTAAGGATACAGTGAGAAGGGGGTAAGGGGACATCTTGTTACACCCCGTACTCCTCCACGGTCAGGATACAGTGAGAACGGGTAAGGGGACATCTTGTTACACCCCGTACACCTCCACAGTAAGGATACAGTGAGAAGGGGGTAAGGGGACATCTTGTTACACCCTGTACACCTCCACGGTAAGGATACTGTGAGAAGGGGGTAAGGGGACATCTTGTTACACCCCGTACTCCTCCACAGTAAGGATAAAGTGAGAAGGGGGTAAGGGGACATCTTGTTACACCCCGTACACCTCCACAGTAAGGATACTGTGAGAAGGGGGTAAGCGGACATCTTGTTACACCCCGTACACCTCCACAGTAAGGATACAGTGAGAAGGGGGTAAGGGGACATCTTGTTACACCCCGTACACCTCCACAGTAAGGATACAGTGAGAAGGGGGTAAGGGGACATCTTGTTACACCCTGTACACCTCCACGGTAAGGATACAGTGAGAAGGGGGTAAGCGGACATCTTGTTACACCCCGTACTCCTCCACAGTAAGGATACAGTGAGAAGGGGGTAAGGGGACATCTTGTTACACCCTGTACACCTCCACAGTAAGGATACAGTGAGAAGGGGGTAAGGGGACATCTTGTTACACCCCGTACACCTCCACAGTAAGGATACAGTGAGAAGCTGTAAGCGGACATCTTGCTACACCCCGTACACCTCCACGGTAGGATACAGTGAGAAGGGGTAAGGGGACATCTTGTTACACCCCGTTCACCTCCACAGTAAGGATACAGTGAGAAGGGGGTAAGGGGACATCTTGTTACACCCTGTACACCTCCACAGTAAGGATACTGTGAGAAGGGGGTAAGGGGACATCTTGTTACACCCTGTACACCTCCACGGTAAGGATACAGTGAGAAGGGGGTAAGGGGACATCTTGTTACACCCCGTACACCTCCACGGTAAGGATACAGTGAGAAGGGGGTAAGGGGACATCTTGTTACACCCTGTACACCTCCACAGTAAGGATACTGTGAGAAGGGGGTAAGCGGACATCTTGTTACACCCTGTACACCTCCACAGTAAGGATACAGTGAGAAGGGGGTAAGGGGACATCTTGTTACACCCCGTACACCTCCACAGTAAGGATACAGTGAGAAGGGGGTAAGGGGACATCTTGTTACACCCTGTACACCTCCACGGTAAGGATACTGTGAGAAGGGGGTAAGGGGACATCTTGTTACACCCCGTACTCCTCCACAGTAAGGATACAGTGAGAAGGGGGTAAGGGGACATCTTGTTACACCCCGTACACCTCCACAGTAAGGATACAGTGAGAAGGGGTAAGCGGACATCTTGTTACACCCCGTACACCTCCACAGTAAGGATACAGTGAGAAGGGGGTAAGGGGACATCTTGTTACACCCCGTACACCTCCACAGTAAGGATACAGTGAGAAGGGGGTAAGCGGACATCTTGTTACACCCCGTGCACCTCCACAGTAAGGATACAGTGAGAAGCTGTAAGCGGACATCTTGCTACACCCCGTACACCTCCACGGTAGGATACAGTGAGAAGGGGTAAGGGGACATCTTGTTACACCCCGTTCACCTCCACAGTAAGGATACAGTGAGAAGGGGGTAAGGGGACATCTTGTTACACCCTGTACACCTCCACGGTAAGGATACAGTGAGAAGGGGGTAAGGGGACATCTTGTTACACCCCGTACACCTCCACGGTAAGGATACAGTGAGAAGGGGGTAAGGGGACATCTTGTTACACCCCGTACACCTCCACGGTAAGGATACAGTGAGAAGGGGGTAAGGGGACATCTTGTTACACCCTGTACACCTCCACGGTAAGGATACAGTGAGAAGGGGGTAAGGGGACATCTTGTTACACCCTGTACACCTCCACGGTAAGGATACTGTGAGAAAGGGTAAGCGGACATCTTGTTACACCCTGTACACCTCCACAGTAAGGATACAGTGAGAAGGGGGTAAGCGGACATCTTGTTACACTCCGTACACCTCCACAGTAAGGATACTGTGAGAAGGGGGTAAGGGGACATCTTGTTACACCCCGTACACCTCCACAGTAAGGATACAGTGAGAAGGGGGTAAGCGGACATCTTGTTACACCCCGTACACCTCCACGGTAAGGATACAGTGAGAAGGGGGTAAGCGGACATCTTGTTACACCCCGTACACCTCCACAGTAAGGATACAGTGAGAAGGGGTAAGCGGACATCTTGTTACACCCCGTACACCTCCACAGTAAGGATACAGTGAGAAGGGGTAAGCGGACATCTTGTTACACCCCGTACACCTCCACAGTAAGGATACTGTGAGAAGGGGGTAATGGGACATCTTGTTACACCCCGTACACCTCCACAGTAAGGATACAGTGAGAAGGGGGTAAGGGGACATCTTGTTACACCCCGTACACCTCCACAGTAAGGATACAGTGAGAAGGGGTAAGGGGACATCTTGTTACACCCCGTACACCTCCACAGTAGGGATACAGTGAGAAGGGGGTAAGGGGACATCTTGTTACACCCTGTACACCTCCACAGTGAGGATACTGTGAGAAGGGGGTTAGCGGACATCTTGTTACACCCTGTACACCTCCACAGTAAGGATACAGTGAGAAGCTGTAAGCGGACATCTTGCTACACCCCGTACACCTCCACGGTAGGATACAGTGAGAAGGGGTAAGGGGACATCTTGTTACACCCCGTTCACCTCCACAGTAAGGATACAGTGAGAAGGGGGTAAGGGGACATCTTGTTACACCCTGTACACCTCCACGGTAAGGATACAGTGAGAAGGGGGTAAGGGGACATCTTGTTATACCCCGTACACCTCCACGGTAAGGATACAGTGAGAAGGGGGTAAGGGGACATCTTGTTACACCCCGTACACCTCCACGGTAAGGATACAGTGAGAAGGGGGTAAGGGGACATCTTGTTACACCCTGTACACCTCCACGGTAAGGATACTGTGAGAAAGGGTAAGCGGACATCTTGTTACACCCTGTACACCTCCACAGTAAGGATACAGTGAGAAGGGGGTAAGCGGACATCTTGTTACACTCCGTACACCTCCACAGTAAGGATACAGTGAGAAGGGGGTAAGGGGACATCTTGTTATACCCCGTACACCTCCACGGTAAGGATACAGTGAGAAGGGGGTAAGGGGACATCTTGTTACACCCCGTACACCTCCACGGTAAGGATACAGTGAGAAGGGGGTAAGGGGACATCTTGTTACACCCTGTACACCTCCACGGTAAGGATACTGTGAGAAAGGGTAAGCGGACATCTTGTTACACCCTGTACACCTCCACAGTAAGGATACAGTGAGAAGGGGGTAAGCGGACATCTTGTTACACTCCGTACACCTCCACAGTAAGGATACTGTGAGAAGGGGGTAAGGGGACATCTTGTTACACCCCGTACACCTCCACAGTAAGGATACAGTGAGAAGGGGGTAAGCGGACATCTTGTTACACCCCGTACACCTCCACGGTAAGGATACAGTGAGAAGGGGGTAAGCGGACATCTTGTTACACCCCGTACACCTCCACGGTAAGGATACTGTGAGAAAGGGTAAGCGGACATCTTGTTACACCCCGTACACCTCCACAGTAAGGATACAGTGAGAAGGGGTAAGGGGACATCTTGTTACACCCCGTACACCTCCACAGTAAGGATACTGTGAGAAGGGGGTAAGGGGACATCTTGTTACACCCCGTACACCTCCACAGTAAGGATACTGTGAGAAGGGGGTAAGGGGACATCTTGTTACACCCCGTACACCTCCACAGTAAGGATACAGTGAGAAGGGGGTAAGCGGACATCTTGTTACACCCCGTACACCTCCACGGTAAGGATACAGTGAGAAGGGGGTAAGCGGACATCTTGTTACACCCTGTACACCTCCACAGTAAGGATACAGTGAGAAGCTGTAAGCGGACATCTTGCTACACCCCGTACACCTCCACGGTAGGATACAGTGAGAAGGGGTAAGGGGACATCTTGTTACACCCCGTTCACCTCCACAGTAAGGATACAGTGAGAAGGGGTAAGCGGACATCTTGTTACACCCCGTACACCTCCACAGTAAGGATACAGTGAGAAGGGGTAAGCGGACATCTTGTTACACCCCGTACACCTCCACAGTAAGGATACTGTGAGAAGGGGGTAAGGGGACATCTTGTTACACCCCGTACACCTCCACAGTAAGGATACAGTGAGAAGGGGTAAGCGGACATCTTGTTACACCCCGTACACCTCCACAGTAAGGATACTGTGAGAAGGGGGTAAGCGGACATCTTGTTACACCCTGTACACCTCCACAGTAAGGATACAGTGAGAAGCTGTAAGCGGACATCTTGCTACACCCCGTACACCTCCACGGTAGGATACAGTGAGAAGGGGTAAGGGGACATCTTGTTACACCCCGTTCACCTCCACAGTAAGGATACAGTGAGAAGGGGGTAAGGGGACATCTTGTTACACCCTGTACACCTCCACGGTAAGGATACAGTGAGAAGGGGGTAAGGGGACATCTTGTTATACCCCGTACACCTCCACGGTAAGGATACAGTGAGAAGGGGGTAAGGGGACATCTTGTTACACCCCGTACACCTCCACGGTAAGGATACAGTGAGAAGGGGGTAAGGGGACATCTTGTTACACCCTGTACACCTCCACGGTAAGGATACTGTGAGAAAGGGTAAGCGGACATCTTGTTACACCCTGTACACCTCCACAGTAAGGATACAGTGAGAAGGGGGTAAGCGGACATCTTGTTACACTCCGTACACCTCCACAGTAAGGATACAGTGAGAAGGGGGTAAGGGGACATCTTGTTATACCCCGTACACCTCCACGGTAAGGATACAGTGAGAAGGGGGTAAGGGGACATCTTGTTACACCCCGTACACCTCCACGGTAAGGATACAGTGAGAAGGGGGTAAGGGGACATCTTGTTACACCCTGTACACCTCCACGGTAAGGATACTGTGAGAAAGGGTAAGCGGACATCTTGTTACACCCTGTACACCTCCACAGTAAGGATACAGTGAGAAGGGGGTAAGCGGACATCTTGTTACACTCCGTACACCTCCACAGTAAGGATACTGTGAGAAGGGGGTAAGGGGACATCTTGTTACACCCCGTACACCTCCACAGTAAGGATACAGTGAGAAGGGGGTAAGCGGACATCTTGTTACACCCCGTACACCTCCACGGTAAGGATACAGTGAGAAGGGGGTAAGCGGACATCTTGTTACACCCCGTACACCTCCACGGTAAGGATACTGTGAGAAAGGGTAAGCGGACATCTTGTTACACCCCGTACACCTCCACAGTAAGGATACAGTGAGAAGGGGTAAGGGGACATCTTGTTACACCCCGTACACCTCCACAGTAAGGATACTGTGAGAAGGGGGTAAGGGGACATCTTGTTACACCCCGTACACCTCCACAGTAAGGATACTGTGAGAAGGGGGTAAGGGGACATCTTGTTACACCCCGTACACCTCCACAGTAAGGATACAGTGAGAAGGGGGTAAGCGGACATCTTGTTACACCCCGTACACCTCCACGGTAAGGATACAGTGAGAAGGGGGTAAGCGGACATCTTGTTACACCCCGTACACCTCCACGGTAAGGATACTGTGAGAAAGGGTAAGCGGACATCTTGTTACACCCCGTACACCTCCACAGTAAGGATACAGTGAGAAGGGGTAAGGGGACATCTTGTTACACCCCGTACACCTCCACAGTAGGGATACAGTGAGAAGGGGGTAAGGGGACATCTTGTTACACCCTGTACACCTCCACAGTGAGGATACTGTGAGAAGGGGGTTAGCGGACATCTTGTTACACCCTGTACACCTCCACAGTAAGGATACAGTGAGAAGGGGGTAAGGGGACATCTTGTTACACCCCGTACACCTCCACAGTAAGGATACAGTGAGAAGGGGGTAAGGGGACATCTTGTTACACCCTGTACACCTCCACAGTAGGGATACAGTGGGAAGGGGGTAAGGGGACATCTTGTTACACCCCGTACACCTCCACAGTGAGGATACTGTGAGAAGGGGGTAAGCGGACATCTTGTTACACCCCGTACACCTCCACGGTAAGGATACAGTGAGAAGGGGTAAGCGGACACCTTGTTACACCCCGTACACCTCCACAGTAAGGATACAGTGAGAAGGGGGTAAGCGGACATCTTGTTACACCCCGTACACCTCCACGGTAAGGATACAGTGAGAAGGGGTAAGCGGACATCTTGTTACACCCTGTACACCTCCACGGTAAGGATACAGTGAGAAGGGGGTAAGCGGACATCTTGTTACACCCCGTACACCTCCACAGTAAGGATACAGTGAGAAGGGGTAAGCGGACATCTTGTTACACCCCGTACACCTCCACAGTAAGGATACTGTGAGAAGGGGGTAATGGGACATCTTGTTACACCCCGTACACCTCCACAGTGAGGATGCTGTGAGAAGGGGGTAAGCGGACATCTTGTTACACCCTGTACACCTCCACAGTAAGGATACAGTGAGAAGGGGTAAGCGGACATCTTGTTACACCCCGTACACCTCCACGGTAAGGATACAGTGAGAAGGGGTAAGCGGACATCTTGTTACACCCCGTACACCTCCACGGTAAGGATACAGTGAGAAGGGGGTAAGGGGACATCTTGTTACACCCTGTACACCTCCACAGTAAGGATACAGTGAGAAGGGGTAAGCGGACATCTTGTTACACCCTGTACACCTCCACGGTAAGGATACAGTGAGAAGGGGTAAGCGGACATCTTGTTACACCCTGTACACCTCCACGGTAAGGATACAGTGAGAAGGGGGTAAGGGGACATCTTATTACACCCCGTACACCTCCACAGTAAGGATACAGTGAGAAGGGGGAAAGCAGACATCTTGTTACACCCCGTACACCTCCACGGTAAGGATACAGTGAGAAGGGGGTAAGGGGACATCTTGTTACACCCCGTACACCTCCACAGTAAGGATACAGTGAGAAGGGGTAAGCGGACATCTTGTTACACCCCGTACACCTCCACAGTAAGGATACAGTGAGAAGGGGTAAGCGGACATCTTGTTACACCCCGTACACCTCCACAGTAAGGATACAGTGAGAAGGGGGTAAGGGGACATCTTGTTACACCCCGTACACCTCCACAGTAAGGATACAGTGAGAAGGAGTAAGCGGACATCTTGTTACACCCCGTACACCTCCACAGTAAGGATACAGTGAGAAGGGGTAAGCGGACATCTTGTTACACCCCGTACACCTCCACAGTAAGGATACAGTGAGAAGGGGTAAGCGGACATCTTGTTACACCCCGTACACCTCCACAGTAAGGATACAGTGAGAAGGGGTAAGCGGACATCTTGTTACACCCCGTACACCTCCACAGTAAGGATACAGTGAGAAGGGGTAAGCGGACATCTTGTTACACCCCGTACACCTCCACGGTAAGGATACAGTGAGAAGGGGTAAGCGGACATCTTGTGTTAGGGGGTTAGCTCGGTAGCGGGTGTGTGTGACCCCCTGGATGGGTTCACAACACAAAGTCAGACACAGCAGACAGCGGTGTAGGTGCAAAAAAACAAAAGATCCGGTTTATTTAGGCTACATGCAGTGATACATATAACAGCCAAACAAAATAAAACAAGAAAATAAATCCTGGTCAGTTTGACCTCTAACTACACACGTAGACTCCCTGTCTAACAACTGGGTGCAGCCTTGTGCTGCCCCAGTCTCTGTCTCTATTGTAGGGGTTTGCCACACAGGCGTTAACTCACCGCACAGAACAGATCTCAGACTCCCCAGTCTATACACACAAAACTGGTTCCAGGATGGAGCATCTCCCTAAGCATGCTGGGGTTTTTTGTAGAGGCCTTAATGAGCCCACTTACTACAGCTGGGCTCATTAACTCTTCCCCTCTAATTGTAAAAGTCTGCATAAAGCTTGAATCTAGGACACACATATTTCCCATCCTGAATACAACCAGGTGATTTTACCTGCGTGCTGCCACATACCCCCCCCCTCTTGTTTCAACCTTGGGGTTGTAACACAAGCAGCCAGACACGCATGTATCCGAGACAAAGCATCCACATTCCCCATTTTAACACCAGGGCGATGCTTAACTGTAAAGTTAAATTCCTGTAGGACCAGGAACCACCTATTTACCCTTCTATTGGTCTCCTTGTTCTGAGCCATCCACTTTAAAGGAGCGTGATCAGTCACCAGGTCAAAGTGCCTACCTAGCAGATAGTACCGAAGGGAATCTAGAGCCCACTTCACTGCTAAACATTCCTTCTCAATCGTGGAGTAATTTACCTCATGGGACTTCAACTTCCTGCTGAGGTAAATGACTGGGTGCTCTTCCCCGTTCCAGACCTGGGATAACACTGCTCCTAACCCAACGTCTGATGCATCAGTTTGTACCACAAAGTCCTTAGAGAAGTCTGGTGAGTACAACACTGGCTGGCTACATAAGGCTGTTTTTAAGGACTGAAATGCTTCTTCAGCCTCTGGGGACCATTTAACCATGACCGACTCTTTCCCTTTTGTCAGGTTGGTGAGGGGCACAGCCTGAGAAGTAAAATGGGGAATGAATCGTCGATAATAGCCAGCGATTCCCAGAAAGGCTCGTACCTGTTTCTTGCTGTTGGGACGTGGCCAACTCTGTATGGCCTCGACTTTATTGACTTGGGGTTTTATCACCCCCCTCCCAATAGTGTACCCAAGATATTTGGCCTCCTCCTGTCCAATGGTACACTTCTTTAGATTGGCCGTAAACCCAGCTTCCCGGATAGAGTCTAGGACTGCTTGTACTTTTGGCAAATGTGAGACCCAGTCTGTGCTATGGATAATCACATCATCCAGGTAAGCTGCAGCATATTTCTGATGGGGCCTCAGAATCTTATCCATTTTCCGCTGGAATGTTGCCGGTGCATTCTGTAACCCAAACGGCATTCTCTTATATTGGAATGCCCCATCTGGGGTTACAAACGCAGTTTTCTCCTTGGCCGACTCGGCCAGGGGAATTTGCCAATACCCTTTGGTGAGATCAAGAGTTGTCATATATCGGGCTGTTCCCAGCCGGTCAATCAACTCATCTATACGTGGCATGGGGTAGGTGTCAAATTTTGTAACTTTATTCAATTGTCGAAACAAAACCGCCAGCTCCCATCAGGTTTGGGCACTAGTACGATAGGACTGGACCAGTCACTCTGGGACTCCTCTATCACACCCAATTCCAGCATCCTTTGAACCTCCCCATGTATTGCCTCCCGTCGGGCCTCTGGTATTCTATAAGGTTTTAGTTTTACCCTTTCTCCTGGCGGGGTGATAATGTCATGCTCTACGCCAGATGTTTGTCCTGACAGCTAAGAGAAAATCTCTTTGTTACAAAGTACAAACTCTTTAACCTCCTGTTGTTGGGGTTTCGATAAGGTGACTGCTATTCCATCCTCAGGAACTAAGCAATCAGGCTGGGCTTGTGACCAAGTCTCTGCGACTAGGGATTCCCTATCCCTCCAGGCTTTCAGCAGATTGACGTGATAGATCTGCTCCGGCTTTCGCCTTCCTGGCTGTCTAACCCTGTAGTTCACCTCACTAATTTTTTCAATTACTTCATATGGACCTTGCCATTTGGCCAGAAATTTGCTTTCAACCGTAGGGACTAGCACCAAGACCCTATCCCCCGGGGAAAAAGTACGGGTCTTGGCCCCACGGTTGTACACTCTCTGCTGTGCTAACTGCGCTTGGGTCAAATGTTCCTTTACAATTGGCATTACCTGTGCGATTCTATCCTGCATCAGGGCGACATGCTCAATCACACTCCTGTGAGGAGAACTCTCATTTTCCCAAGTTTCCTTGGCGATATCCAGCAGCCCTCTTGGGTGTCTCCCATAGAGCAACTCGAAGGGTGAGAAACCCGTAGAGGATTGGGGTACCTCCCTAATGGCAAACATCAGATAGGGTATTAGACAGTCCCAATTCTTTCCATCTCTATCCACCACCTTCTTTAACCACTTGCTTACTGGGCACTTAAACCCCCCTCAGTCCCAGACCAATTTTCAGCTTTCAGCGCTGATGCACTTTGAATGACAATTGCGCGGTCATACAACACTGTACCCAAATGAAATTTCTATCATTTTTTTCCCACAAATAGAGCTTTCTTTTGGTGGTATTTAGTTACAGCTCGGAGTTTTATTTTTTGCTAAACAAACAAAAAAAGATGCAAAAAAAAAAAAAAAAAAAATCATGTTTTAATAGTTTGTTATAAAATTTTGCAAACGGGTCATTTTTCTCCTTCATTGAAGTGCGCTGATGAGGCGGCACTGATAGGCTGCATTGGTGGGCACTGATGGGCTGCATTGGTGGGCACTGATAGGCTGCATTGGTGGGCACTGATAGGCTGCACTTGTGGGCACTGATAGGCATAGTTAAGGCGGCACTAATAGGCACAGATAAGGCGGCACCGATGGGCACAGATAAGGCGGCACTGATGGGCAAAGATGGGCACAGATAAGATGACACGGATGGGTGGCACGGATAAGTGGCACGGATGGGCACTGATAGGTACCACAGATAGATGGGACTGATGGGCACTGATAGGTGGCACTGATAGGTGGCTCTGATAGGTGGCACTGCTGGGCACTGATGGGCGGCACTGCTGGGCACTGATGGGCGGCACTGCTGGGCACTGATGGGCGGCACTGGGGTGCAGCACCTTTGAGGCAGATTGGGTGGCACTGTGGGTGGCACTGTGGGTGGCACTGTGGGTGGCACTGTGGGGTGGCACTGTGGGGTGGCACTGTGGGCATTATGGGCACAGACGGGGGGCACTTACTTTTACTTTGTTATATTTCAGGATGGCACTGCGGGAGGCAGGTGGGCACTGGCAGGTGGCATGTGGTGCCTTTCATTGCTGGCCGTGATCGGGACTGATGTCCCGATCACGGCCGCCGGTGATCGGCTTTTTTTTTTTCTCCTCGCGCTGTCAGCGCGAGGAGGAATAATAGCCGATTACCGGCTCCGTTCTATCACATGATCAGCTGTCATTGGCTGACAGCTGATCACGTGATAAGGGGTCGGGATCGACCCCTTACACGGATCGGTGATCAGGCGAGTCTCACGGACTCGCCGATCACAGAGCGCGCCGCGCGCGCCCCTCAGGGGGCGCGCAGGCCGCTCGTAACCAGGACGACGTCAATAGACGTAGTCCTGGAAATCTAGGTCCGCGCTAATGCCGTCATTCGGCAATAGCGCGGTACCCAAGTGGTTAACATTTGTTTTAGGGTTTTGTTGAATCTTTCAACCAACCCATCTGTTTGGGGGTGATACACAGATGTACGCAATTGTGTCACTTTGTACAACTTGCATAGTTCTTTCATTACCCGGGACATAAAGGGTGTACCTTGGTCCGTAAGCAGTTCCTTACAAATACCCACGCGGCTAAAAACAAGAGATAGCTCTTTGGCTATGGTTTTGGCCGAGGTATTTCGGAGAGGAATTGCTTCCGGATAACGGGTGGCATAGTCCAATATAACCAAAATGTACTGATGCCCCCTAGCGGACTTCATTATCGGACCTACCAAATCCATTGCTATCCTCTCAAAGGGGACCTCAGTGATAGGAAGAGGTACCAGCGGGTTACGGAAATGTGGCATAGGTGCCGACTTCTGACACACAGGGCAGGAGGAACAATAATTTTCTATTTCCTTCATGACCCCAGGCCAATAGAATCTCTGCAGTACCCTCTCTCTGGTTTTCTCATTCCCCAGATGACCTCCCAGAATGTGCCCATGGGCCAATTCTAACACCAACTTCCTGTAAGGTTTGGGCACTACAAGTTGCTCAATGGTTTCTTCTGCCCTTTGAGCCACTCGATACAGCAGGTCCCTTTCCATAGTGAAGTAAGGATAAGGGCAAGTCTTATCTGGGTTCACTAACTCGCCATCTATTTTCACCACATTTTCCCGTGCCTTTATTAGGGTGGGGTCTTTTAACTGTTCTGTGGCAAAATTTTCCCTGTGAACCTCAAGATCCGAAAACTCCACAGACGGCATGTTTTCATCTGAGGATGTTGATTCCTCCCCAGTTTCTCGAGTTTCCCCCGCCAATACCGACAAGGGAAATTCAGGAGAGTCCTCACCACCCCCAGAGGAATTCTGGTCATCTTCCTGGTCTATAGGGGCACCAGTGGGGGGCTCAGGACAATCCCAGAGTTCCCAGAATTTTGGAAAATCCCTTCCTACAATAGCATCATGTGTTAAGTGAGACACTAACCCCACCTGATGAGAGAGGTTACCTTTGGGGGTCTCAAAAAACACTGAAGTTACAGGATACTCTCGGGGGTCCCCATGCACACAAATAACAGCCACCTTGTTCTTCCCAGAGACCTCTGTAGTAACTAATTCAGCTTTTATCAATGTTACCAGGCTACCTGAATGCAGCAACACATCAACATGTCTACCATTAATACACATTTTACATAAATGTTTCTCAGGTCCCCGAATGGCAGTGCATGCAACTGTCGCAAACAGCGACTGACGTCTCTCCCTTATCAAGTCACATTGCATAGGCTCATCCACAACGGGGCAATTGGCTGCAATATGTCCCTCTTGCCGGCAGCGGTAGCAAATAATCTTTTTCGCTGTCTCTTGCAGCATGGGCTTCCTGGGCTGCTCCCGCCAGACCTTAGGTAGAACTCCCACCCTCTCACGCTCTCCACCCTCACCCCTTGGAGTCATCTTACCCGCCACTGGGGATGATCTGGTCTTAGGATGGAAAGTCCGTGAGTCCCTGGAAGAGGTGGTCAGGTTCTCTGTAGCCAAGTACCTCTCAACCAGATCCACAAGTTTATCGGCATTTTCTGGGTCTCCATGGCTTACCCATCTTTGGATGGCAGTAGGAAGAGCTCTCAGGAAACGATCCATAACAACACGTTCCACAATGTTTGGTGCGGTCAAAGTCTCTGGCTGCAGCCACTATCTGCTCAGGTGAATGAGATCATACATTTGAGACCTGGGGGGTTTTCCAACCTGAAAAGTCCAATTATGCACACGCTGAGCCCGGACGGCCAGGGTGACACCCAGCCGTGCCAATATTTCTGCTTTTAGCACCACATAGTCTTTTGCTTGGTCAGGCTCTAGGTCATAATAAGCTTTCTGCGATTCCCCAGTTAACAGAGGGGCCACCAGTCCAGCCCATTGCTCCTTAGGCCACTTTTCCCTTTCAGCAGTCCTTTCAAATGTGGTCAAAAACACCTCCGGATCATCCTCTCCCGTCATTTTTGTCAGTAAACGGCTCACACCAAAGGATGCGGTATTATTGTAACCACTTGCCTCATTGGTCTGCGGACGTTGCTGTATTAATGTCTCTATTTGCTGTCGAAAACTCTGCTCTTGCTTCTGCAACAGGTCTATGAAGCGGGGTTCAGATCGCTGCTGGGCTTGTTGCTGAGCTTCCAGACTCTGCAGGTGAGCTTTCTGCTGGGCTGCAAGGCTCTTTTGTAAAGCCGCATTTGTTTGCTGCTGATTTGCATTTGCTAGAGCCAGCTGTCTCAGTATCTCCTCCATGCTGGCCTTAAAAAAAAAAATGCCAAAATTCTCCACCAACTGTGAGGGGGTTAGCTCGGCAGCGGGTGTGTGTGACCCCCTGGATGGGTTCACAACACAAAGTCAGGCACAGCAGACAGCGTTGTAGGTGCAAAAAAACAAAAGATGCGGTTTATTTATGCTACATGCAGTGAAACATATAACAGCCAAACAAAAATAAAACATGAAAATAAATCCTGGTCAGCTTGACCTCTAATTACACACATGGATTCCCTGTCTAACAACTGAGTGCAGCCTTGTGCAGCACCAGTCCCTGTCTCTGTCTCTGTTGTAGAGGTTTGCCACACAGGCGTTACCTCACCGCACAGAACAGGTGTCACACTCCCCAGTCTTTACAAACACAAAACTGGTTCCAGGATGGAGCATCTCCCTAAGCATGCTGGGGTTTTTGTAGAGGTCTTAATGAGCCCACTTACTTCAGCTGGGCTCATTAACTCTTCCCCTCTAGTTGTACAAGTCTGCATAAAGCCTGAATCTAGGACACACATATTTCCCATCCTGGATACAACCAGGTGACTTTACCTGCGTGCTGCCACACTAGATACACCACATCTATGGGCCTTCCTTTATCTAGATACACCACGTCTACGGGCCTTCCTTTATCTAGATACACCACGTCTACGGGCCTTCCTTTATCTAGATACACCACGTCTACGGGCCTTCCTTTATCTAGATACACCACGTCTACGGGCCTTCCTTTATCTAGATACACCACGTCTACGGGCCTTCCTTTATCTAGATACACCACATCTACGGGCCTTCCTTTATCTAGATACACCACGTCTACGGGCCTTCCTTTATCTAGATACACCACGTCTATGGGCCTTCCTTTATCTAGATACACCACGTCTACGGGCCTTCCTTTATCTAGATACACCACGTCTACGGGCCTTCCTTTATCTAGATACACCACGTCTACGGGCCTTCCTTTATCTAGATACACCACGTCTACGGGCCTTCCTTTATCTAGATACACCACGTCTACGGGCCTTCCTTTATCTAGATACACCACGTCTACGGGCCTTCCTTTATCTAGATACACCACGTCTACGGGCCTTCCTTTATCTAGATACACCACGTCTACGGGCCTTCCTTTATCCAGATACACCACGTCTACGAGGCTTCCTTTATCCAGATACACCACATCTACGGGCCTTCCTTTATCCAGATACACCACATCTACGGGCCTTCCTTTATCTAGATACACCACGTCTACGGGCCTTCCTTTATCTAGATACACCACGTCTACGAGCCTTCCTTTATCCAGATACACCACGTCTACGGGCATTCCTTTATCTAGATACACCACGTCTACGGGCCTTCCTTTATCTAGATACACCACGTCTACGGGCCTTCCTTTATCTAGATACACCACGTCTACGGGCCTTCCTTTATCTAGATACACCACGTCTACGGGCCTTCCTTTATCTAGATACACCACGTCTACGGGCCTTCCTTTATCTAGATACACCACGTCTACGGGCCTTCCTTTATCTAGATACACCACGTCTACGGGCCTTCCTTTATCTAGATACACCACGTCTACGGGCCTTCCTTTATCTAGATACACCACGTCTACGGACCTTCCTTTATCTAGATACACCACGTCTACGGGCCTTCCTTTATCTAGATACACCACGTCTACGGGCCTTCCTTTATCTAGATACACCACGTCTACGAGCCTTCCTTTATCTAGATACACCACGTCTACGGGCCTTCCTTTATCTAGATACACCACGTCTACGAGCCTTCCTTTATGTAGATACACCACGTCTACGGGCCTTCCTTTATCTAGATACACCACGTCTAAGGGCCTTCCTTTATCTAGATACACCACGTCTACGGACCTTCCTTTATCTAGATACACCACGTCTACGGACCTTCCTTTATCAGTCATTCTGTCCTCTGATAACCATGGAGGGGCTTCCTGTGACGTGTCATGGAGGATAAACACTGCAGTTTTGGTGACTGAAGCCCCCCGATTCCCTTGTGAAGGGTACAGGTCAGCACAGAAGATATAGTCACATGACAGGAGGAGGCGTTGTAGGATAGTGGGAGGAGTCACAAGATGGTGGGATGGGCCCAATAACATTGAATAGGGGTATTATTGGACAGGTCAGTAAAACTCTGAAGGTCATGTCGGCATCCGGGGCGCATTTCGAGTGAACCAAACCGCATATCACCGCAGCGCCGTCTGGCTCGGCGCCATAAAAAAGTAAAAATCAGGGACGCCTTTCTCTGTTTCTCGCAGGTAATGATGACCAATAAAATGAATGGGCGGAGCTACCCGATATCACAGATCTGAGCTCCTCCTTCTCCACTGCACATCACAGTCCTCAAACCCTCCCCCACCCCCCACCACACTACTAACCGCCTCCCACCTGCCATATAGACCAATGACAGCAGAGCGGAGCCATGTCATATGACCACGCCCAGTTTAGGCTCTTCACCCATGTGATTGGCTGTGTCCAATCACAGCTGATCCCATGTAAACAAGGAAATAAAATATATAAAAAAGGGGCGGTCTTTTTTAGTTTTTTTATTATTTTAGAAAAGATAAAACCCCGCCCAACGGTGATTAATTATCACCAAGAGAAAGTTCTATTTGTGTGAATAAAATGTGTAGAGTTTTGTATGACCGTGTAATTGTCACTCAAAGTGCGACCGCCATGAAAGCTGCAAATTGTGCTGGGCAGGAAGGCGGGGGTGGGGGGGTCTGGATGGAGGGTGGGAGCTGCAAGATAGTGATTGGCTGCTTGGATGAAGGGCGGTCCTAGCAACCAATCACTTGCTTGATAACCTTGGGCAGCTCCCGCCCTCCATCCACAACAGTCCTCCCTCCCGCTGTCAGCTCTGTGAGGAATACTGAGTGACGATTGGTGGAAGAAAAGGCTCCTAAATGCTGTGACAGCTGAGACTCCTCCCACAGTCTGCCATCTAGTAATGCCTGATAGAGGAGTCACACCACGGGGGGAGGAGTCACACCACGGGGGGAGAAGTCACACCGCAGCGGGAGGAGCCACACCGTGGGGGGAGGAGCCACACCACGGGGGAGGAGTCACACCACGGGGGGAGGAGTCACACCGCGGCGGGAGGAGCCACACCGCGGCTGGGTGGAGTCACCCCGCGGCTGGGGAGAGTCACCCCGCGGCTGGGGAGGGGTCATCCCGCGGGGGGGTCACACTACGGGGGGAGGAGCCATACTACGGGGGGAGGAGCCACACCACGGCTGGGGGGAGTCACACCACGGGGAGTCACACCACGGGGAGGAGGAGTCACGGGAGGGTGGGGAGAATCACACCACGGGGAGGAGGAGGAGTCACGGGAGGGTGGGGGGAGTCAGTGGATGGTGGGAGGAGTCACGGGATGTGGGAGGAGTCCCTCGATGGTGGGAGGAGCCACACGATGGTGGGAGGAGCCACACGATGGTGGGAGGAGTCCGTTGATAGTGGGGGAGTCACGGGATGGTGGGAGGAGTCATGGGATGGTAGGAGAAGCCACGCAATGGTGGGAGGGGTAACGGGATATTGGGAGGAGTCAGTGAATGGTGGGAGGGCCACAAGATGGGAGGAGTCCATTGATGGTGGGAGGGGTCACGGGTTGGTGGGAGGAGACGGTGGGAGGGGTCACAGGTTGGTGGGAGAAGACAGGAGATGGTGGGAGGAGTCACGGTATGGTGGGAGGAGTCACGGTATGGTGGGAGGAGCCACAGCAGCCTAGAGGCGATTCAGTTCGCATTGTGCGCTATATAAGTATTTCATTCATTCATTCATTCAGGATTGTGTGAGGAGCCACGCGATGGGAGGAGGAGACAGGGGATGGTGGGATGACCAGGGGATGGTGGGAGGAGTCACGGGATGGTGGGAGGAGTCAGTGGATGGTGGGAGGAGCCACAGGTTTGTGTGAGGAGCCACGCAATGTTGGGAGGAGCCACGCGATGTTGGGAGGAGTCAGGGGATGGTTGGAGGAGTCACGTGATAGGAGGGGTCAGTGGATGGTGAGAGGAGTCACGGGATGGTGGGAGGAGCCACGTGATGGGAGGATTTAGTGGATGGTGAGAGGAGTCACGGGATGGTGGGAGGAGTCGTGGGTGGAGTCACACACTGGAAGATGTCACAGGATGTGGGAGGAGCCACACAGTGGTGGGAGGAGTCAGTTGGTGGTGGGAGGAGTCAGTGGATGGTGAGAGGAGTCACTGGATGGTGGGAGGAGCCATGTGATGGGAGGATTCAGTGGATGGTGGAAGGAGTCGTGGGAGAAGTCACGGGATGTGGGAGGAGTCAGTTGGTGGTGGGAGGAGTCAGTTGATGGTGGGAGGAGTCACAGGGTGGTGGGAGGAGTCACACGATGATGACAGCAGTCAGTGGATGGTGGGAGGAGCCACGGGGTGGTGGGAGGAGTCACGCAGTGGGAGGAGTCAGTTGATGGTGGGAGGAGTCACTGGGTGGTGGGAGGAGCCACATGATGGTGGGAGGAGTCAGTGGATGGTGGGAGGAGCCACGCGATGAGAGGAGTCAGTGGATGGTGGGAGGAGTCACATGATGGTGGGAGGCGTTACGGGATAGTGTGAGGAGCTATGCGATGGAGGGAGGAGTCACTGGATGGTGGGAGGAGACAGGAGATGGTGGGAGGAGTCACACAATGGTGGGTGGAGTCACACGATGGGAGGAGTCAGTGGGTGGTGGGAGGAGTCACTGGATGGTGGGAGGAGTCACACAGTGGGAGGAGTCAGTGGATGTTGGGAGGAGCCACGCCATGGAGGGCACCTGATGTAAGGGGCACTGTTATGGGGCACCTGATGTAAGGGGCACTCTGTTGGGGGCACCTGATGTAAGGGGCACTCTTATGGCGGCACCTGATGTAAGGTGGTTCTATTACTTACAATGTGGATGTGATTGGCTGACGTTTGTGTTCTTTCTTTGTCTTCCATCTTGTTTCGGGTACAGATAGTTGTTGGTGGAAGGACGGAATAAAAGGGTCCAGCCAGTGAAGGGGGAAGAGCTCAGAGTAATGGAGAAGAGGAGTGTCCTGCAAGGCAGAATCCGGGGCTCAGAGAAGACCGCTCACCATCAACATCTCCAAGGCCAACACACCACTGGAAGCTCTGAGGATCAGCACTAAACAGCTGCCCCGCTAGGAGGTAAAGCCTAACCTACTAACAATGTCTTTGCTACAAGTCACCCCCCAGTATCTGCTGATACCCCACATAGTTACAGGTCACCCTCCATTCTACCCATACTCTAGGCCACCCTCTGGCCCAGTCTGTAAATACTACAGATCACCAGTTATCAGGACCATCAATAGGGGGTACAGGCAGCACTTCCCATTGGGTCAGCAGGTGGTGGAACAGAAGCTGTCTGTGGATAGGTGGGGGCTGTCAGGTCAGCTTTCCAGTGCCCCATCATTTCTAATGGCAGCCCAGTCTTCGTCCGGAGGGTTCAATATTGAGTTTGCCCTTTGCAGCTATAACAGGTTCACCTCTTCTGGAAAGGCCGTCCACAAGGTTTAGGAGGGTGTCTATGGAAATGTTTGACCATTCTTCCAGAAGAACTTTTGTGAGTTCAGGCACTGATGTTGGACGAGAAGGCCTACCTCGCAGTCTCCGATCTAATTCATCCTAAAGGTGTTCTATGGGGTTGAGGTAAGGACTCTGTGCAGGCCAGTCAAGTACCTCCACTCCAAACTCGCTCATCCATGTCTTTATGGACCTTGCTTTGTGCACTGGTGAGCAATCATGTTGGAACAGGAAGAGGCCGTCCCCAAACTGTTCCCACAAAGTTGGGAGCATGAAATTGTCCAAAATGTCTTGGTATGCTGACGCCTTAAGAGTTCCCTTCACTGGAACTAAGGGGCCAAGTCCAACCTCTGAAAAGCAACCCCCCCACCATAATCCCCTCTCCGACACCATAATCCCCCCTCTGACACCATAATCTCCCCTCCCCCCACTCCATAATCTCCCCTCCCCCCACTCCATAATCTCCCCTCCCCCAACTCCATAATCTCCCCTCTGACACCATAATCTCCCCTCCCCCCACTCCATAATCTCTCCTCCCCCCACTCCATAATCCCCCCTCTGACATCATAATCTCCCCTCCCCCCACTCCATAATCTCCCCTCCCCAACTCCATAATCTCCCCTCTGACACCATAATCTCCCCTCCCCCACTCCATAATCTCCCCTCCCCCCACTCCATAATCTCCCCTCCCCCAACTCCATAATCTCCCCTCCGACACCATAATCCCCCCTCCCCCCTCCGACACCATAATCCCCCCACTCCATAATCCCCCCTCCCCCCACTCCATAATCCCCCCTCCACCAATTGGTTTGGACCAGCGCACAAAGACATTAATGGCTGTGTGTTGAGTTATTTGGAGGGGACAGGAAATGTACACTGTTATACAAGCTGTACACTCACTACTTTACATTTTAGAAGAAGAAGAAATGTCACTGAGGGGTGTACTTACTTTTGTCACATACTGTATATTTACCTAGAAAAATGGTGAGGTGTTCTATACTTATTTTACCCGCTGCTACCCACCTCAATACCAGGCACTTACACCCCCTTCCTGTACACACCAATTTTCAGCTTTCAGCGCTCTCACAGTTTGAATGACAATTACTCATACAACACTCTACCCATATGAAACTTGCGTCCTTTTTTCCACACAAATAGACCTTTCTTTTGGTGGTATTTAATCACTAGTGGGGTTTTTATTTTTGTGCTATAAATTAAAAAAATTTGTTTCTGTCATAAAATTTTTCTAATTAGTAATTATGGGGGGTGTGGGGTGTATGGAGGTGGGAGGTATGTACATGAGGGGTGCGGAGTGTACGGAGGTGGGAGGTATGTACATGAGAGGTGCGGAGTGTATGGAGGTGGGAGGTATGTACATGAGGGGTGTGGAATGTATGGAGGTCGGAGGTATGTACATGAGGGGTGTGGAGTGTATGGAGGTAGGAGGTATGTACATGAGAGGGGTGTGGAGTGTATGGAGGTGGGAGGTATGTACATGAGGGGTGTGCAGTGTATGGAGGTGGGAGATATGTACATGAGGGGTGTGGAGTGTATGGAGGTCGGAGGTATGTACATGAGGGGTGTGGAGTGTATGGAGGTAGGAGGTATGTACATGAGAGGGGTGTGGAGTGTATGGAGGTGGGAGGTATGTACATGAGGGGTGTGCAGTGTATGGAGGTGGGAGATATGTACATGAGGGGTGCGGAGTGTACGGAGGTGGGAGGTATGTACATGAGAGGTGCGGAGTGTATGGAGGTGGGAGGTATGTACACGAGGGGTGTGGAGTGTATGGAGGTGGAAGGTATGTACATGAGAGGGGTGTGGAGTGTATGGAGATGGGAGGTATGTACATGAGAGGGGTGTGGAGTGTATGGAGGTGGGAGGTATGTACATGAGGGGTGTGGAGTGTATGGAGGTGGGAGGTATGTATATGAGGGGTGTGGAGTGTATGGAGGTGGGAGGTATGTACATGAGGGGTGTGGAGTGTATGGAGGTGGGAGGTATGTATATGAGGGGTGTGGAGTGTATGGAGGTGGGAGGTATGTACATGAGAGGGGTGTGGAGTGTATGGAGGTGGGAGGTATGTACATGAGAGGGGTGTGGAGTGTATGGAGGTGGGAGGTATGTACATGAGGGGTGTGGAGTGTATGGAGGTGGGAGGTATGTACATGAGGGGTGTGGAGTGTATGGAGGTGGGAGGTATGTACATGAGGGGTGTGCAGTGGACTGGTATGTCCCTGCACAAAATGACATTTCTAAAGGAATAAAAGTCATTTAAAACTGCTTGCGGCTTTAATGTAATGTCTGGTCCCGGCAATATGGATGAAAATCATTGAGAACAAAGGCATGGGTACCCCGCCCCCAAGCCCATTACCAGCCCCTTTGGGTCTTGTATGGACATTAAGGAGAACCGCACACCCAAATTATAAAAAGGAAAGGCCTGAGGCCCCCAGGCCCTATATACTCAGAACAGCAGTATACAGGCGGTCCAAACAAGACAGGGACTGTGTAGGTTTGTTATTAAGTAGAATCTGTTTGTAATTTTTAACTGGTACATTTTTAAAGTGTAGCTCCAGCCAAAAAATCTATTTTTAAGCTTTTTGGAAAACATAGGGAAGGGTTATCACCCCTGTATAATTTGTTTTGCTGTCTGTGCGCACCTGTTCAGAAGATTTCACCTCACTTTCTGTCCCAATGACAATTGGATTGTTAAAATTTGGGTTTTTTTGTGAAAGAAGGAACTCTTACAGGAGAGAATTTCCCTTCCTAGGGGTAGATTTCCTCTCACTTCCTGTTGTCTCCTTCTGTTTGAAAGTAGGAGTTGTTTGTAAGTTGGATGTTTGAAAGTAGGGGCCTGCTCTATATACTCAAAATATAAACGCAAAAATGTGGGCCTTAGGTGTTGGTGTTGCCACAACACTGTAATCCCTCACAGTTACTCTGGGTGGGCGCAGGAACGGGCCCTGCTGTGAAATATTAGATCAAGAATTGTAATTACATGCCCCTGAACAGGGGCAGAAAAATTGGGCCTTAGGCACTGGTGCCACAACACTGCAACCCCTTACAGTTACTCTAGTTGGGGCACAGGAATGAGCCCTGCTGCAAAGTATTGCATCAAAAATTGGCCTGTGACCAATTATGGCTCTCTTCGCTGACGCCGCTGTGAGTGGCCAAAGCATGCGGGTCATCGTGCATGCTTGGCCAATCATCAGCCAGCAATGCACTGCTATGACGCAGTGCATTATGGGCCGTGACACGCCGCTCTAATTTGGCACCAACGGACCATAATGTTCGATCTTCCTCTTGAAATCGAAGCTCATCCCTAGTGGTGAAGTATGGGGCAAGATTCCTCACCCTGCTGCCATTCCTCATTATATTTCTTAGAAAAAAGAAGAAAAAAAACACATACAAAGACAATTAAGGTGCGACCAATCTTTATTGGAGATAAATCTATAGATGGAAATGATTGTCGGGCTTCGGAGAACAGTGACGGTTGACCTAGGACTCCTCAAAGGCAGGGCCTTTTTACACTAAGCCTAAACCTTAAGATGATTCAGAGGAAGGCGAAAACCCCCCCGGCCAGATGGGCTCCAAGGGGGGGAAAAATTCCTTCCTGACCCCCTAAGGCGATCGGATTGTCCCTGAATCATCAGTCTAGGGTGCCCAGTTCATCTCATATAGAGAAAAAAACCATACATAGAACCATACAGAACATATGTATTGCAGGTATGTATGCAATAAAACACACCTACCTGCTTGTTCACAATCATCTTTGGGGCTCATTCAGAATATATGCATTGAGCATCCGCACAGATCAGCGCCCCCACACTGATCAGTGCCTCCGCCCGCCGCACCGATTCCTTATGTTTTCTGTGCCCAGCCCCCTACAGGAGGACTGGTGGTACCCCCTTATTGGTGGCCCTGGTGGTGGTATGTAGACATGCTGTGTATGATGGTATGCATGGTGCTATATACGCAGGTATGTATGCGATAAAACACACTTGCATGCTTGTTTACAATCATCTTTGGGGATCATTCAGAATATATGCATTGAGCATCCGCACAGATCAGTGCCTC
Source organism: Lithobates pipiens (assembly GCF_037356315.1). Taxonomy (NCBI): domain Eukaryota; kingdom Metazoa; phylum Chordata; class Amphibia; order Anura; family Ranidae; genus Lithobates; species Lithobates pipiens. The sequence goes on along the minus strand of NW_027507871.1, from coordinate 478,878 downwards.
CCCCACTGATCAGTGCATCCGCCCGCCGCACCGATTCCTCATGTTTTCTGTGCCCAGCCCCTACAGGAGAACCAGTGGTACCCCCTTATTGGTGGCCCCGATGGTGGTATGTTTGGTACTAGGTAGGCATGCTGAGTATGGTGGTATGTATGGCCCTATGTATACATTCTATGTATGGTTCTATGTATGGTGTAGGGAGATCATTGCCAGTGTGCCACAATTATCTCACTCAGTACTGCTTGTGTTACCGTCTCACAGCAGGCAAATCTCTTTTGAGGTCAAATACCCTCGGTTGGTGGTGACGAGGCTCTTCCTTCAAATGGTGATGAGGAGGCCCTCTATTAATGTCATTGCCCCTCGGATGGTGGTGACGAGGCTCTTCCTTCAAATGTTGCTGACGTGGCCCTCTGTTAATGTCATTGCCCCTCGGTTGGTGGTGACGAGGCTCTTCCATCAAATGGGGCTGACAAGGCCCTCTGTTAATGTCATTGCCCCTTGGATGGTGGTGACGAGGCTCTTCCTTCAAATGGGGCTGACGAGGCCCTCTGTTAATGTCATTGCCCCTTGGATGGTGCTGACGAGGCTCTTCCTTCAAATGGGGCTGACGAGGCCCTCTGTTAATGTCATTGCCCCTCGGTTGGTGGTGACGAGGCTCTTCCTTCAAATGGGGCTGACGAGGCCCTCTGTTAATGTCATTGCCCCTCGGTTGGTGGTGACGAGGCTCTTCCTTCAAATGGGGCTGATGAGGCCCTCTGTTAATGTCATTGCCCCTTGGATGGTGCCGACGAGGCTCTTCCTTCAAATGGTGATGAGGAGGCCCTCTGTTAATGTCATTGCCCCTTGGATGGTGCTGACGAGGCTCTTCCTTCAAATGGGGCTGACGAGGCCCTCTGTTAATGTCATTGCCCCTTGGATGGTGCTGACGAGGCTCTTCCTTCAAATGGGGCTGACGAGGCCCTCTGTTAATGTCATTGCACCTTGGATGGTGCTGATGAGGCCCTCTGTTAATGTCATTGCCCCTTGGATGGTGCTGACGAGGCCCTCTGTTAATGTCATTGCCCCTTGGATGGTGCTGACGAGGCCCTCTGTTAATGTCATTGCCCCTTGGATGGTGCTGACGAGGCTCTGTGTTAATGTTATTGCCCCTCGGATGGTGGCGACGAGGCTCTGGGTTGATACTGGTTTTCCAGTGGTGAGTATTAGGCCACTGGCTGCAATTCACATTCTCGCTCAGGTAGGAGAAGCCCTCAAATCTCTCCTGCCGGTGTGGAACCTCATCTCTCCCAAAGTCTTCATTTTTAATGAAAGCATCCCCTGGAATTCCTTCCCCCAGGTCTTCCTCATGCATCTGGAAAGAGAAAAAAGTATTTTGTCAATGTTTCTGATCGATAGGGAAATAATCCCTAGAAATCCCCCCATTGTGCTGGGACTCCTCCCGTATACTTACATGTCGATTTGGAAATGGTGGGCGTGAGTTCCCTTTCTCTAGCTCCTTCCAGTCCACCTTGCTGAAGTAGGGGTGTTCTCTGATGTCTCTTACTAGACTCATCCGCAGCTCTTGGTCTTTACATAGGAACTGTAAAAAGGAACAAAATATAATAAGATACACTGGAATAACATGAACAATCTATGAACAATGTAATATTTGATTCTGATTCTCTCTATTATTTTGCCTTCTGACCTGCTACTACATCCTGATTGGATTGGATGGTAGCATGGGGCATTTGTGTCATATTAGTTCAGAATAGTTATTAAAGGAAAGAAACATCAGATATTTTGCAATTAAATGTGAATTAGGAATGTATTAAAAAAGAGATTTCTATGAAATCTGCACCTGCCATGATTTTTCTTATGACTCTGGCAGTCCCAGGGGAGTTCTATATGTTGTCTGTGCACGGAATGTCCCCAGAAATTGAATTCAATGTGTGCGATTGGCCCCATCACTATCCAATGGAACCACCCGGACCGTAAATTAAAAAGGGCTGCTTCTTTCCTTATGACAGGGGAAGGCAGATCCTTCCATTAAGCAGTCAGCTTGCTGAAAGTACAGCTATGACCTCCATCGATATGTGATGGTAAGAAGGTGGAACCATGTTTAATAAAATCCTAATAAGATATAATGTATGCAACAGGGAAAGAACATTGTCACTTAAAAGGTGTAAAATTTCTATGTATACTTACCATCTCTATGACGTCACGGAGATACGGGTTCATGCTATCTGGATAATGCGGTTCCCTTGTGGTCACGATCTTCACTTCTTCCTCTGCGGACTCCCTGCCGGTCAGAAATGGATGTCTGCCGAAAGCCATCTTATACACGATTATTCCCAGAGAGAAATAATCAGCCGCTCCGAAGTATGGAATGTTTTGAAGGGCCTGTAGAAACATAAAGAGAAAAAGAAGGATGAGCTGATTGTTGGGTAGAGGACGGAGACGACTCAATGCTGATATATGGGATCTATGAATCCTCCCAGGACTCCTAAAATTGTGCTCAAAAGACCTCAAACCAAGGCGGAGCTTGTGAATATTGGAGGTGGGGCTTTAGGTCTCACAGAGACACAAAAGGAAATTGGCTGAAATCTTCCAAATTGAGGTAAATTTCACCAGAACAGGTGTGCCCGTTGAAGGTTTCTCCTCCCCTCGTGTTCTGGGGAAAGATCTAAAACTCTAACTTTCTTTCTCAATGACAATGGTCACCAATACAAACCAATGGGGACAAATACCCCTGGAATATTGTTCCAGCCTGGAAACCCACTGAAACCAACCAGGTCACCAGTAAAGAAATTCTTAATTTAGTGAAAAATTACCTCCCTTTAGCTTATCTCTATATCCCATTATAACAAATATTACAATTAGGTCTAATATCAGGTGGAAAGCAAGTATCTTACCTCTGGCGACAAGTACCCTGGTGTTCCCGATTGTCCTTGAATCCTGCTGGACTCCGTGACGCCCATACGTGCCAAGCCGAAATCGGCTATTTTGATGTGTCCAACGTTATCCAAAAGAATATTTGCAGGCTTGAGGTCTCTGTGGATGATCTCCCTAGAATGCAGAAACTGCAGACCACAGATCATTTCTGCTATGAAGTATCTGATGGGGGAAAGAGATAGAGGAATTAGCATCACAAATCATCACAGAGTAATGAAATCTAAAGATGAAATGACTTCCCCCTGTAATACATAGGGGTTTGGATGGACGAGGCTCAGGTGAAGGGGCTGACTACATCACTGGCTGTGGTCAGTCACCCCCGACTCCAGAGTGACCCGTTCATTGATCTTACCTTATGGTGCCCCCAGGAAATGGAGCTACTGCCATGGCACTATGGAGATCCCCTCTGGTCACACATTCCAGGACAAAGGCGAGATGATTCTGTGTGAACACAAGAGATAAAGTTTACATTATAGACATGCAGGATTTCATTTTGTGGAGGAATAGACAGACACACTTAATTTAGGAAAACCGGACAGAGGAACTAAGTAGGCCGCCATTACTGGACTGTTCTTATTGCAATGCTACTTCTGTCTGGTCTGGTAAAGAAATTGGAAGGTGAAAAGACTTACCTTTGTCTGGAACGTTCCAAACAGATGTGTAATAAATGGACACTCCCTGGCTACTTTCAGCACGTCACGTTCTAAGAAAACCATATCACTATCGTCTTCATAATGAATAAATTCTGTCTTTTCCACAAGTTTAACCGCCAGCTTCTGGTCAATGGCGGGATGAGAGGCCAAGATCACCTGCGAACTGGCCCCCTTTCCAAGGACTCCATAACAGGTCATGTGTTCAAAGGAGAGTACACATGACTGGTCCTTGGTGACCACGCTGGATGGTACTTGTGAGGCGATCTCATGGTGTGTGCTGCGGATGGATGGATTGTCTAGGTCGCACTCTGGGGGAGTAGCCACGTCTTGGTCGCACTCTGGTGGAGGGGCCACGTCTTGGTCGCACTCTGGTGGAGGGGCCACGTCTTGGTCGCACTCCGGTGGAGGGGCCACGTCTTGGTCGCACTCCGGTGGAGGGGCCACGTCTTGGTCACACTCCGGTGGAGTGGCCACGCCTTGGTCGCACTCCGGTGGAGTGGCCACGCCTTGGTCGCACTCCGGTGGAGTGGCCACGCCTTGGTCGCACAGCGGTGGAGTGGCCATGCCTTGGTCGCACTCCGGTAGAGTGGACACGTCCTGGTCGCACTCCGGTGGAGTGGACACGTCCTGGTCGCATTCCGGTGGAGTGGACAGGTCCTGGTCGCACTCCGGTGGAGTGGCCACGCCCTGGTCGCACTCCGGTGGAGTGGCCACGCCTTGGTCGCACTCCGGTGGAGTGGCCACGTCCTGGTCGCACTCCGGTGGAGTGGACACGTCCTGGTCGCACTCCGGTGGAGTGGACACGCCCTGGTCGCACTCCGGTGGAGTGGACACGTCCTGGTCGCACTCCGGGGGAGTGGCCAGGTCCTGGTCGCACTCCGGTGGAGTGGCCAGGTCCTGGTCGCACTCCGGTGGAGTGGCCAGGTCCTGGTCGCACTCCGGTGGAGTGGCCAGGTCCTGGTCGCACTCCGGTGGAGTGGACACGTCCTGGTCGCACTCCGGTGGAGTGGCCAGGTCCTGGTCGCACTCCGGTGGAGTGGACACGTCCTGGTCACACTCCGTTGAAGTGGACACGTCCTGGTCGCACTCCGGTGGAGTGGACACGTGCTGGTCGCACTCCGGTGGAGTGGCCAGGTCCTGGTCGCACTCCGGTGGAGTGGACACGTCCTGGTCGCACTCCGGTGGAGTGGACACGTCCTGGTCGCACTCCGGTGGAGTGGCCAGGTCCTGGTCGCACTCCGGTGGAGTGGCCAGGTCCTGGTCGCACTCCGGTGGAGTGGACACGTCCTGGTCGCACTCCGGTGGAGTGGACATGTCCTGGTCGCACTCCGGTGGAGTGGCCAGGTCCTGGTCGCACTCCGGTGGAGTGGACACGTCCTGGTCACACTCCGGTGGAGTGGACACGTCCTGGTCGCACTCCGGTGGAGTGGACACATGCTGGTCGCACTCCGGTGGAGTGGCCAGGTCCTGGTCGCACTCCGGTGGAGTGGACACGTCCTGGTCGCACTCCGGTGGAGTGGACACGTCCTGGTCGCACTCCGGTGGAGTGGCCAGGTCCTGGTCGCACTCCGGTGGAGTGGACAGGTCCTGGTCGCACTCCGGTGGAGTGGACACGTCCTGGTCGCACTCCGGTGGAGTGGACACGTCCTGGTCGCACTCCGGTGGTGTGGCCAGGTCCTGGTCGCACTCCGGTGGAGTGGACACGTCCTGGTCGCACTCCGGTGGAGTGGACACGTCCTGGTCGCACTCCGGTGGAGTGGCCAGGTCCTGGTCGCACTCCGGTGGAGTGGCCAGGTCCTGGTCGCACTCCGGTGGAGTGGCCAGGTCCTGGTCGCACTCCGGTGGAGTGGCCAGGTCCTGGTCGCACTCCGGTGGAGTGGCCAGGTCCTGGTCGCACTCCGGTGGAGTGGCCAGGTCCTGGTCGCACTCCGGTGGAGTGGACACGTCCTGGTCGCACTCCGGTGGAGTGGACACGTCCGGGTCGCACTGTGGTGTGCAGTCAATACCGCGTACACCTACAATAAAAAAAGAGAGGAATTAGATTTAGCACCTTCACCTACATTTCATATATTTTTCTTTGTAGAACATCAAATTATGGAGAGAAGAGATGAAAACGCTGGTGCCAGAGACCATGAATAAACTCTACAGGACAGGGACACAAGGAGGACTAATGTTGTACTTTGTATAAAAATGCTGGTTGCCTGCCACTCATCCCGACCCACTGGCTGGCAATAATGGCATGAAAAATCAGAGGGGCTGGTTGTACCCAGCCCGTAATCCGCCTGCCCATACATGGTTAGAATCTTGGCTGGTCCTTGCTTAGCCGGGTGAGATTGGAAGTGTCTATGGCCGGCTTTAGGAGCGCAGACACTTCTAATGACAGCACTTGGGGTAAAGGCATAGTGCATATTAAAATGCTGATGGATAATGAATTAGTGCGGTTTTATTTGTCTTGGTTTTGTCCGTCTGTCTGGCCTTGTTTACAAGGGTGATGAGGCCCATATAACATGAACGGGACGTTTCTACAACATCTGTATCTTCCAGGTGCTGCATGTAGGCAGTCCATTGACAATGAGTAGAACGCACAGCTGCACGCACGCAGCCACTATACCACTACGGGAGGTTTATGCTTTGCGCCTGGGTGTTAGCGGTACTGGCACTAACCTAGCGCTGCCTGGAGCGACGCAGACCCTGACCCTAAAACCTAATTGATATCACCCGCCGGGTGATCAGGGGGTTAAACCTTTATTGGGTAATAAATGGTGGGTGCCCTGATGCTATAAAAAACAAACTAACCAGAGTCACCCGTAACACTTATACGGTGATCAGTGGTGAAAGGGTTAACTAGGGGCAATCAGGGGGTTCAAATTTTTATTAGGTAGTATATGGGGGTCCCTGGCGCTATATAAAAACCTGACGGGGAACCTAAATAACTAACTGGCTAACCAGCGTCACCAGCGACACTTATACTGTGATCGCTGGTGAAAGGGTTAACTAGGGGCAATTGGGTAGTATATGGGGGTACCTAGCACTATAAAAACCTGGCGGTGAACCTAAAAAAATAACTAGCTACCTAGCGACACTAATGCAGCGATCAGAAAAATGATCGCTTAGTGACACTGGCAAAAGGGGGTGAAAGGGTTAACTAGCAGCAATCAGGGGGTTAAAACCATTATTGGGTAGTATATCGGGGTACCTAGCGCTATAAAAACCTGGCGGTGAACCTAAAAAAATAACTAGCTACCTAGCGACACTAGCGACACTGATGCAGCGATCAGAAAAATGATCGCTTAGTGACACTGGCAAAAGGGGGTGAAAGGGTTAACTAGCGCCAATCAGGGGGTTAAAACCATTATTGGGTAGTATATCGGGGTACCTAGCGCTATAAAAACCTGGCGGTGAACCTAAAAAAATAACTAGCTACCTAGCGACACTAATGCAGCGATCAGAAAAACGATCGCTTAGTGACACTGGCAAAAGGGGGTGAAAGGGTTAACTAGCGGCAATCGGGGGTTAAAACCATTATTGGGTAGTATATCGGGGTACCTAGCGATATAAAAACCTGGCGGTGAACCTAAAAAAATAACTAGCTACCTAGCGACACTAGCGAAACATGCAGCGATCAGAAAAACGATCGCTTAGTGACACTGGCAAAAGGGGGTGAAAGGGTTAACTCTAGGGGCAATCAGGGGGTTAAATCTTTATTGGGGGGTGGTGGGGGCTACCCTGGACCTAACACTAACTGTCCTGACAGTTTTTACTGTCACAACTGACACTGAATGCAGTGATCAGTAAATAAATGATCAATGCAATCAGTGACACTGTGACTGGGGGGGAGGGGGGGCGGGGGTTTGTGTGCCTGTGTGTACCTACATGTCAGTGTAGTGTTGGTGCACACTTACTTTTTGTCTTCTCCTCGTAGTCCGGTCAAAAAGACCGCCCCGAGGAGAATGACATCACTTTCTCCTTCCTGTGTAAACAATACACAGTGGGAGGAAGCTTCCCATTGGCCAGGAGCGATCCAGAGGGGGTGGCCGAAAACCAACGGCCATCCCCTCATCACGGATCGCTCCTGGAGCGAACCGGACCGTGGTATCCAGCGGGAGGGGGTCCGATCGGACCCCCCACCCGCTGGAAGGCAGGCACGTACATGTACGTGCTTGTGCCTGCCTGTGCCATTGTAATGACGTACATTGGCAATACGACGGTCCTTAAGTGGTTAATTCATAAACCGAAGCAGAGAAAACACAGCTTACTATGCTTCAGTTATGAATGAACACAGTGAGTGATCAGTACCGATCACTCATTGTGTTCATTTAGAAAAGTAAGGGCTGGTAAATGACATATTTACCAGCCCCTTTATCTGAAGATCCTCCAGTCAGCGGGAGAGAAGAGGAGGGAAGCCAGCAGCGCTGTGGGGGGGGGGGGTTATTGCTTTAATTGTTTTTCTCATGTCTCATGTCTGAGTTTTGCCTAAGGCCTCACAAAGCCTAGAGCCGCCTCTGGGGGCGGCATTATCTGCACTGCCCATGGGGGGGGGGGGGGCATTATCCGCACTGCCCATGGGGGGGGCGGCATTATCCGCACTGCCCATGGGGGGGGCGGCATTATCCGCACTGCCCATGGGGGGGGCATTATCCGCACTGCCCATGGGGGGGCGGCATTATCCGCACTGCCCATGGGGGGGGGGCGGCATTATCAGCACTGCCCATGGGGGGGGCGGCATTATCCGCACTGCCCATGGGGGGGGGGCGGCATTATCCGCACTGCCCATGGGGGGGGCGGCATTATCCGCACTGCCCATGGGGGGGCGGCATTATCCGCACTGCCCATGGGGGGGGCGGCATTACCTGCACTGCCCATGGGGGGGGCGGCATTATCCGCACTGCCCATGGGGGGGGCGGCATTATCCGCACTGCCCATGGGGGGGGCGGCATTATCCGCACTGCCCATGGGGGGGCGGCATTATCCGCACTGCCCATGGGGGGGGCATTATCCGCACTGCCCATGGGGAGGTGGCATTGGGGGGCACTGAACCAATTGGCACCTTTGTTTTGTTTTTTGTGGGTTTACAACCACTTTAAATATTGCTTATAAATGTGTGTTTATTAGGATTGTACAATAAGTACATGGGTTGTGTGTATGTCAGGGGTTGACAAATTTGCTTTGAATTTAGGAGCCAGTTTTTGTTTTTCTAGAGTGGTATGGATTGTCAGCTCCCGGGGTAAGGCCACTCATTTTCACCCCCTATCCCTAACTCACAATGGAGCACCCAGTCAATAACTCCATTGAAACGCTGGTACATCAGGGTTATGGGCTGACCAGAAAGAGAGTAAGGCTGGCAACAGATGGAACTGGCTGGCACTGGCAGGTGGCACTGGTTGGCATTGGCAGGTGACACTGGTTTGGAACTGGCAGGTGACACTGGTTTGGAACTGGCAGGTGACACTGGTTTGGAACTGGCAGGTGACACTGGTTTGAAACTGGCAGGTGACACCGGTTTGGAACTGGCAGGTGGCACTATTGGCACTGATTGGCAGGTGGCACTGGTTTGGAAGTGGCAGGTGGCCCTGGTTGGCGGTGGCACTAGTTGTCACTGGCAGATGGCACTGATTGGTGGTGGCACTGGTTGGTGTTGGCAGGTGGCACAGATTGGCGGTGGCGCTGGCAGGTGGCACTGGCAGGTTTCACTCGGAGCACTCTGTTACTGAAATGTAACAGAGGAGCTGTCAGAATTGAGCTTAAAGCAGAGCTCCACCCTAAAGTGTACCTTCCGCTCATTGGAACCCTCCCCCCCTCCGGCGCCACAATTGGCACCTTTCAGGGGGGAGGGGGGTGCAGGTACCTGTACAGTACAGGTATCTGCACCCACTTCCAGCGTAGATTCTGCAGAATCCACGCCCCTTTCCGAAGGTCCCCCACTGCCTGCTGGGAAACACACGGATCCCAGAGACAGCGGGGACCATTCTTATTGCGCAGCGCGACTCGCGCATGCGCAGTAGGGAACCGGGAAATGAAGCCGAAAGGCTCCACTTCCTGATTCCCATACCCAAGATGGCGGCGGCAGCACCCGAGAGACGATCGAGAGATCGGCTTCGGGTGCCGACATCGCGGGCGCGCTGGGCGGGTAAGTGTCATTATTTTAAAAGTCAGCAGCTGCAGTATTTGTAGCTGCTGACTTTTAAAAAGAAAAAATGGCGGACTCCCGCTTTAATATCGGAATGGGCGGGACCCGGCCGGGGTGTGAAGCTGACCAGTAACAGAGAGGCGGTGTAGTGTCATATTTTGCTCCCCATCATACAATGTTCCGGAAGTGACGCTGCGGCCAGAAATTTAGCACTGCGCATGCGCCATGCGTTCCAAACACTTGCGCCATGCGTTCCAAATGATTTGCGACAATGCAGACCAGTGAAACCGTCAGATAATGTCAGAGAAGTGAGGGGAGGTAATCCCCTCCCTGAGCCACAGTTACCCGCTCTCTCTCCGCCGCTCTCCGCTCTGTCTAAAGTTAATGTCACGATTACCTCCCCTCACTCCCGTGACATTATCTGACGCTTTCACTGAACTACATTGTCGGAAATCCTCTGGAACGCATGGTGCAAGCATTTGGAACGCATCGCGCATGCGCAGTGCAAAATTTCCGGCCGCAACGTCCCTTCCGGAGCGTTCTATGATGGGGAGCAAAATATGACACTACAGCGGATATGTCAGATTTGAGCTTGAGTCGAGGTGGGCGGGCCCCGCTCGGGGGGGGAGGGTCCCGGCCGGGTGGGCGGGACTCAGCAGCTATCAAACACCGGCCAACGATTGGGCTGCTTAAGAAAAGAGGCGCGGCCACATACACGTAGCGGCCCGCCCAGATTCCATTGGCTGGTGTTTGATAGCTGCTGGGTCCCGCCCACCCTGGCCGGGTCCCGCCCACCCCGGCCGGTTCCCTCCCACACAGACATAAAGCTGAAATCTCTCCTTTGCTTGTCAGTGTCACACACAGTGCGCAGCCGCAGAGTGTGGAGGAGGGGGGAGGGGGGGCAGTCATTGTTAATAGTGATAGTGAGTGGGCTGGTGGCAGCTTAGGCGCCAGGTTGTGATTTCTGGTGGCATTGGTGACCTGGCGCCTGGGGTTTGTGGAGCCCTGGTGTATGTCTTGTGTTGATTGTAACTAAAAAATGTCATAAAAAAGGACTTGATTTAAAAAATATGAAAAAAAACATATGTACCTATGGGAATGTGACCCCAAAAATTTTTTTGGGAAAAAAAAAAAAAAATTATGAAAAAAAAAAATTTTTTGAAAAAAAAAATTTTTTTGAAAAAAAAAAAAATATGAAGAAAATAATATATTTTGAAAAAAAAAAGTGAAAAAAAAATTTTTTTGGAAAAAAAAAAAAAAATAATTTATAAAAAAAAAAAAATCTTTGAATAAAAACACTTACCAATCTCAGTGTCTGTATCCCGGTGATGTTTATTGGCTTTACAGCCGGAACCGAAACATCGAACGACGGCTCTGAAACAGCCGCGCACAAACGCTCGGGTCCTCTTCAGCTTGGAGGGCTTTTTGGTTGGGGTATCTGCAGGCTGGTCACTGACACCTCCTACCATGGCCCTTCCTTTGCTGGGTTTCTCTTTGATGTTTTTCAGAGAAACAATCTGATTACATTTAAATCGGTTCATTATTAAGAATAAAGAAACTCGCTTTAAATGTATGACAACAAATATTGCAATGAAATTGAATTGACCGAAATCAAATCCAATAATATCACAAGGTATCTCTCAGGAGAGATAAAAGCCAACCTCACTTGTCAGTGGACAGTCAACTTCTGATGAATTCTGCCCCAGCGTCTGAATATATAGGGGGACTCAGCCAATGAAATCACAGCGACTTTGGCTCAGCCAATCACAGCGACTTTGGCTCAGCCAATCACAGCGACTTTGGCTCAGCCAATCACAGTGACTTTGGCTCAGCCAATCACAGTGACTTTGGCTCAGCCAATGAAATCACAGTGCAGTCATGTGACTTTTTTTTTTTGAAAAATTAACTGACGATTTTTCTTAAAGGAGCCAGTATACGGATGTAATAGGGATATACGGCTCCTGGAAGAACATGTTATTGTGAATGAGATTTAACCCTTACAGTCCCATGGCTGAAATAAAGATCTCTATTATGATAACATTGTGAATGGAGCCTTAGAAATCCTCTCCGCACATCAAATCTTTTCATTTCTTTTATTTTATCATTATTACACACCAATTATTTCTCCATGAGGGGGGGAGGGGTGATGAGCCTCACGCTGCTCCCCGGGGCCGCCCGCCGTGTGACGATCCGTACCGCGCTCTACCAACCAATCACAATTGATAACGGAAGTGACGTTCAGTCGCAGCCATCTTACTATACCCCGCACTCCTCTATAGTAAGCATACACTGAGAAGGCGGACATCTTGTTACACCCACCGGAGTTTGATGCATAAATAGAGTATTTAGAAATCGGAATGTTTGGATGTTACATTTTAAAAGCCGCGGCAAACCTGCCCACCTCACACGTTTACTAATGTGACAGAAAACTCTGAGTTCAGTCCGTGGGATTTCACCATATAACCTCCGATTTTGTGTTTTATAAAAAGTGTAAAATGCAAAACTCCAGCGGGTGTAACAAGATGTCCGCCTCCCCCCCCCCCCTTCTCGGTCTATCCTCACAGTGGAGGAGTGCGGGGTGTAGCAAGATGGCGGCGACGGATCGTCACTTCCGTTACTAATTCTAAGGGGTCGCGGAATCTGACGGAACACCGGAGCCAGCGCTGCAGCGGTCAGTCCGCCCGATTCTCTTGTATGAAATCTTCACTCTCCACCCTTTGTCTCTCAGCTCCTCCCCTATCACACAGGCTCCACCCTCCTCGCACTCATCTCCGTGGTAACCGTACACTGCAGGGGGAGGAGATAAGAGACACAGCCCCACCCCTCATTCCTCCTCTCTGTTTACTAATATGGAGGCGTCCAATCAGCGGCGGGACAAGTGACCAGCAAGGAAGGTGGGGCCGGTAGCGGAAGGGGCGGGGCAGGGATTGAAACGCACAGTGTCTGGTAGTCATGATCATCTCTCGCCAGGTGAGACCCCGAAGTATCGAGGGGGAGGGGGAGTGTCCACTATAGAGGGTCCCCCTCCCCCAACACACACAGAGGACCAATCATAGGCTGAGCTCTACGTGTCGGTGCTCTTCGATGAGGTGGGGGTGTATTTCTCGGAGGGGGAGGGGTGTAATGAGGAGTATTGATGGGAGGTTCTCTGTCACTCTTCAGGTGTCGGTGCTCTTCGATGAGGTGGGGTGAATTTCTCGGAGGAGGAGGGGTGTAGTCTGGAGGAGTATTGATGGGATGTTAGGGGATGGGATGTTGTTAGGGGGCACACTTTAGTGGCACTGGTAGGTGACACTGATGAGGCATGGGTAGGGGGCACACTTTAGTGGCACTGGTAGGTGACACTGATGAGGCACGGGTAGGGGGCACAGACTAGCGGCACTGGTAGGTGACACTGATGAGGCACGGGTAGGGGGCACACTTTAGTGGCACTGGTAGGTGACACTGATGAGGCACGGGTAGGGGGCATACTTTAGTGGCACTGGTAGGTGACACTGATGAGGCACGGGTAGGGGGCACACTTTAGTGGCACTGGTAGGTGACACTGATGAGGCACGGGTAGGGGGCACACTTTAGTGGCACTGGTAGGTGACACTGATGAGGCACGGGTAGGGGGCACAGACTAGCGGCACTGATGGGCACATATTGGGACCGATGTCCCTGTAACAGAAGCTGGTTACTGGCTGCTTTATTTTCTCCTTCCGCTGATTGTGAGAATAAAAAAGCAGATAATCGGCTTCTGTTTACTTCTGTGATCAGCTGTTGGCTGAGAGCTGATCATGTGATAAAGTGCCGCAGCGATTGGCTCTTTACCCTGTTCTGTGATCAGCTGAGTGGGAAGAACTCGATGATTGGAGAGCGCGCCGCAGGGGGCACGTGAGCGGCACCATCACGGGAGGACATCTGTGGTCTCCCTCCCACCACCGGAAGGCCGCGCTGTAACAGTCTTTCTATAGCGCCGGTGGAAAGTAGTTAACGGCTTGCCGACCAGCCGCCGCGGTTGTACTGCGGAAACGCGGCTCTGCGAATCGCCGTCATGTTACGTTGCTTCCATATTCAGCCACTAGGGGCGCGCGTGCTCGTCCATGAAACCGATGCCATCACCCGGAGAACAGCGATCTGTGTGTTTCTTATCTGAGGGGAGAAGAGACAGATCATCTGTTCACACAGAGTATGAAGAGCCATCTGTCATCTCCCCTACACAGTCCCCTCCCCCCCTTCAGTTAGAACATGTAGTAGAGGACGCATTAACCCCTTGATCGCCCCCTAGTGTTAACCCCTTCCCTGCCAGTGACATGTTTACAGTAATTGATGCATATTTATAGCATTGATCGCTGTATAAATGCCAATAGTCCCAAAAAATGTGTCAAAATTGTCCGACGTGTCCGCCATGTTGCCGTCCCGGTAAAAGTTGCAAGTCGCCGGCATTACTAGTAAAAATAATAAAATAATAAATATGCCATAACTATCCCTATTTTGTAGACGCTTTACCTTTTGCGTAAACCAATCAATATACACTTATTGATTTTTTTTTTCTACAAAAATATGTAGAATACATGTCGGCCTAAACTGGGGAAAAAATATTTTTTATATATCTTTGGGGGATATTTATTATAGCAAAAAGTAAAAAAAACATTGCTTTGTTTTATTTTTTGTTTTCAAAATTGTCGCTTTTTTTGTTTATAACGCAAAAAAGAAAAAATGAAGAGGCGATTAAATACCTCCAAAAGACAGCTCTATTTGTGGTGGGGGGGGGGCATTTATTTATTTATTTATTTTTGGATGCTACGTCACCCAACTGCATAATGGTCAGTTAAAGCGACGCAGTGCTGAATTGCAAAAAGTTCTCTGGTCAGGAGGGGGGGTAAAATCTTTCGGGGCTGAAGCGGTTAAAGTGGTTGTAAAAAGAAAAAGCACCTGGGTGCAGCAGCCCCCTCCTTATACTTACCTGAGCCAGTAATGTGCAGGAGGTCAGTGGCTCTCCCGGGTCTCTTCTCATTCATTGGCTCTGTATACTGTCAATCTGAGATAATGAGAGGGGGGGGGGCTGAGCTGCACTCTGTGACTGGGCACACCGAGCAATAACTTGGGATGGAGCCCTGCTCAGGTGCCCCCCAGAGCAAGCAGCTGGGAAGGTCTGTAATTATGAACTGGTAATAACGGGAAGAACTACTCATGAAAGAGACCTTTCAGATGGTGAGTTGGGCGGGGGGCGGTAAAAACAGGCATCTGATGTAGTTTTGCAGTCTGGATGTTTGGGACTGAGCAGTATAGAGGTATATAGTGTAAGCTTTGTGCTGTCAGTGTGATCTCCCGCCCCGGGATTGGAGAGGTCTGTGCTGCTCACATAACATTGTCTCGCCTCTTCTGGCTGATTTCTGAGGTGCTGCGGCCCGATTCCTCCCATGATCACAATTAGGGTTGTCACCTTTTCTTCACCTCAAACCCAAACACTTGATCGGTGCACACCAATTTTTATTATAGTATAAACTATAGATATATTTTGGTATTAAATAATATTTCTAATCATATGAAGTTAATAACAAGAGTCCCCCTTTACGTCAGAGTCCACGGAGTCCCCCTTTATATCTGAACTCACAGAGTTCCCTTTCACTCTAAGGGGGGACTCTGCAGACTCTGATGTAAGGGAGAATTCTGGGGACTCTAACATAAGGGATGCTCTGGGAACCCTGATTTAAGGGGGGACACTGAGAACACTGATGTATGGAGAGAACCCTGATTTACCTTAGTGTACTCTCTCAGAGGCAGGAGAGAGAAGGGGTAGACTTCAGACACGGAGGGATGGTGAGCTCACTCACCCTTTGGAAGTCAGCACCTCTCATCCAAATGTATCTGAGGCTGCTGGGCTTCAAATTTTCGGCCCCCACTTTCCTTTTTCTGAGGCACAGCACCAGGCATTGGAATGTGGGCAGACAAAGAGGAGTAGGGGGTGGGGGGAAGAGGTGCAGATTGAGCCCTCTCTCCTCTCCTGTCTGTGTGTGTTTTGTTGGGGAAGAGGGAATTGTTAGTGCTGGCTTTGGGCTGTGTGAAAGAGAGTGTTACAGACACTCTCAGCTTAGACAACTGCAGCCAGCAACCCAGCTGGGAGGCCATAGTACAGTTTAAATAATGTGTCTGGGTCTCAGACAGTCTGAAACCCGGACACATGATTCCAAACCCGAACTGTCCGGGTGAATCCTGGACAGGTGGCAACCCTAATCACAATAGTCTCTCTAGGGCTGAAACAACTAATCCATTATGAAATGAATCGATTCCTATTTTCATAATCGATGAATCGGCCGGTAACCTAATGGGTTAAAAAAACCTAAAATGAGCCCTTTATAATACAAAGATAGCAAATAATCGCTACTATAAATATTCCTGTCACTGTTCTAAAGTAAAAAATGAACCCCTTTCAGTAGTGATTATCGGCTTTTTCTACTATAAAGGGCTCATTTTAGTTTTTTAGTTTTTAACCCCATTATGTTACTAAACGCGTTAGACCCGGTTCACATCTATGCGTTTTTGGTGCTTTTTGCAGAAATGCACTGCAGTTCATTTCCATGGTTTCCTATGGGACACGTTCACATCTGAAAGGGGCGGGGACTTTTAAACGCAAAATAATGCTTTATTGGTTCAATATACTTCAATGGAGAAGCTGCAGAAAAGCGTGTCATGTGTTTTTGCAGCAATTTGTGTGCCCAAAAAAAATGTAAAAATACAAATTGCAGAAAAATCACGTGCGCAAAAATCAAAACGCACAGCAAAAGGCACTGCAGAAACAGATCAAAAGCAAACTGCATAGGTGTGTACCGAGCCTTGTGCTGACCACACCGATCAATTTTCAGATGAGAATATTCAGACTAAAAATCTTTCTACATTCGCTGAATGAAAGAATTTTGTTTGAAATTTTCACTTGTTTTTAAAATGAAGGTAATATCTGAATGAAAACCACATCCACTGTCTGAAAATTCCTTCCACTAAGACCTTTTCTGTTATTTCTACATTTTCCCCTCACTGTGGTTGAAAATGAACGTCAATTTGATCCACTTTTTTTTTTAAGGTTATTAAGCGATTAATCGGCCAACTAATGGATGGTGAAAATAATGGTTAGTTGCAGCCCTAATTCTCTCCCAGTGTTGCTGGGAGAAACCTTGAAACACAACGTACATCCTCCAAGCTAATGAAGCCAATCCTCTTTTATTCACAGATGTGTCCATCACCAACGTTCGCCATCCCAGCTTCACCATTCATGCAGAAGTTTGCTTATGGAACCCGTGTCAGCGTTTACCTGATGAAAAGGTCAGCTCAGCATTCATCATCTTGTTTTGTCGGAGAATAAAGGTGGGGGGAGGGGGAGAATGTTCCAAAATAGATGACAAAGTAGGACGTGTTACTAGTCAGCAAATCTAGGACAGGTAAGTCCTGCATATTGGTGACTACATATCGGAAGTGAAGGCCGGGTTCACACTTGTGGGAATTGGATGAGGGTTTCCCCGCATCCATTTCACATGACGGGAGAGTGTGACCGGCTGTCATTGGAGCCGCTTCACACATCTCCGGGGCGGCTACAGAGCGCACTGCAGAAGGGTCCGGTGTGTCTTTGGCTGTTTTCAGGTCTGAATTGAGGCAAAATTCTGCCCCCCCCCCCCCATAAAAAACGGAGAACAGGGGCGCTCCACAAACCGTGTCAACCCAGCCTTAAATCGGAGCTCCGCCCAAAAGGGATGTACTGCTTTTACCACCCCCCATTACCTAGTTTCAACAGGTTCCTGCACCCACTTCTGCTTGGGCAGAAGTTCTCACCCCTCCCCCCTGCGATTTTCTGGGAAACGTCACAGGTCCCAGAAGATTGCATGACCTGTGGAGAGGCAGCCGCCTTTTCCAGGCTTTACTGTCTCAGGGCCGCTCTGTGCAGTTAAGTAGTATAACATGTTCTTCTAAAGTCTGTGGTTTTTTGTTTATTGAAAAACATAATTTTAAGGTTCAAAGCAAGTTTCTCGGCCCCCTAGTATTTCTGGCTATGGCCAATGTAAGTAAGGGCTAATCATTTATGTAGAATTTACAGAAGCAGCTGGGACTGGTGTCTAGCTATGGGGAGGAGTGGAGGATCAGCCCTGCTTTAACCACTTAAGGACCGCCTCGCGCCAATATATACGTCGGCAGAATGGCACGGCTGGACACAATCACGTACCGGTACGTGATTCTTTAAGTGCCGAGCCGTGGGTCGGGAGCGCGCGGCTGGCTCCCGACCCGGTCCTGTGATCTGTGGCCGCGGGACCAGCGGACCCAATCGCCGCTGGTGTCCCGCGATCGGGTCACAGAGCTGAAGAAGGAGGAGAGGTCTGTGTAAACAAGCCTCTCCCCGTGCTTCCCTGAGGGGCTGTCACCGATCGTCTCTTGTTCTGGGCGCGTCTCCGATCTCAGTAAAGAAACATCGGCTCTTTACCCATGTGATCAGCTGTGTCCAATCATATGTAAACAAGGAAATGGCAGTTATCTGCTTGACTCTCTCACTGAAAGAGTGGGAGGAGAGAGCCGATCAGCAGCATTTCCTCACAGGGGAGACCTGTACATATCATCGGTGCCGCCTCATCTGTGCCCCATCTGTACCCCATCGGTGCCGCCTCATCTGTACCCCATCGGTGCAGGAGAAAAATGACTTATTTACAACATTTTCTAACAGAAACAGACTTTTTTTTGTTTGTTTGTTTTACAATATTTGGTCTTGAGTATTGAGGTGGTTAATGGCCCCTTTTCATATCCACCAAATCCTCTACAATTCTGCGGCAGTGCTTAGTATTATTCTTAAAATCAATTCCTGTGTCCCCATGGAGCTCCTTGGATTTCAGGCCCCTAAATGTGTCACATCTTCTTCTGTCTAATGGACAACGAAGCTCTTGATTCGAATGTCAAATGCTAGTTTGTACTGGTCCGAGGAGCTGGCATTTTACAGCTGTGTGATGGGAGGAAGATGATTTTCTTTTTCTTTAAACTCCCATCAAGTAGGGCTATGTGGTAGACTTTAAATTCTGATTCTGATTGTGCCGTCTGTAATCAATAACTGTTCATCTCCATTCTCTGTCCAGAGGAATCCTTCATGGATGACTTTGATGAGGGCGCTTATTACGAAGCTTTGGGCACGAGACCGGCACTTAACATGGACAAGCTGGATGAGTCCTACCAGAAGGTGATTGAATTGTTCTTCGTGTGCACCAGCGAGAACCCCAAGGAACGGCCTTCTGCACCTCCAATTGTGGAGGCCTTGGAAGCGCAGGGGGTCAAGTAGTCATTTAGAATTCTGTTTAAAGGTTTCTGTTGGAATGGTTTTAATGTTTTTACCTATGAGAAGGCAGCTTTGTGTTGCTGTAATGTTTTCTAGAATGGTAGATTAGAGCAATGGTGAGCTCTGCTCTTCATCAGAGGTACTAATGCTGCCATATGAGGCTAGAAGTAAACTCAGCAGTTATGTCCCACGTAGCAGGTCCCTGACATCATGTATGTCATTCCAATGTGAAAGTATTGCTGGCCTTGCTGTATATAGCACTGAGGCACACAAACCTACCTCTAGCCAATGATGGTGCCACCTTTTGGAGTCTTCCTGAAGACACTTCTGCTGCCCCCATCCATCATGGTCACATCCTATAAGGCACATGCCCAGCCCAGCTTTTATTTTAGAATAACTGTGGCAACCAGGTATTACAAGGGTGTTTGGGTGCTGGAGGTAGGGTTTGATTTGTACAAAACCTAAACGTGATACAAGGTGCACTTTCATATGGGGGGAAAGTGTAAATGGAGAGTTTACTTCCCACTTTACCTCCAGCAACCCCTTTGCAGTTCTCTACACATAACTGCAGCAAACAGCCCTCAAGTACCTATTGACTTATGTAAGCTGCCCTAAGGTCCTACCAGGCTGCTGTATGCCAGATACTTCTAGTTCTGAGCCATGGTTGGGATTTCTTTGTAAATCTGAGACATTGATTGGCTGCTCAGACCAAGGAAGATACTTTTTGGGCCTTTGCATAGCATAGAACCTGTTCCTCCTGCCCTACTAGAAGTATTAAAGAAAAAAGCTGGAGGGAGTTTGCTTGTAGGCACGGCCTGCTGTCCTCTCCAAGATGGCTGCCTGGAGCTCATAGCAGAAGATGATTAGTCTTTAGTAGGTTCCTGCTGGTGTTTTGTCAGATTAGGCGAACCGTCAAAGTGTAACGCAAGTGACGTTTCGTCGCCGCCATCTTGCTACACCCCGCACTTGTCCCTAGTGAGGATACGGTGAGAAGGGGGAAAGCAGACATCTTGTTACACCCCGTACTCCTCCACGGTAAGGATACAGTGAGAAGGGGTAAGGGGACATCTTGTTACACCCCGTACACCTCCACAGTAAGGATACAGTGAGAAGGGGGTAAGGGGACATCTTGTTACACCCCGTACACCTCCACAGTAAGGATACAGTGAGAAGGGGGTAAGGGGACATCTTGTTACACCCCGTACTCCTCCACGGTCAGGATACAGTGAGAACGGGTAAGGGGACATCTTGTTACACCCCGTACACCTCCACAGTAAGGATACAGTGAGAAGGGGGTAAGGGGACATCTTGTTACACCCTGTACACCTCCACGGTAAGGATACTGTGAGAAGGGGGTAAGGGGACATCTTGTTACACCCCGTACTCCTCCACAGTAAGGATAAAGTGAGAAGGGGGTAAGGGGACATCTTGTTACACCCCGTACACCTCCACAGTAAGGATACAGTGAGAAGGGGGTAAGGGGACATCTTGTTACACCCTGTACACCTCCACGGTAAGGATACTGTGAGAAGGGGGTAAGGGGACATCTTGTTACACCCCGTACTCCTCCACGGTAAGGATACTGTGAGAAGGGGGTAAGGGGACATCTTGTTACACCCCGTACTCCTCCACAGTAAGGATACAGTGGGAAGGGGGTAAGGGGACATCTTGTTACACCCCGTACACCTCCACAGTAAGGATACAGTGAGAAGGGGTAAGCGGACATCTTGTTACACCCCGTACACCTCCACAGTAAGGATACAGTGAGAAGGGGGTAAGGGGACATCTTGTTACACCCCGTACACCTCCACAGTAAGGATACAGTGAGAAGGGGGTAAGCGGACATCTTGTTACACCCCGTACACCTCCACAGTAAGGATACAGTGAGAAGCTGTAAGCGGACATCTTGCTACACCCCGTACACCTCCACGGTAGGATACAGTGAGAAGGGGTAAGGGGACATCTTGTTACACCCCGTTCACCTCCACAGTAAGGATACAGTGAGAAGGGGGTAAGGGGACATCTTGTTACACCCTGTACACCTCCACGGTAAGGATACAGTGAGAAGGGGGTAAGGGGACATCTTGTTACACCCCGTACACCTCCACGGTAAGGATACAGTGAGAAGGGGGTAAGGGGACATCTTGTTACACCCCGTACACCTCCACGGTAAGGATACAGTGAGAAGGGGGTAAGGGGACATCTTGTTACACCCTGTACACCTCCACGGTAAGGATACTGTGAGAAAGGGTAAGCGGACATCTTGTTACACCCTGTACACCTCCACAGTAAGGATACAGTGAGAAGGGGGTAAGCGGACATCTTGTTACACTCCGTACACCTCCACAGTAAGGATACAGTGAGAAGGGGGTAAGGGGACATCTTGTTACACCCCGTACACCTCCACAGTAAGGATACAGTGAGAAGGGGGTAAGGGGACATCTTGTTACACCCCGTACACCTCCACGGTAAGGATACAGTGAGAAGGGGGTAAGCGGACATCTTGTTACACTCCGTACACCTCCACAGTAAGGATACAGTGAGAAGGGGGTAAGCGGACATCTTGTTACACCCCGTACACCTCCACGGTAAGGATACAGTGAGAAGGGGGTAAGCGGACATCTTGTTACACCCCGTACACCTCCACAGTAAGGATACAGTGAGAAGGGGTAAGCGGACATCTTGTTACACCCCGTACACCTCCACAGTAAGGATACAGTGAGAAGGGGTAAGCGGACATCTTGTTACACCCCGTACACCTCCACAGTAAGGATACTGTGAGAAGGGGGTAATGGGACATCTTGTTACACCCCGTACACCTCCACAGTAAGGATACAGTGAGAAGGGGGTAAGGGGACATCTTGTTACACCCCGTACACCTCCACAGTAAGGATACAGTGAGAAGGGGTAAGGGGACATCTTGTTACACCCCGTACACCTCCACAGTAGGGATACAGTGAGAAGGGGGTAAGGGGACATCTTGTTACACCCTGTACACCTCCACAGTGAGGATACTGTGAGAAGGGGGTTAGCGGACATCTTGTTACACCCTGTACACCTCCACAGTAAGGATACAGTGAGAAGCTGTAAGCGGACATCTTGCTACACCCCGTACACCTCCACGGTAGGATACAGTGAGAAGGGGTAAGGGGACATCTTGTTACACCCTGTTCACCTCCACAGTAAGGATACAGTGAGAAGGGGGTAAGGGGACATCTTGTTACACCCTGTACACCTCCACGGTAAGGATACAGTGAGAAGGGGGTAAGGGGACATCTTGTTATACCCCGTACACCTCCACGGTAAGGATACAGTGAGAAGGGGGTAAGGGGACATCTTGTTACACCCCGTACACCTCCACGGTAAGGATACAGTGAGAAGGGGGTAAGGGGACATCTTGTTACACCCTGTACACCTCCACGGTAAGGATACTGTGAGAAAGGGTAAGCGGACATCTTGTTACACCCTGTACACCTCCACAGTAAGGATACAGTGAGAAGGGGTAAGCGGACATCTTGTTACACCCTGTACACCTCCACGGTAAGGATACTGTGAGAAGGGGGTAAGGGGACATCTTGTTACACCCCGTACACCTCCACAGTAAGGATACAGTGAGAAGGGGGTAAGGGGACATCTTGTTACACCCTGTACACCTCCACAGTAAGGATACAGTGAGAAGGGGTAAGCGGACATCTTGTTACACCCCGTACACCTCCACAGTAAGGATACAGTGAGAAGGCGTAAGCGGACATCTTGTTACACCCCGTACACCTCCACGGTAAGGATACAGTGAGAAGGGGTAAGTGGACATCTTGTTACACCCTGTACACCTCCACGGTCAGGATACAGTGAGAAGGGGGTAAGCGGACATCTTGTTACACCCTGTACACCTCCACAGTAAGGATACAGTGAGAAGGGGTAAGGGGACATCTTGTTACACCCCGTTCACCTCCACAGTAAGGATACTGTGAGAAGGGGGTAAGGGGACATCTTGTTACACCCCGTACACCTCCACGGTAAGGATACAGTGAGAAGGGGTAAGTGGACATCTTGTTACACCCCGTACTCCTCCACGGTCAGGATACTGTGAGAAGGGGGTAAGCGGACATCTTGTTACACCCTGTACACCTCCACAGTAAGGATACAGTGAGAAGGGGTAAGCGGACATCTTGTTACACCCCGTACACCTCCACAGTAAGGATACAGTGAGAAGGGGGTAAGCGGACATCTTGTTACACCCTGTACACCTCCACAGTAAGGATACAGTGAGAAGGGGTAAGCGGACATCTTGTTACACCCCGTACACCTCCACAGTAAGGATACAGTGAGAAGGGGTAAGCGGACATCTTGTTACACCCCGTACACCTCCACGGTAAGGATACAGTGAGAAGGGGTAAGTGGACATCTTGTTACACCCCGTACTCCTCCACGGTCAGGATACAGTGAGAAGGGGTAAGGGGACATCTTGTTACACCCCGTACACCTCCACAGTAAGGATACAGTGAGAAGGGGTAAGGGGACATCTTGTTACACCCCGTACACCTCCACAGTAAGGATACAGTGAGAAGGGGGTAAGGGGACATCTTGTTACACCCTGTACACCTCCACAGTAAGGATACAGTGAGAAGGGGTAAGGGGACATCTTGTTACACCCCGTTCACCTCCACAGTAAGGATACAGTGAGAAGGGGGTAAGGGGACATCTTGTTACACCCTGTACACCTCCACAGTAAGGATACAGTGAGAAGGGGGTAAGGGGACATCTTGTTACACCCTGTACACCTCCACGGTAAGGATACAGTGAGAAGGGGGTAAGGGGACATCTTGTTACACCCCGTACACCTCCACAGTAAGGATACAGTGAGAAGGGGTAAGCGGACATCTTGTTACACCCCGTACACCTCCACGGTAAGGATACAGTGAGAAGGGGGTAAGGGGACATCTTGTTACACCCTGTACACCTCCACGGTAAGGATACAGTGAGAAGGGGGTAAGGGGACATCTTGTTACACCCCGTACACCTCCACAGTAAGGATACAGTGAGAAGGGGTAAGCGGACATCTTGTTACACCCCGTACCCTTCACGGTCAGGATACAGTGAGAAGGGGTAAGGGGACATCTTGTTACACCCCGTACTCCTCCACGGTAAGGATACAGTGAGAAGGGGGTAAGGGGACATCTTGTTACACCCCGTACACCTCCACAGTAAGGATACAGTGAGAAGGGGGTAAAGGGACATCTTGTTACACCCTGTACACCTCCACGGTAAGGATACAGTGAGAAGGGGGTAAGGGGACATCTTGTTACACTCCGTACACCTCCACAGTAAGGATACTGTGAGAAGGGGGTAAGGGGACATCTTGTTACACCCTGCACACCTCCACAGTAAGGATACAGTGAGAAGGGGGTAAGGGGACATCTTGTTACACCCTGTACACCTCCACAGTAAGGATACAGTGAGAAGGGGGTAAGGGGACATCTTGTTACACCCTGTACACCTCCACAGTAAGGATACAGTGAGAAGGGGGTAAGGGGACATCTTGTTACACCCCGTACACCTCCACAGTAGGGATACAGTGAGAAGGGGGTAAGGGGACATCTTGTTACACCCTGTACACCTCCACAGTAAGGATACAGTGAGAAGGGGGTAAGGGGACATCTTGTTACACCCCGTACACCTCCACAGTAGGGATACAGTGAGAAGGGGGTAAGGGGACATCTTGTTACACCCTGTACACCTCCACAGTAAGGATACAGTGAGAAGGGGGTAAGGGGACATCTTGTTACACCCCGTACACCTCCACAGTAGGGATACAGTGAGAAGGGGGTAAGGGGACATCTTGTTACACCCCGTACACCTCCACAGTAAGGATACAGTGAGAAGGGGGTAAGGGGACATCTTGTTACACCCTGTACACCTCCACAGTAAGGATACAGTGAGAAGGGGGTAAGGGGACATCTTGTTACACCCCGTACACCTCCACAGTAGGGATACAGTGAGAAGGGGGTAAGGGGACATCTTGTTACACCCCGTACACCTCCACAGTAAGGATACAGTGAGAAGGGGGTAAGCGGACATCTTGTTACACCCCGTACACCTCCACAGTAAGGATACAGTGAGAAGGGGTAAGGGGACATCTTGTTACACCCCGTTCACCTCCACAGTAAGGATACAGTGAGAAGGGGGTAAGGGGACATCTTGTTACACCCTGTACACCTCCACAGTAAGGATACAGTGAGAAGGGGGTAAGGGGACATCTTGTTACACCCTGTACACCTCCACGGTAAGGATACAGTGAGAAGGGGGTAAGGGGACATCTTGTTACACCCCGTACACCTCCACAGTAAGGATACAGTGAGAAGGGGTAAGCGGACATCTTGTTACACCCCGTACACCTCCACGGTAAGGATACAGTGAGAAGGGGTAAGGGGACATCTTGTTACACCCTGTACACCTCCACAGTAGGGATACAGTGAGAAGGGGGTAAGGGGACATCTTGTTACACCCCGTACACCTCCACAGTAAGGATACAGTGAGAAGGGGGTAAGCGGACATCTTGTTACACCCTGTACACCTCCACAGTAAGGATACAGTGAGAAGGGGTAAGGGGACATCTTGTTACACCCCGTTCACCTCCACAGTAAGGATACAGTGAGAAGGGGGTAAGGGGACATCTTGTTACACCCTGTACACCTCCACAGTAAGGATACAGTGAGAAGGGGGTAAGGGGACATCTTGTTACACCCTGTACACCTCCACGGTAAGGATACAGTGAGAAGGGGGTAAGGGGACATCTTGTTACACCCCGTACACCTCCACAGTAAGGATACAGTGAGAAGGGGTAAGCGGACATCTTGTTACACCCCGTACACCTCCACGGTAAGGATACAGTGAGAAGGGGGTAAGGGGACATCTTGTTACACCCTGTACACCTCCACGGTAAGGATACAGTGAGAAGGGGGTAAGGGGACATCTTGTTACACCCCGTACACCTCCACAGTAAGGATACAGTGAGAAGGGGTAAGCGGACATCTTGTTACACCCCGTACCCTTCACGGTCAGGATACAGTGAGAAGGGGTAAGGGGACATCTTGTTACACCCCGTACTCCTCCACGGTAAGGATACAGTGAGAAGGGGGTAAGGGGACATCTTGTTACACCCCGTACACCTCCACAGTAAGGATACAGTGAGAAGGGGGTAAAGGGACATCTTGTTACACCCTGTACACCTCCACGGTAAGGATACAGTGAGAAGGGGGTAAGGGGACATCTTGTTACACTCCGTACACCTCCACAGTAAGGATACTGTGAGAAGGGGGTAAGGGGACATCTTGTTACACCCTGCACACCTCCACAGTAAGGATACAGTGAGAAGGGGGTAAGGGGACATCTTGTTACACCCTGTACACCTCCACAGTAAGGATACAGTGAGAAGGGGGTAAGGGGACATCTTGTTACACCCTGTACACCTCCACAGTAAGGATA
This sequence comes from Lithobates pipiens, assembly GCF_037356315.1. Taxonomy (NCBI): domain Eukaryota; kingdom Metazoa; phylum Chordata; class Amphibia; order Anura; family Ranidae; genus Lithobates; species Lithobates pipiens. The sequence goes on along the minus strand of NW_027507871.1, from coordinate 452,399 downwards.
CAGTGAGAAGGGGGTAAGGGGACATCTTGTTACACCCCGTACACCTCCACAGTAGGGATACAGTGAGAAGGGGGTAAGGGGACATCTTGTTACACCCTGTACACCTCCACAGTAAGGATACAGTGAGAAGGGGGTAAGGGGACATCTTGTTACACCCCGTACACCTCCACAGTAGGGATACAGTGAGAAGGGGGTAAGGGGACATCTTGTTACACCCTGTACACCTCCACAGTAAGGATACAGTGAGAAGGGGGTAAGGGGACATCTTGTTACACCCCGTACACCTCCACAGTAGGGATACAGTGAGAAGGGGGTAAGGGGACATCTTGTTACACCCCGTACACCTCCACAGTAAGGATACAGTGAGAAGGGGGTAAGGGGACATCTTGTTACACCCTGTACACCTCCACAGTAAGGATACAGTGAGAAGGGGGTAAGGGGACATCTTGTTACACCCCGTACACCTCCACAGTAGGGATACAGTGAGAAGGGGGTAAGGGGACATCTTGTTACACCCCGTACACCTCCACAGTAAGGATACAGTGAGAAGGGGGTAAGCGGACATCTTGTTACACCCCGTACACCTCCACAGTAAGGATACAGTGAGAAGGGGTAAGCGGACATCTTGTTACACCCCGTACTCCTCCACGGTCAGGATACAGTGAGAAGGGGTAAGGGGACATCTTGTTACACCCCGTACACCTCCACAGTAAGGATACAGTGAGAAGGGGGTAAGGGGACATCTTGTTACACCCCGTACACCTCCACAGTAAGGATACAGTGAGAAGGGGGTAAGGGGACATCTTGTTACACCCCGTACACCTCCACGGTAAGGATACAGTGAGAAGGGGGTAAGGGGACATCTTGTTACACCCTGTACACCTCCACGGTAAGGATACTGTGAGAAAGGGTAAGCGGACATCTTGTTACACCCTGTACACCTCCACAGTAAGGATACAGTGAGAAGGGGGTAAGCGGACATCTTGTTACACTCCGTACACCTCCACAGTAAGGATACTGTGAGAAGGGGGTAAGGGGACATCTTGTTACACCCCGTACACCTCCACAGTAAGGATACAGTGAGAAGGGGGTAAGCGGACATCTTGTTACACCCCGTACACCTCCACGGTAAGGATACAGTGAGAAGGGGGTAAGCGGACATCTTGTTACACCCCGTACACCTCCACAGTAAGGATACAGTGAGAAGGGGTAAGCGGACATCTTGTTACACCCCGTACACCTCCACAGTAAGGATACAGTGAGAAGGGGTAAGCGGACATCTTGTTACACCCCGTACACCTCCACGGTAAGGATACTGTGAGAAGGGGGTAAGCGGACATCTTGTTACACCCCGTACACCTCCACGGTAAGGATACAGTGAGAAGGGGGTAAGCGGACATCTTGTTACACCCCGTACACCTCCACGGTAAGGATACTGTGAGAAAGGGTAAGCGGACATCTTGTTACACCCCGTACACCTCCACAGTAAGGATACAGTGAGAAGGGGTAAGGGGACATCTTGTTACACCCCGTACACCTCCACAGTAGGGATACAGTGAGAAGGGGGTAAGGGGACATCTTGTTACACCCTGTACACCTCCACAGTGAGGATACTGTGAGAAGGGGGTTAGCGGACATCTTGTTACACCCTGTACACCTCCACAGTAAGGATACAGTGAGAAGGGGGTAAGGGGACATCTTGTTACACCCCGTACACCTCCACAGTAAGGATACAGTGAGAAGGGGGTAAGGGGACATCTTGTTACACCCTGTACACCTCCACAGTAGGGATACAGTGGGAAGGGGGTAAGGGGACATCTTGTTACACCCCGTACACCTCCACAGTGAGGATACTGTGAGAAGGGGGTAAGCGGACATCTTGTTACACCCCGTACACCTCCACGGTAAGGATACAGTGAGAAGGGGTAAGCGGACACCTTGTTACACCCCGTACACCTCCACAGTAAGGATACAGTGAGAAGGGGGTAAGCGGACATCTTGTTACACCCCGTACACCTCCACGGTAAGGATACAGTGAGAAGGGGTAAGCGGACATCTTGTTACACCCTGTACACCTCCACGGTAAGGATACAGTGAGAAGGGGGTAAGCGGACATCTTGTTACACCCCGTACACCTCCACAGTAAGGATACAGTGAGAAGGGGTAAGCGGACATCTTGTTACACCCCGTACACCTCCACAGTAAGGATACTGTGAGAAGGGGGTAATGGGACATCTTGTTACACCCCGTACACCTCCACAGTGAGGATGCTGTGAGAAGGGGGTAAGCGGACATCTTGTTACACCCTGTACACCTCCACAGTAAGGATACAGTGAGAAGGGGTAAGCGGACATCTTGTTACACCCTGTACACCTCCACGGTAAGGATACTGTGAGAAGGGGGTAAGGGGACATCTTGTTACACCCCGTACACCTCCACAGTAAGGATACAGTGAGAAGGGGGTAAGGGGACATCTTGTTACACCCTGTACACCTCCACAGTAAGGATACAGTGAGAAGGGGTAAGCGGACATCTTGTTACACCCCGTACACCTCCACAGTAAGGATACAGTGAGAAGGCGTAAGCGGACATCTTGTTACACCCCGTACACCTCCACGGTAAGGATACAGTGAGAAGGGGTAAGTGGACATCTTGTTACACCCTGTACACCTCCACGGTCAGGATACAGTGAGAAGGGGGTAAGCGGACATCTTGTTACACCCTGTACACCTCCACAGTAAGGATACAGTGAGAAGGGGTAAGGGGACATCTTGTTACACCCCGTTCACCTCCACAGTAAGGATACTGTGAGAAGGGGGTAAGGGGACATCTTGTTACACCCCGTACACCTCCACGGTAAGGATACAGTGAGAAGGGGTAAGTGGACATCTTGTTACACCCCGTACTCCTCCACGGTCAGGATACTGTGAGAAGGGGGTAAGCGGACATCTTGTTACACCCTGTACACCTCCACAGTAAGGATACAGTGAGAAGGGGTAAGCGGACATCTTGTTACACCCCGTACACCTCCACAGTAAGGATACAGTGAGAAGGGGGTAAGCGGACATCTTGTTACACCCTGTACACCTCCACAGTAAGGATACAGTGAGAAGGGGTAAGCGGACATCTTGTTACACCCCGTACACCTCCACAGTAAGGATACAGTGAGAAGGGGTAAGCGGACATCTTGTTACACCCCGTACACCTCCACGGTAAGGATACAGTGAGAAGGGGTAAGTGGACATCTTGTTACACCCCGTACTCCTCCACGGTCAGGATACAGTGAGAAGGGGTAAGGGGACATCTTGTTACACCCCGTACACCTCCACAGTAAGGATACAGTGAGAAGGGGTAAGGGGACATCTTGTTACACCCCGTACACCTCCACAGTAAGGATACAGTGAGAAGGGGGTAAGGGGACATCTTGTTACACCCTGTACACCTCCACAGTAAGGATACAGTGAGAAGGGGTAAGGGGACATCTTGTTACACCCCGTTCACCTCCACAGTAAGGATACAGTGAGAAGGGGGTAAGGGGACATCTTGTTACACCCTGTACACCTCCACAGTAAGGATACAGTGAGAAGGGGGTAAGGGGACATCTTGTTACACCCTGTACACCTCCACGGTAAGGATACAGTGAGAAGGGGGTAAGGGGACATCTTGTTACACCCCGTACACCTCCACAGTAAGGATACAGTGAGAAGGGGTAAGCGGACATCTTGTTACACCCCGTACACCTCCACGGTAAGGATACAGTGAGAAGGGGGTAAGGGGACATCTTGTTACACCCTGTACACCTCCACGGTAAGGATACAGTGAGAAGGGGGTAAGGGGACATCTTGTTACACCCCGTACACCTCCACAGTAAGGATACAGTGAGAAGGGGTAAGCGGACATCTTGTTACACCCCGTACCCTTCACGGTCAGGATACAGTGAGAAGGGGTAAGGGGACATCTTGTTACACCCCGTACTCCTCCACGGTAAGGATACAGTGAGAAGGGGGTAAGGGGACATCTTGTTACACCCCGTACACCTCCACAGTAAGGATACAGTGAGAAGGGGGTAAAGGGACATCTTGTTACACCCTGTACACCTCCACGGTAAGGATACAGTGAGAAGGGGGTAAGGGGACATCTTGTTACACTCCGTACACCTCCACAGTAAGGATACTGTGAGAAGGGGGTAAGGGGACATCTTGTTACACCCTGCACACCTCCACAGTAAGGATACAGTGAGAAGGGGGTAAGGGGACATCTTGTTACACCCTGTACACCTCCACAGTAAGGATACAGTGAGAAGGGGGTAAGGGGACATCTTGTTACACCCTGTACACCTCCACAGTAAGGATACAGTGAGAAGGGGGTAAGGGGACATCTTGTTACACCCCGTACACCTCCACAGTAGGGATACAGTGAGAAGGGGGTAAGGGGACATCTTGTTACACCCTGTACACCTCCACAGTAAGGATACAGTGAGAAGGGGGTAAGGGGACATCTTGTTACACCCCGTACACCTCCACAGTAGGGATACAGTGAGAAGGGGGTAAGGGGACATCTTGTTACACCCTGTACACCTCCACAGTAAGGATACAGTGAGAAGGGGGTAAGGGGACATCTTGTTACACCCCGTACACCTCCACAGTAGGGATACAGTGAGAAGGGGGTAAGGGGACATCTTGTTACACCCCGTACACCTCCACAGTAAGGATACAGTGAGAAGGGGGTAAGGGGACATCTTGTTACACCCTGTACACCTCCACAGTAAGGATACAGTGAGAAGGGGGTAAGGGGACATCTTGTTACACCCCGTACACCTCCACAGTAGGGATACAGTGAGAAGGGGGTAAGGGGACATCTTGTTACACCCCGTACACCTCCACAGTAAGGATACAGTGAGAAGGGGGTAAGCGGACATCTTGTTACACCCCGTACACCTCCACAGTAAGGATACAGTGAGAAGGGGTAAGCGGACATCTTGTTACACCCCGTACTCCTCCACGGTCAGGATACAGTGAGAAGGGGTAAGGGGACATCTTGTTACACCCCGTACACCTCCACAGTAAGGATACAGTGAGAAGGGGGTAAGGGGACATCTTGTTACACCCCGTACACCTCCACAGTAAGGATACAGTGAGAAGGGGGTAAGGGGACATCTTGTTACACCCCGTACACCTCCACAGTAAGGATACAGTGAGAAGGGGGTAAGGGGACATCTTGTTACACCCCGTACACCTCCACGGTAAGGATACAGTGAGAAGGGGGTAAGGGGACATCTTGTTACACCCTGTACACCTCCACGGTAAGGATACTGTGAGAAAGGGTAAGCGGACATCTTGTTACACCCTGTACACCTCCACAGTAAGGATACAGTGAGAAGGGGGTAAGCGGACATCTTGTTACACTCCGTACACCTCCACAGTAAGGATACTGTGAGAAGGGGGTAAGGGGACATCTTGTTACACCCCGTACACCTCCACAGTAAGGATACAGTGAGAAGGGGGTAAGCGGACATCTTGTTACACCCCGTACACCTCCACGGTAAGGATACAGTGAGAAGGGGGTAAGCGGACATCTTGTTACACCCCGTACACCTCCACAGTAAGGATACAGTGAGAAGGGGTAAGCGGACATCTTGTTACACCCCGTACACCTCCACAGTAAGGATACAGTGAGAAGGGGTAAGCGGACATCTTGTTACACCCCGTACACCTCCACGGTAAGGATACTGTGAGAAGGGGGTAAGCGGACATCTTGTTACACCCCGTACACCTCCACGGTAAGGATACAGTGAGAAGGGGGTAAGCGGACATCTTGTTACACCCCGTACACCTCCACGGTAAGGATACTGTGAGAAAGGGTAAGCGGACATCTTGTTACACCCCGTACACCTCCACAGTAAGGATACAGTGAGAAGGGGTAAGGGGACATCTTGTTACACCCCGTACACCTCCACAGTAGGGATACAGTGAGAAGGGGGTAAGGGGACATCTTGTTACACCCTGTACACCTCCACAGTGAGGATACTGTGAGAAGGGGGTTAGCGGACATCTTGTTACACCCTGTACACCTCCACAGTAAGGATACAGTGAGAAGGGGGTAAGGGGACATCTTGTTACACCCCGTACACCTCCACAGTAAGGATACAGTGAGAAGGGGGTAAGGGGACATCTTGTTACACCCTGTACACCTCCACAGTAGGGATACAGTGGGAAGGGGGTAAGGGGACATCTTGTTACACCCCGTACACCTCCACAGTGAGGATACTGTGAGAAGGGGGTAAGCGGACATCTTGTTACACCCCGTACACCTCCACGGTAAGGATACAGTGAGAAGGGGTAAGCGGACACCTTGTTACACCCCGTACACCTCCACAGTAAGGATACAGTGAGAAGGGGGTAAGCGGACATCTTGTTACACCCCGTACACCTCCACGGTAAGGATACAGTGAGAAGGGGTAAGCGGACATCTTGTTACACCCTGTACACCTCCACGGTAAGGATACAGTGAGAAGGGGGTAAGCGGACATCTTGTTACACCCCGTACACCTCCACAGTAAGGATACAGTGAGAAGGGGTAAGCGGACATCTTGTTACACCCCGTACACCTCCACAGTAAGGATACTGTGAGAAGGGGGTAATGGGACATCTTGTTACACCCCGTACACCTCCACAGTGAGGATGCTGTGAGAAGGGGGTAAGCGGACATCTTGTTACACCCTGTACACCTCCACAGTAAGGATACAGTGAGAAGGGGTAAGCGGACATCTTGTTACACCCCGTACACCTCCACGGTAAGGATACAGTGAGAAGGGGTAAGCGGACATCTTGTTACACCCTGTACACCTCCACGGTAAGGATACAGTGAGAAGGGGGTAAGGGGACATCTTGTTACACCCTGTACACCTCCACAGTAAGGATACAGTGAGAAGGGGTAAGCGGACATCTTGTTACACCCTGTACACCTCCACGGTAAGGATACAGTGAGAAGGGGTAAGCGGACATCTTGTTACACCCTGTACACCTCCACGGTAAGGATACAGTGAGAAGGGGGTAAGGGGACATCTTATTACACCCCGTACACCTCCACAGTAAGGATACAGTGAGAAGGGGTAAGCGGACATCTTGTTACACCCCGTACACCTCCACGGTAAGGATACAGTGAGAAGGGGGTAAGGGGACATCTTGTTACACCCCGTACACCTCCACAGTAAGGATACAGTGAGAAGGGGTAAGCGGACATCTTGTTACACCCCGTACACCTCCACAGTAAGGATACAGTGAGAAGGGGTAAGCGGACATCTTGTTACACCCCGTACACCTCCACAGTAAGGATACTGTGAGAAGGGGGTAAGGGGACATCTTGTTACACCCCGTACACCTCCACAGTAAGGATACAGTGAGAAGGGGTAAGCGGACATCTTGTTACACCCCGTACACCTCCACAGTAAGGATACAGTGAGAAGGGGGTAAGGGGACATCTTGTTACACCCCGTACACCTCCACAGTAAGGATACAGTGAGAAGGGGTAAGCGGACATCTTGTTACACCCCGTACACCTCCACGGTAAGGATACAGTGAGAAGGGGTAAGCGGACATCTTGTGTTAGGGGGTTAGCTTGGTAGCGGGTGTGTGTGACCCCCTGGATGGGTTCACAACACAAAGTCAGACACAGCAGACAGCGGTGTAGGTGCAAAAAAACAAAAGATCCGGTTTATTTAGGCTACATGCAGTGATACATATAACAGCCAAACAAAATAAAACAAGAAAATAAATCCTGGTCAGTTTGACCTCTAACTACACACGTAGACTCCCTGTCTAACAACTGGGTGCAGCCTTGTGCTGCCCCAGTCTCTGTCTCTATTGTAGGGGTTTGCCACACAGGCGTTAACTCACCGCACAGAACAGATCTCAGACTCCCCAGTCTATACACACAAAACTGGTTCCAGGATGGAGCATCTCCCTAAGCATGCTGGGGTTTTTTGTAGAGGCCTTAATGAGCCCACTTACTACAGCTGGGCTCATTAACTCTTCCCCTCTAATTGTAAAAGTCTGCATAAAGCTTGAATCTAGGACACACATATTTCCCATCCTGAATACAACCAGGTGATTTTACCTGCGTGCTGCCACATACCCCCCCCCTCTTGTTTCAACCTTGGGGTTGTAACACAAGCAGCCAGACACGCATGTATCCGAGACAAAGCATCCACATTCCCCATTTTAACACCAGGGCGATGCTTAACTGTAAAGTTAAATTCCTGTAGGACCAGGAACCACCTATTTACCCTTCTATTGGTCTCCTTGTTCTGAGCCATCCACTTTAAAGGAGCGTGATCAGTCACCAGGTCAAAGTGCCTACCTAGCAGATAGTACCGAAGGGAATCTAGAGCCCACTTCACTGCTAAACATTCCTTCTCAATCGTGGAGTAATTTACCTCATGGGACTTCAACTTCCTGCTGAGGTAAATGACTGGGTGCTCTTCCCCGTTCCAGACCTGGGATAACACTGCTCCTAACCCAACGTCTGATGCATCAGTTTGTACCACAAAGTCCTTAGAGAAGTCTGGTGAGTACAACACTGGCTGGCTACATAAGGCTGTTTTTAAGGACTGAAATGCTTCTTCAGCCTCTGGGGACCATTTAACCATGACCGACTCTTTCCCTTTTGTCAGGTTGGTGAGGGGCACAGCCTGAGAAGTAAAATGGGGAATGAATCGTCGATAATAGCCAGCGATTCCCAGAAAGGCTCGTACCTGTTTCTTGCTGTTGGGACGTGGCCAACTCTGTATGGCCTCGACTTTATTGACTTGGGGTTTTATCACCCCCCTCCCAATAGTGTACCCAAGATATTTGGCCTCCTCCTGTCCAATGGTACACTTCTTTGGATTGGCCGTAAACCCAGCTTCCCGGATAGAGTCTAGGACTGCTTGTACTTTTGGCAAATGTGAGACCCAGTCTGTGCTATGGATAATCACATCATCCAGGTAAGCTGCAGCATATTTCTGATGGGGCCTCAGAATCTTATCCATTTTCCGCTGGAATGTTGCCGGTGCATTCTGTAACCCAAACGGCATTCTCTTATATTGGAATGCCCCATCTGGGGTTACAAACGCAGTTTTCTCCTTGGCCGACTCGGCCAGGGGAATTTGCCAATACCCTTTGGTGAGATCAAGAGTTGTCATATATCGGGCTGTTCCCAGCCGGTCAATCAACTCATCTATACGTGGCATGGGGTAGGTGTCAAATTTTGTAACTTTATTCAATTGTCGAAACAAAACCGCCAGCTCCCATCAGGTTTGGGCACTAGTACGATAGGACTGGACCAGTCACTCTGGGACTCCTCTATCACACCCAATTCCAGCATCCTTTGAACCTCCCCATGTATTGCCTCCCGTCGGGCCTCTGGTATTCTATAAGGTTTTAGTTTTACCCTTTCTCCTGGCGGGGTGATAATGTCATGCTCTACGCCAGATGTTTGTCCTGGCAGCTAAGAGAAAATCTCTTTGTTACAAAGTACAAACTCTTTAACCTCCTGTTGTTGGGGTTTTCGATAAGGTGACTGCTATTCCATCCTCAGGAACTAAGCAATCAGGCTGGGCTTGTGACCAAGTCTCTGCGACTAGGGATTCCCTATCCCTCCAGGCTTTCAGCAGATTGACGTGATAGATCTGCTCCGGCTTTCGCCTTCCTGGCTGTCTAACCCTGTAGTTCACCTCACTAATTTTTTCAATTACTTCATATGGACCTTGCCATTTGGCCAGAAATTTGCTTTCAACCGTAGGGACTAGCACCAAGACCCTATCCCCCGGGGAAAAAGTACGGGTCTTGGCCCCACGGTTGTACACTCTCTGCTGTGCTAACTGCGCTTGGGTCAAATGTTCCTTTACAATTGGCATTACCTGTGCGATTCTATCCTGCATCAGGGCGACATGCTCAATCACACTCCTGTGAGGAGAACTCTCATTTTCCCAAGTTTCCTTGGCGATATCCAGCAGCCCTCTTGGGTGTCTCCCATAGAGCAACTCGAAGGGTGAGAAACCCGTAGAGGATTGGGGTACCTCCCTAATAGCAAACATCAGATAGGGTATTAGACAGTCCCAATTCTTTCCATCTCTATCCACCACCTTCTTTAACCACTTGCTTACTGGGCACTTAAACCCCCCTCAGTCCCAGACCAATTTTCAGCTTTCAGCGCTGATGCACTTTGAATGACAATTGCGCGGTCATACAACACTGTACCCAAATTAAATTTCTATCATTTTTTTCCCACAAATAGAGCTTTCTTTTGGTGGTATTTAGTTACAGCTCGGAGTTTTATTTTTTGCTAAACAAACAAAAAAAGATGCAAAAAAATAAAAAATAAAAATCATGTTTTAATAGTTTGTTATACAATTTTGCAAACGGGTCATTTTTCTCCTTCATTGAAGTGCGCTGATGAGGCGGCACTGATAGGCTGCATTGGTGGGCACTGATGGGCTGCATTGGTGGGCACTGATAGGCTGCATTGGTGGGCACTGATAGGCTGCACTTGTGGGCACTGATAGGCATAGTTAAGGCGGCACTAATAGGCACAGATAAGGCGGCACCGATGGGCACAGATAAGGCGGCACTGATGGGCAAAGATGGGCACAGATAAGATGACACGGATGGGTGGCACGGATAAGTGGCACGGATGGGCACTGATAGGTACCACAGATAGATGGGACTGATGGGCACTGATAGGTGGCACTGATAGGTGGCTCTGATAGGTGGCACTGCTGGGCACTGATGGGCGGCACTGCTGGGCACTGATGGGCGGCACTGCTGGGCACTGATGGGCGGCACTGGGGTGCAGCACCTTTGAGGCAGATTGGGTGGCACTGTGGGTGGCACTGTGGGTGGCACTGTGGGTGGCACTGTGGGGTGGCACTGTGGGGTGGCACTGTGGGTGGCACTGTGGGGTGGCACTGTGGGCATTATGGGCACAGACGGGGGGCACTTACTTTTACTTTGTTATATTTCAGGATGGCACTGCGGGAGGCAGGTGGGCACTGGCAGGTGGCATGTGGTGCCTTTCATTGCTGGCCGTGATCGGGACTGATGTCCCGATCACGGCCGCCGGTGATCGGCTTTTTTTTTTTCTCCTCGCGCTGTCAGCGCGAGGAGGAATAATAGCCGATTACCGGCTCCGTTCTATCACATGATCAGCTGTCATTGGCTGACAGCTGATCACGTGATAAGGGGTCGGGATCGACCCCTTACACGGATCGGTGATCAGGCGAGTCTCACGGACTCGCCGATCACAGAGCGCGCCGCGCGCGCCCCTCAGGGGGCGCGCAGGCCGCTCGTAACCAGGACGACGTCAATAGACGTAGTCCTGGAAATCTAGGTCCGCGCTAATGCCGTCATTCGGCAATAGCGCGGTACCCAAGTGGTTAACATTTGTTTTAGGGTTTTGTTGAATCTTTCAACCAACCCATCTGTTTGGGGGTGATACACAGATGTACGCAATTGTGTCACTTTGTACAACTTGCATAGTTCTTTCATTACCCGGGACATAAAGGGTGTACCTTGGTCCGTAAGCAGTTCCTTACAAATACCCACGCGGCTAAAAACAAGAGATAGCTCTTTGGCTATGGTTTTGGCCGAGGTATTTCGGAGAGGAATTGCTTCCGGATAACGGGTGGCATAGTCCAATATAACCAAAATGTACTGATGCCCCCTAGCGGACTTCATTATCGGACCTACCAAATCCATTGCTATCCTCTCAAAGGGGACCTCAGTGATAGGAAGAGGTACCAGCGGGTTACGGAAATGTGGCATAGGTGCCGACTTCTGACACACAGGGCAGGAGGAACAATAATTTTCTATTTCCTTCATGACCCCAGGCCAATAGAATCTCTGCAGTACCCTCTCTCTGGTTTTCTCATTCCCCAGATGACCTCCCAGAATGTGCCCATGGGCCAATTCTAACACCAACTTCCTGTAAGGTTTGGGCACTACAAGTTGCTCAATGGTTTCTTCTGCCCTTTGAGCCACTCGATATAGCAGGTCCCTTTCCATAGTGAAGTAAGGATAAGGGCAAGTCTTATCTGGGTTCACTAACTCGCCATCTATTTTCACCACATTTTCCCGTGCCTTTATTAGGGTGGGGTCTTTTAACTGTTCTGTGGCAAAATTTTCCCTGTGAACCTCAAGATCCGAAAACTCCACAGACGGCATGTTTTCATCTGAGGATGTTGATTCCTCCCCAGTTTCTCGAGTTTCCCCCGCCAATACCGACAAGGGAAATTCAGGAGAGTCCTCACCACCCCCAGAGGAATTCTGGTCATCTTCCTGGTCTATAGGGGCACCAGTGGGGGGCTCAGGACAATCCCAGAGTTCCCAGAATTTTGGAAAATCCCTTCCTACAATAGCATCATGTGTTAAGTGAGACACTAACCCCACCTGATGAGAGAGGTTACCTTTGGGGGTCTCAAAAAACACTGAAGTTACAGGATACTCTCGGGGGTCCCCATGCACACAAATAACAGCCACCTTGTTCTTCCCAGAGACCTCTGTAGTAACTAATTCAGCTTTTATCAATGTTACCAGGCTACCTGAATGCAGCAACACATCAACATGTCTACCATTAATACACATTTTACATAAATGTTTCTCAGGTCCCCGAATGGCAGTGCATGCAACTGTCGCAAACATCGACTGACGTCTCTCCCTTATCAAGTCACATTGCATAGGCTCATCCACAACGGGGCAATTGGCTGCAATATGTCCCTCTTGCCGGCAGCGGTAGCAAATAATCTTTTTCGCTGTCTCTTGCAGCATGGGCTTCCTGGGCTGCTCCCGCCAGACCTTAGGTAGAACTCCCACCCTCTCACGCTCTCCACCCTCACCCCTTGGAGTCATCTTACCCGCCACTGGGGATGATCTGGTCTTAGGATGGAAAGTCCGTGAGTCCCTGGAAGAGGTGGTCAGGTTCTCTGTAGCCAAGTACCTCTCAACCAGATCCACAAGTTTATCGGCATTTTCTGGGTCTCCATGGCTTACCCATCTTTGGATGGCAGTAGGAAGAGCTCTCAGGAAACGATCCATAACAACACGTTCCACAATGTTTGGTGCGGTCAAAGTCTCTGGCTGCAGCCACTATCTGCTCAGGTGAATGAGATCATACATTTGAGACCTGGGGGGTTTTCCAACCTGAAAAGTCCAATTATGCACACGCTGAGCCCGGACGGCCAGGGTGACACCCAGCCGTGCCAATATTTCTGCTTTTAGCACCATATAGTCTTTTGCTTGGTCAGGCTCTAGGTCATAATAAGCTTTCTGCGATTCCCCAGTTAACAGAGGGGCCACCAGTCCAGCCCATTGCTCCTTAGGCCACTTTTCCCTTTCAGCAGTCCTTTCAAATGTGGTCAAAAACACCTCCGGATCATCCTCTCCCGTCATTTTTGTCAGTAAACGGCTCACACCAAAGGATGCGGTATTATTGTAACCACTTGCCTCATTGGTCTGCGGACGTTGCTGTATTAATGTCTCTATTTGCTGTCGAAAACTCTGCTCTTGCTTCTGCAACAGGTCTATGAAGCGGGGTTCAGATCGCTGCTGGGCTTGTTGCTGAGCTTCCAGACTCTGCAGGTGAGCTTTCTGCTGGGCTGCAAGGCTCTTTTGTAAAGCCGCATTTGTTTGCTGCTGATTTGCATTTGCTAGATACTGTCTCAGTATCTCCTCCATGCTGGCCTTAAAAAAAAAAATGCCAAAATTCTCCACCAACTGTGAGGGGGTTAGCTCGGCAGCGGGTGTGTGTGACCCCCTGGATGGGTTCACAACACAAAGTCAGGCACAGCAGACAGCGTTGTAGGTGCAAAAAAACAAAAGATGCGGTTTATTTATGCTACATGCAGTGAAACATATAACAGCCAAACAAAAATAAAACATGAAAATAAATCCTGGTCAGCTTGACCTCTAATTACACACATGGATTCCCTGTCTAACAACTGAGTGCAGCCTTGTGCAGCACCAGTCCCTGTCTCTGTCTCTGTTGTAGAGGTTTGCCACACAGGCGTTACCTCACCGCACAGAACAGGTGTCACACTCCCCAGTCTTTACAAACACAAAACTGGTTCCAGGATGGAGCATCTCCCTAAGCATGCTGGGGTTTTTGTAGAGGTCTTAATGAGCCCACTTACTTCAGCTGGGCTCATTAACTCTTCCCCTCTAGTTGTACAAGTCTGCATAAAGCCTGAATCTAGGACACACATATTTCCCATCCTGGATACAACCAGGTGACTTTACCTGCGTGCTGCCACACTAGATACACCACATCTATGGGCCTTCCTTTATCTAGATACACCACGTCTACGGGCCTTCCTTTATCTAGATACACCACGTCTACGGGCCTTCCTTTATCTAGATACACCACGTCTACGGGCCTTCCTTTATCTAGATACACCACGTCTACGGGCCTTCCTTTATCTAGATACACCACGTCTACGGGCCTTCCTTTATCTAGATACACCACGTCTACGGGCCTTCCTTTATCTAGATACACCACGTCTACGGGCCTTCCTTTATCTAGATACACCACGTCTACGGGCCTTCCTTTATCTAGATACACCACGTCTACGGGCCTTCCTTTATCTAGATACACCACGTCTACGGGCCTTCCTTTATCTAGATACACCACGTCTACGGGCCTTCCTTTATCTAGATACACCACGTCTACGGGCCTTCCTTTATCTAGATACACCACGTCTACGGGCCTTCCTTTATCTAGATACACCACGTCTACGGGCCTTCCTTTATCTAGATACACCACGTCTACGGGCCTTCCTTTATCCAGATACACCACGTCTACGAGGCTTCCTTTATCCAGATACACCACGTCTACGGGCCTTCCTTTATCCAGATACACCACATCTACGGGCCTTCCTTTATCTAGATACACCACGTCTACGGGCCTTCCTTTATCTAGATACACCACGTCTACGAGCCTTCCTTTATCCAGATACACCACGTCTACGGGCATTCCTTTATCTAGATACACCACGTCTACGGGCCTTCCTTTATCTAGATACACCACGTCTACGGGCCTTCCTTTATCTAGATACACCACGTCTACGGGCCTTCCTTTATCTAGATACACCACGTCTACGGGCCTTCCTTTATCTAGATACACCACGTCTACGGGCCTTCCTTTATCTAGATACACCACGTCTACGGGCCTTCCTTTATCTAGATACACCACGTCTACGGGCCTTCCTTTATCTAGATACACCACGTCTACGGGCCTTCCTTTATCTAGATACACCACGTCTACGGGCCTTCCTTTATCTAGATACACCACGTCTACGGACCTTCCTTTATCTAGATACACCACGTCTACGGGCCTTCCTTTATCTAGATACACCACGTCTACGGGCCTTCCTTTATCTAGATACACCACGTCTACGAGCCTTCCTTTATCTAGATACACCACGTCTACGGGCCTTCCTTTATCTAGATACACCACGTCTACGAGCCTTCCTTTATCTAGATACACCACGTCTACGGGCCTTCCTTTATCTAGATACACCACGTCTAAGGGCCTTCCTTTATCTAGATACACCACGTCTACGGACCTTCCTTTATCTAGATACACCACGTCTACGGGCCTTCCTTTATCTAGATACACCACGTCTACGGACCTTCCTTTATCTAGATACACCACGTCTACGGACCTTCCTTTATCAGTCATTCTGTCCTCTGATAACCATGGAGGGGCTTCCTGTGACGTGTCATGGAGGATAAACACTGCAGTTTTGGTGACTGAAGCCCCCCGATTCCCTTGTGAAGGGTACAGGTCAGCACAGAAGATATAGTCACATGACAGGAGGAGGCGTTGTAGGATAGTGGGAGGAGTCACAAGATGGTGGGATGGGCCCAATAACATTGAATAGGGGTATTATTGGACAGGTCAGTAAAACTCTGAAGGTCATGTCGGCATCCGGGGCGCATTTCGAGTGAACCAAACCGCATATCACCGCAGCGCCGTCTGGCTCGGCGCCATAAAAAAGTAAAAATCAGGGACGCCTTTCTCTGTTTCTCGCAGGTAATGATGACCAATAAAATGAATGGGCGAAGCTACCCGATATCACAGATCTGAGCTCCTCCTTCTCCACTGCACATCACAGTCCTCAAACCCTCCCCCACCCCCCACCACACTACTAACCGTCTCCCACCTGCCATATAGACCAATGACAGCGGAGCGGAGCCATGTCATATGACCACGCCCAGTTTAGGCTCTTCACCCATGTGATTGGCTGTGTCCAATCACAGCTGATCCCATGTAAACAAGGAAATAAAATATATAAAAAAGGGGCGGTCTTTTTTAGTTTTTTTATTATTTTAGAAAAGATAAAACCCCGCCCAACGGTGATTAATTATCACCAAGAGAAAGTTCTATTTGTGTGAATAAAATGTGTAGAGTTTTGTATGACCGTGTAATTGTCACTCAAAGTGCGACCGCCATGAAAGCTGCAAATTGTGCTGGGCAGGAAGGCGGGGGTGGGGGGGTCTGGATGGAGGGTGGGAGCTGCAAGATAGTGATTGGCTGCTTGGATGAAGGGCGGTCCTAGCAACCAATCACTTGCTTGATAACCTTGGGCAGCTCCCGCCCTCCATCCACAACAGTCCTCCCTCCCGCTGTCAGCTCTGTGAGGAATACTGAGTGACGATTGGTGGAAGAAAAGGCTCCTAAATGCTGTGACAGCTGAGACTCCTCCCACAGTCTGCCATCTAGTAATGCCTGATAGAGGAGTCACACCACGGGGGGAGGAGTCACACCACGGGGGGAGAAGTCACACCGCAGCGGGAGGAGCCACACCGTGGGGGGAGGAGCCACACCACGGGGGAGGAGTCACACCACGGGGGGAGGAGTCACACCGCGGCGGGAGGAGCCACACCGCGGCTGGGTGGAGTCACCCCGCGGCTGGGGAGAGTCACCCCGCGGCTGGGGAGAGTCACCCCGCGGCTGGGGAGGGGTCACCCCGCGGGGGGGGTCACACTACGGGGGGAGGAGCCATACTACGGGGGGAGGAGCCACACCACGGCTGGGGGGAGTCACACCACGGGGAGTCACACCACGGGGAGGAGGAGTCACGGGAGGGTGGGGAGAATCACACCACGGGGAGGAGGAGTCACGGGAGGGTGGGGGGAGTCAGTGGATGGTGGGAGGAGTCACGGGATGTGGGAGGAGTCCCTCGATGGTGGGAGGAGCCACACGATGGTGGGAGGAGTCCGTTGATAGTGGGGGAGTCACGGGATGGTGGGAGGAGTCATGGGATGGTAGGAGAAGCCACGCAATGGTGGGAGGGGTAACGGGATATTGGGAGGAGTCAGTGAATGGTGGGAGGGCCACAAGATGGGAGGAGTCCATTGATGGTGGGAGGGGTCACGGGTTGGTGGGAGGAGACGGTGGGAGGGGTCACAGGTTGGTAGGAGAAGACAGGAGATGGTGGGAGGAGTCACGGTATGGTGGGAGGAGTCACGGTATGGTGGGAGGAGCCACAGCAGCCTAGAGGCGATTCAGTTCGCATTGTGCGCTATATAAGTATTTCATTTATTCATTCATTCAGGATTGTGTGAGGAGCCACGCGATGGGAGGAGGAGACAGGGGATGGTGGGATGACCAGGGGATGGTGGGAGGAGTCACGGGATGGTGGGAGGAGTCAGTGGATGGTGGGAGGAGCCACAGGTTTGTGTGAGGAGCCACGCGATGTTGGGAGGAGCCACGCGATGTTGGGAGGAGTCAGGGGATGGTTGGAGGAGTCACGTGATAGGAGGGGTCAGTGGATGGTGAGAGGAGTCACGGGATGGTGGGAGGAGCCACGTGATGGGAGGATTCAGTGGATGGTGAGAGGAGTCACGGGATGGTGGGAGGAGTCGTGGGTGGAGTCACACACTGGAAGATGTCACAGGATGTGGGAGGAGCCACACAGTGGTGGGAGGAGTCAGTTGGTGGTGGGAGGAGTCAGTGGATGGTGAGAGGAGTCACTGGATGGTGGGAGGAGCCATGTGATGGGAGGATTCAGTGGATGGTGGAAGGAGTCGTGGGAGAAGTCACGGGATGTGGGAGGAGTCAGTTGGTGGTGGGAGGAGTCAGTTGATGGTGGGAGGAGTCACAGGGTGGTGGGAGGAGTCACACGATGATGACAGCAGTCAGTGGATGGTGGGAGGAGCCACGGGGTGGTGGGAGGAGTCACGCAGTGGGAGGAGTCAGTTGATGGTGGGAGGAGTCACTGGGTGGTGGGAGGAGCCACATGATGGTGGGAGGAGTCAGTGGATGGTGGGAGGAGCCACGCGATGAGAGGAGTCAGTGGATGGTGGGAGGAGTCACATGATGGTGGGAGGCGTTACGGGATAGTGTGAGGAGCTATGCGATGGAGGGAGGAGTCACTGGATGGTGGGAGGAGACAGGAGATGGTGGGAGGAGTCACACAATGGTGGGTGGAGTCACACGATGGGAGGAGTCAGTGGGTGGTGGGAGGAGTCACTGGATGGTGGGAGGAGTCACACAGTGGGAGGAGTCAGTGGATGTTGGGAGGAGCCACGCCATGGAGGGCACCTGATGTAAGGGGCACTGTTATGGGGCACCTGATGTAAGGGGCACTCTGTTGGGGGCACCTGATGTAAGGGGCACTCTTATGGCGGCACCTGATGTAAGGTGGTTCTATTACTTACAATGTGGATGTGATTGGCTGACGTTTGTGTTCTTTCTTTGTCTTCCATCTTGTTTCGGGTACAGATAGTTGTTGGTGGAAGGACGGAATAAAAGGGTCCAGCCAGTGAAGGGGGAAGAGCTCAGAGTAATGGAGAAGAGGAGTGTCCTGCAAGGCAGAATCCGGGGCTCAGAGAAGACCGCTCACCATCAACATCTCCAAGGCCAACACACCACTGGGAGCTCTGAGGATCAGCACTAAACAGCTGCCCCGCTAGGAGGTAAAGCCTAACCTACTAACAATGTCTTTGCTACAAGTCACCCCCCAGTATCTGCTGATACCCCACTTAGTTACAGGTCACCCTCCATTCTACCCATACTCTAGGCCACCCTCTGGCCCAGTCTGTAAATACTACAGATCACCAGTTATCAGGACCATCAATGGGGGGTACAGGCAGCACTTCCCATTGGGTCAGCAGGTGGTGGAACAGAAGCTGTCTGTGGATAGGTGGGGGCTGTCAGGTCAGCTTTCCAGTGCCCCATCATTTCTAATGGCAGCCCAGTCTTCGTCCGGAGGGTTCAATATTGAGTTTGCCCTTTGCAGCTATAACAGGTTCACCTCTTCTGGAAAGGCCGTCCACAAGGTTTAGGAGGGTGTCTATGGAAATGTTTGACCATTCTTCCAGAAGAACTTTTGTGAGTTCAGGCACTGATGTTGGACGAGAAGGCCTACCTCGCAGTCTCCGATCTAATTCATCCTAAAGGTGTTCTATGGGGTTGAGGTAAGGACTCTGTGCAGGCCAGTCAAGTACCTCCACTCCAAACTCGCTCATCCATGTCTTTATGGACCTTGCTTTGTGCACTGGTGAGCAATCATGTTGGAACAGGAAGAGGCCGTCCCCAAACTGTTCCCACAAAGTTGGGAGCATGAAATTGTCCAAAATGTCTTGGTATGCTGACGCCTTAAGAGTTCCCTTCACTGGAACTAAGGGGCCAAGTCCAACCTCTGAAAAGCAACCCCCCCACCATAATCCCCTCTCCGACACCATAATCCCCCCTCTGACACCATAATCTCCCCTCCCCCCACTCCATAATCTCCCCTCCCCCCACTCCATAATCTCCCCTCCCCCAACTCCATAATCTCCCCTCTGACACCATAATCTCCCCTCCCCCCACTCCATAATCTCTCCTCCCCCCACTCCATAATCCCCCCTCTGACATCATAATCTCCCCTCCCCCCACTCCATAATCTCCCCTCCCCAACTCCATAATCTCCCCTCTGACACCATAATCTCCCCTCCCCCACTCCATAATCTCCCCTCCCCCCACTCCATAATCTCCCCTCCCCCAACTCCATAATCTCCCCTCCGACACCATAATCCCCCCTCCCCCCTCCGACACCATAATCCCCCCACTCCATAATCCCCCCTCCCCCCACTCCATAATCCCCCCTCCACCAATTGGTTTGGACCAGCGCACAAAGACATTAATGGCTGTGTGTTGAGTTATTTGGAGGGGACAGGAAATGTACACTGTTATACAAGCTGTACACTCACTACTTTACATTTTAGAAGAAGAAGAAATGTCACTGAGGGGTGTACTTACTTTTGTCACATACTGTATATTTACCTAGAAAAATGGTGAGGTGTTCTATACTTATTTTACCCGCTGCTACCCACCTCAATACCAGGCACTTACACCCCCTTCCTGTACACACCAATTTTCAGCTTTCAGCGCTCTCACAGTTTGAATGACAATTACTCATACAACACTCTACCCATATGAAACTTGCGTCCTTTTTTCCACACAAATAGACCTTTCTTTTGGTGGTATTTAATCACTAGTGAGGTTTTTATTTTTGTGCTATAAATTAAAAAAATTTGTTTCTGTCATAAAATTTTTCTAATTAGTAATTATGGGGGGTGTGGGGTGTATGGAGGTGGAAGGTATGTACATGAGGGGTGCGGAGTGTACGGAGGTGGGAGGTATGTACATGAGGGGTGCGGAGTGTACGGAGGTGGGAGGTATGTACATGAGAGGTGCGGAGTGTATGGAGGTGGGAGGTATGTACATGAGGGGTGTGGAGTGTATGGAGGTAGGAGGTATGTACATGAGAGGGGTGTGGAGTGTATGGAGGTGGGAGGTATGTACATGAGGGGTGTGCAGTGTATGGAGGTGGGAGATATGTACATGAGGGGTGTGGAGTGTATGGAGGTGGGAGGTATGTACATGAGATGGGTGCGGAGTGTATGGAGGTAGGAGGTATGTACATGAGGGGTGCGGAGTGTACGGAGGTGGGAGGTATGTACATGAGAGGTGCGGAGTGTATGGAGGTGGGAGGTATGTACACGAGGGGTGTGGAGTGTATGGAGGTGGAAGGTATGTACATGAGAGGGGTGTGGAGTGTATGGAGATGGGAGGTATGTACATGAGAGGGGTGTGGAGTGTATGGAGGTGGAAGGTATGTACATGAGGGGTGTGGAGTGTATGGGGGTGGGAGGTATGTACATGAGGGGTGCGGAGTGTATGGAGGTGGGAGGTATGTACATGAGGGGTGTGGAGTGTATGGGGGTGGGAGGTATGTACATGAGGGGTGCGGAGTGTATGGAGGTGGGAGGTATGTACATGAGGGGTGTGGAGTGTATGGAGGTGGGAGGTATGTATATGAGGGGTGTGGAGTGTATGGAGGTGGGAGGTATGTACATGAGGGGTGTGGAGTGTATGGAGGTGGGAGGTATGTACATGAGGGGTGTGGAGTGTATGGAGGTGGGAGGTATGTATATGAGGGGTGTGGAGTGTATGGAGGTGGGAGGTATGTACATGAGGGGTGTGGAGTGTATGGAGGTGGGAGGTATGTACATGAGAGGGGTGTGGAGTGTATGGAGGTGGGAGGTATGTACATGAGGGGTGTGGAGTGTATGGAGGTGGGAGGTATGTACATGAGGGGTGTGGAGTGTATGGAGGTGGGAGGTATGTACATGAGGGGTGTGGAGTGGACTGGTATGTCCCTGCACAAAATGACATTTCTAAAGGAATAAAAGTCATTTAAAACTGCTTGCGGCTTTAATGTAATGTCTGGTCCCGGCAATATGGATGAAAATCATTGAGAACAAAGGCATGGGTACCCCGCCCCCAAGCCCATTACCAGCCCCTTTGGGTCTTGTATGGACATTAAGGAGAACCGCACACCCAAATTATAAAAAGGAAAGGCCTGAGGCCCCCAGGCCCTATATACTCAGAACAGCAGTATACAGGCGGTCCAAACAAGACAGGGACTGTGTAGGTTTGTTATTAAGTAGAATCTGTTTGTAATTTTTAACTGGTACATTTTTAAAGTGTAGCTCCAGCCAAAAAATCTATTTTTAAGCTTTTTGGAAAACATAGGGAAGGGTTATCACCCCTGTATAATTTGTTTTGCTGTCTGTGCGCACCTGTTCAGAAGATTTCACCTCACTTTCTGTCCCAATGACCATAATGTTCGATCTTCCTCTTGAAATCGAAGCTCATCCCTAGTGGTGAAGTATGGGGCAAGATTCCTCACCCTGCTGCCATTCCTCATTATATTTCTTAGAAAAAAGAAGAAAAAAAACACATACAAAGACAATTAAGGTGCGACCAATCTTTATTGGAGATAAATCTATAGATGGAAATGATTGTCGGGCTTCGGAGAACAGTGACGGTTGACCTAGGACTCCTCAAAGGCAGGGCCTTTTTACACTAAGCCTAAACCTTAAGATGATTCAGAGGAAGGCGAAAACCCCCCCGGCCAGATGGGCTCCAAGGGGGGGAAAAATTCCTTCCTGACCCCCTAAGGCGATCGGATTGTCCCTGAATCATCAGTCTAGGGTGCCCAGTTCATCTCATATAGAGAAAAAAACCATACATAGAACCATACAGAACATATGTATTGCAGGTATGTATGCAATAAAACACACCTACCTGCTTGTTCACAATCATCTTTGGGGCTCATTCAGAATATATGCATTGAGCATCCGCACAGATCAGCGCCCCCACACTGATCAGTGCCTCCGCCCGCCGCACCGATTCCTTATGTTTTCTGTGCCCAGCCCCCTACAGGAGGACTGGTGGTACCCCCTTATTGGTGGCCCTGGTGGTGGTATGTAGACATGCTGTGTATGATGGTATGCATGGTGCTATATACGCAGGTATGTATGCAATAAAACACACTTGCATGCTTGTTTACAATCATCTTTGGGGATCATTCAGAATATATGCATTGAGCATCCGCACAGATCAGTGCCTCCCCCACTGATCAGTGCATCCGCCCGCCGCACCGATTCCTCATGTTTTCTGTGCCCAGCCCCTACAGGAGAACCAGTGGTACCCCCTTATTGGTGGCCCCGATGGTGGTATGTTTGGTACTAGGTAGGCATGCTGAGTATGGTGGTATGTATGGCCCTATGTATACATTCTATGTATGGTTCTATGTATGGTGTAGGGAGATCATTGCCAGTGTGCCACAATTATCTCACTCAGTACTGCTTGTGTTACCGTCTCACAGCAGGCAAATCTCTTTTGAGGTCAAATACCCTCGGTTGGTGGTGACGAGGCTCTTCCTTCAAATGGTGATGAGGAGGCCCTCTATTAATGTCATTGCCCCTCGGATGGTGGTGACGAGGCTCTTCCTTCAAATGTTGCTGACGTGGCCCTCTGTTAATGTCATTGCCCCTCGGTTGGTGGTGACGAGGCTCTTCCATCAAATGGGGCTGACAAGGCCCTCTGTTAATGTCATTGCCCCTTGGATGGTGGTGACGAGGCTCTTCCTTCAAATGGGGCTGACGAGGCCCTCTGTTAATGTCATTGCCCCTTGGATGGTGCTGACGAGGCTCTTCCTTCAAATGGGGCTGACGAGGCCCTCTGTTAATGTCATTGCCCCTCGGTTGGTGGTGACGAGGCTCTTCCTTCAAATGGGGCTGACGAGGCCCTCTGTTAATGTCATTGCCCCTCGGTTGGTGGTGACGAGGCTCTTCCTTCAAATGGGGCTGATGAGGCCCTCTGTTAATGTCATTGCCCCTTGGATGGTGCCGACGAGGCTCTTCCTTCAAATGGTGATGAGGAGGCCCTCTGTTAATGTCATTGCCCCTTGGATGGTGCTGACGAGGCTCTTCCTTCAAATGGGGCTGACGAGGCCCTCTGTTAATGTCATTGCCCCTTGGATGGTGCTGACGAGGCTCTTCCTTCAAATGGGGCTGACGAGGCCCTCTGTTAATGTCATTGCACCTTGGATGGTGCTGATGAGGCCCTCTGTTAATGTCATTGCCCCTTGGATGGTGCTGATGAGGCCCTCTGTTAATGTCATTGCCCCTTGGATGGTGCTGACGAGGCCCTCTGTTAATGTCATTGCCCCTTGGATGGTGCTGACGAGGCCCTCTGTTAATGTCATTGCCCCTTGGATGGTGCTGACGAGGCTCTGTGTTAATGTTATTGCCCCTCGGATGGTGGCGACGAGGCTCTGGGTTGATACTGGTTTTCCAGTGGTGAGTATTAGGCCACTGGCTGCAATTCACATTCTCGCTCAGGTAGGAGAAGCCCTCAAATCTCTCCTGCCGGTGTGGAACCTCATCTCTCCCAAAGTCTTCATTTTTAATGAAAGCATCCCCTGGAATTCCTTCCCCCAGGTCTTCCTCATGCATCTGGAAAGAGAAAAAAGTATTTTGTCAATGTTTCTGATCGATAGGGAAATAATCCCTAGAAATCCCCCCATTGTGCTGGGACTCCTCCCGTATACTTACATGTCGATTTGGAAATGGTGGGCGTGAGTTCCCTTTCTCTAGCTCCTTCCAGTCCACCTTGCTGAAGTAGGGGTGTTCTCTGATGTCTCTTACTAGACTCATCCGCAGCTCTTGGTCTTTACATAGGAACTGTAAAAAGGAACAAAATATAATAAGATACACTGGAATAACATGAACAATCTATGAACAATGTAATATTTGATTCTGATTCTCTCTATTATTTTGCCTTCTGACCTGCTACTACATCCTGATTGGATTGGATGGTAGCATGGGGCCTTATTTGTGTCATATTAGTTCAGAATAGTTATTAAAGGAAAGAAACATCAGATATTTTGCAATTAAATGTGAATTAGGAATGTATTAAAAAAGAGATTTCTATGAAATCTGCACCTGCCATGATTTTTCTTATGACTCTGGCAGTCCCAGGGGAGTTCTATATGTTGTCTGTGCACGGAATGTCCCCAGAAATTGAATTCAATGTGTGCGATTGGCCCCATCACTATCCAATGGAACCACCCGGACCGTAAATTAAAAAGGGCTGCTTCTTTCCTTATGACAGGGGAAGGCAGATCCTTCCATTAAGCAGTCAGCTTGCTGAAAGTACAGCTATGACCTCCATCGATATGTGATGGTAAGAAGGTGGAACCATGTTTAATAAAATCCTAATAAGATATAATGTATGCAACAGGGAAAGAACATTGTCACTTAAAAGGTGTAAAATTTCTATGTATACTTACCATCTCTATGACGTCACGGAGATACGGGTTCATGCTATCTGGATAATGCGGTTCCCTTGTGGTCACGATCTTCACTTCTTCCTCTGCGGACTCCCTGCCGGTCAGAAATGGATGTCTGCCGAAAGCCATCTTATACACGATTATTCCCAGAGAGAAATAATCAGCCGCTCCGAAGTATGGAATGTTTTGAAGGGCCTGTAGAAACATAAAGAGAAAAAGAAGGATGAGCTGATTGTTGGGTAGAGGACGGAGACGACTCAATGCTGATATATGGGATCTATGAATCCTCCCAGGACTCCTAAAATTGTGCTCAAAAGACCTCAAACCAAGGCGGAGCTTGTGAATATTGGAGGTGGGGCTTTAGGTCTCACAGAGACACAAAAGGAAATTGGCTGAAATCTTCCAAATTGAGGTAAATTTCACCAGAACAGGTGTGCCCGTTGAAGGTTTCTCCTCCCCTCGTGTTCTGGGGAAAGATCTAAAACTCTAACTTTCTTTCTCAATGACAATGGTCACCAATACAAACCAATGGGGACAAATACCCCTGGAATATTGTTCCAGCCTGGAAACCCACTGAAACCAACCAGGTCACCAGTAAAGAAATTCTTAATTTAGTGAAAAATTACCTCCCTTTAGCTTATCTCTATATCCCATTATAACAAATATTACAATTAGGTCTAATATCAGGTGGAAAGCAAGTATCTTACCTCTGGCGACAAGTACCCTGGTGTTCCCGATTGTCCTTGAATCCTGCTGGACTCCGTGACGCCCATACGTGCCAAGCCGAAATCGGCTATTTTGATGTGTCCAACGTTATCCAAAAGAATATTTGCAGGCTTGAGGTCTCTGTGGATGATCTCCCTAGAATGCAGAAACTGCAGACCACAGATCATTTCTGCTATGAAGTATCTGATGGGGGAAAGAGATAGAGGAATTAGCATCACAAATCATCACAGAGTAATGAAATCTAAAGATGAAATGACTTCCCCCTGTAATACATAGGGGTTTGGATGGACGAGGCTCAGGTGAAGGGGCTGACTACATCACTGGCTGTGGTCAGTCACCCCCGACTCCAGAGTGACCCGTTCATTGATCTTACCTTATGGTGCCCCCAGGAAATGGAGCTACTGCCATGGCACTATGGAGATCCCCTCTGGTCACACATTCCAGGACAAAGGCGAGATGATTCTGTGTGAACACAAGAGATAAAGTTTACATTATAGACATGCAGGATTTCATTTTGTGGAGGAATAGACAGACACACTTAATTTAGGAAAACCGGACAGAGGAACTAAGTAGGCCGCCATTACTGGACTGTTCTTATTGCAATGCTACTTCTGTCTGGTCTGGTAAAGAAATTGGAAGGTGAAAAGACTTACCTTTGTCTGGAACGTTCCAAACAGATGTGTAATAAATGGACACTCCCTGGCTACTTTCAGCACGTCACGTTCTAAGAAAACCATATCACTATCGTCTTCATAATGAATAAATTCTGTCTTTTTCACAAGTTTAACCGCCAGCTTCTGGTCAATGGCGGGATGAGAGGCCAAGATCACCTGCGAACTGGCCCCCTTTCCAAGGACTCCATAACAGGTCATGTGTTCAAAGGAGAGTACACATGACTGGTCCTTGGTGACCACGCTGGATGGTACTTGTGAGGCGATCTCATCATGTGTGCTGCGGATGGATGGATTGTCTAGGTCGCACTCTGGTGGAGTAGCCACGTCTTGGTCGCACTCTGGTGGAGGGGCCACGTCTTGGTCGCACTCAGGTGGAGGGGCCACGTCTTGGTCGCACTCCGGTGGAGGGGCCACGTCTTGGTCGCACTCCGGTGGAGGGGCCACGCCTTGGTCGCACTCCGGTGGAGGGGCCACGCCTTGGTCGCACTCCGGTGGAGTGGCCACGCCTTGGTCGCACTCCGGTGGAGTGGCCACGCCTTGGTCGCACTCCGGTGGAGTGGCCACGCCTTGGTCGCACTCCGGTGGAGTGGCCACGTCCTGGTCGCACTCCGGTGGAGTGGCCACGTCCTGGTCGCACTCCGGTGGAGTGGACAGGTCCTGGTCGCACTCCGGTGGAGTGGACACGTCCTGGTCGCACTCCGGTGGAGTGGACACGTCCTGGTCGCACTCCGGTGGAGTGGACACGTCCTGGTCGCACTCCGGTGGAGTGGACACATCCTGGTCGCACTCCGGTGGAGTGGCCAGGTCCTGGTCGCACTCCGGTGGAGTGGACACGTCCTGGTCGCACTCCGGTGGAGTGGACAGGTCCTGGTCGCACTCCGGTGGAGTGGACAGGTCCTGGTCGCACTCCGGTGGAGTGGACAGGTCCTGGTCGCACTCCGGTGGAGTGGACACGTCCTGGTCGCACTCCGGTGGAGTGGACACGTCCTGGTCGCACTCCGGTGGAGTGGACACGTCCTGGTCGCACTCCGGTGGAGTGGCCAGGTCCTGGTCGCACTCCGGTGGAGTGGACACGTCCTGGTCGCACTCCGGTGGAGTGGACACGTCCTGGTCGCACTCCGGTGGAGTGGACACGTCCTGGTCGCACTCCGGTGGAGTGGACACGTCCTGGTCGCACTCCGGTGGAGTGGCCAGGTCCTGGTCGCACTCCGGTGGAGTGGACACGTCCTGGTCGCACTCCGGTGGAGTGGACACGTCCTGGTCGCACTCCGGTGGAGTGGCCAGGTCCTGGTCGCACTCCGGTGGAGTGGACACGTCCTGGTCGCACTCCGGTGGAGTGGACACGTCCTGGTCGCACTCCGGTGGAGTGGCCAGGTCCTGGTCGCACTCCGGTGGAGTGGACACGTCCTGGTCGCACTCCGGTGGAGTGGACCCGTCCTGGTCGCACTCCAGTGGAGTGGACACGCCCTGGTCGCACTCCGGTGGAGTGGACACGTCCTGGTCGCACTCCGGTGGAGTGGACCCGTCCGGGTCGCACTCCGGTGGAGTGGACACGTCCTGGTCGCACTCCGGTGGAGTGGACACGTCCTGGTCGCACTCCGGTGGAGTGGACACGTCCGGGTCGCACTCCGGTGGAGTGGACACGTCCTGGTCGCACTCCGGTGGAGTGGACACGTCCTGGTCGCACTCCGGTGGAGTGGACACGTCCGGGTTGCACTGTGGTGTGCAGTCAATACCGCGTACACCTACAATAAAAAAAGAGAGGAATTAGATTTAGCACCTTCACCTACATTTCATATATTTTTCTTTGTAGAACATCAAATTATGGAGAGAAGAGATGAAAACGCTGGTGCCAGAGACCATGAATAAACTCTACAGGACAGGGACACAAGGAGGACTAATGTTGTACTTTGTATAAAAATGCTGGTTTCCTGCCACTCATCCCGACCCACTGGTTGGCAATAATGGCATGAAAAGTCAGAGGGGCTGGTAGTACCCAGCCCGTAATCAGCCTGCCCATACATGGTTAGAATCTTGGCTGGTCCTTGCTTAGCCGGGTGAGATTGGAAGTGTCTATGGCCGGCTTTAGGAGCGCAGACACTTCTAATGACAGCACTTGGGGTAAAGGCATAGTGCATATTAAAATGCTGATGGATAATGAATTAGTGCGGTTTTATTTGTGTTGGTTTTGTCCGTCTGTCTGGCCTTGTTTACAAGGGTGATGAGGCCCATATAACATGAATGGGACGTTTCTACAACATCTGTATCTTCCAGGTGCTGCATGCAGGCAGTCCATTGACAATGAGTAGAACGCACAGCTGCACGCACGCAGCCACTTCTCCTAATATGACATGCACTGTCTGCATTCAGGGCCATTCGCCCACACCCAGGACCGCTGGGTCCTGGGTGTGGGCGCTTGGCTGGGTGGGCTTGGTGGGCATTGATAGGTGGCACTGATGGGCATTGATAGGTGGCACTGGTGGGCACTGTTACTCTATAAATGAGGCATAATCGCCTCTTCCTTTTCAGGGTCGATGTCCCTTTAAGATGAGCCGGTGATCGGCTTTGTTCTTCTGTCAGCAGAGGAGAAAAAAAAAACGATCACTGAGCTTTTGTTTACATCATGTAATGAGCCGTCATTGGCTGATAACTGATCACATGATAAGGGGTCGGGATTGGCCCCGTACTCGGATCGGTGGTCTTCCGAGTCTCAGTGACTCTGTGATCACGGCGCCCTCCGCAGGGAGCGTGCACAGGGGGATGTCATATGACGGCCTCCCGGGAATTCACATCCGCGCTGTGCCCGTCATTTGCCCACAGCGCGGATGTCAGGGGGTTAAACAGGTGGTGAGGAGGCAATATAACACCTTCTTGCCTCCTGTCAAATGCCCTCTGAAGAGCGACTTGAATGTGGATTGCTGTTCAGAGGGCACAACATGTTTAAATGAGCCCTAAGGCAGTTCATACAATCCGTTATTCTTTGTCCATTCAGTAGGGAACAGGAGGGACTATTTCATGTTTTCTTTGGGGCACTGCTAAGTAATCTTCTGGTTTTCAACAAGTACAAAATCCCGGGGAGACGGTGCCAATAAGAGATCTATAACCGTCCATCTGCGTGTGTATGGACCTCCCAGTAGTGTGCAGACGTGGATTGTTGGGGATGAAAACAAAAGATTGACATACATGACTACAGAGGTGCAATCACAATGAGGCCATCAAAGAGAAAGCGGGGGAGGGATCTAGGTCCCATGTGGGATGGTCATGGGGGGCGGCATTATCCGCACTGCCCATGGGGGGAGCGGCATTGTCCGCACTGCCCATGGGGGGAGCGGCATTGTCCGCACTGCCCATGGGGGGAGGGGCATTGTCCGCACTGCCCATGGGGGAGCGGCATTGTCCGCACTGCCCATGGGGGAGCGGCATTGTCCGCACTGCCCATGGGGGGTGGCATTGTCTGCACTGCCCATGGGGGGGGCACTGGGGGGCACTGAACCAATTGGCACCTTTGTTTTGTTTTTTGTGGGTTTACAACCACTTTAAATATTGCTTATAAATGTGTGTTTATTAGGATTGTACAATAAGTACATGGGTTGTGTGTATGTCAGGGGTTGACAAATTTGCTTTGAATTTAGGAGCCAGTTTTTGTTTTTTTAGAGTGGTATGGATTGTCAGCTCCCGGGGTAAGGCCACTCATTTTCACCCCCTATCCCTAACTCACAATGGAGCACCCAGTCAATAACTCCATTGAAACGCTGTTACATCAGGGTTATGGGCTGACCAGAAAGAGAGTAAGGCTGGCAACAGATGGAACTGGCTGGCACTGGCAGGTACGTGGAACTGCCAGATGGCATTGGCAGGTGACACTGGTTTGGCACTGGCAGGTGGCACTATTGGCACTGGCAGGTGGCACTATTGGCACTGGCACTGATTGGCAGGTGGCACTGGTTTGGAAGTGGCAGGTGGCCCTGGTTGGTGATGGCAGGTGGCCCTGGTTGGCGGTGGCACTAGTTGTCACTGGCAGATGGCACTGATTGGTGGTGGCACTGGTTGGTGTTGGCAGGTGGCACTGGTTGGCGGTGGCACTAGTTGCCACTGATTGGTGGTGGCACTGTCAGGTGGCACTGATTGGCAGTGGCAGGTGGCACTGATTGGCGGTGGCAGGTGGCACTGGCAGGCACGTGGAACTGCCAGATGGCATTGGCAGGTGATACTGGTTGGCATTGGCAGGTGACACTGGTTTGGAACTGGTAGGTGGCACTGATTGGCGGTGGCACTGGTTGGTGGATGCAGGTGGTATTGATTGGCGGTGGCACTGGTTGGCACTAGCAGGTGACACTGATTGGCGATGGCACTCGTTGGCACTGGCAGATGCCACTGGTTGGCGCTGGCAGGTGGCACTGGCAGGTTTTACACTGAGCTCTCTATTACTGAAATGTAACAGAGGAGCTGTCAGAATTGAGCTTAAAGCGGAGCTCCACCCTAAAGTGCACCTTCCGCTCATTGGAACCCTCCCCCCCTCCGGCGCCACAATTGGCACCTTTCAGGGGGGAGGGGGGTGCAGGTACCTGTACAGTACAGGTATCTGCACCCACTTCCGGCGTAGATTCTGCAGAAGCTACACCCCTTTCCGAAGGTCCCCCGCTGCCTGCTGGGAAACACACGGATCCCAGAGACAGCGGGGACCATCCTTATTGCGCAGCGCGACTCGCGCATGCGCAGTAGGGAACCGGGAAATGAAGCCAAAAGGCTCCACTTCCTGGTTCCCATACCCAAGATGGCAGCGGCAGCACCCGAGAGACGATCGAGAGATCAGCTTCGGGTGCCGACATCGCGGGCGCGCTGGGCGGGTAAGTGTCATTGTTTTAAAAGTCAGCAGCTGCAGTATTTGTAGCTGCTGGCTTTTAAAAAAAAAAATGGCGGACTCCCGCTTTAATGTCGGAATGGGCGGGACTCGGCCGGGGTGTGAAGCTGACAAGTAACAGAGAGGCGGTGTAGTGTCATATTTTGCTCCCTGAACATTGAAGCTCGGGGATAGGGATGAGGACACTGAACATTGAAGCTCGGGGATAGGGATGAGGACACTGAACATTGAAGCAGGGGGATAGGGATGAGGACACTGAACATTGAAGCTCGGGGATAAGGATGAGGACACTGAACATTGAAGCTCGGGGATAGGGATGAGGCCACTGAACATTGAAGCTCGGGGATAAGGATGAGGACACTGAACATTGAAGCTCGGGGATAGGGATGAGGACACTGAACATTGAAGCTCGGGGATAGGGATGAGGCCACTGAACATTGAAGCTCGGGGATAAGGATGAGGACACTGAACATTGAAGCTCGGGGATAGGGATGAGGACACTGAACATTGAAGCTCGGGGATAGGGATGAGGACACTGAACATTGAAGCAGGGGGATAAGGATGAGGACACTGAACATTGAAGCTCGGGGATAGGGATGAGGACACTGAACATTGAAGCTCGGGGATAGGGATGAGGCCACTGAACATTGAAGCTCAGGGATAGGGATGAGGACACTGAACATTGAAGCTCGGGGATAGGGATGAGGACACTGAACATTGAAGCTCGGGATAAGGATGAGGACACTGAACATTGAAGCTCGGGGATAGGGATGAGGACACTGAACATTGAAGCTCGGGGATAGGGATGAGGCCACTGAACATTGAAGCTCGGGGATAAGGATGAGGACACTGAACATTGAAGCTCGGGGATAGGGATGAGGACACTGAACATTGAAGCTCGGGGATAGGGATGAGGACACTGAACATTGAAGCAGGGGGATAAGGATGAGGACACTGAACATTGAAGCTCGGGGATAGGGATGAGGACACTGAACATTGAAGCTCGGGGATAGGGATGAGGACACTGAACATTGAAGCTCGGGGATAGGGATGAGGACACTGAACATTGAAGCTTGGGGATAGGGATCTCTGCTTTGCTTGTCAGTGTCACACACAGTGCGCAGCCGCAGAGTGTGGAGGAGGGGGGAGGGGGTCAGTCATTGTTAATAGTGATAGTGAGTGGGCTGGTGGCAGCTTAGGCGCCAGGTTGTGATTTCTGGTGGCATTGGTGACCTGGCGCCTGGGGTTTGTGGAGCCCTGGTGTATGTCTTGTGTTGATTGTAACTAAAAAATGTCATAAAAAAGGACTTGATTTAAAAAATATTAAAAAAACATTTGTACCTATGGGAATGTGACCCCAAAACATTTTTTTGAAAAAAAAAATTTCTTTGAAAAAAAAAATTTTTTTTGAAAAAAAAAAAAAATTTTTTTGAAAAAAAAAAAAATTTTTTTTGAAAAAAAAAAAAATTTTTTTTGAAAAAAAAAAATATGAAGAAAATAATATACTTTGAAAAAAAAAGTGAAAAAAAAATTTTTTTGGGAAAGAAAAAAAAAAAAAAAATTTATAAAAAAAAAAAAAATCTTTGAATAAAAACACTTACCAATGTCAGTGTCTGTATCCCGGTGATGTCTATTGGCTTTACAGCCGGAACCGAAACATCGAACGACGGCTCTGAAACAGCCGCGCACAAACGCTCGGGTCCTCTTCAGCTTGGAGGGCTTTTTGGTTGGGGTATCTGCAGGCTGGTCACTGACACCTCCTACCATGGCCCTTCC
Source organism: Lithobates pipiens (assembly GCF_037356315.1). Taxonomy (NCBI): domain Eukaryota; kingdom Metazoa; phylum Chordata; class Amphibia; order Anura; family Ranidae; genus Lithobates; species Lithobates pipiens. The sequence goes on along the minus strand of NW_027507871.1, from coordinate 419,200 downwards.
TTTGCTGGGTTTCTCTTTGATGTTTTTCAGAGAAACAATCTGATTACATTTAAATCGGTTCATTATTAAGAATAAAGAAACTCGCTTTAAATGTATGACAACAAATATTGCAATGAAATTGAATTGACCGAAATCAAATCCAATAATATCACAAGGTATCTCTCAGGAGAGATAAAAGCCAACCTCACTTGTCAGTGGACAGTCAACTTCTGATGAATTCTGCCCCAGCGTCTGAATATATAGGGGGACTCAGCCAATGAAATCACAGTGACTTTGGCTCAGCCAATCACAGCGACTTTGGCTCAGCCAATCACAGTGACTTTGGCTCAGCCAATCACAGTGACTTTGGCTCAGCCAATGAAATCACAGTGCAGTCATGTGACTTTTTTTTTTTTTTTGAAAAATTAACTGACGATTTTTCTTAAAGGAGCCAGTATACGGATGTAATAGGGATATACGGCTCCTGGAAGAACATGTTATTGTGAATGAGATTTAACCCTTACAGTCCCATGGCTGAAATAAAGATCTCTATTCTTATGATAACATTGTGAATGGAGCCTTAGAAATCCTCTCCGCACATCAAATCTTTTCATTTCTTTTATTTTATCATTATTACACACCAATTATTTCTCCATGAGGGGGGGAGGGGTGATGAGCCTCACGCTGCTCCCCGGGGCCGCCCGCCGTGTGAAGATCCGTACCGCGCTCTACTAACCAATCACAATTGATAACGGAAGTGACGTTCAGTCGCAGCCATCTTACTATACCCCGCACTCCTCTATAGTAAGCATACACTGAGAAGGCGGACATCTTGTTACACCCACCGGAGTTTGATGCATAAATAGAGTATTTAGAAATCGGAATGTTTGGATGTTACATTTTAAAAGCCGCGGCAAACCTGCCCACCTCACACGTTTGCTAATGTGACAGAAAACTCTGAGTTCAGTCCGTGGGATTTCACCATATAACCTCCGATTTTGTGTTTTATAAAAAGTGTAAAATGCAAAACTCTGGTGGGTGTAACAAGATGTCCGCCTTCCCCCCCCCCCCCTTCTCGGTCTATCCTCACAGTGGAGGAGTGCCTGGTGTAGCAAGATGGCGACGACGGATCGTCACTTCCGTTACTAATTCTGAGGGGTCGCGGAATCTGACGGAACACCGGAGCCAGCGCTGCAGCGGTCAGTCCGCCCGATTCTCTTGTATGAAATCTTCACTCTCCACCCTTTGTCTCTCAGCTCCTCCCCTATCAAACAGGCTCCACCCTCCTCGCACTCATCTCCGTGGTAACCGTACACTGCAGGGGGAGGAGATAAGAGACACAGCCCCACCCCTCATTCCTCCTCTCTGTTTACTAATATGGAGGCGTCCAATCAGCGGCGGGACAAGTGACCAGCAAGGAAGGTGGGGCCGGTAGCGGAAGGGGCGGGGCAGGGATTGAAACGCACAGTGTCTGGTAGTCATGATCTTCTCTCGCCAGGTTAGACCCCGAAGTATCGAGGGGGAGGGGGAGTGTCCACTATAGAGGGTCCCCCTCCCCCAACACACACAGAGGACCAATCATAGGCTGAGCTCTACTACCATCCCCCATCATCCCAGGAGGGACCCCAACTCAGCTATACAGAGGGGGAGGGGCAGTGTGAGAGGGAGGGGTGTCAGGTGAGGGGGAGGGGTGTAAGGTGAGGTGATGAGGAGTATTGATGGGAGGTTCTCTGTCGCTCTTCATGTGTCGGTGCTCTTCAATGAGGTGGGGGTGTATTTCTCGGAGGGGGAGGGGTGTAATGAGGAGTATTGATGGGAGGTTCTCTGTCGCTCTTCAGGTGTCGGTGCTCTTTGATGAGGTGGGGTGTATTTCTCGGAGGAGGAGGGGTGTAGTCTGGAGGAGTATTGATGGGATGTTAGGGGATGGGATGTTGGTAGGGGGCACACTTTAGTGGCACTGGTAGGTGACACTGATGAGGCACGGGTAGGGGGGCACACTTTAGTGACACTGGTAGGTGACACTGATGAGGCACGGGTAGGGGGCACACTTTAGTGGCACTGGTAGGTGACACTGATGAGGCACGGGTAGGGGGCACACTTTAGTGGCACTGGTAGGTGACACTGATGAGGCACGGGTAGGGGGCACACTTTAGTGACACTGGTAGGTGACACTGATGAGGCACGGGTAGGGGGCACACTTTAGTGACACTGGTAGGTGACACTGATGAGGCACGGGTAGGGGGCACACTTTAGTGGCACTGGTAGGTGACACTGATGAGGCACGGGTAGGGGGCACAGACTAGCGGCACTGGTAGGTGACACTGATGAGGCACGGGTAGGGGGCACACTTTAGTGGCACTGGTAGGTGACACTGATGAGGCACGGGTAGGGGGCACAGACTAGCGGCACTGGTAGGTGACACTGATGAGGCACGGGTAGGGGGCACACTTTAGTGGCACTGGTAGGTGACACTGATGAGGCACGGGTAGGGGGCACAGACTAGCGGCACTGATGGGCACATATTGGGACCGATGTCCCTGTAACAGAAGCTGGTTACTGGCTGCTTTATTTTCTCCTTCCGCTGATTGTGAGAATAAAAAAGCAGATAATCGGCTTCTGTTTACTTCCGTGATCAGCTGTTGGCTGAGAGCTGATCATGTGATAAAGTGCCGCAGCGATTGGCTCTTTACCCTGTTCTGTGATCAGCTGAGTGGGAAGAACTCGATGATTGGAGAGCGCGCCGCAGGGGGCACGTGAGCGGCACCATCACGGGAGGACATCTGTGGTCTCCCTCCCACCACCGGAAGGCCGCGCTGTAACAGTCTTTCTATAGCGCCGGTGGAAAGTAGTTAACGGCTTGCCGACCAGCCGCCGCGGTTGTACTGCGGAAACGCGGCTCTGCGAATCGCCGTCATGTTACGTTGCTTCCATATTCAGCCACTAGGGGCGCGCGTGCTCGTCCATGAAACCGATGCCATCACCCGGAGAACAGCGATCTGTGTGTTTCTTATCTGAGGGGAGAAGAGACAGATCATCTGTTCACACAGAGTATGAAGAGCCATCTGTCATCTCCCCTACACAGTCCCCTCCCCCCCTTCAGTTAGAACATGTAGTAGAGGACGCATTAACCCCTTGATCGCCCCCTAGTGTTAACCCCTTCCCTGCCAGTGACATGTTTACAGTAATTGATGCATATTTATAGCATTGATCGCTGTATAAATGCCAATAGTCCCAAAAAATGTGTCAAAATTGTCCGACGTGTCCGCCATGTTGCCGTCCCGGTAAAAGTTGCAAGTCGCCGGCATTACTAGTAAAAATAATAAAATAATAAATATGCCATAACTATCCCTATTTTGTAGACGCTTTACCTTTTGCGTAAACCAATCAATATACACTTATTGATTTTTTTTTTTTTCTACAAAAATATGTAGAATACATGTCGGCCTAAACTGGGGAAAAAATATTTTTTATATATCTTTGGGGGATATTTATTATAGCAAAAAGTAAAAAAAACATTGCTTTGTTTTATTTTTTGTTTTCAAAATTGTCGCTTTTTTTGTTTATAACGCAAAAAAGAAAAAATGAAGAGGCGATTAAATACCTCCAAAAGAAAGCTCTATTTGTGGTGGGGGGGGGGGGGCATTTATTTATTTATTTATTTTTGGATGCTACGTCACCCAACTGCATAATGGTCAGTTAAAGCGACGCAGTGCTGAATTGCAAAAAGTTCTCTGGTCAGGAGGGGGGGTAAAATCTTTCGGGGCTGAAGCGGTTAAAGTGGTTGTAAAAAGAAAAAGCACCTGGGTGCAGCAGCCCCCTCCTTATACTTACCTGAGCCAGTAATGTGCAGGAGGTCAGTGGCTCTCCCGGGTCTCTTCTCATTCATTGGCTCTGTATACTGTCAATCTGAGATAATGAGAGGAGGGGGGGGGGCTGAGCTGCACTCTGTGACTGGGCACACCGAGCAATAACTTGGGATGGAGCCCTGCTCAGGTGCCCCCCAGAGCAAGCAGCTGGGAAGGTCTGTAATTATGAACTGGTAATAACGGGAAGAACTACTCATGAAAGAGACCTTTCAGATGGTGAGTTGGGCGGGGGGCGGTAAAAACAGGCATCTGATGTAGTTTTGCAGTCTGGATGTTTGGGACTGAGCAGTATAGAGGTATATAGTGTAAGCTTTGTGCTGTCAGTGTGATCTCCCGCCCCGGGATTGGAGAGGTCTGTGCTGCTCACATAACATTGTCTCGCCTCTTCTGGCTGATTTCTGAGGTGCTGCGGCCCGATTCCTCCCATGATCACAATTAGGGTTGTCACCTTTTCTTCACCTCAAACCCAAACACTTGATCGGTGCACACCAATTTTTATTATAGTATAAACTATAGATATATTTTGGTATTAAATAATATTTCTAATCATATGAAGTTAATAACAAGAGTCCCCCTTTACGTCAGAGTCCACGGAGTCCCCCTTTATATCTGAACTCACAGAGTTCCCTTTCACTCTAAGGGGGGACTCTGCAGACTCTGATGTAAGGGAGAATTCTGGGGACTCTAACATAAGGGATGCTCTGGGAACCCTGATTTAAGGGGGGACACTGAGAACACTGATGTATGGAGAGAACCCTGATTTACCTTAGTGTACTCTCTCAGAGGCAGGAGAGAGAAGGGGTAGACTTCAGACACGGAGGGATGGTGAGCTCACTCACCCTTTGGAAGTCAGCACCTCTCATCCAAATGTATCTGAGCCTGCTGGGCTTCAAATTTTCGGCCCCCACTTTCCTTTTTCTGAGGCACAGCACCAGGCATTGGAATGTGGGCAGACAAAGAGGAGTAGGGGGTGGGGGGAAGAGGTGCAGATTGAGCCCTCTCTCCTCTCCTGTCTGTGTGTGTTTTGTTGGGGAAGAGGGAATTGTTAGTGCTGGCTTTGGGCTGTGTGAAAGAGAGTGTTACAGACACTCTCAGCTTAGACAACTGCAGCCAGCAACCCAGCTGGGAGGCCATAGTACAGTTTAAATAATGTGTCTGGGTCTCAGACAGTCTGAAACCCGGACACATGATTCCAAACCCGAACTGTCCGGGTGAATCCTGGACAGGTGGCAACCCTAATCACAATAGTCTCTCTAGGGCTGAAACAACTAATCCATTATGAAATGAATCGATTCCTATTTTCATAATCGATGAATCGGCCGGTAACCTAATGGGTTAAAAAAACCTAAAATGAGCCCTTTATAATACAAAGATAGCAAATAATCGCTACTATAAATATTCCTGTCACTGTTCTAAAGTAAAAAATGAACCCCTTTCAGTAGTGATTATCGGCTTTTTCTACTATAAAGGGCTCATTTTAGTTTTTTAGTTTTTAACCCCATTATGTTACTAAACGCGTTAGACCCGGTTCACATCTATGCGTTTTTGGTGCTTTTTGCAGAAATGCACTGCAGTTCATTTCCATGGTTTCCTATGGGACACGTTCACATCTGAAAGGGGCGGGGACTTTTAAACGCAAAATAATGCTTTATTGGTTCAATATACTTCAATGGAGAAGCTGCAGAAAAGCGTGTCATGTGTTTTTGCAGCAATTTGTGTGCCCAAAAAAAATGTAAAAATACAAATTGCAGAAAAATCACGTGCGCAAAAATCAAAACGCACAGCAAAAGGCACTGCAGAAACAGATCAAAAGCAAACTGCATAGGTGTGTACCGAGCCTTGTGCTGACCACACCGATCAATTTTCAGATGAGAATATTCAGACTAAAAATCTTTCTACATTCGCTGAATGAAAGAATTTTGTTTGAAATTTTCACTTGTTTTTAAAATGAAGGTAATATCTGAATGAAAACCACATCCACTGTCTGAAAATTCCTTCCACTAAGACCTTTTCTGTTATTTCTACATTTTCCCCTCACTGTGGTTGAAAATGAACGTCAATTTGATCCACATTTTTTTTTTAAGGTTATTAAGCGATTAATCGGCCAACTAATGGATGGTGAAAATAATGGTTAGTTGCAGCCCTAATTCTCTCCCAGTGTTGCTGGGAGAAACCTTGAAACACAACGTACATCCTCCAAGCTAATGAAGCCAATCCTCTTTTATTCACAGATGTGTCCATCACCAACGTTCGCCATCCCAGCTTCACCATTCATGCAGAAGTTTGCTTATGGAACCCGTGTCAGCGTTTACCTGATGAAAAGGTCAGCTCAGCATTCATCATCTTGTTTTGTCGGAGAATAAAGGTGGGGGGAGGGGGAGAATGTTCCAAAATAGATGACAAAGTAGGACGTGTTACTAGTCAGCAAATCTAGGACAGGTAAGTCCTGCATATTGGTGACTACATATCGGAAGTGAAGGCCGGGTTCACACTTGTGGGAATTGGATGAGGGTTTCCCCGCATCCATTTCACATGACGGGAGAGTGTGACCGGCTGTCATTGGAGCCGCTTCACACATCTCCGGGGCGGCTACAGAGCGCACTGCAGAAGGGTCCGGTGTGTCTTTGGCTGTTTTCAGGTCTGAATTGAGGCAAAATTCTGCCCCCCCCCCCCATAAAAAACGGAGAACAGGGGCGCTCCACAAACCGTGTGAACCCAGCCTTAAATCGGAGCTCCGCCCAAAAGGGATGTACTGCTTTTACCACCCCCCATTACCTAGTTTCAACAGGTTCCTGCACCCACTTCTGCTTGGGCAGAAGTTCTCACCCCTCCCCCCTGCGATTTTCTGGGAAACGTCACAGGTCCCAGAAGATTGCATGACCTGTGGAGAGGCAGCCGCCTTTTCCAGGCTTTACTGTCTCAGGGCCGCTCTGTGCAGTTAAGTAGTATAACATGTTCTTCTAAAGTCTGTGGTTTTTTGTTTATTGAAAAACATAATTTTAAGGTTCAAAGCAAGTTTCTCGGCCCCCTAGTATTTCTGGCTGTGGCCAATGTAAGTAAGGGCTAATCATTTATGTAGAATTTACAGAAGCAGCTGGGACTGGTGTCTAGCTATGGGGAGGAGTGGAGGATCAGCCCTGCTTTAACCACTTAAGGACCGCCTCGCGCCAATATATACGTCGGCAGAATGGCACGGCTGGACACAATCACGTACCGGTACGTGATTCTTTAAGTGCCCAGCCGTGGGTCGGGAGCGCGCGGCTGGCTCCCGACCCGGTCCTGTGATCTGTGGCCGCGGGACCAGCGGACCCGATCGCCGCTGGTGTCCCGCGATCGGGTCACAGAGCTGAAGAAGGAGGAGAGGTCTGTGTAAACAAGCCTCTCCCCGTGCTTCCCTGAGGGGCTGTCACCGATCGTCTCTTGTTCTGGGCGCGTCTCCGATCTCAGTAAAGAAACATCGGCTCTTTACCCATGTGATCAGCTGTGTCCAATCATATGTAAACAAGGAAATGGCAGTTATCTGCTTGACTCTCTCACTGAAAGAGTGGGAGGAGAGAGCCGATCAGCAGCATTTCCTCACAGGGGAGACCTGTACATATCATCGGTGCCGCCCCATCTGTACCCCATTGGTGCCGCCTCATCTGTGCCCCATCGGTGCCACCTCATCTGTGCCCCATCGGTGTCGCCTCATCTGTGCCCCATCGGTGTCGCCTCATCTGTGCCCCATCTGTACCCCATCGGTGCCGCCTCATCTGTGCCCCATCTGTACCCCATCGGTGCTGCCTCATCTGTACCCCATCGGTGCCGCCTCATCTGTGCCCCATCTGTACCCCATCGGTGCCGCCTCATCTGTACCCCATCGGTGCAGGAGAAAAATGACTTATTTACAACATTTTCTAACAGAAACAGACTTTTTTTGTTTGTTTGTTTTACAATATTTGGTCTTGAGTATTGAGGTGGTTAATGGCCCCTTTTCATATCCACCAAATCCTCTACAATTCTGCGGCAGTGCTTAGTATTATTCTTAAAATCAATCCCTGTGTCCCCATGGAGCTCCTTGGATTTCAGGCCCCTAAATGTGTCACATCTTCTTCTGTCTAATGGACAACGAAGCTCTTGATTCGAATGTCAAATGCTAGTTTGTACTGGTCCGAGGAGCTGGCATTTTACAGCTGTGTGATGGGAGGAAGATGATTTTCTTTTTCTTTAAACTCCCATCAAGTAGGGCTATGTGGTAGACTTTAAATTCTGATTCTGATTGTGCCGTCTGTAATCAATAACTGTTCATCTCCATTCTCTGTCCAGAGGAATCCTTCATGGATGACTTTGATGAGGGCGCTTATTACGAAGCTTTGGGCACGAGACCGGCACTTAACATGGACAAGCTGGATGAGTCCTACCAGAAGGTGATTGAATTGTTCTTCGTGTGCACCAGCGAGAACCCCAAGGAACGGCCTTCTGCACCTCCAATTGTGGAGGCCTTGGAAGCGCAGGGGGTCAAGTAGTCATTTAGAATTCTGTTTAAAGGTTTCTGTTGGAATGGTTTTAATGTTTTTAACTATGAGAAGGCAGCTTTGTGTTGCTGTAATGTTTTCTAGAATGGTAGATTAGAGCAATGGTGAGCTCTGCTCTTCATCAGAGGTACTAATGCTGCCATATGAGGCTAGAAGTAAACTCAGCAGTTATGTCCCACGTAGCAGGTCCCTGACATCATGTATGTCATTCCAATGTGAAAGTATTGCTGGCCTTGCTGTATATAGCACTGAGGCACACAAACCTACCTCTAGCCAATGATGGTGCCACCTTTTGGAGTCTTCCTGAAGACACTTCTGCTGCCCCCATCCATCATGGTCACATCCTATAAGGCACATGCCCAGCCCAGCTTTTATTTTAGAATAACTGTGGCAACCAGGTATTACAAGGGTGTTTGGGTGCTGGAGGTAGGGTTTGATTTGTACAAAACCTAAACGTGATACAAGGTGCACTTTCATATGGGGGGAAAGTGTAAATGGAGAGTTTACTTCCCACTTTACCTCCAGCAACCCCTTTGCAGTTCTCTACACATAACTGCAGCAAACAGCCCTCAAGTACCTATTGACTTATGTAAGCTGCCCTAAGGTCCTACCAGGCTGCTGTATGCCAGATACTTCTAGTTCTGAGCCATGGTTGGGATTTCTTTGTAAATCTGAGACATTGATTGGCTGCTCAGACCAAGGAAGATACTTTTTGGGCCTTTGCATAGCATAGAACCTGTTCCTCCTGCCCTACTAGAAGTATTAAAGAAAAAAGCTGGAGGGAGTTTGCTTGTAGGCACGGCCTGCTGTCCTCTCCAAGATGGCTGCCTGGAGCTCATAGCAGAAGATGATTAGTCTTTAGTAGGTTCCTGCTGGTGTTTTGTCAGATTAGGCGAACCGTCAAAGTGTAACGCAAGTGACGTTTCGTCGCCGCCATCTTGCTACACCCCGCACTTGTCCCTAGTGAGGATACGGTGAGAAGGGGGAAAGCAGACATCTTGTTACACCCCGTACTCCTCCACGGTAAGGATACAGTGAGAAGGGGTAAGGGGACATCTTGTTACACCCCGTACACCTCCACAGTAAGGATACAGTGAGAAGGGGGTAAGGGGACATCTTGTTACACCCCGTACACCTCCACAGTAAGGATACAGTGAGAAGGGGGTAAGGGGACATCTTGTTACACCCCGTACTCCTCCACGGTCAGGATACAGTGAGAACGGGTAAGGGGACATCTTGTTACACCCCGTACACCTCCACAGTAAGGATACAGTGAGAAGGGGGTAAGGGGACATCTTGTTACACCCTGTACACCTCCACGGTAAGGATACTGTGAGAAGGGGGTAAGGGGACATCTTGTTACACCCCGTACTCCTCCACAGTAAGGATAAAGTGAGAAGGGGGTAAGGGGACATCTTGTTACACCCCGTACACCTCCACAGTAAGGATACAGTGAGAAGGGGGATAGCAGACATCTTGTTACACCCCGTACACCTCCACAGTAAGGATACTGTGAGAAGGGGGTAAGCGGACATCTTGTTACACCCTGTACACCTCCACAGTAAGGATACAGTGAGAAGGGGGTAAGGGGACATCTTGTTACACCCCGTACACCTCCACAGTAAGGATACAGTGAGAAGGGGGTAAGGGGACATCTTGTTACACCCTGTACACCTCCACGGTAAGGATACTGTGAGAAGGGGGTAAGGGGACATCTTGTTACACCCCGTACTCCTCCACAGTAAGGATACAGTGAGAAGGGGGTAAGGGGACATCTTGTTACACCCCGTACACCTCCACAGTAAGGATACAGTGAGAAGGGGTAAGCGGACATCTTGTTACACCCCGTACACCTCCACAGTAAGGATACAGTGAGAAGGGGGTAAGGGGACATCTTGTTACACCCCGTACACCTCCACAGTAAGGATACAGTGAGAAGGGGGTAAGCGGACATCTTGTTACACCCCGTACACCTCCACAGTAAGGATACAGTGAGAAGCTGTAAGCGGACATCTTGCTACACCCCGTACACCTCCACGGTAGGATACAGTGAGAAGGGGTAAGGGGACATCTTGTTACACCCCGTTCACCTCCACAGTAAGGATACAGTGAGAAGGGGGTAAGGGGACATCTTGTTACACCCTGTACACCTCCACAGTAAGGATACTGTGAGAAGGGGGTAAGGGGACATCTTGTTACACCCTGTACACCTCCACGGTAAGGATACAGTGAGAAGGGGGTAAGGGGACATCTTGTTACACCCCGTACACCTCCACGGTAAGGATACAGTGAGAAGGGGGTAAGGGGACATCTTGTTACACCCTGTACACCTCCACAGTAAGGATACTGTGAGAAGGGGGTAAGCGGACATCTTGTTACACCCTGTACACCTCCACAGTAAGGATACAGTGAGAAGGGGGTAAGGGGACATCTTGTTACACCCCGTACACCTCCACAGTAAGGATACAGTGAGAAGGGGGTAAGGGGACATCTTGTTACACCCTGTACACCTCCACGGTAAGGATACTGTGAGAAGGGGGTAAGGGGACATCTTGTTACACCCCGTACTCCTCCACAGTAAGGATACAGTGAGAAGGGGGTAAGGGGACATCTTGTTACACCCCGTACACCTCCACAGTAAGGATACAGTGAGAAGGGGTAAGCGGACATCTTGTTACACCCCGTACACCTCCACAGTAAGGATACAGTGAGAAGGGGGTAAGGGGACATCTTGTTACACCCCGTACACCTCCACAGTAAGGATACAGTGAGAAGGGGGTAAGCGGACATCTTGTTACACCCCGTACACCTCCACAGTAAGGATACAGTGAGAAGCTGTAAGCGGACATCTTGCTACACCCCGTACACCTCCACGGTAGGATACAGTGAGAAGGGGTAAGGGGACATCTTGTTACACCCCGTTCACCTCCACAGTAAGGATACAGTGAGAAGGGGGTAAGGGGACATCTTGTTACACCCTGTACACCTCCACGGTAAGGATACAGTGAGAAGGGGGTAAGGGGACATCTTGTTACACCCCGTACACCTCCACGGTAAGGATACAGTGAGAAGGGGGTAAGGGGACATCTTGTTACACCCCGTACACCTCCACGGTAAGGATACAGTGAGAAGGGGGTAAGGGGACATCTTGTTACACCCTGTACACCTCCACGGTAAGGATACTGTGAGAAAGGGTAAGCGGACATCTTGTTACACCCTGTACACCTCCACAGTAAGGATACAGTGAGAAGGGGGTAAGCGGACATCTTGTTACACTCCGTACACCTCCACATTAAGGATACTGTGAGAAGGGGGTAAGGGGACATCTTGTTACACCCCGTACACCTCCACAGTAAGGATACAGTGAGAAGGGGGTAAGCGGACATCTTGTTACACCCCGTACACCTCCACGGTAAGGATACAGTGAGAAGGGGGTAAGCGGACATCTTGTTACACCCCGTACACCTCCACAGTAAGGATACAGTGAGAAGGGGTAAGCGGACATCTTGTTACACCCCGTACACCTCCACAGTAAGGATACAGTGAGAAGGGGTAAGCGGACATCTTGTTACACCCCGTACACCTCCACAGTAAGGATACTGTGAGAAGGGGGTAATGGGACATCTTGTTATACCCCGTACACCTCCACAGTAAGGATACAGTGAGAAGGGGGTAAGGGGACATCTTGTTACACCCCGTACACCTCCACAGTAAGGATACAGTGAGAAGGGGTAAGGGGACATCTTGTTACACCCCGTACACCTCCACAGTAGGGATACAGTGAGAAGGGGGTAAGGGGACATCTTGTTACACCCTGTACACCTCCACAGTGAGGATACTGTGAGAAGGGGGTTAGCGGACATCTTGTTACACCCTGTACACCTCCACAGTAAGGATACAGTGAGAAGCTGTAAGCGGACATCTTGCTACACCCCGTACACCTCCACGGTAGGATACAGTGAGAAGGGGTAAGGGGACATCTTGTTACACCCCGTTCACCTCCACAGTAAGGATACAGGGAGAAGGGGGTAAGGGGACATCTTGTTACACCCTGTACACCTCCACGGTAAGGATACAGTGAGAAGGGGGTAAGGGGACATCTTGTTATACCCCGTACACCTCCACGGTAAGGATACAGTGAGAAGGGGGTAAGGGGACATCTTGTTACACCCCGTACACCTCCACGGTAAGGATACAGTGAGAAGGGGGTAAGGGGACATCTTGTTACACCCTGTACACCTCCACGGTAAGGATACTGTGAGAAAGGGTAAGCGGACATCTTGTTACACCCTGTACACCTCCACAGTAAGGATACAGTGAGAAGGGGGTAAGCGGACATCTTGTTACACTCCGTACACCTCCACAGTAAGGATACTGTGAGAAGGGGGTAAGGGGACATCTTGTTACACCCCGTACACCTCCACAGTAAGGATACAGTGAGAAGGGGGTAAGCGGACATCTTGTTACACCCCGTACACCTCCACGGTAAGGATACAGTGAGAAGGGGGTAAGCGGACATCTTGTTACACCCCGTACACCTCCACGGTAAGGATACTGTGAGAAAGGGTAAGCGGACATCTTGTTACACCCCGTACACCTCCACAGTAAGGATACAGTGAGAAGGGGTAAGGGGACATCTTGTTACACCCCGTACACCTCCACAGTAGGGATACAGTGAGAAGGGGGTAAGGGGACATCTTGTTACACCCTGTACACCTCCACAGTGAGGATACTGTGAGAAGGGGGTTAGCGGACATCTTGTTACACCCTGTACACCTCCACAGTAAGGATACAGTGAGAAGGGGGTAAGGGGACATCTTGTTACACCCCGTACACCTCCACAGTAAGGATACAGTGAGAAGGGGGTAAGGGGACATCTTGTTACACCCTGTACACCTCCACAGTAGGGATACAGTGGGAAGGGGGTAAGGGGACATCTTGTTACACCCCGTACACCTCCACAGTGAGGATACTGTGAGAAGGGGGTAAGCGGACATCTTGTTACACCCCGTACACCTCCACGGTAAGGATACAGTGAGAAGGGGTAAGCGGACACCTTGTTACACCCCGTACACCTCCACAGTAAGGATACAGTGAGAAGGGGGTAAGCGGACATCTTGTTACACCCCGTACACCTCCACGGTAAGGATACAGTGAGAAGGGGTAAGCGGACATCTTGTTACACCCTGTACACCTCCACGGTAAGGATACAGTGAGAAGGGGGTAAGCGGACATCTTGTTACACCCCGTACACCTCCACAGTAAGGATACAGTGAGAAGGGGTAAGCGGACATCTTGTTACACCCCGTACACCTCCACAGTAAGGATACTGTGAGAAGGGGGTAATGGGACATCTTGTTACACCCCGTACACCTCCACAGTGAGGATGCTGTGAGAAGGGGGTAAGCGGACATCTTGTTACACCCTGTACACCTCCACAGTAAGGATACAGTGAGAAGGGGTAAGCGGACATCTTGTTACACCCCGTACACCTCCACGGTAAGGATACAGTGAGAAGGGGTAAGCGGACATCTTGTTACACCCTGTACACCTCCACGGTAAGGATACAGTGAGAAGGGGGTAAGGGGACATCTTGTTACACCCTGTACACCTCCACAGTAAGGATACAGTGAGAAGGGGTAAGCGGACATCTTGTTACACCCTGTACACCTCCACGGTAAGGATACAGTGAGAAGGGGTAAGCGGACATCTTGTTACACCCTGTACACCTCCACGGTAAGGATACAGTGAGAAGGGGGTAAGGGGACATCTTATTACACCCCGTACACCTCCACAGTAAGGATACAGTGAGAAGGGGGAAAGCAGACATCTTGTTACACCCCGTACACCTCCACGGTAAGGATACAGTGAGAAGGGGGTAAGGGGACATCTTGTTACACCCCGTACACCTCCACAGTAAGGATACAGTGAGAAGGGGTAAGCGGACATCTTGTTACACCCCGTACACCTCCACAGTAAGGATACAGTGAGAAGGGGTAAGCGGACATCTTGTTACACCCCGTACACCTCCACAGTAAGGATACAGTGAGAAGGGGGTAAGGGGACATCTTGTTACACCCCGTACACCTCCACAGTAAGGATACAGTGAGAAGGGGTAAGCGGACATCTTGTTACACCCCGTACACCTCCACAGTAAGGATACAGTGAGAAGGGGTAAGCGGACATCTTGTTACACCCCGTACACCTCCACAGTAAGGATACAGTGAGAAGGGGTAAGCGGACATCTTGTTACACCCCGTACACCTCCACAGTAAGGATACAGTGAGAAGGGGTAAGCGGACATCTTGTTACACCCCGTACACCTCCACAGTAAGGATACAGTGAGAAGGGGGTAAGGGGACATCTTGTTACACCCCGTACACCTCCACAGTAAGGATACAGTGAGAAGGGGTAAGCGGACATCTTGTTACACCCCGTACACCTCCACGGTAAGGATACAGTGAGAAGGGGTAAGCGGACATCTTGTGTTAGGGGGTTAGCTCGGTAGCGGGTGTGTGTGACCCCCTGGATGGGTTCACAACACAAAGTCAGACACAGCAGACAGCGGTGTAGGTGCAAAAAAACAAAAGATCCGGTTTATTTAGGCTACATGCAGTGATACATATAACAGCCAAACAAAATAAAACAAGAAAATAAATCCTGGTCAGTTTGACCTCTAACTACACACGTAGACTCCCTGTCTAACAACTGGGTGCAGCCTTGTGCTGCCCCAGTCTCTGTCTCTATTGTAGGGGTTTGCCACACAGGCGTTAACTCACCGCACAGAACAGATCTCAGACTCCCCAGTCTATACACACAAAACTGGTTCCAGGATGGAGCATCTCCCTAAGCATGCTGGGGTTTTTTGTAGAGGCCTTAATGAGCCCACTTACTACAGCTGGGCTCATTAACTCTTCCCCTCTAATTGTAAAAGTCTGCATAAAGCTTGAATCTAGGACACACATATTTCCCATCCTGAATACAACCAGGTGATTTTACCTGCGTGCTGCCACATACCCCCCCCCTCTTGTTTCAACCTTGGGGTTGTAACACAAGCAGCCAGACACGCATGTATCCGAGACAAAGCATCCACATTCCCCATTTTAACACCAGGGCGATGCTTAACTGTAAAGTTAAATTCCTGTAGGACCAGGAACCACCTATTTACCCTTCTATTGGTCTCCTTGTTCTGAGCCATCCACTTTAAAGGAGCGTGATCAGTCACCAGGTCAAAGTGCCTACCTAGCAGATAGTACCGAAGGGAATCTAGAGCCCACTTCACTGCTAAACATTCCTTCTCAATCGTGGAGTAATTTACCTCATGGGACTTCAACTTCCTGCTGAGGTAAATGACTGGGTGCTCTTCCCCGTTCCAGACCTGGGATAACACTGCTCCTAACCCAACGTCTGATGCATCAGTTTGTACCACAAAGTCCTTAGAGAAGTCTGGTGAGTACAACACTGGCTGGCTACATAAGGCTGTTTTTAAGGACTGAAATGCTTCTTCAGCCTCTGGGGACCATTTAACCATGACCGACTCTTTCCCTTTTGTCAGGTTGGTGAGGGGCACAGCCTGAGAAGTAAAATGGGGAATGAATCGTCGATAATAGCCAGCGATTCCCAGAAAGGCTCGTACCTGTTTCTTGCTGTTGGGACGTGGCCAACTCTGTATGGCCTCGACTTTATTGACTTGGGGTTTTATCACCCCCCTCCCAATAGTGTACCCAAGATATTTGGCCTCCTCCTGTCCAATGGTACACTTCTTTGGATTGGCCGTAAACCCAGCTTCCCGGATAGAGTCTAGGACTGCTTGTACTTTTGGCAAATGTGAGACCCAGTCTGTGCTATGGATAATCACATCATCCAGGTAAGCTGCAGCATATTTCTGATGGGGCCTCAGAATCTTATCCATTTTCCGCTGGAATGTTGCCGGTGCATTCTGTAACCCAAACGGCATTCTCTTATATTGGAATGCCCCATCTGGGGTTACAAACGCAGTTTTCTCCTTGGCCGACTCGGCCAGGGGAATTTGCCAATACCCTTTGGTGAGATCAAGAGTTGTCATATATCGGGCTGTTCCCAGCCGGTCAATCAACTCATCTATACGTGGCATGGGGTAGGTGTCAAATTTTGTAACTTTATTCAATTGTCGAAACAAAACCGCCAGCTCCCATCAGGTTTGGGCACTAGTACGATAGGACTGGACCAGTCACTCTGGGACTCCTCTATCACACCCAATTCCAGCATCCTTTGAACCTCCCCATGTATTGCCTCCCGTCGGGCCTCTGGTATTCTATAAGGTTTTAGTTTTACCCTTTCTCCTGGCGGGGTGATAATGTCATGCTCTACGCCAGATGTTTGTCCTGGCAGCTAAGAGAAAATCTCTTTGTTACAAAGTACAAACTCTTTAACCTCCTGTTGTTGGGGTTTCGATAAGGTGACTGCTATTCCATCCTCAGGAACTAAGCAATCAGGCTGGGCTTGTGACCAAGTCTCTGCGACTAGGGATTCCCTATCCCTCCAGGCTTTCAGCAGATTGACGTGATAGATCTGCTCCGGCTTTCGCCTTCCTGGCTGTCTAACCCTGTAGTTCACCTCACTAATTTTTTCAATTACTTCATATGGACCTTGCCATTTGGCCAGAAATTTGCTTTCAACCGTAGGGACTAGCACCAAGACCCTATCCCCCGGGGAAAAAGTACGGGTCTTGGCCCCACGGTTGTACACTCTCTGCTGTGCTAACTGCGCTTGGGTCAAATGTTCCTTTACAATTGGCATTACCTGTGCGATTCTATCCTGCATCAGGGCGACATGCTCAATCACACTCCTGTGAGGAGAACTCTCATTTTCCCAAGTTTCCTTGGCGATATCCAGCAGCCCTCTTGGGTGTCTCCCATAGAGCAACTCGAAGGGTGAGAAACCCGTAGAGGATTGGGGTACCTCCCTAATGGCAAACATCAGATAGGGTATTAGACAGTCCCAATTCTTTCCATCTCTATCCACCACCTTCTTTAACCACTTGCTTACTGGGCACTTAAACCCCCCTCAGTCCCAGACCAATTTTCAGCTTTCAGCGCTGATGCACTTTGAATGACAATTGCGCGGTCATACAACACTGTACCCAAATTAAATTTCTATCATTTTTTTCCCACAAATAGAGCTTTCTTTTGGTGGTATTTAGTTACAGCTCGGAGTTTTATTTTTTGCTAAACAAACAAAAAAAGATGCAAAAAAAAAAAAAAAAAAAATCATGTTTTAATAGTTTGTTATAAAATTTTGCAAACGGGTCATTTTTCTCCTTCATTGAAGTGCGCTGATGAGGCGGCACTGATAGGCTGCATTGGTGGGCACTGATGGGCTGCATTGGTGGGCACTGATAGGCTGCATTGGTGGGCACTGATAGGCTGCACTTGTGGGCACTGATAGGCATAGTTAAGGCGGCACTAATAGGCACAGATAAGGCGGCACCGATGGGCACAGATAAGGCGGCACTGATGGGCAAAGATGGGCACAGATAAGATGACACGGATGGGTGGCACGGATAAGTGGCACGGATGGGCACTGATAGGTACCACAGATAGATGGGACTGATGGGCACTGATAGGTGGCACTGATAGGTGGCTCTGATAGGTGGCACTGCTGGGCACTGATGGGCGGCACTGCTGGGCACTGATGGGCGGCACTGCTGGGCACTGATGGGCGGCACTGGGGTGCAGCACCTTTGAGGCAGATTGGGTGGCACTGTGGGTGGCACTGTGGGTGGCACTGTGGGTGGCACTGTGGGGTGGCACTGTGGGGTGGCACTGTGGGGTGGCACTGTGGGCATTATGGGCACAGACGGGGGGCACTTACTTTTACTTTGTTATATTTCAGGATGGCACTGCGGGAGGCAGGTGGGCACTGGCAGGTGGCATGTGGTGCCTTTCATTGCTGGCCGTGATCGGGACTGATGTCCCGATCACGGCCGCCGGTGATCGGCTTTTTTTTTTTCTCCTCGCGCTGTCAGCGCGAGGAGGAATAATAGCCGATTACCGGCTCCGTTCTATCACATGATCAGCTGTCATTGGCTGACAGCTGATCACGTGATAAGGGGTCGGGATCGACCCCTTACACGGATCGGTGATCAGGCGAGTCTCACGGACTCGCCGATCACAGAGCGCGCTGCGCGCGCCCCTCAGGGGGCGCGCAGGCCGCTCGTAACCAGGACGACGTCAATAGACGTAGTCCTGGAAATCTAGGTCCGCGCTAATGCCGTCATTCGGCAATAGCGCGGTACCCAAGTGGTTAACATTTGTTTTAGGGTTTTGTTGAATCTTTCAACCAACCCATCTGTTTGGGGGTGATACACAGATGTACGCAATTGTGTCACTTTGTACAACTTGCATAGTTCTTTCATTACCCGGGACATAAAGGGTGTACCTTGGTCCGTAAGCAGTTCCTTACAAATACCCACGCGGCTAAAAACAAGAGATAGCTCTTTGGCTATGGTTTTGGCCGAGGTATTTCGGAGAGGAATTGCTTCCGGATAACGGGTGGCATAGTCCAATATAACCAAAATGTACTGATGCCCCCTAGCGGACTTCATTATCGGACCTACCAAATCCATTGCTTTCCTCTCAAAGGGGACCTCAGTGATAGGAAGAGGTACCAGCGGGTTACGGAAATGTGGCATAGGTGCCGACTTCTGACACACAGGGCAGGAGGAACAATAATTTTCTATTTCCTTCATGACCCCAGGCCAATAGAATCTCTGCAGTACCCTCTCTCTGGTTTTCTCATTCCCCAGATGACCTCCCAGAATGTGCCCATGGGCCAATTCTAACACCAACTTCCTGTAAGGTTTGGGCACTACAAGTTGCTCAATGGTTTCTTCTGCCCTTTGAGCCACTCGATACAGCAGGTCCCTTTCCATAGTGAAGTAAGGATAAGGGCAAGTCTTATCTGGGTTCACTAACTCGCCATCTATTTTCACCACATTTTCCCGTGCCTTTATTAGGGTGGGGTCTTTTAACTGTTCTGTGGCAAAATTTTCCCTGTGAACCTCAAGATCCGAAAACTCCACAGACGGCATGTTTTCATCTGAGGATGTTGATTCCTCCCCAGTTTCTCGAGTTTCCCCCGCCAATACCGACAAGGGAAATTCAGGAGAGTCCTCACCACCCCCAGAGGAATTCTGGTCATCTTCCTGGTCTATAGGGGCACCAGTGGGGGGCTCAGGACAATCCCAGAGTTCCCAGAATTTTGGAAAATCCCTTCCCACAATAGCATCATGTGTTAAGTGAGACACTAACCCCACCTGATGAGAGAGGTTACCTTTGGGGGTCTCAAAAAACACTGAAGTTACAGGATACTCTCGGGGGTCCCCATGCACACAAATAACAGCCACCTTGTTCTTCCCAGAGACCTCTGTAGTAACTAATTCAGCTTTTATCAATGTTACCAGGCTACCTGAATGCAGCAACACATCAACAGGTCTACCATTAATACACATTTTACATAAATGTTTCTCAGGTCCCCGAATGGCAGTGCATGCAACTGTCGCAAACATCGACTGACGTCTCTCCCTTATCAAGTCACATTGCATAGGCTCATCCACAACGGGGCAATTGGCTGCAATATGTCCCTCTTGCCGGCAGCGGTAGCAAATACCGTATATACTCGAGTATAAGCCGAGATTTTCAGCCTCTTTTTTGAGGCTGAAAGTGCCCCCCTCGGCTTATACTCGAGTCATCGCCGTCTGACTGCTCGATCAGCGTATCGAGCAGACAGACGGCGGACATACTACAATTTGAAAGCCGCGCCTCCTTCTCCGCCTCCGCCTGTGATAGGCGGAACACTGAATTTCCCAGCAGCCTGTGTTCCGCCTATCACGGACATCGTCTCATCCTCGTCCGTAGTACGAGGATGAGACGATATCGGTGATAGGCGGAACACAGGCTGCTGGGAAATTCAGTGTTCCGCCTATCACAGGCGGAGGCGGAGGCGGGGCTTTTGAATTTTAGAATGGCCGCCGAGGCGATCCTGGCAAGGCACGGGACGGAGGCAAGGCAAGGCACGGCACGGGACGGGACGGAGGCAAGGCACGACACGACACGGGACGGAGGCAAGGAGGCAAGGCACGGCACGGGACGGAGGCAAGGAGGCAAGGCACGGCACGGGACGGAGGCAAGGAGGCAAGGCACGGGACGGAGGCTCGGGACACAGGTAGGCTGGACACACACACACACACACACACACACACACACACACACACACACACACACACACACGGACACACACGGACACACACACATGGACACACACACACAGGGATGGATGGATGGAGACACACACACACAGGGATGGATGGATGGATGGAGACACACACACACAGGGATGGATGGATGGATGGAGACACACACACACAGGGATGGATGGATGGAGACACACACACACAGGGATGGATGGATGGATGGACACACACACACACAGGGATGGATGGATGGATGGACACACACACACACAGGGATGGATGGATGGATGGACACACACACACACAGGGATGGACGGACACACAGGGACGGACACACACACAGGGATGGACAGGCATATCTCACCCTCGGCTTATACACGAGTCAATAAGTTTGCCAGTTTTTTTGGGGGTAAATTGGGGGCCTCGGCTTATATTCGGGTCGGCCTATACTCGAGTATATACGGTAATCTTTTTCGCTGTCTCTTGCAGCATGGGCTTCCTGGGCTGCTCCCGCCAGACCTTAGGTAGAACTCCCACCCTCTCACGCTCTCCACCCTCACCCCTTGGAGTCATCTTACCCGCCACTGGGGATGATCTGGTCTTAGGATGGAAAGTCCGTGAGTCCCTGGAAGAGGTGGTCAGGTTCTCTGTAGCCAAGTACCTCTCAACCAGATCCACAAGTTTATCGGCATTTTCTGGGTCTCCATGGCTTACCCATCTTTGGATGGCAGTAGGAAGAGCTCTCAGGAAACGATCCATAACAACACGTTCCACAATGTTTGGTGCGGTCAAAGTCTCTGGCTGCAGCCACTATCTGCTCAGGTGAATGAGATCATACATTTGAGACCTGGGGGGTTTTCCAACCTGAAAAGTCCAATTATGCACACGCTGAGCCCGGACGGCCAGGGTGACACCCAGCCGTGCCAATATTTCTGCTTTTAGCACCACATAGTCTTTTGCTTGGTCAGGCTCTAGGTCATAATAAGCTTTCTGCGATTCCCCAGTTAACAGAGGGGCCACCAGTCCAGCCCATTGCTCCTTAGGCCACTTTTCCCTTTCAGCAGTCCTTTCAAATGTGGTCAAAAACACCTCCGGATCATCCTCTCCCGTCATTTTTGTCAGTAAACGGCTCACACCAAAGGATGCGGTATTATTGTAACCACTTGCCTCATTGGTCTGCGGACGTTGCTGTATTAATGTCTCTATTTGCTGTCGAAAACTCTGCTCTTGCTTCTGCAACAGGTCTATGAAGCGGGGTTCAGATCGCTGCTGGGCTTGTTGCTGAGCTTCCAGACTCTGCAGGTGAGCTTTCTGCTGGGCTGCAAGGCTCTTTTGTAAAGCCGCATTTGTTTGCTGCTGATTTGCATTTGCTAGAGCCAGCTGTCTCAGTATCTCCTCCATGCTGGCCTTAAAAAAAAATGCCAAAATTCTCCACCAACTGTGAGGGGGTTAGCTCGGCAGCGGGTGTGTGTGACCCCCTGGATGGGTTCACAACACAAAGTCAGGCACAGCAGACAGCGTTGTAGGTGCAAAAAAACAAAAGATGCGGTTTATTTATGCTACATGCAGTGAAACATATAACAGCCAAACAAAAATAAAACATGAAAATAAATCCTGGTCAGCTTGACCTCTAATTACACACATGGATTCCCTGTCTAACAACTGAGTGCAGCCTTGTGCAGCACCAGTCCCTGTCTCTGTCTCTGTTGTAGAGGTTTGCCACACAGGCGTTACCTCACCGCACAGAACAGGTGTCACACTCCCCAGTCTTTACAAACACAAAACTGGTTCCAGGATGGAGCATCTCCCTAAGCATGCTGGGGTTTTTGTAGAGGTCTTAATGAGCCCACTTACTTCAGCTGGGCTCATTAACTCTTCCCCTCTAGTTGTACAAGTCTGCATAAAGCCTGAATCTAGGACACACATATTTCCCATCCTGGATACAACCAGGTGACTTTACCTGCGTGCTGCCACACTAGATACACCACATCTATGGGCCTTCCTTTATCTAGATACACCACGTCTACGGGCCTTCCTTTATCTAGATACACCACGTCTACGGGCCTTCCTTTATCTAGATACACCACGTCTACGGGCCTTCCTTTATCTAGATACACCACGTCTACGGGCCTTCCTTTATCTAGATACACCACGTCTACGGGCCTTCCTTTATCTAGATACACCACGTCTACGGGCCTTCCTTTATCTAGATACACCACGTCTACGGGCCTTCCTTTATCTAGATACACCACGTCTACGGGCCTTCCTTTATCTAGATACACCACGTCTACGGGCCTTCCTTTATCTAGATACACCACGTCTACGGGCCTTCCTTTATCTAGATACACCACGTCTACGGGCCTTCCTTTATCCAGATACACCACGTCTACGAGGCTTCCTTTATCCAGATACACCACGTCTACGGGCCTTCCTTTATCCAGATACACCACATCTACGGGCCTTCCTTTATCTAGATACACCACGTCTACGGGCCTTCCTTTATCTAGATACACCACGTCTACGAGCCTTCCTTTATCCAGATACACCACGTCTACGGGTATTCCTTTATCTAGATACACCACGTCTACGGGCCTTCCTTTATCTAGATACACCACGTCTACGGGCCTTCCTTTATCTAGATACACCACGTCTACGGGCCTTCCTTTATCTAGATACACCACGTCTACGGGCCTTCCTTTATCTAGATACACCACGTCTACGGGCCTTCCTTTATCTAGATACACCACGTCTACGGGCCTTCCTTTATCTAGATACACCACGTCTACGGGCCTTCCTTTATCTAGATACACCACGTCTACGGGCCTTCCTTTATCTAGATACACCACGTCTACGGACCTTCCTTTATCTAGATACACCACGTCTACGGGCCTTCCTTTATCTAGATACACCACGTCTACGGGCCTTCCTTTATCTAGATACACCACGTCTACGAGCCTTCCTTTATCTAGATACACCACGTCTACGGGCCTTCCTTTATCTAGATACACCACGTCTACGAGCCTTCCTTTATCTAGATACACCACGTCTACGGGCCTTCCTTTATCTAGATACACCACGTCTAAGGGCCTTCCTTTATCTAGATACACCACGTCTACGGACCTTCCTTTATCTAGATACACCACGTCTACGGACCTTCCTTTATCAGTCATTCTGTCCTCTGATAACCATGGAGGGGCTTCCTGTGACGTGTCATGGAGGATAAACACTGCAGTTTTGGTGACTGAAGCCCCCCGATTCCCTTGTGAAGGTTACAGGTCAGCACAGAAGATATAGTCACATGACAGGAGGAGGCGTTGTAGGATAGTGGGAGGAGTCACAAGATGGTGGGATGGGCCCAATAACATTGAATAGGGGTATTATTGGACAGGTCAGTAAAACTCTGAAGGTCATGTCGGCATCCGGGGCGCATTTCGAGTGAACCAAACCTCATATCACCGCAGCGCCGTCTGGCTCGGCGCCATAAAAAAGTAAAAATCAGGGACGCCTTTCTCTGTTTCTCGCAGGTAATGATGACCAATAAAATGAATGGGCGGAGCTACCCGATATCACAGATCTGAGCTCCTCCTTCTCCACTGCACATCACAGTCCTCAAACCCTCCCCCACCCCCCACCACACTACTAACCGCCTCCCACCTGCCATATAGACCAATGACAGCAGAGCGGAGCCATGTCATATGACCACGCCCAGTTTAGGCTCTTCACCCATGTGATTGGCTGTGTCCAATCACAGCTGATCCCATGTAAACAAGGAAATAAAATATATAAAAAAGGGGCGGTCTTTTTTAGTTTTTTTATTATTTTAGAAAAGATAAAACCCCGCCCAACGGTGATTAATTATCACCAAGAGAAAGTTCTATTTGTGTGAATAAAATGTGTAGAGTTTTGTATGACCGTGTAATTGTCACTCAAAGTGCGACCGCCATGAAAGCTGCAAATTGTGCTGGGCAGGAAGGCGGGGGTGGGGGGGTCTGGATGGAGGGTGGGAGCTGCAAGATAGTGATTGGCTGCTTGGATGAAGGGCGGTCCTAGCAACCAATCACTTGCTTGATAACCTTGGGCAGCTCCCGCCCTCCATCCACAACAGTCCTCCCTCCCGCTGTCAGCTCTGTGAGGAATACTGAGTGACGATTGGTGGAAGAAAAGGCTCCTAAATGCTGTGACAGCTGAGACTCCTCCCACAGTCTGCCATCTAGTAATGCCTGATAGAGGAGTCTCACCACGGGGGGAGGAGTCACACCACGGGGGGAGAAGTCACACCGCAGCGGGAGGAGCCACACCGTGGGGGGAGGAGCCACACCACGGGGGAGGAGTCACACCACGGGGGGAGGAGTCACACCGCGGCGGGAGGAGCCACACCGCGGCTGGGTGGAGTCACCCCGCGGCTGGGGAGAGTCACCCCGCGGCTGGGGAGGGGTCACCCCGCGGGGGGGTCACACTACGGGGGGAGGAGCCATACTACGGGGGGAGGAGCCACACCACGGCTGGGGGGAGTCACACCACGGGGAGTCACACCACGGGGAGGAGGAGTCACGGGAGGGTGGGGAGAATCACACCACGGGGAGGAGGAGGAGTCACGGGAGGGTGGGGGGAGTCAGTGGATGGTGGGAGGAGTCACGGGATGTGGGAGGAGTCCCTCGATGGTGGGAGGAGCCACACGATGGTGGGAGGAGCCACACGATGGTGGGAGGAGTCCGTTGATAGTGGGGGAGTCACGGGATGGTGGGAGGAGTCATGGGATGGTAGGAGAAGCCACGCAATGGTGGGAGGGGTAACGGGATATTGGGAGGAGTCAGTGAATGGTGGGAGGGCCACAAGATGGGAGGAGTCCATTGATGGTGGGAGGGGTCACGGGTTGGTGGGAGGAGACGGTGGGAGGGGTCACAGGTTGGTGGGAGAAGACAGGAGATGGTGGGAGGATTCACGGTATGGTGGGAGGAGTCACGGTATGGTGGGAGGAGCCACAGCAGCCTAGAGGCGATTCAGTTCGCATTGTGCGCTATATAAGTATTTCATTCATTCATTCATTCAGGATTGTGTGAGGAGCCACGCGATGGGAGGAGGAGACAGGGGATGGTGGGATGACCAGGGGATGGTGGGAGGAGTCACGGGATGGTGGGAGGAGTCAGGGGATGGTGGGAGGAGCCACAGGTTTGTGTGAGGAGCCACGCGATGTTGGGAGGAGCCACGCGATGTTGGGAGGAGTCAGGGGATGGTTGGAGGAGTCACGTGATAGGAGGGGTCAGTGGATGGTGAGAGGAGTCACGGGATGGTGGGAGGAGCCACGTGATGGGAGGATTCAGTGGATGGTGAGAGGAGTCACGGGATGGTGGGAGGAGTCGTGGGTGGAGTCACACACTGGAAGATGTCACAGGATGTGGGAGGAGCCACACAGTGGTGGGAGGAGTCAGTTGGTGGTGGGAGGAGTCAGTGGATGGTGAGAGGAGTCACTGGATGGTGGGAGGAGCCATGTGATGGGAGGATTCAGTGGATGGTGGAAGGAGTCGTGGGAGAAGTCACGGGATGTGGGAGGAGTCAGTTGGTGGTGGGAGGAGTCAGTTGATGGTGGGAGGAGTCACAGGGTGGTGGGAGGAGTCACACGATGATGACAGCAGTCAGTGGATGGTGGGAGGAGCCACGGGGTGGTGGGAGGAGTCACGCAGTGGGAGGAGTCAGTTGATGGTGGGAGGAGTCACTGGGTGGTGGGAGGAGCCACATGATGGTGGGAGGAGTCAGTGGATGGTGGGAGGAGCCACGCGATGAGAGGAGTCAGTGGATGGTGGGAGGAGTCACATGATGGTGGGAGGCGTTACGGGATAGTGTGAGGAGCTATGCGATGGAGGGAGGAGTCACTGGATGGTGGGAGGAGACAGGAGATGGTGGGAGGAGTCACACAATGGTGGGTGGAGTCACACGATGGGAGGAGTCAGTGGGTGGTGGGAGGAGTCACTGGATGGTGGGAGGAGTCACACAGTGGGAGGAGTCAGTGGATGTTGGGAGGAGCCACGCCATGGAGGGCACCTGATGTAAGGGGCACTGTTATGGGGCACCTGATGTAAGGGGCACTCTGTTGGGGGCACCTGATGTAAGGGGCACTCTTATGGCGGCACCTGATGTAAGGTGGTTCTATTACTTACAATGTGGATGTGATTGGCTGACGTTTGTGTTCTTTCTTTGTCTTCCATCTTGTTTCGGGTACAGATAGTTGTTGGTGGAAGGACGGAATAAAAGGGTCCAGCCAGTGAAGGGGGAAGAGCTCAGAGTAATGGAGAAGAGGAGTGTCCTGCAAGGCAGAATCCGGGGCTCAGAGAAGACCGCTCACCATCAACATCTCCAAGGCCAACACACCACTGGAAGCTCTGAGGATCAGCACTAAACAGCTGCCCCGCTAGGAGGTAAAGCCTAACCTACTAACAATGTCTTTGCTACAAGTCACCCCCCAGTATCTGCTGATACCCCACATAGTTACAGGTCACCCTCCATTCTACCCATACTCTAGGCCACCCTCTGGCCCAGTCTGTAAATACTACAGATCACCAGTTATCAGGACCATCAATAGGGGGTACAGGCAGCACTTCCCATTGGGTCAGCAGGTGGTGGAACAGAAGCTGTCTGTGGATAGGTGGGGGCTGTCAGGTCAGCTTTCCAGTGCCCCATCATTTCTAATGGCAGCCCAGTCTTCGTCCGGAGGGTTCAATATTGAGTTTGCCCTTTGCAGCTATAACAGGTTCACCTCTTCTGGAAAGGCCGTCCACAAGGTTTAGGAGGGTGTCTATGGAAATGTTTGACCATTCTTCCAGAAGAACTTTTGTGAGTTCAGGCACTGATGTTGGACGAGAAGGCCTACCTCGCAGTCTCCGATCTAATTCATCCTAAAGGTGTTCTATGGGGTTGAGGTAAGGACTCTGTGCAGGCCAGTCAAGTACCTCCACTCCAAACTCGCTCATCCATGTCTTTATGGACCTTGCTTTGTGCACTGGTGAGCAATCATGTTGGAACAGGAAGAGGCCGTCCCCAAACTGTTCCCACAAAGTTGGGAGCATGAAATTGTCCAAAATGTCTTGGTATGCTGACGCCTTAAGAGTTCCCTTCACTGGAACTAAGGGGCCAAGTCCAACCTCTGAAAAGCAACCCCCCCACCATAATCCCCTCTCCGACACCATAATCCCCCCTCTGACACCATAATCTCCCCTCCCCCCACTCCATAATCTCCCCTCCCCCAACTCCATAATCTCCCCTCTGACACCATAATCTCCCCTCCCCCCACTCCATAATCTCTCCTCCCCCCACTCCATAATCCCCCCTCTGACATCATAATCTCCCCTCCCCCCACTCCATAATCTCCCCTCCCCAACTCCATAATCTCCCCTCTGACACCATAATCTCCCCTCCCCCACTCCATAATCTCCCCTCCCCCCACTCCATAATCTCCCCTCCCCCAACTCCATAATCTCCCCTCCGACACCATAATCCCCCCTCCCCCCTCCGACACCATAATCCCCCCACTCCATAATCCCCCCTCCCCCCACTCCATAATCCCCCCTCCACCAATTGGTTTGGACCAGCGCACAAAGACATTAATGGCTGTGTGTTGAGTTATTTGGAGGGGACAGGAAATGTACACTGTTATACAAGCTGTACACTCACTACTTTACATTTTAGAAGAAGAAGAAATGTGACTGAGGGGTGTACTTACTTTTGTCACATACTGTATATTTACCTAGAAAAATGGTGAGGTGTTCTATACTTATTTTACCCGCTGCTACCCACCTCAATACCAGGCACTTACACCCCCTTCCTGTACACACCAATTTTCAGCTTTCAGCGCTCTCACAGTTTGAATGACAATTACTCATACAACACTCTACCCATATGAAACTTGCGTCCTTTTTTCCACACAAATAGACCTTTCTTTTGGTGGTATTTAATCACTAGTGGGGTTTTTATTTTTGTGCTATAAATTAAAAAAATTTGTTTCTGTCATAAAATTTTTCTAATTAGTAATTATGGGGGGTGTGGGGTGTATGGAGGTGGGAGGTATGTACATGAGGGGTGCGGAGTGTACGGAGGTGGGAGGTATGTACATGAGAGGTGCGGAGTGTATGGAGGTGGGAGGTATGTACATGAGGGGTGTGGAGTGTATGGAGGTCGGAGGTATGTACATGAGGGGTGTGGAGTGTATGGAGGTAGGAGGTATGTACATGAGAGGGGTGTGGAGTGTATGGAGGTGGGAGGTATGTACATGAGGGGTGTGCAGTGTATGGAGGTGGGAGATATGTACATGAGGGGTGTGGAGTGTATGGAGGTGGGAGGTATGTACATGAGATGGGTGCGGAGTGTATGGAGGTAGGAGGTATGTACATGAGGGGTGCGGAGTGTACGGAGGTGGGAGGTATGTACATGAGAGGTGCGGAGTGTATGGAGGTGGGAGGTATGTACACGAGGGGTGTGGAGTGTATGGAGGTGGAAGGTATGTACATGAGAGGGGTGTGGAGTGTATGGAGATGGGAGGTATGTACATGAGAGGGGTGTGGAGTGTATGGAGGTGGGAGGTATGTACATGAGGGGTGTGGAGTGTATGGAGGTGGGAGGTATGTATATGAGGGGTGTGGAGTGTATGGAGGTGGGAGGTATGTACATGAGGGGTGTGGAGTGTATGGAGGTGGGAGGTATGTATATGAGGGGTGTGGAGTGTATGGAGGTGGCAGGTATGTACATGAGAGGGGTGTGGAGTGTATGGAGGTGGGAGGTATGTACATGAGAGGGGTGTGGAGTGTATGGAGGTGGGAGGTATGTACATGAGGGGTGTGGAGTGTATGGAGGTGGGAGGTATGTACATGAGGGGTGTGGAGTGTATGGAGGTGGGAGGTATGTACATGAGGGGTGTGGAGTGGACTGGTATGTCCCTGCACAAAATGACATTTCTAAAGGAATAAAAGTCATTTAAAACTGCTTGCGGCTTTAATGTAATGTCTGGTCCCGGCAATATGGATGAAAATCATTGAGAACAAAGGCATGGGTACCCCGCCCCCAAGCCCATTACCAGCCCCTTTGGGTCTTGTATGGACATTAAGGAGAACCGCACACCCAAATTATAAAAAGGAAAGGCCTGAGGCCCCCAGGCCCTATATACTCAGAACAGCAGTATACAGGCGGTCCAAACAAGACAGGGACTGTGTAGGTTTGTTATTAAGTAGAATCTGTTTGTAATTTTTAACTGGTACATTTTTAAAGTGTAGCTCCAGCCAAAAAATCTATTTTTAAGCTTTTTGGAAAACATAGGGAAGGGTTATCACCCCTGTATAATTTGTTTTGCTGTCTGTGCGCACCTGTTCAGAAGATTTCACCTCACTTTCTGTCCCAATGACAATTGGATTGTTAAAATTTGGGTTTTTTTGTGAAACAAGGAACTCTTACAGGAGAGAATTTCCCTTCCTAGGGGTAGATTTCCTCTCACTTCCTGTTGTCTCCTTCTGTTTGAAAGTAGGAGTTGTTTGTAAGTTGGATGTTTGAAAGTAGGGGCCTGCTCTATATACTCAAAATATAAACGCAAAAATGTGGGCCTTAGGTGTTGGTGTTGCCACAACACTGTAATCCCTCACAGTTACTCTGGGTGGGCGCAGGAACGGGCCCTGCTGTGAAATATTAGATCAAGAATTGTAATTACATGCCCCTGAACAGGGGCAGAAAAATTGGGCCTTAGGCACTGGTGCCACAACACTGCAACCCCTTACAGTTACTCTAGTTGGGGCACAGGAATGAGCCCTGCTGCAAAGTATTGCATCAAAAATTGGCCTGTGACCAATTATGGCTCTCTTCGCTGACGCCGCTGTGAGTGGCCAAAGCATGCGGGTCATCGTGCATGCTTGGCCAATCATCAGCCAGCAATGCACTGCTATGACGCAGTGCATTATGGGCCGTGACACGCCGCTCTAATTTGGCACCAACGGACCATAATGTTCGATCTTCCTCTTGAAATCGAAGCTCATCCCTAGTGGTGAAGTATGGGGCAAGATTCCTCACCCTGCTGCCATTCCTCATTATATTTCTTAGAAAAAAGAAGAAAAAAAACACATACAAAGACAATTAAGGTGCGACCAATCTTTATTGGAGATAAATCTATAGATGGAAATGATTGTCGGGCTTCGGAGAACAGTGACGGTTGACCTAGGACTCCTCAAAGGCAGGGCCTTTTTACACTAAGCCTAAACCTTAAGATGATTCAGAGGAAGGCGAAAACCCCCCCGGCCAGATGGGCTCCAAGGGGGGGAAAAATTCCTTCCTGACCCCCTAAGGCGATCGGATTGTCCCTGAATCATCAGTCTAGGGTGCCCAGTTCATCTCATATAGAGAAAAAAACCATACATAGAACCATACAGAACATATGTATTGCAGGTATGTATGCAATAAAACACACCTACCTGCTTGTTCACAATCATCTTTGGGGCTCATTCAGAATATATGCATTGAGCATCCGCACAGATCAGCGCCCCCACACTGATCAGTGCCTCCGCCCGCCGCACCGATTCCTTATGTTTTCTGTGCCCAGCCCCCTACAGGAGGACTGGTGGTACCCCCTTATTGGTGGCCCTGGTGGTGGTATGTAGACATGCTGTGTATGATGGTATGCATGGTGCTATATACGCAGGTATGTATGCAATAAAACACACTTGCATGCTTGTTTACAATCATCTTTGGGGATCATTCAGAATATATGCATTGAGCATCCGCACAGATCAGTGCCTCCCCCACTGATCAGTGCATCCGCCCGCCGCACCGATTCCTCATGTTTTCTGTGCCCAGCCCCTACAGGAGAACCAGTGGTACCCCCTTATTGGTGGCCCCGATGGTGGTATGTTTGGTACTAGGTAGGCATGCTGAGTATGGTGGTATGTATGGCCCTATGTATACATTCTATGTATGGTTCTATGTATGGTGTAGGGAGATCATTGCCAGTGTGCCACAATTATCTCACTCAGTACTGCTTGTGTTACCGTCTCACAGCAGGCAAATCTCTTTTGAGGTCAAATACCCTTGGTTGGTGGTGACGAGGCTCTTCCTTCAAATGGTGATGAGGAGGCCCTCTATTAATGTCATTGCCCCTCGGATGGTGGTGACGAGGCTCTTCCTTCAAATGTTGCTGACGTGGCCCTCTGTTAATGTCATTGCCCCTCGGTTGGTGGTGACGAGGCTCTTCCATCAAATGGGGCTGACAAGGCCCTCTGTTAATGTCATTGCCCCTTGGATGGTGGTGACGAGGCTCTTCCTTCAAATGGGGCTGACGAGGCCCTCTGTTAATGTCATTGCCCCTTGGATGGTGCTGACGAGGCTCTTCCTTCAAATGGGGCTGACGAGGCCCTCTGTTAATGTCATTGCCCCTCGGTTGGTGGTGACGAGGCTCTTCCTTCAAATGGGGCTGACGAGGCCCTCTGTTAATGTCATTGCCCCTCGGTTGGTGGTGACGAGGCTCTTCCTTCAAATGGGGCTGATGAGGCCCTCTGTTAATGTCATTGCCCCTTGGATGGTGCCGACGAGGCTCTTCCTTCAAATGGTGATGAGGAGGCCCTCTGTTAATGTCATTGCCCCTTGGATGGTGCTGACGAGGCTCTTCCTTCAAATGGGGCTGACGAGGCCCTCTGTTAATGTCATTGCCCCTTGGATGGTGCTGACGAGGCTCTTCCTTCAAATGGGGCTGACGAGGCCCTCTGTTAATGTCATTGCACCTTGGATGGTGCTGATGAGGCCCTCTGTTAATGTCATTGCCCCTTGGATGGTGCTGACGAGGCCCTCTGTTAATGTCATTGCCCCTTGGATGGTGCTGACGAGGCCCTCTGTTAATGTCATTGCCCCTTGGATGGTGCTGACGAGGCTCTGTGTTAATGTTATTGCCCCTCGGATGGTGGCGACGAGGCTCTGGGTTGATACTGGTTTTCCAGTGGTGAGTATTAGGCCACTGGCTGCAATTCACATTCTCGCTCAGGTAGGAGAAGCCCTCAAATCTCTCCTGCCGGTGTGGAACCTCATCTCTCCCAAAGTCTTCATTTTTAATGAAAGCATCCCCTGGAATTCCTTCCCCCAGGTCTTCCTCATGCATCTGGAAAGAGAAAAAAGTATTTTGTCAATGTTTCTGATCGATAGGGAAATAATCCCTAGAAATCCCCCCATTGTGCTGGGACTCCTCCCGTATACTTACATGTCGATTTGGAAATGGTGGGCGTGAGTTCCCTTTCTCTAGCTCCTTCCAGTCCACCTTGCTGAAGTAGGGGTGTTCTCTGATGTCTCTTACTAGACTCATCCGCAGCTCTTGGTCTTTACATAGGAACTGTAAAAAGGAACAAAATATAATAAGATACACTGGAATAACATGAACAATCTATGAACAATGTAATATTTGATTCTGATTCTCTCTATTATTTTGCCTTCTGACCTGCTACTACATCCTGATTGGATTGGATGGTAGCATGGGGCCTTATTTGTGTCATATTAGTTCAGAATAGTTATTAAAGGAAAGAAACATCAGATATTTTGCAATTAAATGTGAATTAGGAATGTATTAAAAAAGAGATTTCTATGAAATCTGCACCTGCCATGATTTTTCTTATGACTCTGGCAGTCCCAGGGGAGTTCTATATGTTGTCTGTGCACGGAATGTCCCCAGAAATTGAATTCAATGTGTGCGATTGGCCCCATCACTATCCAATGGAACCACCCGGACCGTAAATTAAAAAGGGCT
Source organism: Lithobates pipiens (assembly GCF_037356315.1). NCBI lineage: Eukaryota > Metazoa > Chordata > Amphibia > Anura > Ranidae > Lithobates > Lithobates pipiens. Next base: position 385,858 of record NW_027507871.1, on the reverse strand, counting down.
GCTTCTTTCCTTATGACAGGGGAAGGCAGATCCTTCCATTAAGCAGTCAGCTTGCTGAAAGTACAGCTATGACCTCCATCGATATGTGATGGTAAGAAGGTGGAACCATGTTTAATAAAATCCTAATAAGATATAATGTATGCAACAGGGAAAGAACATTGTCACTTAAAAGGTGTAAAATTTCTATGTATACTTACCATCTCTATGACGTCACGGAGATACGGGTTCATGCTATCTGGATAATGCGGTTCCCTTGTGGTCACGATCTTCACTTCTTCCTCTGCGGACTCCCTGCCGGTCAGAAATGGATGTCTGCCGAAAGCCATCTTATACACGATTATTCCCAGAGAGAAATAATCAGCCGCTCCGAAGTATGGAATGTTTTGAAGGGCCTGTAGAAACATAAAGAGAAAAAGAAGGATGAGCTGATTGTTGGGTAGAGGACGGAGACGACTCAATGCTGATATATGGGATCTATGAATCCTCCCAGGACTCCTAAAATTGTGCTCAAAAGACCTCAAACCAAGGCGGAGCTTGTGAATATTGGAGGTGGGGCTTTAGGTCTCACAGAGACACAAAAGGAAATTGGCTGAAATCTTCCAAATTGAGGTAAATTTCACCAGAACAGGTGTGCCCGTTGAAGGTTTCTCCTCCCCTCGTGTTCTGGGGAAAGATCTAAAACTCTAACTTTCTTTCTCAATGACAATGGTCACCAATACAAACCAATGGGGACAAATACCCCTGGAATATTGTTCCAGCCTGGAAACCCACTGAAACCAACCAGGTCACCAGTAAAGAAATTCTTAATTTAGTGAAAAATTACCTCCCTTTAGCTTATCTCTATATCCCATTATAACAAATATTACAATTAGGTCTAATATCAGGTGGAAAGCAAGTATCTTACCTCTGGCGACAAGTACCCTGGTGTTCCCGATTGTCCTTGAATCCTGCTGGACTCCGTGACGCCCATACGTGCCAAGCCGAAATCGGCTATTTTGATGTGTCCAACGTTATCCAAAAGAATATTTGCAGGCTTGAGGTCTCTGTGGATGATCTCCCTAGAATGCAGAAACTGCAGACCACAGATCATTTCTGCTATGAAGTATCTGATGGGGGAAAGAGATAGAGGAATTAGCATCACAAATCATCACAGAGTAATGAAATCTAAAGATGAAATGACTTCCCCCTGTAATACATAGGGGTTTGGATGGACGAGGCTCAGGTGAAGGGGCTGACTACATCACTGGCTGTGGTCAGTCACCCCCGACTCCAGAGTGACCCGTTCATTGATCTTACCTTATGGTGCCCCCAGGAAATGGAGCTACTGCCATGGCACTATGGAGATCCCCTCTGGTCACACATTCCAGGACAAAGGCGAGATGATTCTGTGTGAACACAAGAGATAAAGTTTACATTATAGACATGCAGGATTTCATTTTGTGGAGGAATAGACAGACACACTTAATTTAGGAAAACCGGACAGAGGAACTAAGTAGGCCGCCATTACTGGACTGTTCTTATTGCAATGCTACTTCTGTCTGGTCTGGTAAAGAAATTGGAAGGTGAAAAGACTGACCTTTGTCTGGAACGTTCCAAACAGATGTGTAATAAATGGACACTCCCTGGCTACTTTCAGCACGTCACGTTCTAAGAAAACCATATCACTATCGTCTTCATAATGAATAAATTCTGTCTTTTCCACAAGTTTAACCGCCAGCTTCTGGTCAATGGCGGGATGAGAGGCCAAGATCACCTGCGAACTGGCCCCCTTTCCAAGGACTCCATAACAGGTCATGTGTTCAAAGGAGAGTACACATGACTGGTCCTTGGTGACCACGCTGGATGGTACTTGTGAGGCGATCTCATGGTGTGTGCTGCGGATGGATGGATTGTCTAGGTCGCACTCTGGGGGAGTAGCCACGTCTTGGTCGCACTCTGGTGGAGGGGCCACGTCTTGGTCGCACTCCGGTGGAGGGGCCACGTCTTGGTCGCACTCCGGTGGAGGGGCCACGTCTTGGTCGCACTCCGGTGGAGGGGCCACGTCTTGGTCGCACTCCGGTGGAGGGGCCACGTCTTGGTCACACTCCGGTGGAGTGGCCACGCCTTGGTCGCACTCCGGTGGAGTGGCCACGCCTTGGTCGCACTCCGGTGGAGTGGCCACGCCTTGGTCGCACAGCGGTGGAGTGGCCATGCCTTGGTCGCACTCCGGTAGAGTGGACACGTCCTGGTCGCACTCCGGTGGAGTGGACACGTCCTGGTCGCACTCCGGTGGAGTGGACAGGTCCTGGTCGCACTCCGGTGGAGTGGCCACGCCTTGGTCGCACTCCGGTGGAGTGGCCACGTCCTGGTCGCACTCCGGTGGAGTGGACACGTCCTGGTCGCACTCCGGTGGAGTGGACACGCCCTGGTCGCACTCCGGTGGAGTGGACACGTCCTGGTCGCACTCCGGTGGAGTGGCCAGGTCCTGGTCGCACTCCGGTGGAGTGGCCAGGTCCTGGTCGCACTCCGGTGGAGTGGCCAGGTCCTGGTCGCACTCCGGTGGAGTGGACACGTCCTGGTCGCACTCTGTTGAAGTGGACACGTCCTGGTCGCACTCCGGTGGAGTGGACACGTGCTGGTCGCACTCCGGTGGAGTGGCCAGGTCCTGGTCGCACTCCGGTGGAGTGGACACGTCCTGGTCGCACTCCGGTGGAGTGGACACGTCCTGGTCGCACTCCGGTGGAGTGGCCAGGTCCTGGTCGCACTCCGGTGGAGTGGCCAGGTCCTGGTCGCACTCCGGTGGAGTGGACACGTCCTGGTCGCACTCCGGTGGAGTGGACATGTCCTGGTCGCACTCCGGTGGAGTGGCCAGGTCCTGGTCGCACTCCGGTGGAGTGGACACGTCCTGGTCGCACTCCGGTGGAGTGGACACGTCCTGGTCGCACTCCGGTGGAGTGGACACATGCTGGTCGCACTCCGGTGGAGTGGCCAGGTCCTGGTCGCACTCCGGTGGAGTGGACACGTCCTGGTCGCACTCCGGTGGAGTGGACACGTCCTGGTCGCACTCCGGTGGAGTGGCCAGGTCCTGGTCGCACTCCGGTGGAGTGGACAGGTCCTGGTCGCACTCCGGTGGAGTGGACACGTCCTGGTCGCACTCCGGTGGAGTGGACACGTCCTGGTCGCACTCCGGTGGTGTGGCCAGGTCCTGGTCGCACTCCGGTGGAGTGGACACGTCCTGGTCGCACTCCGGTGGAGTGGCCAGGTCCTGGTCGCACTCCGGTGGAGTGGCCAGGTCCTGGTCGCACTCCGGTGGAGTGGCCAGGTCCTGGTCGCACTCCGGTGGAGTGGCCAGGTCCTGGTCGCACTCCGGTGGAGTGGCCAGGTCCTGGTCGCACTCCGGTGGAGTGGCCAGGTCCTGGTCGCACTCCGGTGGAGTGGACACGTCCTGGTCGCACTCCGGTGGAGTGGACACGTCCGGGTCGCACTGTGGTGTGCAGTCAATACCGCGTACACCTACAATAAAAAAAGAGAGGAATTAGATTTAGCACCTTCACCTACATTTCATATATTTTTCTTTGTAGAACATCAAATTATGGAGAGAAGAGATGAAAACGCTGGTGCCAGAGACCATGAATAAACTCTACAGGACAGGGACACAAGGAGGACTAATGTTGTACTTTGTATAAAAATGCTGGTTGCCTGCCACTCATCCCGACCCACTGGCTGGCAATAATGGCATGAAAAATCAGAGGGGCTGGTTGTACCCAGCCCGTAATCCGCCTGCCCATACATGGTTAGAATCTTGGCTGGTCCTTGCTTAGCCGGGTGAGATTGGAAGTGTCTATGGCCGGCTTTAGGAGCGCAGACACTTCTAATGACAGCACTTGGGGTAAAGGCATAGTGCATATTAAAATGCTGATGGATAATGAATTAGTGCGGTTTTATTTGTGTTGGTTTTGTCCGTCTGTCTGGCCTTGTTTACAAGGGTGATGAGGCCCATATAACATGAACGGGACGTTTCTACAACATCTGTATCTTCCAGGTGCTGCATGTAGGCAGTCCATTGACAATGAGTAGAACGCACAGCTGCACGCACGCAGCCACTATACCACTACGGGAGGTTTATGCTTTGCGCCTGGGTGTTAGCGGTACTGGCACTAACCTAGCGCTGCCTGGAGCGACGCAGACCCTGACCCTAAAACCTAATTGATATCACCCGCCGGGTGATCAGGGGGTTAAACCTTTATTGGGTAATAAATGGTGGGTGCCCTGATGCTATAAAAAACAAACTAACCAGAGTCACCCGTAACACTTATACGGTGATCAGTGGTGAAAGGGTTAACTAGGGGCAATCAGGGGGTTCAAATTTTTATTAGGTAGTATATGGGGGTCCCTGGCGCTATATAAAAACCTGACGGGGAACCTAAATAACTAACTGGCTAACCAGCGTCACCAGCGACACTTATACTGTGATCGCTGGTGAAAGGGTTAACTAGGGGCAATTGGGTAGTATATGGGGGTACCTAGCACTATAAAAACCTGGCGGTGAACCTAAAAAAATAACTAGCTACCTAGCGACACTAATGCAGCGATCAGAAAAATGATCGCTTAGTGACACTGGCAAAAGGGGGTGAAAGGGTTAACTAGCAGCAATCAGGGGGTTAAAACCATTATTGGGTAGTATATCGGGGTACCTAGCGCTATAAAAACCTGGCGGTGAACCTAAAAAAATAACTAGCTACCTAGCGACACTAGCGACACTGATGCAGCGATCAGAAAAATGATCGCTTAGTGACACTGGCAAAAGGGGGTGAAAGGGTTAACTAGCGCCAATCAGGGGGTTAAAACCATTATTGGGTAGTATATCGGGGTACCTAGCGCTATAAAAACCTGGCGGTGAACCTAAAAAAATAACTAGCTACCTAGCGACACTAATGCAGCGATCAGAAAAACGATCGCTTAGTGACACTGGCAAAAGGGGGTGAAAGGGTTAACTAGCGGCAATCGGGGGTTAAAACCATTATTGGGTAGTATATCGGGGTACCTAGCGATATAAAAACCTGGCGGTGAACCTAAAAAAATAACTAGCTACCTAGCGACACTAGCGAAACATGCAGCGATCAGAAAAACGATCGCTTAGTGACACTGGCAAAAGGGGGTGAAAGGGTTAACTCTAGGGGCAATCAGGGGGTTAAATCTTTATTGGGGGGTGGTGGGGGCTACCCTGGACCTAACACTAACTGTCCTGACAGTTTTTACTGTCACAACTGACACTGAATGCAGTGATCAGTAAATAAATGATCAATGCAATCAGTGACACTGTGACTGGGGGGGAGGGGGGGCGGGGGTTTGTGTGCCTGTGTGTACCTACATGTCAGTGTAGTGTTGGTGCACACTTACTTTTTGTCTTCTCCTCGTAGTCCGGTCAAAAAGACCGCCCCGAGGAGAATGACATCACTTTCTCCTTCCTGTGTAAACAATACACAGTGGGAGGAAGCTTCCCATTGGCCAGGAGCGATCCAGAGGGGGTGGCCGAAAACCAACGGCCATCCCCTCATCACGGATCGCTCCTGGAGCGAACCGGACCGTGGTATCCAGCGGGAGGGGGTCCGATCGGACCCCCCACCCGCTGGAAGGCAGGCACGTACATGTTGTTATTGCTTTAATTGTTTTTCTCATGTCTCATGTCTGAGTTTTGCCTAAGGCCTCACAAAGCCTAGAGCCGCCTCTGGGGGCGGCATTATCTGCACTGCCCATGGGGGGGGGGGGCGGCATTATCCGCACTGCCCATGGGGGGGGCGGCATTATCCGCACTGCCCATGGGGGGGGCGGCATTATCCGCACTGCCCATGGGGGGGGCATTATCCGCACTGCCCATGGGGGGGCGGCATTATCTGCACTGCCCATGGGGGGGGGGCGGCATTATCAGCACTGCCCATGGGGGGGCGGCATTATCCGCACTGCCCATGGGGGGGGGGCGGCATTATCCGCACTGCCCATGGGGGGGGGGCGGCATTATCCGCACTGCCCATGGGGGGGGGCGGCATTATCCGCACTGCCCATGGGGGGGCGGCATTATCCGCACTGCCCATGGGGGGGGCGGCATTACCTGCACTGCCCATGGGGGGGGCGGCATTATCCGCACTGCCCATGGGGGGGGCGGCATTATCCGCACTGCCCATGGGGGGGGCATTATCCGCACTGCCCATGGGGAGGTGGCATTGGGGGGCACTGAACCAATTGGCACCTTTGTTTTGTTTTTTGTGGGTTTACAACCACTTTAAATATTGCTTATAAATGTGTGTTTATTAGGATTGTACAATAAGTACATGGGTTGTGTGTATGTCAGGGGTTGACAAATTTGCTTTGAATTTAGGAGCCAGTTTTTGTTTTTCTAGAGTGGTATGGATTGTCAGCTCCCGGGGTAAGGCCACTCATTTTCACCCCCTATCCCTAACTCACAATGGAGCACCCAGTCAATAACTCCATTGAAACGCTGGTACATCAGGGTTATGGGCTGACCAGAAAGAGAGTAAGGCTGGCAACAGATGGAACTGGCTGGCACTGGCAGGTGGCACTGGTTGGCATTGGCAGGTGACACTGGTTTGGAACTGGCAGGTGACACTGGTTTGGAACTGGCAGGTGACACTGGTTTGGAACTGGCAGGTGACACTGGTTTGAAACTGGCAGGTGACACCGGTTTGGAACTGGCAGGTGGCACTATTGGCACTGATTGGCAGGTGGCACTGGTTTGGAAGTGGCAGGTGGCCCTGGTTGGCGGTGGCACTAGTTGTCACTGGCAGATGGCACTGATTGGTGGTGGCACTGGTTGGTGTTGGCAGGTGGCACAGATTGGCGGTGGCGCTGGCAGGTGGCACTGGCAGGTTTCACTCGGAGCACTCTGTTACTGAAATGTAACAGAGGAGCTGTCAGAATTGAGCTTAAAGCGGAGCTCCACCCTAAAGTGTACCTTCCGCTCATTGGAACCCTCCCCCCCTCCGGCGCCACAATTGGCACCTTTCAGGGGGGAGGGGGTGCAGGTACGTGTACAGTACAGGTATCTGCACCCACTTCCAGCGTAGATTCTGCAGAATCCACGCCCCTTTCCGAAGGTCCCCCACTGCCTGCTGGGAAACACACGGATCCCAGAGACAGCGGGGACCATTCTTATTGCGCAGCGCGACTCGCGCATGCGCAGTAGGGAACCGGGAAATGAAGCCGAAAGGCTCCACTTCCTGATTCCCATACCCAAGATGGCGGCGGCAGCACCCGAGAGACGATCGAGAGATCGGCTTCGGGTGCCGACATCGCGGGCGCGCTGGGCGGGTAAGTGTCATTATTTTAAAAGTCAGCAGCTGCAGTATTTGTAGCTGCTGACTTTTAAAAAGAAAAAATGGCGGACTCCCGCTTTAATATCGGAATGGGCGGGACCCGGCCGGGGTGTGAAGCTGACCAGTAACAGAGAGGCGGTGTAGTGTCATATTTTGCTCCCCATCATACAATGTTCCGGAAGTGACGCTGCGGCCAGAAATTTAGCACTGCGCATGCGCCATGCGTTCCAAACACTTGCGCCATGCGTTCCAAATGATTTGCGACAATGCAGACCAGTGAAACCGTCAGATAATGTCAGAGAAGTGAGGGGAGGTAATCCCCTCCCTGAGCCACAGTTACCCGCTCTCTCTCCGCCGCTCTCCGCTCTGTCTAAAGTTAATGTCACGATTACCTCCCCTCACTCCCGTGACATTATCTGACGCTTTCACTGAACTACATTGTCGGAAATCCTCTGGAACGCATGGTGCAAGCATTTGGAACGCATCGCGCATGCGCAGTGCAAAATTTCCGGCCGCAACGTCCCTTCCGGAGCGTTCTATGATGGGGAGCAAAATATGACACTACAGTGGATATGTCAGATTTGAGCTTGAGTCGAGGTGGGCGGGCCCCGCTCGGGGGGGGAGGGTCCCGGCCGGGTGGGCGGGACTCAGCAGCTATCAAACACCGGCCAACGATTGGGCTGCTTAAGAAAAGAGGCGCGGCCACATACACGTAGCGGCCCGCCCAGATTCCATTGGCTGGTGTTTGATAGCTGCTGGGTCCCGCCCACCCTGGCCGGGTCCCGCCCACCCCGGCCGGTTCCCTCCCACACAGACATAAAGCTGAAATCTCTCCTTTGCTTGTCAGTGTCACACACAGTGCGCAGCCGCAGAGTGTGGAGGAGGGGGGAGGGGGGGCAGTCATTGTTAATAGTGATAGTGAGTGGGCTGGTGGCAGCTTAGGCGCCAGGTTGTGATTTCTGGTGGCATTGGTGACCTGGCGCCTGGGGTTTGTGGAGCCCTGGTGTATGTCTTGTGTTGATTGTAACTAAAAAATGTCATAAAAAAGGACTTGATTTAAAAAATATGAAAAAAAACATATGTACCTATGGGAATGTGACCCCAAAAATTTTTTGGGGAAAAAAAAAAAAAATTATGAAAAAAAAAAATTTTTTGAAAAAAAAAATGTTTTTTGAAAAAAAAAAAAATATGAAGAAAATAATATATTTTGAAAAAAAAAAGTGAAAAAAAAATTTTTTTGGAAAAAAAAAAAAAAAATTATTTATAAAAAAAAAAAAATCTTTGAATAAAAACACTTACCAATCTCAGTGTCTGTATCCCGGTGATGTTTATTGGCTTTACAGCCGGAACCGAAACATCGAACGACGGCTCTGAAACAGCCGCGCACAAACGCTCGGGTCCTCTTCAGCTTGGAGGGCTTTTTGGTTGGGGTATCTGCAGGCTGGTCACTGACACCTCCTACCATGGCCCTTCCTTTGCTGGGTTTCTCTTTGATGTTTTTCAGAGAAACAATCTGATTACATTTAAATCGGTTCATTATTAAGAATAAAGAAACTCGCTTTAAATGTATGACAACAAATATTGCAATGAAATTGAATTGACCGAAATCAAATCCAATAATATCACAAGGTATCTCTCAGGAGAGATAAAAGCCAACCTCACTTGTCAGTGGACAGTCAACTTCTGATGAATTCTGCCCCAGCGTCTGAATATATAGGGGGACTCAGCCAATGAAATCACAGCGACTTTGGCTCAGCCAATCACAGCGACTTTGGCTCAGCCAATCACAGCGACTTTGGCTCAGCCAATCACAGTGACTTTGGCTCAGCCAATGAAATCACAGTGCAGTCATGTGACTTTTTTTTTTTTGAAAAATTAACTGACGATTTTTCTTAAAGGAGCCAGTATACGGATGTAATAGGGATATACGGCTCCTGGAAGAACATGTTATTGTGAATGAGATTTAACCCTTACAGTCCCATGGCTGAAATAAAGATCTCTATTCTTATGATAACATTGTGAATGGAGCCTTAGAAATCCTCTCCGCACATCAAATCTTTTCATTTCTTTTATTTTATCATTATTACACACCAATTATTTCTCCATGAGGGGGGGAGGGGTGATGAGCCTCACGCTGCTCCCCGGGGCCGCCCGCCGTGTGACGATCCGTACCGCGCTCTACCAACCAATCACAATTGATAACGGAAGTGACGTTCAGTCGCAGCCATCTTACTATACCCCGCACTCCTCTATAGTAAGCATACACTGAGAAGGCGGACATCTTGTTACACCCACCGGAGTTTGATGCATAAATAGAGTATTTAGAAATCGGAATGTTTGGATGTTACATTTTAAAAGCCGCGGCAAACCTGCCCACCTCACACGTTTGCTAATGTGACAGAAAACTCTGAGTTCAGTCCGTGGGATTTCACCATATAACCTCCGATTTTGTGTTTTATAAAAAGTGTAAAATGCAAAACTCCAGCGGGTGTAACAAGATGTCCGCCTCCCCCCCCCCTTCTCGGTCTATCCTCACAGTGGAGGAGTGCGGGGTGTAGCAAGATGGCGGCGACGGATCGTCACTTCCGTTACTAATTCTGAGGGGTCGCGGAATCTGACGGAACACCGGAGCCAGCGCTGCAGCGGTCAGTCCGCCCGATTCTCTTGTATGAAATCTTCACTCTCCACCCTTTGTCTCTCAGCTCCTCCCCTATCACACAGGCTCCACCCTCCTCGCACTCATCTCCGTGGTAACCGTACACTGCAGGGGGAGGAGATAAGAGACACAGCCCCACCCCTCATTCCTCCTCTCTGTTTACTAATATGGAGGCGTCCAATCAGCGGCGGGACAAGTGACCAGCAAGGAAGGTGGGGCCGGTAGCGGAAGGGGCGGGGCAGGGATTGAAACGCACAGTGTCTGGTAGTCATGATCATCTCTCGCCAGGTGAGACCCCGAAGTATCGAGGGGGAGGGGGAGTGTCCACTATAGAGGGTCCCCCTCCCCAACACACACAGAGGACCAATCATAGGCTGAGCTCTACTACCATCCCCCATCATCCCAGGAGGGACCCCAACTCTACTCAGCTATACAGAGGGGGAGGGGCAGTGTGAGAGGGAGGGGTGTCAGGTGAGGGGGAGGGTGTAAGGTGAGGTGATGAGGAGTATTGATGGGAGGTTCTCTGTCGCTCTTCATGTGTCGGTGCTCTTCGATGAGGTGGGGGTGTATTTCTCGGAGGGGGAGGGGTGTAATGAGGAGTATTGATGGGAGGTTCTCTGTCGCTCTTCAGGTGTCGGTGCTCTTCGATGAGGTGGGGTGAATTTCTCGGAGGAGGAGGGGTGTAGTCTGGAGGAGTATTGATGGGATGTTAGGGGATGGGATGTTGTTAGGGGGCACACTTTAGTGGCACTGGTAGGTGACACTGATGAGGCATGGGTAGGGGGCACACTTTAGTGGCACTGGTAGGTGACACTGATGAGGCACGGGTAGGGGGCACACTTTAGTGGCACTGGTAGGTGACACTGATGAGGCACGGGTAGGGGGCACACTTTAGTGACACTGGTAGGTGACACTGATGAGGCACGGGTAGGGGGCACACTTTAGTGGCACTGGTAGGTGACACTGATGAGGCACGGGTAGGGGGCACACTTTAGTGACACTGGTAGGTGACACTGATGAGGCACGGGTAGGGGGCACACTTTAGTGGCACTGGTAGGTGACACTGATGAGGCACGGGTAGGGGGCACACTTTAGTGGCACTGGTAGGTGACACTGATGAGGCACGGGTAGGGGGGCACACTTTAGTGGCACTGGTAGGTGACACTGATGAGGCACGGGTAGGGGGCACACTTTAGTGGCACTGGTAGGTGACACTGATGAGGCACGGGTAGGGGGCACACTTTAGTGGCACTGGTAGGTGACACTGATGAGGCACGGGTAGGGGGCACACTTTAGTGGCACTGGTAGGTGACACTGATGAGGCACGGGTAGGGGGCACACTTTAGTGGCACTGGTAGGTGACACTGATGAGGCACGGGTAGGGGGCACAGACTAGCGGCACTGATGGGCACATATTGGGACCGATGTCCCTGTAACAGAAGCTGGTTACTGGCTGCTTTATTTTCTCCTTCCGCTGATTGTGAGAATAAAAAAGCAGATAATCGGCTTCTGTTTACTTCTGTGATCAGCTGTTGGCTGAGAGCTGATCATGTGATAAAGTGCCGCAGCGATTGGCTCTTTACCCTGTTCTGTGATCAGCTGAGTGGGAAGAACTCGATGATTGGAGAGCGCGCCGCAGGGGGCACGTGAGCGGCACCATCACGGGAGGACATCTGTGGTCTCCCTCCCACCACCGGAAGGCCGCGCTGTAACAGTCTTTCTATAGCGCCGGTGGAAAGTAGTTAACGGCTTGCCGACCAGCCGCCGCGGTTGTACTGCGGAAACGCGGCTCTGCGAATCGCCGTCATGTTACGTTGCTTCCATATTCAGCCACTAGGGGCGCGCGTGCTCGTCCATGGAACCGATGCCATCACCCGGAGAACAGCGATCTGTGTGTTTCTTATCTGAGGGGAGAAGAGACAGATCATCTGTTCACACAGAGTATGAAGAGCCATCTGTCATCTCCCCTACACAGTCCCCTCCCCCCCTTCAGTTAGAACATGTAGTAGAGGACGCATTAACCCCTTGATCGCCCCCTAGTGTTAACCCCTTCCCTGCCAGTGACATGTTTACAGTAATTGATGCATATTTATAGCATTGATCGCTGTATAAATGTCAATAGTCCCAAAAAATGTGTCAAAATTGTCCGACGTGTCCGCCATGTTGCCGTCCCGGTAAAAGTTGCAAGTCGCCGGCATTACTAGTAAAAATAATAAAATAATAAATATGCCATAACTATCCCTATTTTGTAGACACTTTACCTTTTGCGTAAACCAATCAATATACACTTATTGATTTTTTTTTTCTACAAAAATATGTAGAATACGTGTCGGCCTAAACTGGGGAAAAAATATTTTTTATATATCTTTGGGGGATATTTATTATAGCAAAAAGTAAAAAAAACATTGCTTTGTTTTATTTTTTGTTTTCAAAATTGTCGCTTTTTTTGTTTATAACGCAAAAAAGAAAAAATGAAGAGGCGATTAAATACCTCCAAAAGAAAGCTCTATTTGTGGTGGGGGGGGGGGGCATTTATTTATTTATTTATTTTTGGATGCTACGTCACCCAACTGCATAATGGTCAGTTAAAGCGACGCAGTGCTGAATTGCAAAAAGTTCTCTGGTCAGGAGGGGGGGTAAAATCTTTCGGGGCTGAAGCGGTTAAAGTGGTTGTAAAAAGAAAAAGCACCTGGGTGCAGCAGCCCCCTCCTTATACTTACCTGAGCCAGTAATGTGCAGGAGGTCAGTGGCTCTCCCGGGTCTCTTCTCATTCATTGGCTCTGTATACTGTCAATCTGAGATAATGAGAGGAGGGGGGGGGGCTGAGCTGCACTCTGTGACTGGGCACACCGAGCAATAACTTGGGATGGAGCCCTGCTCAGGTGCCCCCCAGAGCAAGCAGCTGGGAAGGTCTGTAATTATGAACTGGTAATAACGGGAAGAACTACTCATGAAAGAGACCTTTCAGATGGTGAGTTGGGCGGGGGGCGGTAAAAACAGGCATCTGATGTAGTTTTGCAGTCTGGATGTTTGGGACTGAGCAGTATAGAGGTATATAGTGTAAGCTTTGTGCTGTCAGTGTGATCTCCCGCCCCGGGATTGGAGAGGTCTGTGCTGCTCACATAACATTGTCTCGCCTCTTCTGGCTGATTTCTGAGGTGCTGCGGCCCGATTCCTCCCATGATCACAATTAGGGTTGTCACCTTTTCTTCACCTCAAACCCAAACACTTGATCGGTACACACCAATTTTTATTATAGTATAAACTATAGATATATTTTGGTATTAAATAATATTTCTAATCATATGAAGTTAATAACAAGAGTCCCCCTTTACGTCAGAGTCCACGGAGTCCCCCCTTTATATCTGAACTCACAGAGTTCCCTTTCACTCTAAGGGGGGACTCTGCAGACTCTGATGTAAGGGAGAATTCTGGGGACTCTAACATAAGGGATGCTCTGGGAACCCTGATTTAAGGGGGGACACTGAGAACACTGATGTATGGAGAGAACCCTGATTTACCTTAGTGTACTCTCTCAGAGGCAGGAGAGAGAAGGGGTAGACTTCAGACACGGAGGGATGGTGAGCTCACTCACCCTTTGGAAGTCAGCACCTCTCATCCAAATGTATCTGAGGCTGCTGGGCTTCAAATTTTCGGCCCCCACTTTCCTTTTTCTGAGGCACAGCACCAGGCATTGGAATGTGGGCAGACAAAGAGGAGTAGGGGGTGGGGGGAAGAGGTGCAGATTGAGCCCTCTCTCCTCTCCTGTCTGTGTGTGTTTTGTTGGGGAAGAGGGAATTGTTAGTGCTGGCTTTGGGCTGTGTGAAAGAGAGTGTTACAGACACTCTCAGCTTAGACAACTGCAGCCAGCAACCCAGCTGGGAGGCCATAGTACAGTTTAAATAATGTGTCTGGGTCTCAGACAGTCTGAAACCCGGACACATGATTCCAAACCCGAACTGTCCGGGTGAATCCTGGACAGGTGGCAACCCTAATCACAATAGTCTCTCTAGGGCTGAAACAACTAATCCATTATGAAATGAATCGATTCCTATTTTCATAATCGATGAATCGGCCGGTAACCTAATGGGTTAAAAAAACCTAAAATGAGCCCTTTATAATACAAAGATAGCAAATAATCGCTACTATAAATATTCCTGTCACTGTTCTAAAGTAAAAAATGAACCCCTTTCAGTAGTGATTATCGGCTTTTTCTACTATAAAGGGCTCATTTTAGTTTTTTAGTTTTTAACCCCATTATGTTACTAAACGCGTTAGACCCGGTTCACATCTATGCGTTTTTGGTGCTTTTTGCAGAAATGCACTGCAGTTCATTTCCATGGTTTCCTATGGGACACGTTCACATCTGAAAGGGGCGGGGACTTTTAAACGCAAAATAATGCTTTATTGGTTCAATATACTTCAATGGAGAAGCTGCAGAAAAGCGTGTCATGTGTTTTTGCAGCAATTTGTGTGCCCAAAAAAAATGTAAAAATACAAATTGCAGAAAAATCACGTGCGCAAAAATCAAAACGCACAGCAAAAGGCACTGCAGAAACAGATCAAAAGCAAACTGCATAGGTGTGTACCGAGCCTTGTGCTGACCACACCGATCAATTTTCAGATGAGAATATTCAGACTAAAAATCTTTCTACATTCGCTGAATGAAAGAATTTTGTGTGAAATTTTCACTTGTTTTTAAAATGAAGGTAATATCTGAATGAAAACCACATCCACTGTCTGAAAATTCCTTCCACTAAGACCTTTTCTGTTATTTCTACATTTTCCCCTCACTGTGGTTGAAAATGAACGTCAATTTGATCCACATTTTTTTTTTAAGGTTATTAAGCGATTAATCGGCCAACTAATGGATGGTGAAAATAATGGTTAGTTGCAGCCCTAATTCTCTCCCAGTGTTGCTGGGAGAAACCTTGAAACACAACGTACATCCTCCAAGCTAATGAAGCCAATCCTCTTTTATTCACAGATGTGTCCATCACCAACGTTCGCCATCCCAGCTTCACCATTCATGCAGAAGTTTGCTTATGGAACCCGTGTCAGCGTTTACCTGATGAAAAGGTCAGCTCAGCATTCATCATCTTGTTTTGTCGGAGAATAAAGGTGGGGGGAGGGGGAGAATGTTCCAAAATAGATGACAAAGTAGGACGTGTTACTAGTCAGCAAATCTAGGACAGGTAAGTCCTGCATATTGGTGACTACATATCGGAAGTGAAGGCCGAGTTCACACTTGTGGGAATTGGATGAGGGTTTCCCCGCATCCATTTCACATGACGGGAGAGTGTGACCGGCTGTCATTGGAGCCGCTTCACACATCTCCGGGGCGGCTACAGAGCGCACTGCAGAAGGGTCCGGTGTGTCTTTGGCTGTTTTCAGGTCTGAATTGAGGCAAAATTCTGCCCCCCCCCCCCATAAAAAACGGAGAACAGGGGCGCTCCACAAACCGTGTGAACCCAGCCTTAAATCGGAGCTCCGCCCAAAAGGGATGTACTGCTTTTACCACCCCCCATTACCTAGTTTCAACAGGTTCCTGCACCCACTTCTGCTTGGGCAGAAGTTCTCACCCCTCCCCCCTGCGATTTTCTGGGAAACGTCACAGGTCCCAGAAGATTGCATGACCTGTGGAGAGGCAGCCGCCTTTTCCAGGCTTTACTGTCTCAGGGCCGCTCTGTGCAGTTAAGTAGTATAACATGTTCTTCTAAAGTCTGTGGTTTTTTGTTTATTGAAAAACATAATTTTAAGGTTCAAAGCAAGTTTCTCGGCCCCCTAGTATTTCTGGCTGTGGCCAATGTAAGTAAGGGCTAATCATTTATGTAGAATTTACAGAAGCAGCTGGGACTGGTGTCTAGCTATGGGGAGGAGTGGAGGATCAGCCCTGCTTTAACCACTTAAGGACCGCCTCGCGCCAATATATACGTCGGCAGAATGGCACGGCTGGACACAATCACGTACCGGTACGTGATTCTTTAAGTGCCCAGCCGTGGGTCGGGAGCGCGCGGCTGGCTCCCGACCCGGTCCTGTGATCTGTGGCCGCGGGACCAGCGGACCCGATCGCCGCTGGTGTCCCGCGATCGGGTCACAGAGCTGAAGAAGGAGGAGAGGTCTGTGTAAACAAGCCTGTCCCCGTGCTTCCCTGAGGGGCTGTCACCGATCGTCTCTTGTTCTGGGCGCGTCTCCGATCTCAGTAAAGAAACATCGGCTCTTTACCCATGTGATCAGCTGTGTCCAATCATATGTAAACAAGGAAATGGCAGTTATCTGCTTGACTCTCTCACTGAAAGAGTGGGAGGAGAGAGCCGATCAGCAGCATTTCCTCACAGGGGAGACCTGTACATATCATCGGTGCCGCCTCATCTGTACCCCATTGGTGCCCCCTCATCTGTGCCCCATCGGTGCCACCTCATCTGTGCCCCATCGGTGTCGCCTCATCTGTGCCCCATCGGTGTCGCCTCATCTGTGCCCCATCTGTACCCCATCGGTGCCGCCTCATCTGTACCCCATCGGTGCCGCCTCATCTGTGCCCCATCTGTACCCCATCGGTGCTGCCTCATCTGTACCCCATCGGTGCCGCCTCATCTGTGCCCCATCTGTACCCCATCGGTGCCGCCTCATCTGTACCCCATCGGTGCCGCCTCATCTGTGCCCCATCGGTGCAGGAGAAAAATGACTTATTTACAACATTTTCTAACAGAAACAGACTTTTTTTTGTTTGTTTGTTTTACAATATTTGGTCTTGAGTATTGAGGTGGTTAATGGCCCCTTTTCATATCCACCAAATCCTCTACAATTCTGCGGCAGTGCTTAGTATTATTCTTAAAATCAATCCCTGTGTCCCCATGGAGCTCCTTGGATTTCAGGCCCCTAAATGTGTCACATCTTCTTCTGTCTAATGGACAACGAAGCTCTTGATTCGAATGTCAAATGCTAGTTTGTACTGGTCCGAGGAGCTGGCATTTTACAGCTGTGTGATGGGAGGAAGATGATTTTCTTTTTCTTTAAACTCCCATCAAGTAGGGGTATGTGGTAGACTTTAAATTCTGATTCTGATTGTGCCGTCTGTAATCAATAACTGTTCATCTCCATTCTCTGTCCAGAGGAATCCTTCATGGATGACTTTGATGAGGGCGCTTATTACGAAGCTTTGGGCACGAGACCGGCACTTAACATGGACAAGCTGGATGAGTCCTACCAGAAGGTGATTGAATTGTTCTTCGTGTGCACCAGCGAGAACCCCAAGGAACGGCCTTCTGCACCTCCAATTGTGGAGGCCTTGGAAGCGCAGGGGGTCAAGTAGTCATTTAGAATTCTGTTTAAAGGTTTCTGTTGGAATGGTTTTAATGTTTTTAACTATGAGAAGGCAGCTTTGTGTTGCTGTAATGTTTTCTAGAATGGTAGATTAGAGCAATGGTGAGCTCTGCTCTTCATCAGAGGTACTAATGCTGCCATATGAGGCTAGAAGTAAACTCAGCAGTTATGTCCCACGTAGCAGGTCCCTGACATCATGTATGTCATTCCAATGTGAAAGTATTGCTGGCCTTGCTGTATATAGCACTGAGGCACACAAACCTACCTCTAGCCAATGATGGTGCCACCTTTTGGAGTCTTCCTGAAGACACTTCTGCTGCCCCCATCCATCATGGTCACATCCTATAAGGCACATGCCCAGCCCAGCTTTTATTTTAGAATAACTGTGGCAACCAGGTATTACAAGGGTGTTTGGGTGCTGGAGGTAGGGTTTGATTTGTACAAAACCTAAACGTGATACAAGGTGCACTTTCATATGGGGGGAAAGTGTAAATGGAGAGTTTACTTCCCACTTTACCTCCAGCAACCCCTTTGCAGTTCTCTACACATAACTGCAGCAAACAGCCCTCAAGTACCTATTGACTTATGTAAGCTGCCCTAAGGTCCTACCAGGCTGCTGTATGCCAGATACTTCTAGTTCTGAGCCATGGTTGGGATTTCTTTGTAAATCTGAGACATTGATTGGCTGCTCAGACCAAGGAAGATACTTTTTGGGCCTTTGCATAGCATAGAACCTGTTCCTCCTGCCCTACTAGAAGTATTAAAGAAAAAAGCTGGAGGGAGTTTGCTTGTAGGCACGGCCTGCTGTCCTCTCCAAGATGGCTGCCTGGAGCTCATAGCAGAAGATGATTAGTCTTTAGTAGGTTCCTGCTGGTGTTTTGTCAGATTAGGCGAACCATCAAAGGGTAACGCAAGTGACGTTTCGTCGCCGCCATCTTGCTACACCCCGCACTTGTCCCTAGTGAGGATACGGTGAGAAGGGGGAAAGCAGACATCTTGTTACACCCCGTACTCCTCCACGGTAAGGATACAGTGAGAAGGGGTAAGGGGACATCTTGTTACACCCCGTACACCTCCACGGTAAGGATACAGTGAGAAGGGGGTAAGCGGACATCTTGTTACACCCCGTACACCTCCACAGTAAGGATACAGTGAGAAGGGGGTAAGGGGACATCTTGTTACACCCCGTACTCCTCCACGGTCAGGATACAGTGAGAACGGGTAAGGGGACATCTTGTTACACCCCGTACACCTCCACAGTAAGGATACAGTGAGAAGGGGGTAAGGGGACATCTTGTTACACCCTGTACACCTCCACGGTAAGGATACTGTGAGAAGGGGGTAAGGGGACATCTTGTTACACCCCGTACACCTCCACAGTAAGGATAAAGTGAGAAGGGGGTAAGGGGACATCTTGTTACACCCCGTACACCTCCACAGTAAGGATACTGTGAGAAGGGGGTAAGCGGACATCTTGTTACACCCTGTACACCTCCACAGTAAGGATACAGTGAGAAGGGGGTAAGGGGACATCTTGTTACACCCCGTACACCTCCACAGTAAGGATACAGTGAGAAGGGGGTAAGGGGACATCTTGTTACACCCTGTACACCTCCACGGTAAGGATACTGTGAGAAGGGGGTAAGGGGACATCTTGTTACACCCCGTACTCCTCCACAGTAAGGATACAGTGAGAAGGGGGTAAGGGGACATCTTGTTACACCCCGTACACCTCCACAGTAAGGATACAGTGAGAAGGGGGTAAGCGGACATCTTGTTACACCCCGTACACCTCCACAGTAAGGATACAGTGAGAAGCTGTAAGCGGACATCTTGCTACACCCCGTACACCTCCACGGTAGGATACAGTAAGAAGGGGTAAGGGGACATCTTGTTACACCCCGTTCACCTCCACAGTAAGGATACAGTGAGAAGGGGGTAAGGGGACATCTTGTTACACCCTGTAAACCTCCACAGTAAGGATACAGTGAGAAGGGGGTAAGGGGACATCTTGTTACACCCTGTACACCTCCACGGTAAGGATACAGTGAGAAGGGGGTAAGGGGACATCTTGTTACACCCCGTACACCTCCACGGTAAGGATACAGTGAGAAGGGGGTAAGGGGACATCTTGTTACACCCTGTACACCTCCACAGTAAGGATACTGTGAGAAGGGGGTAAGCGGACATCTTGTTACACCCTGTACACCTCCACAGTAAGGATACAGTGAGAAGGGGGTAAGGGGACATCTTGTTACACCCCGTACTCCTCCACAGTAAGGATAAAGTGAGAGGGGGGTAAGGGGACATCTTGTTACACCCCGTACACCTCCACAGTAAGGATACTGTGAGAAGGGGGTAAGCGGACATCTTGTTACACCCTGTACACCTCCACAGTAAGGATACAGTGAGAAGGGGGTAAGGGGACATCTTGTTACACCCCGTACACCTCCACAGTAAGGATACAGTGAGAAGGGGGTAAGGGGACATCTTGTTACACCCTGTACACCTCCACGGTAAGGATACTGTGAGAAGGGGGTAAGGGGACATCTTGTTACACCCCGTACTCCTCCACAGTAAGGATACAGTGAGAAGGGGGTAAGGGGACATCTTGTTACACCCCGTACACCTCCACAGTAAGGATACAGTGAGAAGGGGTAAGCGGACATCTTGTTACACCCCGTACACCTCCACAGTAAGGATACAGTGAGAAGGGGGTAAGGGGACATCTTGTTACACCCCGTACACCTCCACAGTAAGGATACAGTGAGAAGGGGGTAAGCGGACATCTTGTTACACCCCGTACACCTCCACAGTAAGGATACAGTGAGAAGCTGTAAGCGGACATCTTGCTACACCCCGTACACCTCCACGGTAGGATACAGTGAGAAGGGGTAAGGGGACATCTTGTTACACCTCGTTCACCTCCACAGTAAGGATACAGTGAGAAGGGGGTAAGGGGACATCTTGTTACACCCTGTACACCTCCACAGTAAGGATACTGTGAGAAGGGGGTAAGGGGACATCTTGTTACACCCTGTACACCTCCACGGTAAGGATACAGTGAGAAGGGGGTAAGGGGACATCTTGTTACACCCCGTACACCTCCACGGTAAGGATACAGTGAGAAGGGGGTAAGGGGACATCTTGTTACACCCCGTACACCTCCACGGTAAGGATACAGTGAGAAGGGGGTAAGGGGACATCTTGTTACACCCTGTACACCTCCACAGTAAGGATACTGTGAGAAGGGGGTAAGCGGACATCTTGTTACACCCTGTACACCTCCACAGTAAGGATACAGTGAGAAGGGGGTAAGGGGACATCTTGTTACACCCCGTACACCTCCACAGTAAGGATACAGTGAGAAGGGGGTAAGGGGACATCTTGTTACACCCTGTACACCTCCACGGTAAGGATACTGTGAGAAGGGGGTAAGGGGACATCTTGTTACACCCCGTACTCCTCCACAGTAAGGATACAGTGAGAAGGGGGTAAGGGGACATCTTGTTACACCCCGTACACCTCCACAGTAAGGATACAGTGAGAAGGGGTAAGCGGACATCTTGTTACACCCCGTACACCTCCACAGTAAGGATACAGTGAGAAGGGGGTAAGGGGACATCTTGTTACACCCCGTACACCTCCACAGTAAGGATACAGTGAGAAGGGGGTAAGCGGACATCTTGTTACACCCCGTACACCTCCACGGTAAGGATACAGTGAGAAGGGGGTAAGCGGACATCTTGTTACACCCCGTACACCTCCACAGTAAGGATACAGTGAGAAGGGGTAAGCGGACATCTTGTTACACCCCGTACACCTCCACAGTAAGGATACAGTGAGAAGGGGTAAGCGGACATCTTGTTACACCCCGTACACCTCCACAGTAAGGATACTGTGAGAAGGGGGTAATGGGACATCTTGTTACACCCCGTACACCTCCACAGTAAGGATACAGTGAGAAGGGGTAAGGGGACATCTTGTTACACCCCGTACACCTCCACAGTAGGGATACAGTGAGAAGGGGGTAAGGGGACATCTTGTTACACCCTGTACACCTCCACAGTGAGGATACTGTGAGAAGGGGGTTAGCGGACATCTTGTTACACCCTGTACACCTCCACAGTAAGGATACAGTGAGAAGCTGTAAGCGGACATCTTGCTACACCCCGTACACCTCCACGGTAGGATACAGTGAGAAGGGGTAAGGGGACATCTTGTTACACCCCGTTCACCTCCACAGTAAGGATACAGTGAGAAGGGGGTAAGGGGACATCTTGTTACACCCTGTACACCTCCACGGTAAGGATACAGTGAGAAGGGGGTAAGGGGACATCTTGTTATACCCCGTACACCTCCACGGTAAGGATACAGTGAGAAGGGGGTAAGGGGACATCTTGTTACACCCCGTACACCTCCACGGTAAGGATACAGTGAGAAGGGGGTAAGGGGACATCTTGTTACACCCTGTACACCTCCACGGTAAGGATACTGTGAGAAAGGGTAAGCGGACATCTTGTTACACCCTGTACACCTCCACAGTAAGGATACAGTGAGAAGGGGGTAAGCGGACATCTTGTTACACTCCGTACACCTCCACAGTAAGGATACTGTGAGAAGGGGGTAAGGGGACATCTTGTTACACCCCGTACACCTCCACAGTAAGGATACAGTGAGAAGGGGGTAAGCGGACATCTTGTTACACCCCGTACACCTCCACGGTAAGGATACAGTGAGAAGGGGGTAAGCGGACATCTTGTTACACCCCGTACACCTCCACGGTAAGGATACTGTGAGAAAGGGTAAGCGGACATCTTGTTACACCCCGTACACCTCCACAGTAAGGATACAGTGAGAAGGGGTAAGGGGACATCTTGTTACACCCCGTACACCTCCACAGTAGGGATACAGTGAGAAGGGGGTAAGGGGACATCTTGTTACACCCTGTACACCTCCACAGTGAGGATACTGTGAGAAGGGGGTTAGCGGACATCTTGTTACACCCTGTACACCTCCACAGTAAGGATACAGTGAGAAGGGGGTAAGGGGACATCTTGTTACACCCCGTACACCTCCACAGTAAGGATACAGTGAGAAGGGGGTAAGGGGACATCTTGTTACACCCTGTACACCTCCACAGTAGGGATACAGTGGGAAGGGGGTAAGGGGACATCTTGTTACACCCCGTACACCTCCACAGTGAGGATACTGTGAGAAGGGGGTAAGCGGACATCTTGTTACACCCCGTACACCTCCACGGTAAGGATACAGTGAGAAGGGGTAAGCGGACATCTTGTTACACCCTGTACACCTCCACGGTAAGGATACAGTGAGAAGGGGGTAAGCGGACATCTTGTTACACCCCGTACACCTCCACAGTAAGGATACAGTGAGAAGGGGGTAAGCGGACATCTTGTTACACCCCGTACACCTCCACGGTAAGGATACAGTGAGAAGGGGTAAGCGGACATCTTGTTACACCCTGTACACCTCCACGGTAAGGATACAGTGAGAAGGGGGTAAGCGGACATCTTGTTACACCCCGTACACCTCCACAGTAAGGATACAGTGAGAAGGGGTAAGCGGACATCTTGTTACACCCCGTACACCTCCACAGTAAGGATACTGTGAGAAGGGGGTAATGGGACATCTTGTTACACCCCGTACACCTCCACAGTGAGGATGCTGTGAGAAGGGGGTAAGCGGACATCTTGTTACACCCTGTACACCTCCACAGTAAGGATACAGTGAGAAGGGGTAAGCGGACATCTTGTTACACCCCGTACACCTCCACGGTAAGGATACAGTGAGAAGGGGTAAGCGGACATCTTGTTACACCCTGTACACCTCCACGGTAAGGATACAGTGAGAAGGGGGTAAGGGGACATCTTGTTACACCCTGTACACCTCCACAGTAAGGATACAGTGAGAAGGGGTAAGCGGACATCTTGTTACACCCTGTACACCTCCACGGTAAGGATACAGTGAGAAGGGGTAAGCGGACATCTTGTTACACCCTGTACACCTCCACGGTAAGGATACAGTGAGAAGGGGGTAAGGGGACATCTTATTACACCCCGTACACCTCCACAGTAAGGATACAGTGAGAAGGGGGAAAGCAGACATCTTGTTACACCCCGTACACCTCCACGGTAAGGATACAGTGAGAAGGGGGTAAGGGGACATCTTGTTACACCCCGTACACCTCCACAGTAAGGATACAGTGAGAAGGGGTAAGCGGACATCTTGTTACACCCCGTACACCTCCACAGTAAGGATACAGTGAGAAGGGGTAAGCGGACATCTTGTTACACCCCGTACACCTCCACAGTAAGGATACAGTGAGAAGGGGGTAAGGGGACATCTTGTTACACCCCGTACACCTCCACAGTAAGGATACAGTGAGAAGGGGGTAAGGGGACATCTTGTTACACCCCGTACACCTCCACAGTAAGGATACAGTGAGAAGGGGTAAGCGGACATCTTGTTACACCCCGTACACCTCCACAGTAAGGATACAGTGAGAAGGGGTAAGCGGACATCTTGTTACACCCCGTACACCTCCACAGTAAGGATACAGTGAGAAGGGGTAAGCAGACATCTTGTTACACCCCGTACACCTCCACAGTAAGGATACAGTGAGAAGGGGTAAGCGGACATCTTGTTACACCCCGTACACCTCCACAGTAAGGATACAGTGAGAAGGGGGTAAGGGGACATCTTGTTACACCCCGTACACCTCCACGGTAAGGATACAGTGAGAAGGGGTAAGCGGACATCTTGTGTTAGGGGGTTAGCTCGGTAGCGGGTGTGTGTGACCCCCTGGATGGGTTCACAACACAAAGTCAGACACAGCAGACAGCGGTGTAGGTGCAAAAAAACAAAAGATCCGGTTTATTTAGGCTACATGCAGTGATACATATAACAGCCAAACAAAATAAAACAAGAAAATAAATCCTGGTCAGTTTGACCTCTAACTACACACGTAGACTCCCTGTCTAACAACTGGGTGCAGCCTTGTGCTGCCCCAGTCTCTGTCTCTATTGTAGGGGTTTGCCACACAGGCGTTAACTCACCGCACAGAACAGATCTCAGACTCCCCAGTCTATACACACAAAACTGTTTCCAGGATGGAGCATCTCCCTAAGCATGCTGGGGTTTTTTGTAGAGGCCTTAATGAGCCCACTTACTACAGCTGGGCTCATTAACTCTTCCCCTCTAATTGTAAAAGTCTGCATAAAGCTTGAATCTAGGACACACATATTTCCCATCCTGAATACAACCAGGTGATTTTACCTGCGTGCTGCCACATACCCCCCCCCTCTTGTTTCAACCTTGGGGTTGTAACACAAGCAGCCAGACACGCATGTATCCGAGACAAAGCATCCACATTCCCCATTTTAACACCAGGGCGATGCTTAACTGTAAAGTTAAATTCCTGTAGGACCAGGAACCACCTATTTACCCTTCTATTGGTCTCCTTGTTCTGAGCCATCCACTTTAAAGGAGCGTGATCAGTCACCAGGTCAAAGTGCCTACCTAGCAGATAGTACCGAAGGGAATCTAGAGCCCACTTCACTGCTAAACATTCCTTCTCAATCGTGGAGTAATTTACCTCATGGGACTTCAACTTCCTGCTGAGGTAAATGACTGGGTGCTCTTCCCCGTTCCAGACCTGGGATAACACTGCTCCTAACCCAACGTCTGATGCATCAGTTTGTACCACAAAGTCCTTAGAGAAGTCTGGTGAGTACAACACTGGCTGGCTACATAAGGCTGTTTTTAAGGACTGAAATGCTTCTTCAGCCTCTGGGGACCATTTAACCATGACCGACTCTTTCCCTTTTGTCAGGTTGGTGAGGGGCACAGCCTGAGAAGTAAAATGGGGAATGAATCGTCGATAATAGCCAGCGATTCCCAGAAAGGCTCGTACCTGTTTCTTGCTGTTGGGACGTGGCCAACTCTGTATGGCCTCGACTTTATTGACTTGGGGTTTTATCACCCCCCTCCCAATAGTGTACCCAAGATATTTGGCCTCCTCCTGTCCAATGGTACACTTCTTTGGATTGGCCGTAAACCCAGCTTCCCGGATAGAGTCTAGGACTGCTTGTACTTTTGGCAAATGTGAGACCCAGTCTGTGCTATGGATAATCACATCATCCAGGTAAGCTGCAGCATATTTCTGATGGGGCCTCAGAATCTTATCCATTTTCCGCTGGAATGTTGCCGGTGCATTCTGTAACCCAAACGGCATTCTCTTATATTGGAATGCCCCATCTGGGGTTACAAACGCAGTTTTCTCCTTGGCCGACTCGGCCAGGGGAATTTGCCAATACCCTTTGGTGAGATCAAGAGTTGTCATATATCGGGCTGTTCCCAGCCGGTCAATCAACTCATCTATACATGGCATGGGGTAGGTGTCAAATTTTGTAACTTTATTCAATTGTCGAAACAAAACCGCCAGCTCCCATCAGGTTTGGGCACTAGTACGATAGGACTGGACCAGTCACTCTGGGACTCCTCTATCACACCCAATTCCAGCATCCTTTGAACCTCCCCATGTATTGCCTCCCGTCGGGCCTCTGGTATTCTATAAGGTTTTAGTTTTACCCTTTCTCCTGGCGGGGTGATAATGTCATGCTCTACGCCAGATGTTTGTCCTGGCAGCTAAGAGAAAATCTCTTTGTTACAAAGTACAAACTCTTTAACCTCCTGTTGTTGGGGTTTCGATAAGGTGACTGCTATTCCATCCTCAGGAACTAAGCAATCAGGCTGGGCTTGTGACCAAGTCTCTGCGACTAGGGATTCCCTATCCCTCCAGGCTTTCAGCAGATTGACGTGATAGATCTGCTCCGGCTTTCGCCTTCCTGGCTGTCTAACCCTGTAGTTCACCTCACTAATTTTTTCAATTACTTCATATGGACCTTGCCATTTGGCCAGAAATTTGCTTTCAACCGTAGGGACTAGCACCAAGACCCTATCCCCCGGGGAAAAAGTACGGGTCTTGGCCCCACGGTTGTACACTCTCTGCTGTGCTAACTGCGCTTGGGTCAAATGTTCCTTTACAATTGGCATTACCTGTGCGATTCTATCCTGCATCAGGGCGACATGCTCAATCACACTCCTGTGAGGAGAACTCTCATTTTCCCAAGTTTCCTTGGCGATATCCAGCAGCCCTCTTGGGTGTCTCCCATAGAGCAACTCGAAGGGTGAGAAACCCGTAGAGGATTGGGGTACCTCCCTAATGGCAAACATCAGATAGGGTATTAGACAGTCCCAATTCTTTCCATCTCTATCCACCACCTTCTTTAACCACTTGCTTACTGGGCACTTAAACCCCCCTCAGTCCCAGACCAATTTTCAGCTTTCAGCGCTGATGCACTTTGAATGACAATTGCGCGGTCATACAACACTGTACCCAAATGAAATTTCTATCATTTTTTTCCCACAAATAGAGCTTTCTTTTGGTGGTATTTAGTTACAGCTCGGAGTTTTATTTTTTGCTAAACAAACAAAAAAAGATGCAAAAAAAAAAATAAAAAATCATGTTTTAATAGTTTGTTATAAAATTTTGCAAACGGGTCATTTTTCTCCTTCATTGAAGTGCGCTGATGAGGCGGCACTGATAGGCTGCATTGGTGGGCACTGATGGGCTGCATTGGTGGGCACTGATAGGCTGCATTGGTGGGCACTGATAGGCTGCACTTGTGGGCACTGATAGGCATAGTTAAGGCGGCACTAATAGGCACAGATAAGGCGGCACCGATGGGCACAGATAAGGCGGCACTGATGGGCAAAGATGGGCACAGATAAGATGACACGGATGGGTGGCACGGATAAGTGGCACGGATGGGCACTGATAGGTACCACAGATAGATGGGACTGATGGGCACTGATAGGTGGCACTGATAGGTGGCTCTGATAGGTGGCACTGCTGGGCACTGATGGGCGGCACTGCTGGGCACTGATGGGCGGCACTGCTGGGCACTGATGGGCGGCACTGGGGTGCAGCACCTTTGAGGCAGATTGGGTGGCACTGTGGGTGGCACTGTGGGTGGCACTGTGGGTGGCACTGTGGGGTGGCACTGTGGGGTGGCACTGTGGGTGGCACTGTGGGGTGGCACTGTGGGCATTATGGGCACAGACGGGGGGCACTTACTTTTACTTTGTTATATTTCAGGATGGCACTGCGGGAGGCAGGTGGGCACTGGCAGGTGGCATGTGGTGCCTTTCATTGCTGGCCGTGATCGGGACTGATGTCCCGATCACGGCCGCCGGTGATCGGCTTTTTTTTTTTCTCCTCGCGCTGTCAGCGCGAGGAGGAATAATAGCCGATTACCGGCTCCGTTCTATCACATGATCAGCTGTCATTGGCTGACAGCTGATCACGTGATAAGGGGTCGGGATCGACCCCTTACACGGATCGGTGATCAGGCGAGTCTCACGGACTCGCCGATCACAGAGCGCGCCGCGCGCGCCCCTCAGGGGGCGCGCAGGCCGCTCGTAACCAGGACGACGTCAATAGACGTAGTCCTGGAAATCTAGGTCCGCGCTAATGCCGTCATTCGGCAATAGCGCGGTACCCAAGTGGTTAACATTTGTTTTAGGGTTTTGTTGAATCTTTCAACCAACCCATCTGTTTGGGGGTGATACACAGATGTACGCAATTGTGTCACTTTGTACAACTTGCATAGTTCTTTCATTACCCGGGACATAAAGGGTGTACCTTGGTCCGTAAGCAGTTCCTTACAAATACCCACGCGGCTAAAAACAAGAGATAGCTCTTTGGCTATGGTTTTGGCCGAGGTATTTCGGAGAGGAATTGCTTCCGGATAACGGGTGGCATAGTCCAATATAACCAAAATGTACTGATGCCCCCTAGCGGACTTCATTATCGGACCTACCAAATCCATTGCTATCCTCTCAAAGGGGACCTCAGTGATAGGAAGAGGTACCAGCGGGTTACGGAAATGTGGCATAGGTGCCGACTTCTGACACACAGGGCAGGAGGAACAATAATTTTCTATTTCCTTCATGACCCCAGGCCAATAGAATCTCTGCAGTACCCTCTCTCTGGTTTTCTCATTCCCCAGATGACCTCCCAGAATGTGCCCATGGGCCAATTCTAACACCAACTTCCTGTAAGGTTTGGGCACTACAAGTTGCTCAATGGTTTCTTCTGCCCTTTGAGCCACTCGATATAGCAGGTCCCTTTCCATAGTGAAGTAAGGATAAGGGCAAGTCTTATCTGGGTTCACTAACTCGCCATCTATTTTCACCACATTTTCCCGTGCCTTTATTAGGGTGGGGTCTTTTAACTGTTCTGTGGAAAAATTTTCCCTGTGAACCTCAAGATCCGAAAACTCCACAGACGGCATGTTTTCATCTGAGGATGTTGATTCCTCCCCAGTTTCTCGAGTTTCCCCCGCCAATACCGACAAGGGAAATTCAGGAGAGTCCTCACCACCCCCAGAGGAATTCTGGTCATCTTCCTGGTCTATAGGGGCACCAGTGGGGGGCTCAGGACAATCCCAGAGTTCCCAGAATTTTGGAAAATCCCTTCCCACAATAGCATCATGTGTTAAGTGAGACACTAACCCCACCTGATGAGAGAGGTTACCTTTGGGGGTCTCAAAAAACACTGAAGTTACAGGATACTCTCGGGGGTCCCCATGCACACAAATAACAGCCACCTTGTTCTTCCCAGAGACCTCTGTAGTAACTAATTCAGCTTTTATCAATGTTACCAGGCTACCTGAATGCAGCAACACATCAACAGGTCTACCATTAATACACATTTTACATAAATGTTTCTCAGGTCCCCGAATGGCAGTGCATGCAACTGTCGCAAACATCGACTGACGTCTCTCCCTTATCAAGTCACATTGCATAGGCTCATCCACAACGGGGCAATTGGCTGCAATATGTCCCTCTTGCCGGCAGCGGTAGCAAATAATCTTTTTCGCTGTCTCTTGCAGCATGGGCTTCCTGGGCTGCTCCCGCCAGACCTTAGGTAGAACTCCCACCCTCTCACGCTCTCCACCCTCACCCCTTGGAGTCATCTTACCCGCCACTGGGGATGATCTGGTCTTAGGATGGAAAGTCCGTGAGTCCCTGGAAGAGGTGGTCAGGTTCTCTGTAGCCAAGTACCTCTCAACCAGATCCACAAGTTTATCGGCATTTTCTGGGTCTCCATGGCTTACCCATCTTTGGATGGCAGTAGGAAGAGCTCTCAGGAAACGATCCATAACAACACGTTCCACAATGTTTGGTGCGGTCAAAGTCTCTGGCTGCAGCCACTATCTGCTCAGGTGAATGAGATCATACATTTGAGACCTGGGGGGTTTTCCAACCTGAAAAGTCCAATTATGCACACGCTGAGCCCGGACGGCCAGGGTGACACCCAGCCGTGCCAATATTTCTGCTTTTAGCACCACATAGTCTTTTGCTTGGTCAGGCTCTAGGTCATAATAAGCTTTCTGCGATTCCCCAGTTAACAGAGGGGCCACCAGTCCAGCCCATTGCTCCTTAGGCCACTTTTCCCTTTCAGCAGTCCTTTCAAATGTGGTCAAAAACACCTCCGGATCATCCTCTCCCGTCATTTTTGTCAGTAAACGGCTCACACCAAAGGATGCGGTATTATTGTAACCACTTGCCTCATTGGTCTGCGGACGTTGCTGTATTAATGTCTCTATTTGCTGTCGAAAACTCTGCTCTTGCTTCTGCAACAGGTCTATGAAGCGGGGTTCAGATCGCTGCTGGGCTTGTTGCTGAGCTTCCAGACTCTGCAGGTGAGCTTTCTGCTGGGCTGCAAGGCTCTTTTGTAAAGCCGCATTTGTTTGCTGCTGATTTGCATTTGCTAGAGCCAGCTGTCTCAGTATCTCCTCCATGCTGGCCTTAAAAAAAAAATGCCAAAATTCTCCACCAACTGTGAGGGGGTTAGCTCGGCAGTGGGTGTGTGTGACCCCCTGGATGGGTTCACAACACAAAGTCAGGTACAGCAGACAGCGTTGTAGGTGCAAAAAAACAAAAGATGCGGTTTATTTATGCTACATGCAGTGAAACATATAACAGCCAAACAAAAATAAAACATGAAAATAAATCCTGGTCAGCTTGACCTCTAATTACACACATGGATTCCCTGTCTAACAACTGAGTGCAGCCTTGTGCAGCACCAGTCCCTGTCTCTGTCTCTGTTGTAGAGGTTTGCCACACAGGCGTTACCTCACCGCACAGAACAGGTGTCACACTCCCCAGTCTTTACAAACACAAAACTGGTTCCAGGATGGAGCATCTCCCTAAGCATGCTGGGGTTTTTGTAGAGGTCTTAATGAGCCCACTTACTTCAGCTGGGCTCATTAACTCTTCCCCTCTAGTTGTACAAGTCTGCATAAAGCCTGAATCTAGGACACACATATTTCCCATCCTGGATACAACCAGGTGACTTTACCTGCGTGCTGCCACACTAGATACACCACATCTATGGGCCTTCCTTTATCTAGATACACCACGTCTACGGGCCTTCCTTTATCTAGATACACCACGTCTACGGGCCTTCCTTTATCTAGATACACCACGTCTACGAGCCTTCCTTTATCTAGATACACCACGTCTACGGGCCTTCCTTTATCTAGATACACCACGTCTACGGGCCTTCCTTTATCTAGATACACCACATCTACGGGCCTTCCTTTATCTAGATACACCACGTCTACGGGCCTTCCTTTATCTAGATACACCACGTCTACGGGCCTTCCTTTATCTAGATACACCACGTCTACGGGCCTTCCTTTATCCAGATACACCACGTCTACGGGCCTTCCTTTATCTAGATACACCACGTCTACGGGCCTTCCTTTATCTAGATACACCACGTCTACGGGCCTTCCTTTATCTAGATACACCACGTCTACGGGCCTTCCTTTATCTAGATACACCACGTCTACGGGCCTTCCTTTATCTAGATACACCACGTCTACGGGCCTTCCTTTATCTAGATACACCACGTCTACGGGCCTTCCTTTATCCAGATACACCACGTCTACGAGGCTTCCTTTATCCAGATACACCACGTCTACGGGCCTTCCTTTATCCAGATACACCACATCTACGGGCCTTCCTTTATCTAGATACACCACGTCTACGGGCCTTCCTTTATCCAGATACACCACGTCTACGAGCCTTCCTTTATCCAGATACACCACGTCTACGGGCCTTCCTTTATCTAGATACACCACGTCTACGGGCCTTCCTTTATCTAGATACACCACGTCTACGGGCCTTCCTTTATCTAGATACACCACGTCTACGGGCCTTCCTTTATCTAGATACACCACGTCTACGGGCCTTCCTTTATCTAGATACACCACGTCTACGGGCCTTCCTTTATCTAGATACACCACGTCTACGGGCCTTCCTTTATCTAGATACACCACGTCTACGGGCCTTCCTTTATCTAGATACACCACGTCTACGGACCTTCCTTTATCTAGATACACCACGTCTACGGGCCTTCCTTTATCTAGATACACCACGTCTACGGGCCTTCCTTTATCTAGATACACCACGTCTACGAGCCTTCCTTTATCTAGATACACCACGTCTACGGGCCTTCCTTTATCTAGATACACCACGTCTACGAGCCTTCCTTTATCTAGATACACCACGTCTACGGGCCTTCCTTTATCTAGATACACCACGTCTAAGGGCCTTCCTTTATCTAGATACACCACGTCTACGGACCTTCCTTTATCAGTCATTCTGTCCTCTGATAACCATGGAGGGGCTTCCTGTGACGTGTCATGGAGGATAAACACTGCAGTTTTGGTGACTGAAGCCCCCCGATTCCCTTGTGAAGGGTACAGGTCAGCACAGAAGATATAGTCACATGACAGGAGGAGGCGTTGTAGGATAGTGGGAGGAGTCACAAGATGGTGGGATGGGCCCAATAACATTGAATAGGGGTATTATTGGACAGGTCAGTAAAACTCTGAAGGTCATGTCGGCATCCGGGGCGCATTTCGAGTGAACCAAACCGCATATCACCGCAGCGCCGTCTGGCTCGGCGCCATAAAAAAGTAAAAATCAGGGACGCCTTTCTCTGTTTCTCGCAGGTAATGATGACCAATAAAATGAATGGGCGGAGCTACCCGATATCACAGATCTGAGCTCCTCCTTCTCCACTGCACATCACAGTCCTCAAACCCTCCCCCACCCCCCACCACACTACTAACCGCCTCCCACCTGCCATATAGACCAATGACAGCGGAGCGGAGCCATGTCATATGACCACGCCCAGTTTAGGCTCTTCACCCATGTGATTGGCTGTGTCCAATCACAGCTGATCCCATGTAAACAAGGAAATAAAATATATAAAAAAGGGGCGGTCTTTTTTAGTTTTTTTATTATTTTAGAAAAGATAAAACCCCGCCCAACGGTGATTAATTATCACCAAGAGAAAGTTCTATTTGTGTGAATAAAATGTGTAGAGTTTTGTATGACCGTGTAATTGTCACTCAAAGTGCGACCGCCATGAAAGCTGCAAATTGTGCTGGGCAGGAAGGCGGGGGTGGGGGGGTCTGGATGGAGGGTGGGAGCTGCAAGATAGTGATTGGCTGCTTGGATGAAGGGCGGTCCTAGCAACCAATCACTTGCTTGATAACCTTGGGCAGCTCCCGCCCTCCATCCACAACAGTCCTCCCTCCCGCTGTCAGCTCTGTGAGGAATACTGAGTGACGATTGGTGGAAGAAAAGGCTCCTAAATGCTGTGACAGCTGAGACTCCTCCCACAGTCTGCCATCTAGTAATGCCTGATAGAGGAGTCACACCACGGGGGGAGGAGTCACACCACGGGGGGAGAAGTCACACCGCAGCGGGAGGAGCCACACCGTGGGGGGAGGAGCCACACCACGGGGGAGGAGTCACACCACGGGGGGAGGAGTCACACCGCGGCGGGAGGAGCCACACCGCGGCTGGGTGGAGTCACCCCGCGGCTGGGGAGAGTCACCCCGCGGCTGGGGAGAGTCACCCCGCGGCTGGGGAGGGGTCACCCCGCGGGGGGGTCACACTACGGGGGGAGGAGCCATACTACGGGGGGAGGAGCCACACCACGGCTGGGGGGAGTCACACCACGGGGAGTCACACCACGGGGAGGAGGAGTCACGGGAGGGTGGGGAGAATCACACCACGGGGAGGAGGAGTCACGGGAGGGTGGGGGGAGTCAGTGGATGGTGGGAGGAGTCACGGGATGTGGGAGGAGTCCCTCGATGGTGGGAGGAGCCACACGATGGTGGGAGGAGTCCGTTGATAGTGGGGGAGTCACGGGATGGTGGGAGGAGTCATGGGATGGTAGGAGAAGCCACGCAATGGTGGGAGGGGTAACGGGATATTGGGAGGAGTCAGTGAATGGTGGGAGGGCCACAAGATGGGAGGAGTCCATTGATGGTGGGAGGGGTCACGGGTTGGTGGGAGGAGACGGTGGGAGGGGTCACAGGTTGGTGGGAGAAGACAGGAGATGGTGGGAGGAGTCACGGTATGGTGGGAGGAGTCACGGTATGGTGGGAGGAGCCACAGCAGCCTAGAGGCGATTCAGTTCGCATTGTGCGCTATATAAGTATTTCATTCATTCATTCATTCAGGATTGTGTGAGGAGCCACGCGATGGGAGGAGGAGACAGGGGATGGTGGGATGACCAGGGGATGGTGGGAGGAGTCACGGGATGGTGGGAGGAGTCAGTGGATGGTGGGAGGAGCCACAGGTTTGTGTGAGGAGCCACGCGATGTTGGGAGGAGCCACGCGATGTTGGGAGGAGTCAGGGGATGGTTGGAGGAGTCACGTGATAGGAGGGGTCAGTGGATGGTGAGAGGAGTCACGGGATGGTGGGAGGAGCCACGTGATGGGAGGATTCAGTGGATGGTGAGAGGAGTCACGGGATGGTGGGAGGAGTCGTGGGTGGAGTCACACACTGGAAGATGTCACAGGATGTGGGAGGAGCCACACAGTGGTGGGAGGAGTCAGTTGGTGGTGGGAGGAGTCAGTGGATGGTGAGAGGAGTCACTGGATGGTGGGAGGAGCCATGTGATGGG
Organism: Lithobates pipiens; assembly: GCF_037356315.1. Classification (NCBI taxonomy): domain Eukaryota; kingdom Metazoa; phylum Chordata; class Amphibia; order Anura; family Ranidae; genus Lithobates; species Lithobates pipiens. The sequence goes on along the minus strand of NW_027507871.1, from coordinate 351,482 downwards.
AGGATTCAGTGGATGGTGGAAGGAGTCGTGGGAGAAGTCACGGGATGTGGGAGGAGTCAGTTGGTGGTGGGAGGAGTCAGTTGATGGTGGGAGGAGTCACAGGGTGGTGGGAGGAGTCACACGATGATGACAGCAGTCAGTGGATGGTGGGAGGAGCCACGGGGTGGTGGGAGGAGTCACGCAGTGGGAGGAGTCAGTTGATGGTGGGAGGAGTCACTGGGTGGTGGGAGGAGCCACATGATGGTGGGAGGAGTCAGTGGATGGTGGGAGGAGCCACGCGATGAGAGGAGTCAGTGGATGGTGGGAGGAGTCACATGATGGTGGGAGGCGTTACGGGATAGTGTGAGGAGCTATGCGATGGAGGGAGGAGTCACTGGATGGTGGGAGGAGACAGGAGATGGTGGGAGGAGTCACACAATGGTGGGTGGAGTCACACGATGGGAGGAGTCAGTGGGTGGTGGGAGGAGTCACTGGATGGTGGGAGGAGTCACACAGTGGGAGGAGTCAGTGGATGTTGGGAGGAGCCACGCCATGGAGGGCACCTGATGTAAGGGGCACTGTTATGGGGCACCTGATGTAAGGGGCACTCTGTTGGGGGCACCTGATGTAAGGGGCACTCTTATGGCGGCACCTGATGTAAGGTGGTTCTATTACTTACAATGTGGATGTGATTGGCTGACGTTTGTGTTCTTTCTTTGTCTTCCATCTTGTTTCGGGTACAGATAGTTGTTGGTGGAAGGACGGAATAAAAGGGTCCAGCCAGTGAAGGGGGAGGAGCTCAGAGTAATGGAGAAGAGGAGTGTCCTGCAAGGCAGAATCCGGGGCTCAGAGAAGACCGCTCACCATCAACATCTCCAAGGCCAACACACCACTGGAAGCTCTGAGGATCAGCACTAAACAGCTGCCCCGCTAGGAGGTAAAGCCTAACCTACTAACAATGTCTTTGCTACAAGTCACCCCCCAGTATCTGCTGATACCCCACATAGTTACAGGTCACCCTCCATTCTACCCATACTCTAGGCCACCCTCTGGCCCAGTCTGTAAATACTACAGATCACCAGTTATCAGGACCATCAATAGGGGGTACAGGCAGCACTTCCCATTGGGTCAGCAGGTGGTGGAACAGAAGCTGTCTGTGGATAGGTGGGGGCTGTCAGGTCAGCTTTCCAGTGCCCCATCATTTCTAATGGCAGCCCAGTCTTCGTCCGGAGGGTTCAATATTGAGTTTGCCCTTTGCAGCTATAACAGGTTCACCTCTTCTGGAAAGGCCGTCCACAAGGTTTAGGAGGGTGTCTATGGAAATGTTTGACCATTCTTCCAGAAGAACTTTTGTGAGTTCAGGCACTGATGTTGGACGAGAAGGCCTACCTCGCAGTCTCCGATCTAATTCATCCTAAAGGTGTTCTATGGGGTTGAGGTAAGGACTCTGTGCAGGCCAGTCAAGTACCTCCACTCCAAACTCGCTCATCCATGTCTTTATGGACCTTGCTTTGTGCACTGGTGAGCAATCATGTTGGAACAGGAAGAGGCCGTCCCCAAACTGTTCCCACAAAGTTGGGAGCATGAAATTGTCCAAAATGTCTTGGTATGCTGACGCCTTAAGAGTTCCCTTCACTGGAACTAAGGGGCCAAGTCCAACCTCTGAAAAGCAACCCCCCCACCATAATCCCCTCTCCGACACCATAATCCCCCCTCTGACACCATAATCTCCCCTCCCCCCACTCCATAATCTCCCCTCCCCCCACTCCATAATCTCCCCTCCCCCAACTCCATAATCTCCCCTCTGACACCATAATCTCCCCTCCCCCCACTCCATAATCTCCCCTCCCCCCACTCCATAATCCCCCCTCTGACATCATAATCTCCCCTCCCCCCACTCCATAATCTCCCCTCCCCAACTCCATAATCTCCCCTCTGACACCATAATCTCCCCTCCCCCACTCCATAATCTCCCCTCCCCCCACTCCATAATCTCCCCTCCCCCAACTCCATAATCTCCCCTCCGACACCATAATCCCCCCTCCCCCCTCCGACACCATAATCCCCCCACTCCATAATCCCCCCTCCACCAATTGGTTTGGACCAGCGCACAAAGACATTAATGGCTGTGTGTTGAGTTATTTGGAGGGGACAGGAAATGTACACTGTTATACAAGCTGTACACTCACTACTTTACATTTTAGAAGAAGAAGAAATGTGACTGAGGGGTGTACTTACTTTTGTCACATACTGTATATTTACCTAGAAAAATGGTGAGGTGTTCTATACTTATTTTACCCGCTGCTACCCACCTCAATACCAGGCACTTACACCCCCTTCCTGTACACACCAATTTTCAGCTTTCAGCGCTCTCACAGTTTGAATGACAATTACTCATACAACACTCTACCCATATGAAACTTGCGTCCTTTTTTCCACACAAATAGACCTTTCTTTTGGTGGTATTTAATCACTAGTGGGGTTTTTATTTTTGTGCTATAAATTAAAAAAATTTGTTTCTGTCATAAAATTTTTCTAATTAGTAATTATGGGGGGTGTGGGGTGTATGGAGGTGGGAGGTATGTACATGAGGGGTGCGGAGTGTACGGAGGTGGGAGGTATGTACATGAGAGGTGCGGAGTGTATGGAGGTGGGAGGTATGTACATGAGGGGTGTGGAGTGTATGGAGGTCGGAGGTATGTACATGAGGGGTGTGGAGTGTATGGAGGTAGGAGGTATGTACATGAGAGGGGTGTGGAGTGTATGGAGGTGGGAGGTATGTACATGAGGGGTGTGCAGTGTATGGAGGTGGGAGATATGTACATGAGGGGTGTGGAGTGTATGGAGGTGGGAGGTATGTACATGAGATGGGTGCGGAGTGTATGGAGGTAGGAGGTATGTACATGAGGGGTGCGGAGTGTACGGAGGTGGGAGGTATGTACATGAGAGGTGCGGAGTGTATGGAGGTGGGAGGTATGTACACGAGGGGTGTGGAGTGTATGGAGGTGGAAGGTATGTACATGAGAGGGGTGTGGAGTGTATGGAGATGGGAGGTATGTACATGAGAGGGGTGTGGAGTGTATGGAGGTGGGAGGTATGTACATGAGAGGGGTGTGGAGTGTAGGGAGGTGGGAGGTATGTACATGAGGGGTGTGGAGTGTATGGAGGTGGGAGGTATGTACATGAGGGGTGTGGAGTGTATGGAGGTGGGAGGTATGTATATGAGGGGTGTGGAGTGTATGGAGGTGGGAGGTATGTACATGAGAGGGGTGTGGAGTGTATGGAGGTGGGAGGTATGTACATGAGGGGTGTGGAGTGTACGGAGGTGGGAGGTATGTACATGAGGGGTGCGGAGTGTACGGAGGTGGGAGGTATGTACATGAGAGGTGCGGAGTGTATGGAGGTGGGAGGTATGTACACGAGGGGTGTGGAGTGTATGGAGGTGGAAGGTATGTACATGAGAGGGGTGTGGAGTGTATGGAGATGGGAGGTATGTACATGAGAGGGGTGTGGAGTGTATGGAGGTGGGAGGTATGTACATGAGGGGTGTGGAGTGTATGGAGGTGGGAGGTATGTATATGAGGGGTGTGGAGTGTATGGAGGTGGGAGGTATGTACATGAAGGGTGTGGAGTGTATGGAGGTGGGAGGTATGTATATGAGGGGTGTGGAGTGTATGGAGGTGGGAGGTATGTACATGAGAGGGGTGTGGAGTGTATGGAGGTGGGAGGTATGTACATGAGAGGGGTGTGGAGTGTATGGAGGTGGGAGGTATGTACATGAGGGGTGTGGAGTGTATGGAGGTGGGAGGTATGTACATGAGGGGTGTGGAGTGTATGGAGGTGGGAGGTATGTACATGAGGGGTGTGCAGTGGACTGGTATGTCCCTGCACAAAATGACATTTCTAAAGGAATAAAAGTCATTTAAAACTGCTTGCGGCTTTAATGTAATGTCTGGTCCCGGCAATATGGATGAAAATCATTGAGAACAAAGGCATGGGTACCCCGCCCCCAAGCCCATTACCAGCCCCTTTGGGTCTTGTATGGACATTAAGGAGAACCGCACACCCAAATTATAAAAAGGAAAGGCCTGAGGCCCCCAGGCCCTATATACTCAGAACAGCAGTATACAGGCGGTCCAAACAAGACAGGGACTGTGTAGGTTTGTTATTAAGTAGAATCTGTTTGTAATTTTTAACTGGTACATTTTTAAAGTGTAGCTCCAGCCAAAAAATCTATTTTTAAGCTTTTTGGAAAACATAGGGAAGGGTTATCACCCCTGTATAATTTGTTTTGCTGTCTGTGCGCACCTGTTCAGAAGATTTCACCTCACTTTCTGTCCCAATGACAATTGGATTGTTAAAATTTGGGTTTTTTTGTGAAACAAGGAACTCTTACAGGAGAGAATTTCCCTTCCTAGGGGTAGATTTCCTCTCACTTCCTGTTGTCTCCTTCTGTTTGAAAGTAGAAGTTGTTTGTAAGTTGGATGTTTGAAAGTAGGGGCCTGCCCTATATACTCAAAATATAAACGCAAAAATGTGGGCCTTAGGTGTTGGTGTTGCCACAACACTGTAATCCCTCACAGTTACTCTGGGTGGGCGCAGGAACGGGCCCTGCTGTGAAATATTAGATCAAGAATTGTAATTACATGCCCCTGAACAGGGGCAGAAAAATTGGGCCTTAGGCACTGGTGCCACAACACTGCAACCCCTTACAGTTACTCTAGTTGGGGCACAGGAATGAGCCCTGCTGCAAAGTATTGCATCAAAAATTGGCCTGTGACCAATTATGGCTCTCTTCGCTGACGCCGCTGTGAGTGGCCAAAGCATGCGGGTCATCGTGCATGCTTGGCCAATCATCAGCCAGCAATGCACTGCTATGACGCAGTGCATTATGGGCCGTGACACGCCGCTCTAATTTGGCACCAACGGACCATAATGTTCGATCTTCCTCTTGAAATCGAAGCTCATCCCTAGTGGTGAAGTATGGGGCAAGATTCCTCACCCTGCTGCCATTCCTCATTATATTTCTTAGAAAAAAGAAGAAAAAAAACACATACAAAGACAATTAAGGTGCGACCAATCTTTATTGGAGATAAATCTATAGATGGAAATGATTGTCGGGCTTCGGAGAACAGTGACGGTTGACCTAGGACTCCTCAAAGGCAGGGCCTTTTTACACTAAGCCTAAACCTTAAGATGATTCAGAGGAAGGCGAAAACCCCCCCGGCCAGATGGGCTCCAAGGGGGGGAAAAATTCCTTCCTGACCCCCTAAGGCGATCGGATTGTCCCTGAATCATCAGTCTAGGGTGCCCAGTTCATCTCATATAGAGAAAAAAACCATACATAGAACCATACAGAACATATGTATTGCAGGTATGTATGCAATAAAACACACCTACCTGCTTGTTCACAATCATCTTTGGGGCTCATTCAGAATATATGCATTGAGCATCCGCACAGATCAGCGCCCCCACACTGATCAGTGCCTCCGCCCGCCGCACCGATTCCTTATGTTTTCTGTGCCCAGCCCCCTACAGGAGGACTGGTGGTACCCCCTTATTGGTGGCCCTGGTGGTGGTATGTAGACATGCTGTGTATGATGGTATGCATGGTGCTATATACGCAGGTATGTATGCAATAAAACACACTTGCATGCTTGTTTACAATCATCTTTGGGGATCATTCAGAATATATGCATTGAGCATCCGCACAGATCAGTGCCTCCCCCACTGATCAGTGCATCCGCCCGCCGCACCGATTCCTCATGTTTTCTGTGCCCAGCCCCTACAGGAGAACCAGTGGTACCCCCTTATTGGTGGCCCCGATGGTGGTATGTTTGGTACTAGGTAGGCATGCTGAGTATGGTGGTATGTATGGCCCTATGTATACATTCTATGTATGGTTCTATGTATGGTGTAGGGAGATCATTGCCAGTGTGCCACAATTATCTCACTCAGTACTGCTTGTGTTACCGTCTCACAGCAGGCAAATCTCTTTTGAGGTCAAATACCCTCGGTTGGTGGTGACGAGGCTCTTCCTTCAAATGGTGATGAGGAGGCCCTCTATTAATGTCATTGCCCCTCGGATGGTGGTGACGAGGCTCTTCCTTCAAATGTTGCTGACGTGGCCCTCTGTTAATGTCATTGCCCCTCGGTTGGTGGTGACGAGGCTCTTCCATCAAATGGGGCTGACAAGGCCCTCTGTTAATGTCATTGCCCCTTGGATGGTGGTGACGAGGCTCTTCCTTCAAATGGGGCTGACGAGGCCCTCTGTTAATGTCATTGCCCCTTGGATGGTGCTGACGAGGCTCTTCCTTCAAATGGGGCTGACGAGGCCCTCTGTTAATGTCATTGCCCCTCGGTTGGTGGTGACGAGGCTCTTCCTTCAAATGGGGCTGACGAGGCCCTCTGTTAATGTCATTGCCCCTCGGTTGGTGGTGACGAGGCTCTTCCTTCAAATGGGGCTGATGAGGCCCTCTGTTAATGTCATTGCCCCTTGGATGGTGCCGACGAGGCTCTTCCTTCAAATGGTGATGAGGAGGCCCTCTGTTAATGTCATTGCCCCTTGGATGGTGCTGACGAGGCTCTTCCTTCAAATGGGGCTGACGAGGCCCTCTGTTAATGTCATTGCCCCTTGGATGGTGCTGACGAGGCTCTTCCTTCAAATGGGGCTGACGAGGCCCTCTGTTAATGTCATTGCACCTTGGATGGTGCTGATGAGGCCCTCTGTTAATGTCATTGCCCCTTGGATGGTGCTGACGAGGCCCTCTGTTAATGTCATTGCCCCTTGGATGGTGCTGACGAGGCCCTCTGTTAATGTCATTGCCCCTTGGATGGTGCTGACGAGGCTCTGTGTTAATGTTATTGCCCCTCGGATGGTGGCGACGAGGCTCTGGGTTGATACTGGTTTTCCAGTGGTGAGTATTAGGCCACTGGCTGCAATTCACATTCTCGCTCAGGTAGGAGAAGCCCTCAAATCTCTCCTGCCGGTGTGGAACCTCATCTCTCCCAAAGTCTTCATTTTTAATGAAAGCATCCCCTGGAATTCCTTCCCCCAGGTCTTCCTCATGCATCTGGAAAGAGAAAAAAGTATTTTGTCAATGTTTCTGATCGATAGGGAAATAATCCCTAGAAATCCCCCCATTGTGCTGGGACTCCTCCCGTATACTTACATGTCGATTTGGAAATGGTGGGCGTGAGTTCCCTTTCTCTAGCTCCTTCCAGTCCACCTTGCTGAAGTAGGGGTGTTCTCTGATGTCTCTTACTAGACTCATCCGCAGCTCTTGGTCTTTACATAGGAACTGTAAAAAGGAACAAAATATAATAAGATACACTGGAATAACATGAACAATCTATGAACAATGTAATATTTGATTCTGATTCTCTCTATTATTTTGCCTTCTGACCTGCTACTACATCCTGATTGGATTGGATGGTAGCATGGGGCCTTATTTGTGTCATATTAGTTCAGAATAGTTATTAAAGGAAAGAAACATCAGATATTTTGCAATTAAATGTGAATTAGGAATGTATTAAAAAAGAGATTTCTATGAAATCTGCACCTGCCATGATTTTTCTTATGACTCTGGCAGTCCCAGGGGAGTTCTATATGTTGTCTGTGCACGGAATGTCCCCAGAAATTGAATTCAATGTGTGCGATTGGCCCCATCACTATCCAATGGAACCACCCGGACCGTAAATTAAAAAGGGCTGCTTCTTTCCTTATGACAGGGGAAGGCAGATCCTTCCATTAAGCAGTCAGCTTGCTGAAAGTACAGCTATGACCTCCATCGATATGTGATGGTAAGAAGGTGGAACCATGTTTAATAAAATCCTAATAAGATATAATGTATGCAACAGGGAAAGAACATTGTCACTTAAAAGGTGTAAAATTTCTATGTATACTTACCATCTCTATGACGTCACGGAGATACGGGTTCATGCTATCTGGATAATGCGGTTCCCTTGTGGTCACGATCTTCACTTCTTCCTCTGCGGACTCCCTGCCGGTCAGAAATGGATGTCTGCCGAAAGCCATCTTATACACGATTATTCCCAGAGAGAAATAATCAGCCGCTCCGAAGTATGGAATGTTTTGAAGGGCCTGTAGAAACATAAAGAGAAAAAGAAGGATGAGCTGATTGTTGGGTAGAGGACGGAGACGACTCAATGCTGATATATGGGATCTATGAATCCTCCCAGGACTCCTAAAATTGTGCTCAAAAGACCTCAAACCAAGGCGGAACTTGTGAATATTGGAGGTGGGGCTTTAGGTCTCACAGAGACACAAAAGGAAATTGGCTGAAATCTTCCAAATTGAGGTAAATTTCACCAGAACAGGTGTGCCCGTTGAAGGTTTCTCCTCCCCTCGTGTTCTGGGGAAATATCTAAAACTCTAACTTTCTTTCTCAATGACAATGGTCACCAATACAAACCAATGGGGACAAATACCCCTGGAATATTGTTCCAGCCTGGAAACCCACTGAAACCAACCAGGTCACCAGTAAAGAAATTCTTAATTTAGTGAAAAATTACCTCCCTTTAGCTTATCTCTATATCCCATTATAACAAATATTACAATTAGGTCTAATATCAGGTGGAAAGCAAGTATCTTACCTCTGGCGACAAGTACCCTGGTGTTCCCGATTGTCCTTGAATCCTGCTGGACTCCGTGACGCCCATACGTGCCAAGCCGAAATCGGCTATTTTGATGTGTCCAACGTTATCCAAAAGAATATTTGCAGGCTTGAGGTCTCTGTGGATGATCTCCCTAGAATGCAGAAACTGCAGACCACAGATCATTTCTGCTATGAAGTATCTGATGGGGGAAAGAGATAGAGGAATTAGCATCACAAATCATCACAGAGTAATGAAATCTAAAGATGAAATGACTTCCCCCTGTAATACATAGGGGTTTGGATGGACGAGGCTCAGGTGAAGGGGCTGACTACATCACTGGCTGTGGTCAGTCACCCCCGACTCCAGAGTGACCCGTTCATTGATCTTACCTTATGGTGCCCCCAGGAAATGGAGCTACTGCCATGGCACTATGGAGATCCCCTCTGGTCACACATTCCAGGACAAAGGCGAGATGATTCTGTGTGAACACAAGAGATAAAGTTTACATTATAGACATGCAGGATTTCATTTTGTGGAGGAATAGACAGACACACTTAATTTAGGAAAACCGGACAGAGGAACTAAGTAGGCCGCCATTACTGGACTGTTCTTATTGCAATGCTACTTCTGTCTGGTCTGGTAAAGAAATTGGAAGGTGAAAAGACTTACCTTTGTCTGGAACGTTCCAAACAGATGTGTAATAAATGGACACTCCCTGGCTACTTTCAGCACGTCACGTTCTAAGAAAACCATATCACTATCGTCTTCATAATGAATAAATTCTGTCTTTTTCACAAGTTTAACCGCCAGCTTCTGGTCAATGGCGGGATGAGAGGCCAAGATCACCTGCGAACTGGCCCCCTTTCCAAGGACTCCATAACAGGTCATGTGTTCAAAGGAGAGTACACATGACTGGTCCTTGGTGACCACGCTGGATGGTACTTGTGAGGCGATCTCATCATGTGTGCTGCGGATGGATGGATTGTCTAGGTCGCACTCTGGTGGAGTAGCCACGTCTTGGTCGCACTCTGGTGGAGGGGCCACGTCTTGGTCGCACTCTGGTGGAGGGGCCACGTCTTGGTCGCACTCCAGTGGAGGGGCCACGTCTTGGTCGCACTCCGGTGGAGGGGCCACGCCTTGGTCGCACTCCGGTGGAGGGGCCACGCCTTGGTCGCACTCCGGTGGAGTGGCCACGCCTTGGTCGCACTCCGGTGGAGTGGCCACGCCTTGGTCGCACTCCGGTGGAGTGGCCACGCCTTGGTCGCACTCCGGTGGAGTGGCCACGTCCTGGTCGCACTCCGGTGGAGTGGCCACGTCCTGGTCGCACTCCGGTGGAGTGGACAGGTCCTGGTCGCACTCCGGTGGAGTGGACAGGTCCTGGTCGCACTCCGGTGGAGTGGACACGTCCTGGTCGCACTCCGGTGGAGTGGACACGTCCTGGTCGCACTCCGGTGGAGTGGCCAGGTCCTGGTCGCACTCCGGTGGAGTGGACACGTCCTGGTCGCACTCCGGTGGAGTGGACAGGTCCTGGTCGCACTCCGGTGGAGTGGACAGGTCCTGGTCGCACTCCGGTGGAGTGGACAGGTCCTGGTCGCACTCCGGTGGAGTGGACACGTCCTGGTCGCACTCCGGTGGAGTGGACACGTCCGGGTCGCACTCCGGTGGAGTGGACACGTCCTGGTCGCACTCCGGTGGAGTGGACACGTCCTGGTCGCACTCCGGTGGAGTGGCCAGGTCCTGGTCGCACTCCGGTGGAGTGGACACGTCCTGGTCGCACTCCGGTGGAGTGGACACGTCCTGGTCGCACTCCGGTGGAGTGGACACGTCCTGGTCGCACTCCGGTGGAGTGGCCAGGTCCTGGTCGCACTCCGGTGGAGTGGACACGTCCTGGTCGCACTCCGGTGGAGTGGACACGTCCTGGTCGCACTCCGGTGGAGTGGCCAGGTCCTGGTCGCACTCCGGTGGAGTGGACACGTCCTGGTCGCACTCCGGTGGAGTGGCCAGGTCCTGGTCGCACTCCGGTGGAGTGGCCAGGTCCTGGTCGCACTCCGGTGGAGTGGACACGTCCTGGTCGCACTCCGGTGGAGTGGACCCGTCCTGGTCGCACTCCGGTGGAGTGGACACGCCCTGGTCGCACTCCGGTGGAGTGGACACGCCCTGGTCGCACTCCGGTGGAGTGGACACGTCCTGGTCGCACTCCGGTGGAGTGGACCCGTCCGGGTCGCACTCCGGTGGAGTGGACACGTCCTGGTCGCACTCCGGTGGAGTGGACACGTCCTGGTCGCACTCCGGTGGAGTGGACACGTCCGGGTCGCACTCCGGTGGAGTGGACACGTCCTGGTCGCACTCCGGTGGAGTGGACACGTCCTGGTCGCACTCCGGTGGAGTGGCCAGGTCCTGGTCGCACTCCGGTGGAGTGGACACGTCCTGGTCGCACTCCGGTGGAGTGGACACGTCCGGGTTGCACTGTGGTGTGCAGTCAATACCGCGTACACCTACAATAAAAAAAGAGAGGAATTAGATTTAGCACCTTCACCTACATTTCATATATTTTTCTTTGTAGAACATCAAATTATGGAGAGAAGAGATGAAAACGCTGGTGCCAGAGACCATGAATAAACTCTACAGGACAGGGACACAAGGAGGACTAATGTTGTACTTTGTATAAAAATGCTGGTTTCCTGCCACTCATCCCGACCCACTGGTTGGCAATAATGGCATGAAAAGTCAGAGGGGCTGGTAGTACCCAGCCCGTAATCAGCCTGCCCATACATGGTTAGAATCTTGGCTGGTCCTTGCTTAGCCGGGTGAGATTGGAAGTGTCTATGGCCGGCTTTAGGAGCGCAGACACTTCTAATGACAGCACTTGGGGTAAAGGCATAGTGCATATTAAAATGCTGATGGATAATGAATTAGTGCGGTTTTATTTGTGTTGGTTTTGTCCGTCTGTCTGGCCTTGTTTACAAGGGTGATGAGGCCCATATAACATGAATGGGACGTTTCTACAACATCTGTATCTTCCAGGTGCTGCATGCAGGCAGTCCATTGACAATGAGTAGAACGCACAGCTGCACGCACGCAGCCACTTCTCCTAATATGACATGCACTGTCTGCATTCAGGGCCATTCGCCCACACCCAGGACCGCTGGGTCCTGGGTGTGGGCGCTTGGCTGGGTGGGCTTGGTGGGCATTGATAGGTGGCACTGATGGGCATTGATAGGTGGCACTGGTGGGCACTGTTACTCTATAAATGAGGCATAATCGCCTCTTCCTTTTCAGGGTCGATGTCCCTTTAAGATGAGCCGGTGATCGGCTTTGTTCTTCTCCTGTCAGCAGAGGAGAAAAAAAAACGATCACTGAGCTTTTGTTTACATCATGTAATGAGCCGTCATTGGCTGATAACTGATCACATGATAAGGGGTCGGGATTGGCCCCGTACTCGGATCGGTGGTCTTCCGAGTCTCAGTGACTCTGTGATCACGGCGCCCTCCGCAGGGAGCGTGCACAGGGGGATGTCATATGACGGCCTCCCGGGAATTCACATCCGCGCTGTGCCCGTCATTTGCCCACAGCGCGGATGTCAGGGGGTTAAACAGGTGGTGAGGAGGCAATATAACACCTTCTTGCCTCCTGTCAAATGCCCTCTGAAGAGCGACTTGAATGTGGATTGCTGTTCAGAGGGCACAACATGTTTAAATGAGCCCTAAGGCAGTTCATACAATCCGTTATTCTTTGTCCATTCAGTAGGGAACAGGAGGGACTATTTCATGTTTTCTTTGGGGCACTGCTAAGTAATCTTCTGGTTTTCAACAAGTACAAAATCCCGGGGAGACGGTGCCAATAAGAGATCTATAACCGTCCATCTGCGTGTGTATGGACCTCCCAGTAGTGTGCAGACGTGGATTGTTGGGGATGAAAACAAAAGATTGACATACATGACTACAGAGGTGCAATCACAATGAGGCCATCAAAGAGAAAGCGGGGGAGGGATCTAGGTCCCATGTGGGATGGTCATGGGGGGCGGCATTATCCGCACTGCCCATGGGGGGAGCGGCATTGTCCGCACTGCCCATGGGGGGAGCGGCATTGTCCGCACTGCCCATGGGGGGAGGGGCATTGTCCGCACTGCCCATGGGGGAGCGGCATTGTCCGCACTGCCCATGGGGGAGCGGCATTGTCCGCACTTCCCATGGGGGGTGGCATTGTCTGCACTGCCCATGGGGGGGGCACTGGGGGGCACTGAACCAATTGGCACCTTTGTTTTGTTTTTTGTGGGTTTACAACCACTTTAAATATTGCTTATAAATGTGTGTTTATTAGGATTGTACAATAAGTACATGGGTTGTGTGTATGTCAGGGGTTGACAAATTTGCTTTGAATTTAGGAGCCAGTTTTTGTTTTTTTAGAGTGGTATGGATTGTCAGCTCCCGGGGTAAGGCCACTCATTTTCACCCCCTATCCCTAACTCACAATGGAGCACCCAGTCAATAACTCCATTGAAACGCTGTTACATCAGGGTTATGGGCTGACCAGAAAGAGAGTAAGGCTGGCAACAGATGGAACTGGCTGGCACTGGCAGGTACGTGGAACTGCCAGATGGCATTGGCAGGTGACACTGGTTTGGCACTGGCAGGTGGCACTATTGGCACTGGCAGGTGGCACTATTGGCACTGGCACTGATTGGCAGGTGGCACTGGTTTGGAAGTGGCAGGTGGCCCTGGTTGGTGATGGCAGGTGGCCCTGGTTGGCGGTGGCACTAGTTGTCACTGGCAGATGGCACTGATTGGTGGTGGCACTGGTTGGTGTTGGCAGGTGGCACTGGTTGGCGGTGGCACTAGTTGCCACTGATTGGTGGTGGCACTGTCAGGTGGCACTGATTGGCAGTGGCAGGTGGCACTGATTGGCGGTGGCAGGTGGCACTGGCAGGCACGTGGAACTGCCAGATGGCATTGGCAGGTGATACTGGTTGGCATTGGCAGGTGACACTGGTTTGGAACTGGTAGGTGGCACTGATTGGCGGTGGCACTGGTTGGTGGATGCAGGTGGTATTGATTGGCGGTGGCACTGGTTGGCACTAGCAGGTGACACTGATTGGCGATGGCACTCGTTGGCACTGGCAGATGCCACTCGTTGGCACTGGCAGATGCCACTGGTTGGCGCTGGCAGGTGGCACTGGCAGGTTTTACACTGAGCTCTCTATTACTGAAATGTAACAGAGGAGCTGTCAGAATTGAGCTTAAAGCGGAGCTCCACCCTAAAGTGCACCTTCCGCTCATTGGAACCCTCCCCCCCTCCGGCGCCACAATTGGCACCTTTCAGGGGGGAGGGGGGTGCAGGTACCTGTACAGTACAGGTATCTGCACCCACTTCCGGCGTAGATTCTGCAGAAGCTACACCCCTTTCCGAAGGTCCCCCGCTGCCTGCTGGGAAACACACGGATCCCAGAGACAGCGGGGACCATCCTTATTGCGCAGCGCGACTCGCGCATGCGCAGTAGGGAACCGGGAAATGAAGCCAAAAGGCTCCACTTCCTGGTTCCCATACCCAAGATGGCAGCGGCAGCACCCGAGAGACGATCGAGAGATCAGCTTCGGGTGCCGACATCGCGGGCGCGCTGGGCGGGTAAGTGTCATTGTTTTAAAAGTCAGCAGCTGCAGTATTTGTAGCTGCTGGCTTTTAAAAAAAAAAATGGCGGACTCCCGCTTTAATGTCGGAATGGGCGGGACTCGGCCGGGTGTGAAGCTGACAAGTAACAGAGAGGTGGTGTAGTGTCATATTTTGCTCCCTGAACATTGAAGCTCGGGGATAGGGATGAGGACACTGAACATTGAAGCTCGGGGATAGGGATGAGGACACTGAACATTGAAGCAGGGGGATAGGGATGAGGACACTGAACATTGAAGCTCGGGGATAAGGATGAGGACACTGAACATTGAAGCTCGGGGATAGGGATGAGGCCACTGAACATTGAAGCTCGGGGATAAGGATGAGGACACTGAACATTGAAGCTCGGGGATAGGGATGAGGACACTGAACATTGAAGCTCGGGGATAGGGATGAGGCCACTGAACATTGAAGCTCGGGGATAAGGATGAGGACACTGAACATTGAAGCTCGGGGATAGGGATGAGGACACTGAACATTGAAGCTCGGGGATAGGGATGAGGACACTGAACATTGAAGCAGGGGGATAAGGATGAGGACACTGAACATTGAAGCTCGGGGATAGGGATGAGGACACTGAACATTGAAGCTCGGGGATAGGGATGAGGCCACTGAACATTGAAGCTCAGGGATAGGGATGAGGACACTGAACATTGAAGCTCGGGGATAGGGATGAGGACACTGAACATTGAAGCTCGGGATAAGGATGAGGACACTGAACATTGAAGCTCGGGGATAGGGATGAGGACACTGAACATTGAAGCTCGGGGATAGGGATGAGGCCACTGAACATTGAAGCTCGGGGATAAGGATGAGGACACTGAACATTGAAGCTCGGGGATAGGGATGAGGACACTGAACATTGAAGCTCGGGGATAGGGATGAGGACACTGAACATTGAAGCAGGGGGATAAGGATGAGGACACTGAACATTGAAGCTCGGGGATAGGGATGAGGACACTGAACATTGAAGCTCGGGGATAGGGATGAGGACACTGAACATTGAAGCTCGGGGATAGGGATGAGGACACTGAACATTGAAGCTTGGGGATAGGGATCTCTGCTTTGCTTGTCAGTGTCACACACAGTGCGCAGCCGCAGAGTGTGGAGGAGGGGGGAGGGGGTCAGTCATTGTTAATAGTGATAGTGAGTGGGCTGGTGGCAGCTTAGGCGCCAGGTTGTGATTTCTGGTGGCATTGGTGACCTGGCGCCTGGGGTTTGTGGAGCCCTGGTGTATGTCTTGTGTTGATTGTAACTAAAAAATGTCATAAAAAAGGACTTGATTTAAAAAATATTAAAAAAACATTTGTACCTATGGGAATGTGACCCCAAAACATTTTTTTGAAAAAAAAAATTTCTTTGAAAAAAAAAAATTTTTTTGAAAAAAAAAAAAAATTTTTTTGAAAAAAAAAAAAATTTTTTTTGAAAAAAAAAAATATGAAGAAAATAATATACTTTGAAAAAAAAAAGTGAAAAAAAAATTTTTTTTGGAAAAAAAAAAAAAAAAAAATTTATAAAAAAAAAAAAAATCTTTGAATAAAAACACTTACCAATCTCAGTGTCTGTATCCCGGTGATGTCTATTGGCTTTACAGCCGGAACCGAAACATCGAACGACGGCTCTGAAACAGCCGCGCACAAACGCTCGGGTCCTCTTCAGCTTGGAGGGCTTTTTGGTTGGGGTATCTGCAGGCTGGTCACTGACACCTCCTACCATGGCCCTTCCTTTGCTGGGTTTCTCTTTGATGTTTTTCAGAGAAACAATCTGATTACATTTAAATCGGTTCATTATTAAGAATAAAGAAACTCGCTTTAAATGTATGACAACAAATATTGCAATGAAATTGAATTGACCGAAATCAAATCCAATAATATCACAAGGTATCTCTCAGGAGAGATAAAAGCCAACCTCACTTGTCAGTGGACAGTCAACTTCTGATGAATTCTGCCCCAGCGTCTGAATATATAGGGGGACTCAGCCAATGAAATCACAGCGACTTTGGCTCAGCCAATCACAGTGACTTTGGCTCAGCCAATCACAGTGACTTTGGCTCAGCCAATCACAGTGACTTTGGCTCAGCCAATCACAGTGACTTTGGCTCAGCCAATGAAATCACAGTGCAGTCATGTGACTTTTTTTTTTTGAAAAATTAACTGACGATTTTTCTTAAAGGAGCCAGTATACGGATGTAATAGGGATATACGGCTCCTGGAAGAACATGTTATTGTGAATGAGATTTAACCCTTACAGTCCCATGGCTGAAATAAAGATCTCTATTCTTATGATAACATTGTGAATGGAGCCTTAGAAATCCTCTCCGCACATCAAATCTTTTCATTTCTTTTATTTTATCATTATTACACACCAATTATTTCTCCATGAGGGGGGGAGGGGTGATGAGCCTCATGCTGCTCCCCGGGGCCGCCCGCCGTGTGAAGATCCGTACCGCGCTCTACTAACCAATCACAATTGATAACGGAAGTGACGTTCAGTCGCAGCCATCTTACTATACCCCGCACTCCTCTATAGTAAGCATACACTGAGAAGGCGGACATCTTGTTACACCCACCGGAGTTTGATGCATAAATAGAGTATTTAGAAATCAGAATGTTTGGATGTTACATTTTAAAAGCCGCGGCAAACCTGCCCACCTCACACGTTTGCTAATGTGACAGAAAACTCTGAGTTCAGTCCGTGGGATTTCACCATATAACCTCCGATTTTGTGTTTTATAAAAAGTGTAAAATGCAAAACTCTGGTGGGTGTAACAAGATGTCCGCCTTCCCCCCCCCCTTCTCGGTCTATCCTCACAGTGGAGGAGTGCCTGGTGTAGCAAGATGGCGACGACGGATCGTCACTTCCGTTACTAATTCTGAGGGGTCGCGGAATCTGACGGAACACCGGAGCCAGCTCTGCAGCGGTCAGTCCGCCCGATTCTCTTGTATGAAATCTTCACTCTCCACCCTTTGTCTCTCAGCTCCTCCCCTATCACACAGGCTCCACCCTCCTCGCACTCATCTCCGTGGTAACCGTACACTGCAGGGGGAGGAGATAAGAGACACAGCCCCACCCCTCATTCCTCCTCTCTGTTTACTAATATGGAGGCGTCCAATCAGCGGCGGGACAAGTGACCAGCAAGGAAGGTGGGGCCGGTAGCGGAAGGGGCGGGGCAGGGATTGAAACGCACAGTGTCTGGTAGTCATGATCATCTCTCGCCAGGTTAGACCCCGAAGTATCGAGGGGGAGGGGGAGTGTCCACTATAGAGGGTCCCCCTCCCCCAACACACACAGAGGACCAATCATAGGCTGAGCTCTACTACCATCCCCCATCATCCCAGGAGGGACCCCAACTCTACTCAGCTATACAGAGGGGGAGGGGCAGTGTGAGAGGGAGGGGTGTCAGGTGAGGGGGAGGGGTGTAAGGTGAGGTGATGAGGAGTATTGATGGGAGGTTCTCTGTCGCTCTTCATGTGTCGGTGCTCTTCGATGAGGTGGGGGTGTATTTCTCGGAGGGGGAGGGGTGTAATGAGGAGTATTGATGGGAGGTTCTCTGTCGCTCTTCAGGTGTCGGTGCTCTTTGATGAGGTGGGGTGTATTTCTCGGAGGAGGAGGGGTGTAGTCTGGAGGAGTATTGATGGGATGTTAGGGGATGGGATGTTGGTAGGGGGCACACTTTAGTGGCACTGGTAGGTGACACTGATGAGGCACGGGTAGGGGGTTACACTTTAGTGGCACTGGTAGGTGACAATGATGAGGCACGGGTAGGGGGCACACTTTAGTGGCACTGGTAGGTGACACTGATGAGGCACGGGTAGGGGGCACACTTTAGTGACACTGGTAGGTGACACTGATGAGGCACGGGTAGGGGGCACACTTTAGTGACACTGGTAGGTGACACTGATGAGGCACGGGTAGGGGGCATACTTTAGTGGCACTGGTAGGTGACACTGATGAGGCACGGGTAGGGGGGCACACTTTAGTGGCACTGGTAGGTGACACTGATGAGGCACGGGTAGGGGGCACACTTTAGTGGCACTGGTAGGTGACACTGATGAGGCACGGGTAGGGGGCACAGACTAGCGGCACTGGTAGGTGACACTGATGAGGCACGGGTAGGGGGTTACACTTTAGTGGCACTGGTAGGTGACACTGATGAGGCACGGGTAGGGGGCACACTTTAGTGGCACTGGTAGGTGACAATGATGAGGCACGGGTAGGGGGCACACTTTAGTGGCACTGGTAGGTGACACTGATGAGGCACGGGTAGGGGGTTACACTTTAGTGACACTGGTAGGTGACACTGATGAGGCACGGGTAGGGGGCACACTTTAGTGGCACTGGTAGGTGACACTGATGAGGCACGGGTAGGGGGCACACTTTAGTGGCACTGGTAGGTGACACTGATGAGGCACGGGTAGGGGGCACACTTTAGTGACACTGGTAGGTGACACTGATGAGGCACGGGTAGGGGGCACACTTTAGTGACACTGGTAGGTGACACTGATGAGGCACGGGTAGGGGGCATACTTTAGTGGCACTGGTAGGTGACACTGATGAGGCACGGGTAGGGGGGCACACTTTAGTGGCACTGGTAGGTGACACTGATGAGGCACGGGTAGGGGGCACACTTTAGTGGCACTGGTAGGTGACACTGATGAGGCACGGGTAGGGGGCACAGACTAGCGGCACTGGTAGGTGACACTGATGAGGCACGGGTAGGGGTTACACTTTAGTGGCACTGGTAGGGGACACTGATGAGGCACGGGTAGGGGGCACACTTTAGTGGCACTGGTAGGTGACACTGATGAGGCACGGGTAGGGGGCACAGACTAGCGGCACTGGTAGGTGACACTGATGAGGCACGGGTAGGGGGCACACTTTAGTGGCACTGGTAGGTGACACTGATGAGGCACGGGTAGGGGGCACAGACTAGCGGCACTGATGGGCACATATTGGGACCGATGTTCCTGTAACAGAAGCTGGTTACTGGCTGCTTTATTTTCTCCTTCCGCTGATTGTGAGAATAAAAAAGCAGATAATCGGCTTCTGTTTACTTCTGTGATCAGCTGTTGGCTGAGAGCTGATCATGTGATAAAGTGCCGCAGCGATTGGCTCTTTACCCTGTTCTGTGATCAGCTGAGTGGGAAGAACTCGATGATTGGAGAGCGCGCCGCAGGGGGCACGTGAGCGGCACCATCACGGGAGGACATCTGTGGTCTCCCTCCCACCACCGGAAGGCCGCGCTGTAACAGTCTTTCTATAGCGCCGGTGGAAAGTAGTTAACGGCTTGCCGACCAGCCGCCGCGGTTGTACTGCGGAAACGCGGCTCTGCGAATCGCCGTCATGTTACGTTGCTTCCATATTTAGCCACTAGGGGCGCGCGTGCTCGTCCATGAAACCGATGCCATCACCCGGAGAACAGCGATCTGTGTGTTTCTTATCTGAGGGGAGAAGAGACAGATCATCTGTTCACACAGAGTATGAAGAGCCATCTGTCATCTCCCCTACACAGTCCCCTCCCCCCCTTCAGTTAGAACATGTAGTAGAGGATGCATTAACCCCTTGATCGCCCCCTAGTGTTAACCCCTTCCCTGCCAGTGACATGTTTACAGTAATTGATGCATATTTATAGCATTGATCGCTGTATAAATGCCAATAGTCCCAAAAAATGTGTCAAAATTGTCCGACGTGTCCGCCATGTTGCCGTCCCGGTAAAAGTTGCAAGTCGCCGGCATTACTAGTAAAAATAATAAAATAATAAATATGCCATAACTATCCCTATTTTGTAGACGCTTTACCTTTTGCGTAAACCAATCAATATACACTTATTGATTTTTTTTTTTTTTCTACAAAAATATGTAGAATACATGTCGGCCTAAACTGGGGAAAAAATATTTTTTATATATCTTTGGGGGATATTTATTATAGCAAAAAGTAAAAAAAACATTGCTTTGTTTTATTTTTTGTTTTCAAAATTGTCGCTTTTTTTGTTTATAACGCAAAAAAGAAAAAATGAAGAGGCGATTAAATACCTCCAAAAGAAAGCTCTATTTGTGGTGGGGGGGGGGCATTTATTTATTTATTTATTTTTGGATGCTACGTCACCCAACTGCATAATGGTCAGTTAAAGCGACGCAGTGCTGAATTGCAAAAAGTTCTCTGGTCAGGAGGGGGGGTAAAATCTTTCGGGGCTGAAGCGGTTAAAGTGGTTGTAAAAAGAAAAAGCACCTGGGTGCAGCAGCCCCCTCCTTATACTTACCTGAGCCAGTAATGTGCAGGAGGTCAGTGGCTCTCCCGGGTCTCTTCTCATTCATTGGCTCTGTATACTGTCAATCTGAGATAATGAGAGGAGGGGGGGGGGCTGAGCTGCACTCTGTGACTGGGCACACCGAGCAATAACTTGGGATGGAGCCCTGCTCAGGTGCCCCCCAGAGCAAGCAGCTGGGAAGGTCTGTAATTATGAACGGGTAATAACGGGAAGAACTACTCATGAAATAGATCTTTCAGATGGTGAGTTGGGCGGGGGGCGGTAAAAACAGGCATCTGATGTAGTTTTGCAGTCTGGATGTTTGGGACTGAGCAGTATAGAGGTATATAGTGTAAGCTTTGTGCTGTCAGTGTGATCTCCCGCCCCGGGATTGGAGAGGTCTGTGCTGCTCACATAACATTGTCTCGCCTCTTCTGGCTGATTTCTGAGGTGCTGCGGCCCGATTCCTCCCATGATCACAATTAGGGTTGTCACCTTTTCTTCACCTCAAACCCAAACACTTGATCGGTGCACACCAATTTTTATTATAGTATAAACTATAGATATATTTTGGTATTAAATAATATTTCTAATCATATGAAGTTAATAACAAGAGTCCCCCTTTACGTCAGAGTCCACGGAGTCCCCCCTTTATATCTGAACTCACAGAGTTCCCTTTCACTCTAAGGGGGGACTCTGCAGACTCTGATGTAAGGGAGAATTCTGGGGACTCTAACATAAGGGATGCTCTGGGAACCCTGATTTAAGGGGGGACACTGAGAACACTGATGTATGGAGAGAACCCTGATTTACCTTAGTGTACTCTCTCAGAGGCAGGAGAGAGAAGGGGTAGACTTCAGACACGGAGGGATGGTGAGCTCACTCACCCTTTGGAAGTCAGCACCTCTCATCCAAATGTATCTGAGGCTGCTGGGCTTCAAATTTTCGGCCCCCACTTTCCTTTTTCTGAGGCACAGCACCAGGCATTGGAATGTGGGCAGACAAAGAGGAGTAGGGGGTGGGGGGAAGAGGTGCAGATTGAGCCCTCTCTCCTCTCCTGTCTGTGTGTGTTTTGTTGGGGAAGAGGGAATTGTTAGTGCTGGCTTTGGGCTGTGTGAAAGAGAGTGTTACAGACACTCTCAGCTTAGACAACTGCAGCCAGCAACCCAGCTGGGAGGCCATAGTACAGTTTAAATAATGTGTCTGGGTCTCAGACAGTCTGAAACCCGGACACATGATTCCAAACCCGAACTGTCCGGGTGAATCCTGGACAGGTGGCAACCCTAATCACAATAGTCTCTCTAGGGCTGAAACAACTAATCCATTATGAAATTAATTGATTCCTATTTTCATAATCGATGAATCGGCCGGTAACCTAATGGGTTAAAAAAAACCTAAAATGAGCCCTTTATAATACAAAGATAGCAAATAATCGCTACTATAAATATTCCTGTCACTGTTCTAAAGTAAAAAATGAACCCCTTTCAGTAGTGATTATCGGCTTTTTCTACTATAAAGGGCTCATTTTAGTTTTTTAGTTTTTAACCCCATTATGTTACTAAACGCGTTAGACCCGGTTCACATCTATGCGTTTTTGGTGCTTTTTGCAGAAATGCACTGCAGTTCATTTCCATGGTTTCCTATGGGACACGTTCACATCTGAAAGGGGCGGGGACTTTTAAACGCAAAATAATGCTTTATTGGTTCAATATACTTCAATGGAGAAGCTGCAGAAAAGCGTGTCATGTGTTTTTGCAGCAATTTGTGTGCCCAAAAAAAATGTAAAAATACAAATGGCAGAAAAATCACGTGCGCAAAAATCAAAATGCACAGCAAAAGGCACTGCAGAAACAGATCAAAAGCAAACTGCATAGGTGTGTACCGAGCCTTGTGCTGACCACACCGATCAATTTTCAGATGAGAATATTCAGACTAAAAATCTTTCTACATTCGCTGAATGAAAGAATTTTGTTTGAAATTTTCACTTGTTTTTAAAATGAAGGTAATATCTGAATGAAAACCACATCCACTGTCTGAAAATTCCTTCCACTAAGACCTTTTCTGTTATTTCTACATTTTCCCCTCACTGTGGTTGAAAATGAACGTCAATTTGATCCACTTTTTTTTTTTTAAGGTTATTAAGCGATTAATCGGCCAACTAATGGATGGTGAAAATAATGGTTAGTTGCAGCCCTAATTCTCTCCCAGTGTTGCTGGGAGAAACCTTGAAACACAACGTACATCCTCCAAGCTAATGAAGCCAATCCTCTTTTATTCACAGATGTGTCCATCACCAACGTTCGCCATCCCAGCTTCACCATTCATGCAGAAGTTTGCTTATGGAACCCGTGTCAGCGTTTACCTGATGAAAAGGTCAGCTCAGCATTCATCATCTTGTTTTGTCGGAGAATAAAGGTGGGGGGAGGGGGAGAATGTTCCAAAATAGATGACAAAGTAGGACGTGTTACTAGTCAGCAAATCTAGGACAGGTAAGTCCTGCATATTGGTGACTACATATCGGAAGTGAAGGCCGGGTTCACACTTGTGGGAATTGGATGAGGGTTTCCCCGCATCCATTTCACATGACGGGAGAGTGTGACCGGCTGTCATTGGAGCCGCTTCACACATCTCCGGGGCGGCTACAGAGCGCACTGCAGAAGGGTCCGGTGTGTCTTTGGCTGTTTTCAGGTCTGAATTGAGGCAAAATTCTGCCCCCCCCCCCCATAAAAAACGGAGAACAGGGGCGCTCCACAAACCGTGTGAACCCAGCCTTAAATCGGAGCTCCGCCCAAAAGGGATGTACTGCTTTTACCACCCCCCATTACCTAGTTTCAACAGGTTCCTGCACCCACTTCTGCTTGGGCAGAAGTTCTCACCCCTCCCCCCTGCGATTTTCTGGGAAACGTCACAGGTCCCAGAAGATTGCATGACCTGTGGAGAGGCAGCCGCCTTTTCCAGGCTTTACTGTCTCAGGGCCGCTCTGTGCAGTTAAGTAGTATAACATGTTCTTCTAAAGTCTGTGGTTTTTTGTTTATTGAAAAACATAATTTTAAGGTTCAAAGCAAGTTTCTCGGCCCCCTAGTATTTCTGGCTGTGGCCAATGTAAGTAAGGGCTAATCATTTATGTAGAATTTACAGAAGCAGCTGGGACTGGTGTCTAGCTATGGGGAGGAGTGGAGGATCAGCCCTGCTTTAACCACTTAAGGACCGCCTCGCGCCAATATATACGTCGGCAGAATGGCACGGCTGGACACAATCACGTACCGGTACGTGATTCTTTAAGTGCCCAGCCGTGGGTCGGGAGCGCGCGCCTGGCTCCCGACCCGGTCCTGTGATCTGTGGCCGCGGGACCAGCGGACCCGATCGCCGCTGGTGTCCCGCGATCGGGTCACAGAGCTGAAGAAGGAGGAGAGGTCTGTGTAAACAAGCCTCTCCCCGTGCTTCCCTGAGGGGCTGTCACCGATCGTCTCTTGTTCTGGGCGCGTCTCCGATCTCAGTAAAGAAACATCGGCTCTTTACCCATGTGATCAGCTGTGTCCAATCATATGTAAACAAGGAAATGGCAGTTATCTGCTTGACTCTCTCACTGAAAGAGTGGGAGGAGAGAGCCGATCAGCAGCATTTCCTCACAGGGGAGACCTGTACATATCATCGGTGCCGCCTCATCTGTACCCCATTGGTGCCCCCTCATCTGTGCCCCATCGGTGCCACCTCATCTGTGCCCCATCGGTGTCGCCTCATCTGTGCCCCATCGGTGTCGCCTCATCTGTGCCCCATCTGTACCCCATCGGTGCCGCCTCATCTGTACCCCATCGGTGCCGCCTCATCTGTGCCCCATCTGTACCCCATCGGTGCTGCCTCATCTGTACCCCATCGGTGCCGCCTCATCTGTGCCCCATCTGTACCCCATCGGTGCCGCCTCATCTGTACCCCATCGGTGCCGCCTCATCTGTGCCCCATCGGTGCAGGAGAAAAATGACTTATTTACAACATTTTCTAACAGAAACAGACTTTTTTTTGTTTGTTTGTTTTACAATATTTGGTCTTGAGTATTGAGGTGGTTAATGGCCCCTTTTCATATCCACCAAATCCTCTACAATTCTGCGGCAGTGCTTAGTATTATTCTTAAAATCAATCCCTGTGTCCCCATGGAGCTCCTTGGATTTCAGGCCCCTAAATGTGTCACATCTTCTTCTGTCTAATGGACAACGAAGCTCTTGATTCGAATGTCAAATGCTAGTTTGTACTGGTCCGAGGAGCTGGCATTTTACAGCTGTGTGATGGGAGGAAGATGATTTTCTTTTTCTTTAAACTCCCATCAAGTAGGGCTATGTGGTAGACTTTAAATTCTGATTCTGATTGTGCCGTCTGTAATCAATAACTGTTCATCTCCATTCTCTGTCCAGAGGAATCCTTCATGGATGACTTTGATGAGGGCGCTTATTACGAAGCTTTGGGCACGAGACCGGCACTTAACATGGACAAGCTGGATGAGTCCTACCAGAAGGTGATTGAATTGTTCTTCGTGTGCACCAGCGAGAACCCCAAGGAACGGCCTTCTGCACCTCCAATTGTGGAGGCCTTGGAAGCGCAGGGGGTCAAGTAGTCATTTAGAATTCTGTTTAAAGGTTTCTGTTGGAATGGTTTTAATGTTTTTAACTATGAGAAGGCAGCTTTGTGTTGCTGTAATGTTTTCTAGAATGGTAGATTAGAGCAATGGTGAGCTCTGCTCTTCATCAGAGGTACTAATGCTGCCATATGAGGCTAGAAGTAAACTCAGCAGTTATGTCCCACGTAGCAGGTCCCTGACATCATGTATGTCATTCCAATGTGAAAGTATTGCTGGCCTTGCTGTATATAGCACTGAGGCACACAAACCTACCTCTAGCCAATGATGGTGCCACCTTTTGGAGTCTTCCTGAAGACACTTCTGCTGCCCCCATCCATCATGGTCACATCCTATAAGGCACATGCCCAGCCCAGCTTTTATTTTAGAATAACTGTGGCAACCAGGTATTACAAGGGTGTTTGGGTGCTGGAGGTAGGGTTTGATTTGTACAAAACCTAAACGTGATACAAGGTGCACTTTCATATGGGGGGAAAGTGTAAATGGAGAGTTTACTTCCCACTTTACCTCCAGCAACCCCTTTGCAGTTCTCTACACATAACTGCAGCAAACAGCCCTCAAGTACCTATTGACTTATGTAAGCTGCCCTAAGGTCCTACCAGGCTGCTGTATGCCAGATACTTCTAGTTCTGAGCCATGGTTGGGATTTCTTTGTAAATCTGAGACATTGATTGGCTGCTCAGACCAAGGAAGATACTTTTTGGGCCTTTGCATAGCATAGAACCTGTTCCTCCTGCCCTACTAGAAGTATTAAAGAAAAAAGCTGGAGGGAGTTTGCTTGTAGGCACGGCCTGCTGTCCTCTCCAAGATGGCTGCCTGGAGCTCATAGCAGAAGATGATTAGTCTTTAGTAGGTTCCTGCTGGTGTTTTGTCAGATTAGGCGAACCGTCAAAGTGTAACGCAAGTGACGTTTCGTCGCCGCCATCTTGCTACACCCCGCACTTGTCCCTAGTGAGGATACGGTGAGAAGGGGGTAAGCGGACATCTTGTTACACCCCGTACTCCTCCACGGTAAGGATACAGTGAGAAGGGGTAAGGGGACATCTTGTTACACCCCGTACACCTCCACAGTAAGGATACAGTGAGAAGGGGGTAAGCGGACATCTTGTTACACCCCGTACACCTCCACAGTAAGGATACAGTGAGAAGGGGGTAAGGGGACATCTTGTTACACCCCGTACTCCTCCACGGTCAGGATACAGTGAGAACGGGTAAGGGGACATCTTGTTACACCCCGTACACCTCCACAGTAAGGATACAGTGAGAAGGGGGTAAGGGGACATCTTGTTACACCCTGTACACCTCCACGGTAAGGATACTGTGAGAAGGGGGTAAGGGGACATCTTGTTACACCCCGTACTCCTCCACAGTAAGGATAAAGTGAGAAGGGGGTAAGGGGACATCTTGTTACACCCCGTACACCTCCACAGTAAGGATACTGTGAGAAGGGGGTAAGCGGACATCTTGTTACACCCCGTACACCTCCACAGTAAGGATACAGTGAGAAGGGGGTAAGGGGACATCTTGTTACACCCCGTACACCTCCACAGTAAGGATACAGTGAGAAGGGGGTAAGGGGACATCTTGTTACACCCTGTACACCTCCACGGTAAGGATACTGTGAGAAGGGGGTAAGGGGACATCTTGTTACACCCCGTACTCCTCCACAGTAAGGATACAGTGAGAAGGGGGTAAGGGGACATCTTGTTACACCCCGTACACCTCCACAGTAAGGATACAGTGAGAAGGGGTAAGCGGACATCTTGTTACACCCCGTACACCTCCACAGTAAGGATACAGTGAGAAGGGGGTAAGGGGACATCTTGTTACACCCCGTACACCTCCACAGTAAGGATACAGTGAGAAGGGGGTAAGCGGACATCTTGTTACACCCCGTACACCTCCACAGTAAGGATACAGTGAGAAGCTGTAAGCGGACATCTTGCTACACCCCGTACACCTCCACGGTAGGATACAGTGAGAAGGGGTAAGGGGACATCTTGTTACACCCCGTTCACCTCCACAGTAAGGATACAGTGAGAAGGGGGTAAGGGGACATCTTGTTACACCCTGTACACCTCCACAGTAAGGATACTGTGAGAAGGGGGTAAGGGGACATCTTGTTACACCCTGTACACCTCCACGGTAAGGATACAGTGAGAAGGGGGAAAGCAGACATCTTGTTACACCCCGTACTCCTCCACGGTAAGGATACAGTGAGAAGGGGTAAGGGGACATCTTGTTACACCCCGTACACCTCCACGGTAAGGATACAGTGAGAAGGGGGTAAGCGGACATCTTGTTACACCCCGTACACCTCCACAGTAAGGATACAGTGAGAAGGGGGTAAGGGGACATCTTGTTACACCCCGTACTCCTCCACGGTCAGGATACAGTGAGAACGGGTAAGGGGACATCTTGTTACACCCCGTACACCTCCACAGTAAGGATACAGTGAGAAGGGGGTAAGGGGACATCTTGTTACACCCTGTACACCTCCACGGTAAGGATACTGTGAGAAGGGGGTAAGGGGACATCTTGTTACACCCCGTACACCTCCACAGTAAGGATAAAGTGAGAAGGGGGTAAGGGGACATCTTGTTACACCCCGTACACCTCCACAGTAAGGATACTGTGAGAAGGGGGTAAGCGGACATCTTGTTACACCCTGTACACCTCCACAGTAAGGATACAGTGAGAAGGGGGTAAGGGGACATCTTGTTACACCCCGTACACCTCCACAGTAAGGATACAGTGAGAAGGGGGTAAGGGGACATCTTGTTACACCCTGTACACCTCCACGGTAAGGATACTGTGAGAAGGGGGTAAGGGGACATCTTGTTACACCCCGTACTCCTCCACAGTAAGGATACAGTGAGAAGGGGGTAAGGGGACATCTTGTTACACCCCGTACACCTCCACAGTAAGGATACAGTGAGAAGGGGTAAGCGGACATCTTGTTACACCCCGTACACCTCCACAGTAAGGATACAGTGAGAAGGGGGTAAGGGGACATCTTGTTACACCCCGTACACCTCCACAGTAAGGATACAGTGAGAAGGGGGTAAGCGGACATCTTGTTACACCCCGTACACCTCCACAGTAAGGATACAGTGAGAAGCTGTAAGCGGACATCTTGCTACACCCCGTACACCTCCACGGTAGGATACAGTAAGAAGGGGTAAGGGGACATCTTGTTACACCCCGTTCACCTCCACAGTAAGGATACAGTGAGAAGGGGGTAAGGGGACATCTTGTTACACCCTGTAAACCTCCACAGTAAGGATACTGTGAGAAGGGGGTAAGGGGACATCTTGTTACACCCTGTACACCTCCACGGTAAGGATACAGTGAGAAGGGGGTAAGGGGACATCTTGTTACACCCCGTACACCTCCACGGTAAGGATACAGTGAGAAGGGGGTAAGGGGACATCTTGTTACACCCTGTACACCTCCACAGTAAGGATACTGTGAGAAGGGGGTAAGCGGACATCTTGTTACACCCTGTACACCTCCACAGTAAGGATACAGTGAGAAGGGGGTAAGGGGACATCTTGTTACACCCCGTACTCCTCCACAGTAAGGATAAAGTGAGAGGGGGGTAAGGGGACATCTTGTTACACCCCGTACACCTCCACAGTAAGGATACTGTGAGAAGGGGGTAAGCGGACATCTTGTTACACCCTGTACACCTCCACAGTAAGGATACAGTGAGAAGGGGGTAAGGGGACATCTTGTTACACCCCGTACACCTCCACAGTAAGGATACAGTGAGAAGGGGGTAAGGGGACATCTTGTTACACCCTGTACACCTCCACGGTAAGGATACTGTGAGAAGTGGGTAAGGGGACATCTTGTTACACCCCGTACTCCTCCACAGTAAGGATACAGTGAGAAGGGGGTAAGGGGACATCTTGTTACACCCCGTACACCTCCACAGTAAGGATACAGTGAGAAGGGGTAAGCGGACATCTTGTTACACCCCGTACACCTCCACAGTAAGGATACAGTGAGAAGGGGGTAAGGGGACATCTTGTTACACCCCGTACACCTCCACAGTAAGGATACAGTGAGAAGGGGGTAAGCGGACATCTTGTTACACCCCGTACACCTCCACAGTAAGGATACAGTGAGAAGCTGTAAGCGGACATCTTGCTACACCCCGTACACCTCCACGGTAGGATACAGTGAGAAGGGGTAAGGGGACATCTTGTTACACCCCGTTCACCTCCACAGTAAGGATACAGTGAGAAGGGGGTAAGGGGACATCTTGTTACACCCTGTACACCTCCACAGTAAGGATACTGTGAGAAGGGGGTAAGGGGACATCTTGTTACACCCTGTACACCTCCACGGTAAGGATACAGTGAGAAGGGGGTAAGGGGACATCTTGTTACACCCCGTACACCTCCACGGTAAGGATACAGTGAGAAGGGGGTAAGGGGACATCTTGTTACACCCCGTACACCTCCACGGTAAGGATACAGTGAGAAGGGGGTAAGGGGACATCTTGTTACACCCTGTACACCTCCACAGTAAGGATACTGTGAGAAGGGGGTAAGCGGACATCTTGTTACACCCTGTACACCTCCACAGTAAGGATACAGTGAGAAGGGGGTAAGGGGACATCTTGTTACACCCCGTACACCTCCACAGTAAGGATACAGTGAGAAGGGGGTAAGGGGACATCTTGTTACACCCTGTACACCTCCACGGTAAGGATACTGTGAGAAGGGGGTAAGGGGACATCTTGTTACACCCCGTACTCCTCCACAGTAAGGATACAGTGAGAAGGGGGTAAGGGGACATCTTGTTACACCCCGTACACCTCCACAGTAAGGATACAGTGAGAAGGGGGTAAGCGGACATCTTGTTACACCCCGTACACCTCCACAGTAAGGATACAGTGAGAAGCTGTAAGCGGACATCTTGCTACACCCCGTACACCTCCACGGTAGGATACAGTGAGAAGGGGTAAGGGGACATCTTGTTACACCCCGTTCACCTCCACAGTAAGGATACAGTGAGAAGGGGGTAAGGGGACATCTTGTTACACCCTGTACACCTCCACGGTAAGGATACTGTGAGAAGGGGGTAAGGGGACATCTTGTTACACCCCGTACTCCTCCACAGTAAGGATACAGTGAGAAGGGGGTAAGGGGACATCTTGTTACACCCCGTACACCTCCACAGTAAGGATACAGTGAGAAGGGGTAAGCGGACATCTTGTTACACCCCGTACACCTCCACAGTAAGGATACAGTGAGAAGGGGGTAAGGGGACATCTTGTTACACCCCGTACACCTCCACAGTAAGGATACAGTGAGAAGGGGGTAAGCGGACATCTTGTTACACCCCGTACACCTCCACAGTAAGGATACAGTGAGAAGCTGTAAGCGGACATCTTGCTACACCCCGTACACCTCCACGGTAGGATACAGTGAGAAGGGGTAAGGGGACATCTTGTTACACCCCGTTCACCTCCACAGTAAGGATACAGTGAGAAGGGGGTAAGCGGACATCTTGTTACACTCCGTACACCTCCACAGTAAGGATACTGTGAGAAGGGGGTAAGGGGACATCTTGTTACACCCCGTACACCTCCACAGTAAGGATACAGTGAGAAGGGGGTAAGCGGACATCTTGTTACACCCCGTACACCTCCACGGTAAGGATACAGTGAGAAGGGGGTAAGCGGACATCTTGTTACACCCCGTACACCTCCACAGTAAGGATACAGTGAGAAGGGGTAAGCGGACATCTTGTTACACCCCGTACACCTCCACAGTAAGGATACAGTGAGAAGGGGTAAGCGGACATCTTGTTACACCCCGTACACCTCCACAGTAAGGATACTGTGAGAAGGGGGTAATGGGACATCTTGTTACACCCCGTACACCTCCACAGTAAGGATACAGTGAGAAGGGGTAAGGGGACATCTTGTTACACCCCGTACACCTCCACAGTAGGGATACAGTGAGAAGGGGGTAAGGGGACATCTTGTTACACCCTGTACACCTCCACAGTGAGGATACTGTGAGAAGGGGGTTAGCGGACATCTTGTTACACCCTGTACACCTCCACAGTAAGGATACAGTGAGAAGCTGTAAGCGGACATCTTGCTACACCCCGTACACCTCCACGGTAGGATACAGTGAGAAGGGGTAAGGGGACATCTTGTTACACCCCGTTCACCTCCACAGTAAGGATACAGTGAGAAGGGGGTAAGGGGACATCTTGTTACACCCTGTACACCTCCACGGTAAGGATACAGTGAGAAGGGGGTAAGGGGACATCTTGTTATACCCCGTACACCTCCACGGTAAGGATACAGTGAGAAGGGGGTAAGGGGACATCTTGTTACACCCCGTACACCTCCACGGTAAGGATACAGTGAGAAGGGGGTAAGGGGACATCTTGTTACACCCTGTACACCTCCACGGTAAGGATACTGTGAGAAAGGGTAAGCGGACATCTTGTTACACCCTGTACACCTCCACAGTAAGGATACAGTGAGAAGGGGGTAAGCGGACATCTTGTTACACTCCGTACACCTCCACAGTAAGGATACTGTGAGAAGGGGGTAAGGGGACATCTTGTTACACCCCGTACACCTCCACAGTAAGGATACAGTGAGAAGGGGGTAAGCGGACATCTTGTTACACCCCGTACACCTCCACGGTAAGGATACAGTGAGAAGGGGGTAAGCGGACATCTTGTTACACCCCGTACACCTCCACGGTAAGGATACTGTGAGAAAGGGTAAGCGGACATCTTGTTACACCCCGTACACCTCCACAGTAAGGATACAGTGAGAAGGGGTAAGGGGACATCTTGTTACACCCCGTACACCTCCACAGTAGGGATACAGTGAGAAGGGGGTAAGGGGACATCTTGTTACACCCTGTACACCTCCACAGTGAGGATACTGTGAGAAGGGGGTTAGCGGACATCTTGTTACACCCTGTACACCTCCACAGTAAGGATACAGTGAGAAGGGGGTAAGGGGACATCTTGTTACACCCCGTACACCTCCACAGTAAGGATACAGTGAGAAGGGGGTAAGGGGACATCTTGTTACACCCTGTACACCTCCACAGTAGGGATACAGTGGGAAGGGGGTAAGGGGACATCTTGTTACACCCCGTACACCTCCACAGTGAGGATACTGTGAGAAGGGGGTAAGCGGACATCTTGTTACACCCCGTACACCTCCACGGTAAGGATACAGTGAGAAGGGGTAAGCGGACACCTTGTTACACCCCGTACACCTCCACAGTAAGGATACAGTGAGAAGGGGGTAAGCGGACATCTTGTTACACCCCGTACACCTCCACGGTAAGGATACAGTGAGAAGGGGTAAGCGGACATCTTGTTACACCCTGTACACCTCCACGGTAAGGATACAGTGAGAAGGGGGTAAGCGGACATCTTGTTACACCCCGTACACCTCCACAGTAAGGATACAGTGAGAAGGGGTAAGCGGACATCTTGTTACACCCCGTACACCTCCACAGTAAGGATACTGTGAGAAGGGGGTAATGGGACATCTTGTTACACCCCGTACACCTCCACAGTGAGGATGCTGTGAGAAGGGGGTAAGCGGACATCTTGTTACACCCTGTACACCTCCACAGTAAGGATACAGTGAGAAGGGGTAAGCGGACATCTTGTTACACCCCGTACACCTCCACGGTAAGGATACAGTGAGAAGGGGTAAGCGGACATCTTGTTACACCCTGTACACCTCCACGGTAAGGATACAGTGAGAAGGGGGTAAGGGGACATCTTGTTACACCCTGTACACCTCCACAGTAAGGATACAGTGAGAAGGGGTAAGCGGACATCTTGTTACACCCTGTACACCTCCACGGTAAGGATACAGTGAGAAGGGGTAAGCGGACATCTTGTTACACCCTGTACACCTCCACGGTAAGGATACAGTGAGAAGGGGGTAAGGGGACATCTTATTACACCCCGTACACCTCCACAGTAAGGATACAGTGAGAAGGGGGAAAGCAGACATCTTGTTACACCCCGTACACCTCCACGGTAAGGATACAGTGAGAAGGGGGTAAGGGGACATCTTGTTACACCCCGTACACCTCCACAGTAAGGATACAGTGAGAAGGGGTAAGCGGACATCTTGTTACACCCCGTACACCTCCACAGTAAGGATACAGTGAGAAGGGGTAAGCGGACATCTTGTTACACCCCGTACACCTCCACAGTAAGGATACAGTGAGAAGGGGGTAAGGGGACATCTTGTTACACCCCGTACACCTCCACAGTAAGGATACAGTGAGAAGGGGGTAAGGGGACATCTTGTTACACCCCGTACACCTCCACAGTAAGGATACAGTGAGAAGGGGTAAGCGGACATCTTGTTACACCCCGTACACCTCCACAGTAAGGATACAGTGAGAAGGGGTAAGCGGACATCTTGTTACACCCCGTACACCTCCACAGTAAGGATACAGTGAGAAGGGGTAAGCGGACATCTTGTTACACCCCGTACACCTCCACAGTAAGGATACAGTGAGAAGGGGTAAGCGGACATCTTGTTACACCCCGTACACCTCCACAGTAAGGATACAGTGAGAAGGGGGTAAGGGGACATCTTGTTACACCCCGTACACCTCCACAGTAAGGATACAGTGAGAAGGGGTAAGCGGACATCTTGTTACACCCCGTACACCTCCACGGTAAGGATACAGTGAGAAGGGGTAAGCGGACATCTTGTGTTAGGGGGTTAGCTCGGTAGCGGGTGTGTGTGACCCCCTGGATGGGTTCACAACACAAAGTCAGACACAGCAGACAGCGGTGTAGGTGCAAAAAAACAAAAGATCCGGTTTATTTAGGCTACATGCAGTGATACATATAACAGCCAAACAAAATAAAACAAGAAAATAAATCCTGGTCAGTTTGACCTCTAACTACACACGTAGACTCCCTGTCTAACAACTGGGTGCAGCCTTGTGCTGCCCCAGTCTCTGTCTCTATTGTAGGGGTTTGCCACACAGGCGTTAACTCACCGCACAGAACAGATCTCAGACTCCCCAGTCTATACACACAAAACTGGTTCCAGGATGGAGCATCTCCCTAAGCATGCTGGGGTTTTTTGTAGAGGCCTTAATGAGCCCACTTACTACAGCTGGGCTCATTAACTCTTCCCCTCTAATTGTAAAAGTCTGCATAAAGCTTGAATCTAGGACACACATATTTCCCATCCTGAATACAACCAGGTGATTTTACCTGCGTGCTGCCACATACCCCCCCCCTCTTGTTTCAACCTTGGGGTTGTAACACAAGCAGCCAGACACGCATGTATCCGAGACAAAGCATCCACATTCCCCATTTTAACACCAGGGCGATGCTTAACTGTAAAGTTAAATTCCTGTAGGACCAGGAACCACCTATTTACCCTTCTATTGGTCTCCTTGTTCTGAGCCATCCACTTTAAAGGAGCGTGATCAGTCACCAGGTCAAAGTGCCTACCTAGCAGATAGTACCGAAGGGAATCTAGAGCCCACTTCACTGCTAAACATTCCTTCTCAATCGTGGAGTAATTTACCTCATGGGACTTCAACTTCCTGCTGAGGTAAATGACTGGGTGCTCTTCCCCGTTCCAGACCTGGGATAACACTGCTCCTAACCCAACGTCTGATGCATCAGTTTGTACCACAAAGTCCTTAGAGAAGTCTGGTGAGTACAACACTGGCTGGCTACATAAGGCTGTTTTTAAGGACTGAAATGCTTCTTCAGCCTCTGGGGACCATTTAACCATGACCGACTCTTTCCCTTTTGTCAGGTTGGTGAGGGGCACAGCCTGAGAAGTAAAATGGGGAATGAATCGTCGATAATAGCCAGCGATTCCCAGAAAGGCTCGTACCTGTTTCTTGCTGTTGGGACGTGGCCAACTCTGTATGGCCTCGACTTTATTGACTTGGGGTTTTATCACCCCCCTCCCAATAGTGTACCCAAGATATTTGGCCTCCTCCTGTCCAATGGTACACTTCTTTGGATTGGCCGTAAACCCAGCTTCCCGGATAGAGTCTAGGACTGCTTGTACTTTTGGCAAATGTGAGACCCAGTCTGTGCTATGGATAATCACATCATCCAGGTAAGCTGCAGCATATTTCTGATGGGGCCTCAGAATCTTATCCATTTTCCGCTGGAATGTTGCCGGTGCATTCTGTAACCCAAACGGCATTCTCTTATATTGGAATGCCCCATCTGGGGTTACAAACGCAGTTTTCTCCTTGGCCGACTCGGCCAGGGGAATTTGCCAATACCCTTTGGTGAGATCAAGAGTTGTCATATATCGGGCTGTTCCCAGCCGGTCAATCAACTCATCTATACGTGGCATGGGGTAGGTGTCAAATTTTGTAACTTTATTCAATTGTCGAAACAAAACCGCCAGCTCCCATCAGGTTTGGGCACTAGTACGATAGGACTGGACCAGTCACTCTGGGACTCCTCTATCACACCCAATTCCAGCATCCTTTGAACCTCCCCATGTATTGCCTCCCGTCGGGCCTCTGGTATTCTATAAGGTTTTAGTTTTACCCTTTCTCCTGGCGGGGTGATAATGTCATGCTCTACGCCAGATGTTTGTCCTGGCAGCTAAGAGAAAATCTCTTTGTTACAAAGTACAAACTCTTTAACCTCCTGTTGTTGGGGTTTCGATAAGGTGACTGCTATTCCATCCTCAGGAACTAAGCAATCAGGCTGGGCTTGTGACCAAGTCTCTGCGACTAGGGATTCCCTATCCCTCCAGGCTTTCAGCAGATTGACGTGATAGATCTGCTCCGGCTTTCGCCTTCCTGGCTGTCTAACCCTGTAGTTCACCTCACTAATTTTTTCAATTACTTCATATGGACCTTGCCATTTGGCCAGAAATTTGCTTTCAACCGTAGGGACTAGCACCAAGACCCTATCCCCCGGGGAAAAAGTACGGGTCTTGGCCCCACGGTTGTACACTCTCTGCTGTGCTAACTGCGCTTGGGTCAAATGTTCCTTTACAATTGGCATTACCTGTGCGATTCTATCCTGCATCAGGGCGACATGCTCAATCACACTCCTGTGAGGAGAACTCTCATTTTCCCAAGTTTCCTTGGCGATATCCAGCAGCCCTCTTGGGTGTCTCCCATAGAGCAACTCGAAGGGTGAGAAACCCGTAGAGGATTGGGGTACCTCCCTAATGGCAAACATCAGATAGGGTATTAGACAGTCCCAATTCTTTCCATCTCTATCCACCACCTTCTTTAACCACTTGCTTACTGGGCACTTAAACCCCCCTCAGTCCCAGACCAATTTTCAGCTTTCAGCGCTGATGCACTTTGAATGACAATTGCGCGGTCATACAACACTGTACCCAAATGAAATTTCTATCATTTTTTTCCCACAAATAGAGCTTTCTTTTGGTGGTATTTAGTTACAGCTCGGAGTTTTATTTTTTGCTAAACAAACAAAAAAAGATGCAAAAAAAAAAAAAAAAATCATGTTTTAATAGTTTGTTATAAAATTTTGCAAACGGGTCATTTTTCTCCTTCATTGAAGTGCGCTGATGAGGCGGCACTGATAGGCTGCATTGGTGGGCACTGATGGGCTGCATTGGTGGGCACTGATAGGCTGCATTGGTGGGCACTGATAGGCTGCACTTGTGGGCACTGATAGGCATAGTTAAGGCGGCACTAATAGGCACAGATAAGGCGGCACCGATGGGCACAGATAAGGCGGCACTGATGGGCAAAGATGGGCACAGATAAGATGACACGGATGGGTGGCACGGATAAGTGGCACGGATGGGCACTGATAGGTACCACAGATAGATGGGACTGATGGGCACTGATAGGTGGCACTGATAGGTGGCTCTGATAGGTGGCACTGCTGGGCACTGATGGGCGGCACTGCTGGGCACTGATGGGCGGCACTGCTGGGCACTGATGGGCGGCACTGGGGTGCAGCACCTTTGAGGCAGATTGGGTGGCACTGTGGGTGGCACTGTGGGTGGCACTGTGGGTGGCACTGTGGGGTGGCACTGTGGGGTGGCACTGTGGGTGGCACTGTGGGGTGGCACTGTGGGCATTATGGGCACAGACGGGGGGCACTTACTTTTACTTTGTTATATTTCAGGATGGCACTGCGGGAGGCAGGTGGGCACTGGCAGGTGGCATGTGGTGCCTTTCATTGCTGGCCGTGATCGGGACTGATGTCCCGATCACGGCCGCCGGTGATCGGCTTTTTTTTTTTCTCCTCGCGCTGTCAGCGCGAGGAGGAATAATAGCCGATTACCGGCTCCGTTCTATCACATGATCAGCTGTCATTGGCTGACAGCTGATCACGTGATAAGGGGTCGGGATCGACCCCTTACACGGATCGGTGATCAGGCGAGTCTCACGGACTCGCCGATCACAGAGCGCGCCGCGCGCGCCCCTCAGGGGGCGCGCAGGCCGCTCGTAACCAGGACGACGTCAATAGACGTAGTCCTGGAAATCTAGGTCCGCGCTAATGCCGTCATTCGGCAATAGCGCGGTACCCAAGTGGTTAACATTTGTTTTAGGGTTTTGTTGAATCTTTCAACCAACCCATCTGTTTGGGGGTGATACACAGATGTACGCAATTGTGTCACTTTGTACAACTTGCATAGTTCTTTCATTACCCGGGACATAAAGGGTGTACCTTGGTCCGTAAGCAGTTCCTTACAAATACCCACGCGGCTAAAAACAAGAGATAGCTCTTTGGCTATGGTTTTGGCCGAGGTATTTCGGAGAGGAATTGCTTCCGGATAACGGGTGGCATAGTCCAATATAACCAAAATGTACTGATGCCCCCTAGCGGACTTCATTATCGGACCTACCAAATCCATTGCTATCCTCTCAAAGGGGACCTCAGTGATAGGAAGAGGTACCAGCGGGTTACGGAAATGTGGCATAGGTGCCGACTTCTGACACACAGGGCAGGAGGAACAATAATTTTCTATTTCCTTCATGACCCCAGGCCAATAGAATCTCTGCAGTACCCTCTCTCTGGTTTTCTCATTCCCCAGATGACCTCCCAGAATGTGCCCATGGGCCAATTCTAACACCAACTTCCTGTAAGGTTTGGGCACTACAAGTTGCTCAATGGTTTCTTCTGCCCTTTGAGCCACTCGATATAGCAGGTCCCTTTCCATAGTGAAGTAAGGATAAGGGCAAGTCTTATCTGGGTTCACTAACTCGCCATCTATTTTCACCACATTTTCCCGTGCCTTTATTAGGGTGGGGTCTTTTAACTGTTCTGTGGCAAAATTTTCCCTGTGAACCTCAAGATCCGAAAACTCCACAGACGGCATGTTTTCATCTGAGGATGTTGATTCCTCCCCAGTTTCTCGAGTTTCCCCCGCCAATACCGACAAGGGAAATTCAGGAGAGTCCTCACCACCCCCAGAGGAATTCTGGTCATCTTCCTGGTCTATAGGGGCACCAGTGGGGGGCTCAGGACAATCCCAGAGTTCCCAGAATTTTGGAAAATCCCTTCCCACAATAGCATCATGTGTTAAGTGAGACACTAACCCCACCTGATGAGAGAGGTTACCTTTGGGGGTCTCAAAAAACACTGAAGTTACAGGATACTCTCGGGGGTCCCCATGCACACAAATAACAGCCACCTTGTTCTTCCCAGAGACCTCTGTAGTAACTAATTCAGCTTTTATCAATGTTACCAGGCTACCTGAATGCAGCAACACATCAACAGGTCTACCATTAATACACATTTTACATAAATGTTTCTCAGGTCCCCGAATGGCAGTGCATGCAACTGTCGCAAACATCGACTGACGTCTCTCCCTTATCAAGTCACATTGCATAGGCTCATCCACAACGGGGCAATTGGCTGCAATATGTCCCTCTTGCCGGCAGCGGTAGCAAATAATCTTTTTCGCTGTCTCTTGCAGCATGGGCTTCCTGGGCTGCTCCCGCCAGACCTTAGGTAGAACTCCCACCCTCTCACGCTCTCCACCCTCACCCCTTGGAGTCATCTTACCCGCCACTGGGGATGATCTGGTCTTAGGATGGAAAGTCCGTGAGTCCCTGGAAGAGGTGGTCAGGTTCTCTGTAGCCAAGTACCTCTCAACCAGATCCACAAGTTTATCGGCATTTTCTGGGTCTCCATGGCTTACCCATCTTTGGATGGCAGTAGGAAGAGCTCTCAGGAAACGATCCATAACAACACGTTCCACAATGTTTGGTGCGGTCAAAGTCTCTGGCTGCAGCCACTATCTGCTCAGGTGAATGAGATCATACATTTGAGACCTGGGGGGTTTTCCAACCTGAAAAGTCCAATTATGCACACGCTGAGCCCGGACGGCCAGGGTGACACCCAGCCGTGCCAATATTTCTGCTTTTAGCACCACATAGTCTTTTGCTTGGTCAGGCTCTAGGTCATAATAAGCTTTCTGCGATTCCCCAGTTAACAGAGGGGCCACCAGTCCAGCCCATTGCTCCTTAGGCCACTTTTCCCTTTCAGCAGTCCTTTCAAATGTGGTCAAAAACACCTCCGGATCATCCTCTCCCGTCATTTTTGTCAGTAAACGGCTCACACCAAAGGATGCGGTATTATTGTAACCACTTGCCTCATTGGTCTGCGGACGTTGCTGTATTAATGTCTCTATTTGCTGTCGAAAACTCTGCTCTTGCTTCTGCAACAGGTCTATGAAGCGGGGTTCAGATCGCTGCTGGGCTTGTTGCTGAGCTTCCAGACTCTGCAGGTGAGCTTTCTGCTGGGCTGCAAGGCTCTTTTGTAAAGCCGCATTTGTTTGCTGCTGATTTGCATTTGCTAGAGCCAGCTGTCTCAGTATCTCCTCCATGCTGGCCTTAAAAAAAAAAATGCCAAAATTCTCCACCAACTGTGAGGGGGTTAGCTCGGCAGCGGGTGTGTGTGACCCCCTGGATGGGTTCACAACACAAAGTCAGGCACAGCAGACAGCGTTGTAGGTGCAAAAAAACAAAAGATGCGGTTTATTTATGCTACATGCAGTGAAACATATAACAGCCAAACAAAAATAAAACATGAAAATAAATCCTGGTCAGCTTGACCTCTAATTACACACATGGATTCCCTGTCTAACAACTGAGTGCAGCCTTGTGCAGCACCAGTCCCTGTCTCTGTCTCTGTTGTAGAGGTTTGCCACACAGGCGTTACCTCACCGCACAGAACAGGTGTCACACTCCCCAGTCTTTACAAACACAAAACTGGTTCCAGGATGGAGCATCTCCCTAAGCATGCTGGGGTTTTTGTAGAGGTCTTAATGAGCCCACTTACTTCAGCTGGGCTCATTAACTCTTCCCCTCTAGTTGTACAAGTCTGCATAAAGCCTGAATCTAGGACACACATATTTCCCATCCTGGATACAACCAGGTGACTTTACCTGCGTGCTGCCACACTAGATACACCACATCTATGGGCCTTCCTTTATCTAGATACACCACGTCTACGGGCCTTCCTTTATCTAGATACACCACGTCTACGGGCCTTCCTTTATCTAGATACACCACGTCTACGAGCCTTCCTTTATCTAGATACACCACGTCTACGGGCCTTCCTTTATCTAGATACACCACGTCTACGGGCCTTCCTTTATCTAGATACACCACATCTACGGGCCTTCCTTTATCTAGATACACCACGTCTACGGGCCTTCCTTTATCTAGATACACCATGTCTACGGGCCTTCCTTTATCTAGATACACCACATCTACGGGCCTTCCTTTATCTAGATACACCACGTCTACGGGCCTTCCTTTATCTAGATACACCACGTCTACGGGCCTTCCTTTATCTAGATACACCACGTCTACGGGCCTTCCTTTATCTAGATACACCACGTCTACGGGCCTTCCTTTATCTAGATACACCACGTCTACGGGCCTTCCTTTATCTAGATACACCACGTCTACGGGCCTTCCTTTATCCAGATACACCACGTCTACGAGGCTTCCTTTATCCAGATACACCACGTCTACGAGGCTTCCTTTATCCAGATACACCACGTCTACGGGCCTTCCTTTATCCAGATACACCACATCTACGGGCCTTCCTTTATCTAGATACACCACGTCTACGGGCCTTCCTTTATCTAGATACACCACGTCTACGAGCCTTCCTTTATCCAGATACACCACGTCTACGGGCCTTCCTTTATCTAGATACACCACGTCTACGGGCCTTCCTTTATCTAGATACACCACGTCTACGGGCCTTCCTTTATCTAGATACACCACGTCTACGGGCCTTCCTTTATCTAGATACACCACGTCTACGGGCCTTCCTTTATCTAGATACACCACGTCTACGGGCCTTCCTTTATCTAGATACACCACGTCTACGGGCCTTCCTTTATCTAGATACACCACGTCTACGGGCCTTCCTTTATCTAGATACACCACGTCTACGGACCTTCCTTTATCTAGATACACCACGTCTACGGGCCTTCCTTTATCTAGATACACCACGTCTACGGGCCTTCCTTTATCTAGATACACCACGTCTACGAGCCTTCCTTTATCTAGATACACCACGTCTACGGGCCTTCCTTTATCTAGATACACCACGTCTACGAGCCTTCCTTTATCTAGATACACCACGTCTACGGGCCTTCCTTTATCTAGATACACCACGTCTAAGGGCCTTCCTTTATCTAGATACACCACGTCTACGGACCTTCCTTTATCAGTCATTCTGTCCTCTGATAACCATGGAGGGGCTTCCTGTGACGTGTCATGGAGGATAAACACTGCAGTTTTGGTGACTGAAGCCCCCCGATTCCCTTGTGAAGGGTACAGGTCAGCACAGAAGATATAGTCACATGACAGGAGGAGGCGTTGTAGGATAGTGGGAGGAGTCACAAGATGGTGGGATGGGCCCAATAACATTGAATAGGGGTATTATTGGACAGGTCAGTAAAACTCTGAAGGTCATGTCGGCATCCGGGGCGCATTTCGAGTGAACCAAACCGCATATCACCGCAGCGCCGTCTGGCTCGGCGCCATAAAAAAGTAAAAATCAGGGACGCCTTTCTCTGTTTCTCGCAGGTAATGATGACCAATAAAATGAATGGGCGGAGCTACCCGATATCACAGATCTGAGCTCCTCCTTCTCCACTGCACATCACAGTCCTCAAACCCTCCCCCACCCCCCACCACACTACTAACCGCCTCCCACCTGCCATATAGACCAATGACAGCGGAGCGGAGCCATGTCATATGACCACGCCCAGTTTAGGCTCTTCACCCATGTGATTGGCTGTGTCCAATCACAGCTGATCCCATGTAAACAAGGAAATAAAATATATAAAAAAGGGGCGGTCTTTTTTAGTTTTTTTATTATTTTAGAAAAGATAAAACCCCGCCCAACGGTGATTAATTATCACCAAGAGAAAGTTCTATTTGTGTGAATAAAATGTGTAGAGTTTTGTATGACCGTGTAATTGTCACTCAAAGTGCGACCGCCATGAAAGCTGCAAATTGTGCTGGGCAGGAAGGCGGGGGTGGGGGGGTCTGGATGGAGGGTGGGAGCTGCAAGATAGTGATTGGCTGCTTGGATGAAGGGCGGTCCTAGCAACCAATCACTTGCTTGATAACCTTGGGCAGCTCCCGCCCTCCATCCACAACAGTCCTCCCTCCCGCTGTCAGCTCTGTGAGGAATACTGAGTGACGATTGGTGGAAGAAAAGGCTCCTAAATGCTGTGACAGCTGAGACTCCTCCCACAGTCTGCCATCTAGTAATGCCTGATAGAGGAGTCACACCACGGGGGGAGGAGTCACACCACGGGGGGAGAAGTCACACCGCAGCGGGAGGAGCCACACCGTGGGGGGAGGAGCCACACCACGGGGGAGGAGTCACACCACGGGGGGAGGAGTCACACCGCGGCGGGAGGAGCCACACCGCGGCTGGGTGGAGTCACCCCGCGGCTGGGGAGAGTCACCCCGCGGCTGGGGAGGGGTCACCCCGCGGGGGGGTCACACTACGGGGGGAGGAGCCATACTACGGGGGGAGGAGCCACACCACGGCTGGGGGGAGTCACACCACGGGGAGTCACACCACGGGGAGGAGGAGTCACGGGAGGGTGGGGAGAATCACACCACGGGGAGGAGGAGTCACGGGAGGGTGGGGGGAGTCAGTGGATGGTGGGAGGAGTCACGGGATGTGGGAGGAGTCCCTCGATGGTGGGAGGAGCCACACGATGGTGGGAGGAGTCCGTTGATAGTGGGGGAGTCACGGGATGGTGGGAGGAGTCATGGGATGGTAGGAGAAGCCACGCAATGGTGGGAGGGGTAACGGGATATTGGGAGGAGTCAGTGAATGGTGGGAGGGCCACAAGATGGGAGGAGTCCATTGATGGTGGGAGGGGTCACGGGTTGGTGGGAGGAGACGGTGGGAGGGGTCACAGGTTGGTGGGAGAAGACAGGAGATGGTGGGAGGAGTCACGGTATGGTGGGAGGAGTCACGGTATGGTGGGAGGAGCCACAGCAGCCTAGAGGCGATTCAGTTCGCATTGTGCGCTATATAAGTATTTCATTCATTCATTCATTCAGGATTGTGTGAGGAGCCACGCGATGGGAGGAGGAGACAGGGGATGGTGGGATGACCAGGGGATGGTGGGAGGAGTCACGGGATGGTGGGAGGAGTCAGTGGATGGTGGGAGGAGCCACAGGTTTGTGTGAGGAGCCACGCGATGTTGGGAGGAGCCACGCGATGTTGGGAGGAGTCAGGGGATGGTTGGAGGAGTCACGTGATAGGAGGGGTCAGTGGATGGTGAGAGGAGTCACGGGATGGTGGGAGGAGCCACGTGATGGGAGGATTCAGTGGATGGTGAGAGGAGTCACGGGATGGTGGGAGGAGTCGTGGGTGGAGTCACACACTGGAAGATGTCACAGGATGTGGGAGGAGCCACACAGCGGTGGGAGGAGTCAGTTGGTGGTGGGAGGAGTCAGTGGATGGTGAGAGGAGTCACTGGATGGTGGGAGGAGCCATGTGATGGGAGGATTCAGTGGATGGTGGAAGGAGTCGTGGGAGAAGTCACGGGATGTGGGAGGAGTCAGTTGGTGGTGGGAGGAGTCAGTTGATGGTGGGAGGAGTCACAGGGTGGTGGAGGAGTCACACGATGATGACAGCAGTCAGTGGATGGTGGGAGGAGCCACGGGGTGGTGGGAGGAGTCACGCAGTGGGAGGAGTCAGTTGATGGTGGGAGGAGTCACTGGGTGGTGGGAGGAGCCACATGATGGTGGGAGGAGTCAGTGGATGGTGGGAGGAGCCACGCGATGAGAGGAGTCAGTGGATGGTGGGAGGAGTCACATGATGGTGGGAGGCGTTACGGGATAGTGTGAGGAGCTATGCGATGGAGGGAGGAGTCACTGGATGGTGGGAGGAGACAGGAGATGGTGGGAGGAGTCACACAATGGTGGGTGGAGTCACACGATGGGAGGAGTCAGTGGGTGGTGGGAGGAGTCACTGGATGGTGGGAGGAGTCACACAGTGGGAGGAGTCAGTGGATGTTGGGAGGAGCCACGCCATGGAGGGCACCTGATGTAAGGGGCACTGTTAT
Source organism: Lithobates pipiens (assembly GCF_037356315.1). Taxonomy (NCBI): domain Eukaryota; kingdom Metazoa; phylum Chordata; class Amphibia; order Anura; family Ranidae; genus Lithobates; species Lithobates pipiens. The sequence goes on along the minus strand of NW_027507871.1, from coordinate 306,761 downwards.
GGGGCACCTGATGTAAGGGGCACTCTGTTGGGGGCACCTGATGTAAGGGGCACTCTTATGGCGGCACCTGATGTAAGGTGGTTCTATTACTTACAATGTGGATGTGATTGGCTGACGTTTGTGTTCTTTCTTTGTCTTCCATCTTGTTTCGGGTACAGATAGTTGTTGGTGGAAGGACGGAATAAAAGGGTCCAGCCAGTGAAGGGGGAAGAGCTCAGAGTAATGGAGAAGAGGAGTGTCCTGCAAGGCAGAATCCGGGGCTCAGAGAAGACCGCTCACCATCAACATCTCCAAGGCCAACACACCACTGGAAGCTCTGAGGATCAGCACTAAACAGCTGCCCCGCTAGGAGGTAAAGCCTAACCTACTAACAATGTCTTTGCTACAAGTCACCCCCCAGTATCTGCTGATACCCCACATAGTTACAGGTCACCCTCCATTCTACCCATACTCTAGGCCACCCTCTGGCCCAGTCTGTAAATACTACAGATCACCAGTTATCAGGACCATCAATAGGGGGTACAGGCAGCACTTCCCATTGGGTCAGCAGGTGGTGGAACAGAAGCTGTCTGTGGATAGGTGGGGGCTGTCAGGTCAGCTTTCCAGTGCCCCATCATTTCTAATGGCAGCCCAGTCTTCGTCCGGAGGGTTCAATATTGAGTTTGCCCTTTGCAGCTATAACAGGTTCACCTCTTCTGGAAAGGCCGTCCACAAGGTTTAGGAGGGTGTCTATGGAAATGTTTGACCATTCTTCCAGAAGAACTTTTGTGAGTTCAGGCACTGATGTTGGACGAGAAGGCCTACCTCGCAGTCTCCGATCTAATTCATCCTAAAGGTGTTCTATGGGGTTGAGGTAAGGACTCTGTGCAGGCCAGTCAAGTACCTCCACTCCAAACTCGCTCATCCATGTCTTTATGGACCTTGCTTTGTGCACTGGTGAGCAATCATGTTGGAACAGGAAGAGGCCGTCCCCAAACTGTTCCCACAAAGTTGGGAGCATGAAATTGTCCAAAATGTCTTGGTATGCTGACGCCTTAAGAGTTCCCTTCACTGGAACTAAGGGGCCAAGTCCAACCTCTGAAAAGCAACCCCCCCACCATAATCCCCTCTCCGACACCATAATCCCCCCTCTGACACCATAATCTCCCCTCCCCCCACTCCATAATCTCCCCTCCCCCCACTCCATAATCTCCCCTCCCCCAACTCCATAATCTCCCCTCTGACACCATAATCTCCCCTCCCCCCACTCCATAATCTCCCCTCCCCCCACTCCATAATCCCCCCTCTGACATCATAATCTCCCCTCCCCCCACTCCATAATCTCCCCTCCCCAACTCCATAATCTCCCCTCTGACACCATAATCTCCCCTCCCCCACTCCATAATCTCCCCTCCCCCCACTCCATAATCTCCCCTCCCCCAACTCCATAATCTCCCCTCCGACACCATAATCCCCCCTCCCCCCTCCGACACCATAATCCCCCCACTCCATAATCCCCCCTCCCCCCACTCCATAATCCCCCCTCCACCAATTGGTTTGGACCAGCGCACAAAGACATTAATGGCTGTGTGTTGAGTTATTTGGAGGGGACAGGAAATGTACACTGTTATACAAGCTGTACACTCACTACTTTACATTTTAGAAGAAGAAGAAATGTGACTGAGGGGTGTACTTACTTTTGTCACATACTGTATATTTACCTAGAAAAATGGTGAGGTGTTCTATACTTATTTTACCCGCTGCTACCCACCTCAATACCAGGCACTTACACCCCCTTCCTGTACACACCAATTTTCAGCTTTCAGCGCTCTCACAGTTTGAATGACAATTACTCATACAACACTCTACCCATATGAAACTTGCGTCCTTTTTTCCACACAAATAGACCTTTCTTTTGGTGGTATTTAATCACTAGTGGGGTTTTTATTTTTGTGCTATAAATTAAAAAAATTTGTTTCTGTCATAAAATTTTTCTAATTAGTAATTATGGGGGGTGTGGGGTGTATGGAGGTGGGAGGTATGTACATGAGGGGTGCGGAGTGTACGGAGGTGGGAGGTATGTACATGAGAGGTGCGGAGTGTATGGAGGTGGGAGGTATGTACATGAGGGGTGTGGAGTGTATGGAGGTCGGAGGTATGTACATGAGGGGTGTGGAGTGTATGGAGGTAGGAGGTATGTACATGAGAGGGGTGTGGAGTGTATGGAGGTGGGAGGTATGTACATGAGGGGTGTGCAGTGTATGGAGGTGGGAGATATGTACATGAGGGGTGTGGAGTGTATGGAGGTGGGAGGTATGTACATGAGATGGGTGCGGAGTGTATGGAGGTAGGAGGTATGTACATGAGGGGTGCGGAGTGTACGGAGGTGGGAGGTATGTACATGAGAGGTGCGGAGTGTATGGAGGTGGGAGGTATGTACACGAGGGGTGTGGAGTGTATGGAGGTGGAAGGTATGTACATGAGAGGGGTGTGGAGTGTATGGAGATGGGAGGTATGTACATGAGAGGGGTGTGGAGTGTATGGAGGTGGGAGGTATGTACATGAGGGGTGTGGAGTGTATGGAGGTGGGAGGTATGTATATGAGGGGTGTGGAGTGTATGGAGGTGGGAGGTATGTACATGAGGGGTGTGGAGTGTATGGAGGTGGGAGGTATGTACATGAGGGGTGTGGAGTGTATGGAGGTGGGAGGTATGTATATGAGGGGTGTGGAGTGTATGGAGGTGGGAGGTATGTACATGAGAGGGGTGTGGAGTGTATGGAGGTGGGAGGTATGTACATGAGAGGGGTGTGGAGTGAATGGAGGTGGGAGGTATGTACATGAGGGGTGTGGAGTGTATGGAGGTGGGAGGTATGTACATGAGGGGTGTGGAGTGGACTGGTATGTCCCTGCACAAAATGACATTTCTAAAGGAATAAAAGTCATTTAAAACTGCTTGCGGCTTTAATGTAATGTCTGGTCCCGGCAATATGGATGAAAATCATTGAGAACAAAGGCATGGGTACCCCGCCCCCAAGCCCATTACCAGCCCCTTTGGGTCTTGTATGGACATTAAGGAGAACCGCACACCCAAATTATAAAAAGGAAAGGCCTGAGGCCCCCAGGCCCTATATACTCAGAACAGCAGTATACAGGCGGTCCAAACAAGACAGGGACTGTGTAGGTTTGTTATTAAGTAGAATCTGTTTGTAATTTTTAACTGGTACATTTTTAAAGTGTAGCTCCAGCCAAAAAATCTATTTTTAAGCTTTTTGGAAAACATAGGGAAGGGTTATCACCCCTGTATAATTTGTTTTGCTGTCTGTGCGCACCTGTTCAGAAGATTTCACCTCACTTTCTGTCCCAATGACAATTGGATTGTTAAAATTTGGGTTTTTTTGTGAAACAAGGAACTCTTACAGGAGAGAATTTCCCTTCCTAGGGGTAGATTTCCTCTCACTTCCTGTTGTCTCCTTCTGTTTGAAAGTAGAAGTTGTTTGTAAGTTGGATGTTTGAAAGTAGGGGCCTGCTCTATATACTCAAAATATAAACGCAAAAATGTGGGCCTTAGGTGTTGGTGTTGCCACAACACTGTAATCCCTCACAGTTACTCTGGGTGGGCGCAGGAACGGGCCCTGCTGTGAAATATTAGATCAAGAATTGTAATTACATGCCCCTGAACAGGGGCAGAAAAATTGGGCCTTAGGCACTGGTGCCACAACACTGCAACCCCTTACAGTTACTCTAGTTGGGGCACAGGAATGAGCCCTGCTGCAAAGTATTGCATCAAAAATTGGCCTGTGACCAATTATGGCTCTCTTCGCTGACGCCGCTGTGAGTGGCCAAAGCATGCGGGTCATCGTGCATGCTTGGCCAATCATCAGCCAGCAATGCACTGCTATGACGCAGTGCATTATGGGCCGTGACACGCCGCTCTAATTTGGCACCAACGGACCATAATGTTCGATCTTCCTCTTGAAATGGAAGCTCATCCCTAGTGGTGAAGTATGGGGCAAGATTCCTCACCCTGCTGCCATTCCTCATTATATTTCTTAGAAAAAAGAAGAAAAAAAACACATACAAAGACAATTAAGGTGCGACCAATCTTTATTGGAGATAAATCTATAGATGGAAATGATTGTCGGGCTTCGGAGAACAGTGACGGTTGACCTAGGACTCCTCAAAGGCAGGGCCTTTTTACACTAAGCCTAAACCTTAAGATGATTCAGAGGAAGGCGAAAACCCCCCCGGCCAGATGGGCTCCAAGGGGGGGAAAAATTCCTTCCTGACCCCCTAAGGCGATCGGATTGTCCCTGAATCATCAGTCTAGGGTGCCCAGTTCATCTCATATAGAGAAAAAAACCATACATAGAACCATACAGAACATATGTATTGCAGGTATGTATGCAATAAAACACACCTACCTGCTTGTTCACAATCATCTTTGGGGCTCATTCAGAATATATGCATTGAGCATCCGCACAGATCAGCGCCCCCACACTGATCAGTGCCTCCGCCCGCCGCACCGATTCCTTATGTTTTCTGTGCCCAGCCCCCTACAGGAGGACTGGTGGTACCCCCTTATTGGTGGCCCTGGTGGTGGTATGTAGACATGCTGTGTATGATGGTATGCATGGTGCTATATACGCAGGTATGTATGCAATAAAACACACTTGCATGCTTGTTTACAATCATCTTTGGGGATCATTCAGAATATATGCATTGAGCATCCGCACAGATCAGTGCCTCCCCCACTGATCAGTGCATCCGCCCGCCGCACCGATTCCTCATGTTTTCTGTGCCCAGCCCCTACAGGAGAACCAGTGGTACCCCCTTATTGGTGGCCCCGATGGTGGTATGTTTGGTACTAGGTAGGCATGCTGAGTATGGTGGTATGTATGGCCCTATGTATACATTCTATGTATGGTTCTATGTATGGTGTAGGGAGATCATTGCCAGTGTGCCACAATTATCTCACTCAGTACTGCTTGTGTTACCGTCTCACAGCAGGCAAATCTCTTTTGAGGTCAAATACCCTCGGTTGGTGGTGACGAGGCTCTTCCTTCAAATGGTGATGAGGAGGCCCTCTATTAATGTCATTGCCCCTCGGATGGTGGTGACGAGGCTCTTCCTTCAAATGTTGCTGACGTGGCCCTCTGTTAATGTCATTGCCCCTCGGTTGGTGGTGACGAGGCTCTTCCATCAAATGGGGCTGACAAGGCCCTCTGTTAATGTCATTGCCCCTTGGATGGTGGTGACGAGGCTCTTCCTTCAAATGGGGCTGACGAGGCCCTCTGTTAATGTCATTGCCCCTTGGATGGTGCTGACGAGGCTCTTCCTTCAAATGGGGCTGACGAGGCCCTCTGTTAATGTCATTGCCCCTCGGTTGGTGGTGACGAGGCTCTTCCTTCAAATGGGGCTGACGAGGCCCTCTGTTAATGTCATTGCCCCTCGGTTGGTGGTGACGAGGCTCTTCCTTCAAATGGGGCTGATGAGGCCCTCTGTTAATGTCATTGCCCCTTGGATGGTGCCGACGAGGCTCTTCCTTCAAATGGTGATGAGGAGGCCCTCTGTTAATGTCATTGCCCCTTGGATGGTGCTGACGAGGCTCTTCCTTCAAATGGGGCTGACGAGGCCCTCTGTTAATGTCATTGCCCCTTGGATGGTGCTGACGAGGCTCTTCCTTCAAATGGGGCTGACGAGGCCCTCTGTTAATGTCATTGCACCTTGGATGGTGCTGATGAGGCCCTCTGTTAATGTCATTGCCCCTTGGATGGTGCTGACGAGGCCCTCTGTTAATGTCATTGCCCCTTGGATGGTGCTGACGAGGCCCTCTGTTAATGTCATTGCCCCTTGGATGGTGCTGACGAGGCTCTGTGTTAATGTTATTGCCCCTCGGATGGTGGCGACGAGGCTCTGGGTTGATACTGGTTTTCCAGTGGTGAGTATTAGGCCACTGGCTGCAATTCACATTCTCGCTCAGGTAGGAGAAGCCCTCAAATCTCTCCTGCCGGTGTGGAACCTCATCTCTCCCAAAGTCTTCATTTTTAATGAAAGCATCCCCTGGAATTCCTTCCCCCAGGTCTTCCTCATGCATCTGGAAAGAGAAAAAAGTATTTTGTCAATGTTTCTGATCGATAGGGAAATAATCCCTAGAAATCCCCCCATTGTGCTGGGACTCCTCCCGTATACTTACATGTCGATTTGGAAATGGTGGGCGTGAGTTCCCTTTCTCTAGCTCCTTCCAGTCCACCTTGCTGAAGTAGGGGTGTTCTCTGATGTCTCTTACTAGACTCATCCGCAGCTCTTGGTCTTTACATAGGAACTGTAAAAAGGAACAAAATATAATAAGATACACTGGAATAACATGAACAATCTATGAACAATGTAATATTTGATTCTGATTCTCTCTATTATTTTGCCTTCTGACCTGCTACTACATCCTGATTGGATTGGATGGTAGCATGGGGCCTTATTTGTGTCATATTAGTTCAGAATAGTTATTAAAGGAAAGACACATCAGATATTTTGCAATTAAATGTGAATTAGGAATGTATTAAAAAAGAGATTTCTATGAAATCTGCACCTGCCATGATTTTTCTTATGACTCTGGCAGTCCCAGGGGAGTTCTATATGTTGTCTGTGCACGGAATGTCCCCAGAAATTGAATTCAATGTGTGCGATTGGCCCCATCACTATCCAATGGAACCACCTGGACCGTAAATTAAAAAGGGCTGCTTCTTTCCTTATGACAGGGGAAGGCAGATCCTTCCATTAAGCAGTCAGCTTGCTGAAAGTACAGCTATGACCTCCATCGATATGTGATGGTAAGAAGGTGGAACCATGTTTAATAAAATCCTAATAAGATATAATGTATGCAACAGGGAAAGAACATTGTCACTTAAAAGGTGTAAAATTTCTATGTATACTTACCATCTCTATGACGTCACGGAGATACGGGTTCATGCTATCTGGATAATGCGGTTCCCTTGTGGTCACGATCTTCACTTCTTCCTCTGCGGACTCCCTGCCGGTCAGAAATGGATGTCTGCCGAAAGCCATCTTATACACGATTATTCCCAGAGAGAAATAATCAGCCGCTCCGAAGTATGGAATGTTTTGAAGGGCCTGTAGAAACATAAAGAGAAAAAGAAGGATGAGCTGATTGTTGGGTAGAGGACGGAGACGACTCAATGCTGATATATGGGATCTATGAATCCTCCCAGGACTCCTAAAATTGTGCTCAAAAGACCTCAAACCAAGGCGGAGCTTGTGAATATTGGAGGTGGGGCTTTAGGTCTCACAGAGACACAAAAGGAAATTGGCTGAAATCTTCCAAATTGAGGTAAATTTCACCAGAACAGGTGTGCCCGTTGAAGGTTTCTCCTCCCCTCGTGTTCTGGGGAAATATCTAAAACTCTAACTTTCTTTCTCAATGACAATGGTCACCAATACAAACCAATGGGGACAAATACCCCTGGAATATTGTTCCAGCCTGGAAACCCACTGAAACCAACCAGGTCACCAGTAAAGAAATTCTTAATTTAGTGAAAAATTACCTCCCTTTAGCTTATCTCTATATCCCATTATAACAAATATTACAATTAGGTCTAATATCAGGTGGAAAGCAAGTATCTTACCTCTGGCGACAAGTACCCTGGTGTTCCCGATTGTCCTTGAATCCTGCTGGACTCCGTGACGCCCATACGTGCCAAGCCGAAATCGGCTATTTTGATGTGTCCAACGTTATCCAAAAGAATATTTGCAGGCTTGAGGTCTCTGTGGATGATCTCCCTAGAATGCAGAAACTGCAGACCACAGATCATTTCTGCTATGAAGTATCTGATGGGGGAAAGAGATAGAGGAATTAGCATCACAAATCATCACAGAGTAATGAAATCTAAAGATGAAATGACTTCCCCCTGTAATACATAGGGGTTTGGATGGACGAGGCTCAGGTGAAGGGGCTGACTACATCACTGGCTGTGGTCAGTCACCCCCGACTCCAGAGTGACCCGTTCATTGATCTTACCTTATGGTGCCCCCAGGAAATGGAGCTACTGCCATGGCACAATGGAGATCCCCTCTGGTCACACATTCCAGGACAAAGGCGAGATGATTCTGTGTGAACACAAGAGATAAAGTTTACATTATAGACATGCAGGATTTCATTTTGTGGAGGAATAGACAGACACACTTAATTTAGGAAAACCGGACAGAGGAACTAAGTAGGCCGCCATTACTGGACTGTTCTTATTGCAATGCTACTTCTGTCTGGTCTGGTAAAGAAATTGGAAGGTGAAAAGACTTACCTTTGTCTGGAACGTTCCAAACAGATGTGTAATAAATGGACACTCCCTGGCTACTTTCAGCACGTCACGTTCTAAGAAAACCATATCACTATCGTCTTCATAATGAATAAATTCTGTCTTTTTCACAAGTTTAACCGCCAGCTTCTGGTCAATGGCGGGATGAGAGGCCAAGATCACCTGCGAACTGGCCCCCTTTCCAAGGACTCCATAACAGGTCATGTGTTCAAAGGAGAGTACACATGACTGGTCCTTGGTGACCACGCTGGATGGTACTTGTGAGGCGATCTCATCATGTGTGCTGCGGATGGATGGATTGTCTAGGTCGCACTCTGGTGGAGTAGCCACGTCTTGGTCGCACTCCGGTGGAGGGGCCACGCCTTGGTCGCACTCCGGTGGAGTGGCCACGCCTTGGTCGCACTCCGGTGGAGTGGCCACGCCTTGGTCGCACTCCGGTGGAGTGGCCACGCCTTGGTCGCACTCCGGTGGAGTGGCCACGTCCTGGTCGCACTCCGGTGGAGTGGCCACGTCCTGGTCGCACTCCGGTGGAGTGGACAGGTCCTGGTCGCACTCCGGTGGAGTGGACAGGTCCTGGTCGCACTCCGGTGGAGTTGACACGTCCTGGTCGCACTCCGGTGGAGTGGACACGTCCTGGTCGCACTCCGGTGGAGTGGCCAGGTCCTGGTCGCACTCCGGTGGAGTGGACACGTCCTGGTCGCACTCCGGTGGAGTGGACAGGTCCTGGTCGCACTCCGGTGGAGTGGACACGTCCTGGTCGCACTCCGGTGGAGTGGCCAGGTCCTGGTCGCACTCCGGTGGAGTGGCCAGGTCCTGGTCGCACTCCGGTGGAGTGGACATGTCCTGGTCGCACTCCGGTGGAGTGGACACGTCCTGGTCGCACTCCGGTGGAGTGGACACGTCCTGGTCGCACTCCGGTGGAGTGGCCAGGTCCTGGTCGCACTCCGGTGGAGTGGACACGTCCTGGTCGCACTCCGGTGGAGTGGACACGTCCTGGTCGCACTCCGGTGGAGTGGACACGTCCTGGTCGCACTCCGGTGGAGTGGCCAGGTCCTGGTCGCACTCCGGTGGAGTGGACACGTCCTGGTCGCACTCCGGTGGAGTGGACACGTCCTGGTCGCACTCCGGTGGAGTGGCCAGGTCCTGGTCGCACTCCGGTGGAGTGGACACGTCCTGGTCGCACTCCGGTGGAGTGGCCAGGTCCTGGTCGCACTCCGGTGGAGTGGCCAGGTCCTGGTCGCACTCCGGTGGAGTGGACACGTCCTGGTCGCACTCCGGTGGAGTGGACCCGTCCTGGTCGCACTCCGGTGGAGTGGACACGCCCTGGTCGCACTCCGGTGGAGTGGACACGCCCTGGTCGCACTCCGGTGGAGTGGACACGTCCTGGTCGCACTCCGGTGGAGTGGACCCGTCCGGGTCGCACTCCGGTGGAGTGGACACGTCCTGGTCGCACTCCGGTGGAGTGGACACGTCCTGGTCGCACTCCGGTGGAGTGGACACGTCCTGGTCGCACTCCGGTGGAGTGGACACGTCCTGGTCGCACTCCGGTGGAGTGGCCAGGTCCTGGTCGCACTCCGGTGGAGTGGACACGTCCTGGTCGCACTCCGGTGGAGTGGACACGTCCGGGTTGCACTGTGGTGTGCAGTCAATACCGCGTACACCTACAATAAAAAAAGAGAGGAATTAGATTTAGCACCTTCACCTACATTTCATATATTTTTCTTTGTAGAACATCAAATTATGGAGAGAAGAGATGAAAACGCTGGTGCCAGAGACCATGAATAAACTCTACAGGACAGGGACACAAGGAGGACTAATGTTGTACTTTGTATAAAAATGCTGGTTTCCTGCCACTCATCCCGACCCACTGGTTGGCAATAATGGCATGAAAAGTCAGAGGGGCTGGTAGTACCCAGCCCGTAATCAGCCTGCCCATACATGGTTAGAATCTTGGCTGGTCCTTGCTTAGCCGGGTGAGATTGGAAGTGTCTATGGCCGGCTTTAGGAGCGCAGACACTTCTAATGACAGCACTTGGGGTAAAGGCATAGTGCATATTAAAATGCTGATGGATAATGAATTAGTGCGGTTTTATTTGTGTTGGTTTTGTCCGTCTGTCTGGCCTTGTTTACAAGGGTGATGAGGCCCATATAACATGAATGGGACGTTTCTACAACATCTGTATCTTCCAGGTGCTGCATGCAGGCAGTCCATTGACAATGAGTAGAACGCACAGCTGCACGCACGCAGCCACTTCTCCTAATATGACATGCACTGTCTGCATTCAGGGCCATTCGCCCACACCCAGGACCGCTGGGTCCTGGGTGTGGGCGCTTGGCTGGGTGGGCTTGGTGGGCATTGATAGGTGGCACTGATGGGCATTGATAGGTGGCACTGGTGGGCACTGTTACTCTATAAATGAGGCATAATCGCCTCTTCCTTTTCAGGGTCGATGTCCCTTTAAGATGAGCCGGTGATCGGCTTTGTTCTTCTCCTGTCAGCAGAGGAGAAAAAAAAACGATCACTGAGCTTTTGTTTACATCATGTAATGAGCCGTCATTGGCTGATAACTGATCACATGATAAGGGGTCGGGATTGGCCCCGTACTCGGATCGGTGGTCTTCCGAGTCTCAGTGACTCTGTGATCACGGCGCCCTCCGCAGGGAGCGTGCACAGGGGGATGTCATATGACGGCCTCCCGGGAATTCACATCCGCGCTGTGCCCGTCATTTGCCCACAGCGCGGATGTCAGGGGGTTAAACAGGTGGTGAGGAGGCAATATAACACCTTCTTGCCTCCTGTCAAATGCCCTCTGAAGAGCGACTTGAATGTGGATTGCTGTTCAGAGGGCACAACATGTTTAAATGAGCCCTAAGGCAGTTCATACAATCCGTTATTCTTTGTCCATTCAGTAGGGAACAGGAGGGACTATTTCATGTTTTCTTTGGGGCACTGCTAAGTAATCTTCTGGTTTTCAACAAGTACAAAATCCCGGGGAGACGGTGCCAATAAGAGATCTATAACCGTCCATCTGCGTGTGTATGGACCTCCCAGTAGTGTGCAGACGTGGATTGTTGGGGATGAAAACAAAAGATTGACATACATGACTACAGAGGTGCAATCACAATGAGGCCATCAAAGAGAAAGCGGGGGAGGGATCTAGGTCCCATGTGGGATGGTCATGGGGGGCGGCATTATCCGCACTGCCCATGGGGGGAGCGGCATTGTCCGCACTGCCCATGGGGGGAGCGGCATTGTCCGCACTGCCCATGGGGGGAGGGGCATTGTCCGCACTGCCCATGGGGGAGCGGCATTGTCCGCACTGCCCATGGGGGAGCGGCATTGTCCGCACTTCCCATGGGGGGTGGCATTGTCTGCACTGCCCATGGGGGGGGCACTGGGGGGCACTGAACCAATTGGCACCTTTGTTTTGTTTTTTGTGGGTTTACAACCACTTTAAATATTGCTTATAAATGTGTGTTTATTAGGATTGTACAATAAGTACATGGGTTGTGTGTATGTCAGGGGTTGACAAATTTGCTTTGAATTTAGGAGCCAGTTTTTGTTTTTTTAGAGTGGTATGGATTGTCAGCTCCCGGGGTAAGGCCACTCATTTTCACCCCCTATCCCTAACTCACAATGGAGCACCCAGTCAATAACTCCATTGAAACGCTGTTACATCAGGGTTATGGGCTGACCAGAAAGAGAGTAAGGCTGGCAACAGATGGAACTGGCTGGCACTGGCAGGTACGTGGAACTGCCAGATGGCATTGGCAGGTGACACTGGTTTGGCACTGGCAGGTGGCACTATTGGCACTGGCAGGTGGCACTATTGGCACTGGCACTGATTGGCAGGTGGCACTGGTTTGGAAGTGGCAGGTGGCCCTGGTTGGTGATGGCAGGTGGCCCTGGTTGGCGGTGGCACTAGTTGTCACTGGCAGATGGCACTGATTGGTGGTGGCACTGGTTGGTGTTGGCAGGTGGCACTGGTTGGCGGTGGCACTAGTTGCCACTGATTGGTGGTGGCACTGTCAGGTGGCACTGATTGGCAGTGGCAGGTGGCACTGATTGGCGGTGGCAGGTGGCACTGGCAGGCACGTGGAACTGCCAGATGGCATTGGCAGGTGATACTGGTTGGCATTGGCAGGTGACACTGGTTTGGAACTGGTAGGTGGCACTGATTGGCGGTGGCACTGGTTGGTGGATGCAGGTGGTATTGATTGGCGGTGGCACTGGTTGGCACTAGCAGGTGACACTGATTGGCGATGGCACTCGTTGGCACTGGCAGATGCCACTCGTTGGCACTGGCAGATGCCACTGGTTGGCGCTGGCAGGTGGCACTGGCAGGTTTTACACTGAGCTCTCTATTACTGAAATGTAACAGAGGAGCTGTCAGAATTGAGCTTAAAGCGGAGCTCCACCCTAAAGTGCACCTTCCGCTCATTGGAACCCTCCCCCCCTCCGGCGCCACAATTGGCACCTTTCAGGGGGGAGGGGGGTGCAGGTACCTGTACAGTACAGGTATCTGCACCCACTTCCGGCGTAGATTCTGCAGAAGCTACACCCCTTTCCGAAGGTCCCCCGCTGCCTGCTGGGAAACACACGGATCCCAGAGACAGCGGGGACCATCCTTATTGCGCAGCGCGACTCGCGCATGCGCAGTAGGGAACCGGGAAATGAAGCCAAAAGGCTCCACTTCCTGGTTCCCATACCCAAGATGGCAGCGGCAGCACCCGAGAGACGATCGAGAGATCAGCTTCGGGTGCCGACATCGCGGGCGCGCTGGGCGGGTAAGTGTCATTGTTTTAAAAGTCAGCAGCTGCAGTATTTGTAGCTGCTGGCTTTTAAAAAAAAAAATGGCGGACTCCCGCTTTAATGTCGGAATGGGCGGGACTCGGCCGGGGTGTGAAGCTGACAAGTAACAGAGAGGTGGTGTAGTGTCATATTTTGCTCCCTGAACATTGAAGCTCGGGGATAGGGATGAGGACACTGAACATTGAAGCTCGGGGATAGGGATGAGGACACTGAACATTGAAGCAGGGGGATAGGGATGAGGACACTGAACATTGAAGCTCGGGGATAAGGATGAGGACACTGAACATTGAAGCTCGGGGATAGGGATGAGGCCACTGAACATTGAAGCTCGGGGATAAGGATGAGGACACTGAACATTGAAGCTCGGGGATAGGGATGAGGACACTGAACATTGAAGCTCGGGGATAGGGATGAGGCCACTGAACATTGAAGCTCGGGGATAAGGATGAGGACACTGAACATTGAAGCTCGGGGATAGGGATGAGGACACTGAACATTGAAGCTCGGGGATAGGGATGAGGACACTGAACATTGAAGCAGGGGGATAAGGATGAGGACACTGAACATTGAAGCTCGGGGATAGGGATGAGGACACTGAACATTGAAGCTCGGGGATAGGGATGAGGCCACTGAACATTGAAGCTCAGGGATAGGGATGAGGACACTGAACATTGAAGCTCGGGGATAGGGATGAGGACACTGAACATTGAAGCTCGGGATAAGGATGAGGACACTGAACATTGAAGCTCGGGGATAGGGATGAGGACACTGAACATTGAAGCTCGGGGATAGGGATGAGGCCACTGAACATTGAAGCTCGGGGATAAGGATGAGGACACTGAACATTGAAGCTCGGGGATAGGGATGAGGACACTGAACATTGAAGCTCGGGGATAGGGATGAGGACACTGAACATTGAAGCAGGGGGATAAGGATGAGGACACTGAACATTGAAGCTCGGGGATAGGGATGAGGACACTGAACATTGAAGCTCGGGGATAGGGATGAGGACACTGAACATTGAAGCTCGGGGATAGGGATGAGGACACTGAACATTGAAGCTTGGGGATAGGGATCTCTGCTTTGCTTGTCAGTGTCACACACAGTGCGCAGCCGCAGAGTGTGGAGGAGGGGGGAGGGGGTCAGTCATTGTTAATAGTGATAGTGAGTGGGCTGGTGGCAGCTTAGGCGCCAGGTTGTGATTTCTGGTGGCATTGGTGACCTGGCGCCTGGGGTTTGTGGAGCCCTGGTGTATGTCTTGTGTTGATTGTAACTAAAAAATGTCATAAAAAAGGACTTGATTTAAAAAATATTAAAAAAACATTTGTACCTATGGGAATGTGACCCCAAAACATTTTTTTGAAAAAAAAAATTTCTTTGAAAAAAAAATTTTTTTTTGAAAAAAAAAAAAAATTTTTTTGAAAAAAAAAAAAATTTTTTTTGAAAAAAAAAAATATGAAGAAAATAATATACTTTGAAAAAAAAAAGTGAAAAAAAAATTTTTTTGGGAAAAAAAAAAAAAAAAAAATTTATAAAAAAAAAAAAATCTTTGAATAAAAACACTTACCAATCTCAGTGTCTGTATCCCGGTGATGTCTATTGGCTTTACAGCCGGAACCGAAACATCGAACGACGGCTCTGAAACAGCCGCGCACAAACGCTCGGGTCCTCTTCAGCTTGGAGGGCTTTTTGGTTGGGGTATCTGCAGGCTGGTCACTGACACCTCCTACCATGGCCCTTCCTTTGCTGGGTTTCTCTTTGATGTTTTTCAGAGAAACAATCTGATTACATTTAAATCGGTTCATTATTAAGAATAAAGAAACTCGCTTTAAATGTATGACAACAAATATTGCAATGAAATTGAATTGACCGAAATCAAATCCAATAATATCACAAGGTATCTCTCAGGAGAGATAAAAGCCAACCTCACTTGTCAGTGGACAGTCAACTTCTGATGAATTCTGCCCCAGCGTCTGAATATATAGGGGGACTCAGCCAATGAAATCACAGCGACTTTGGCTCAGCCAATCACAGTGACTTTGGCTCAGCCAATCACAGTGACTTTGGCTCAGCCAATCACAGTGACTTTGGCTCAGCCAATCACAGTGACTTTGGCTCAGCCAATGAAATCACAGTGCAGTCATGTGACTTTTTTTTTTTTTTTTTTGAAAAATTAACTGACGATTTTTCTTAAAGGAGCCAGTATACGGATGTAATAGGGATATACGGCTCCTGGAAGAACATGTTATTGTGAATGAGATTTAACCCTTACAGTCCCATGGCTGAAATAAAGATCTCTATTCTTATGATAACATTGTGAATGGAGCCTTAGAAATCCTCTCCGCACATCAAATCTTTTCATTTCTTTTATTTTATCATTATTACACACCAATTATTTCTCCATGAGGGGGGGAGGGGTGATGAGCCTCATGCTGCTCCCCGGGGCCGCCCGCCGTGTGAAGATCCGTACCGCGCTCTACTAACCAATCACAATTGATAACGGAAGTGACGTTCAGTCGCAGCCATCTTACTATACCCCGCACTCCTCTATAGTAAGCATACACTGAGAAGGCGGACATCTTGTTACACCCACCGGAGTTTGATGCATAAATAGAGTATTTAGAAATCAGAATGTTTGGATGTTACATTTTAAAAGCCGCGGCAAACCTGCCCACCTCACACGTTTGCTAATGTGACAGAAAACTCTGAGTTCAGTCCGTGGGATTTTACCATATAACCTCCGATTTTGTGTTTTATAAAAAGTGTAAAATGCAAAACTCTGGTGGGTGTAACAAGATGTCCGCCTTCCCCCCCCCCTTCTCGGTCTATCCTCACAGTGGAGGAGTGCCTGGTGTAGCAAGATGGCGACGACGGATCGTCACTTCCGTTACTAATTCTGAGGGGTCGCGGAATCTGACGGAACACCGGAGCCAGCTCTGCAGCGGTCAGTCCGCCCGATTCTCTTGTATGAAATCTTCACTCTCCACCCTTTGTCTCTCAGCTCCTCCCCTATCACACAGGCTCCACCCTCCTCGCACTCATCTCCGTGGTAACCGTACACTGCAGGGGGAGGAGATAAGAGACACAGCCCCACCCCTCATTCCTCCTCTCTGTTTACTAATATGGAGGCGTCCAATCAGCGGCGGGACAAGTGACCAGCAAGGAAGGTGGGGCCGGTAGCGGAAGGGGCGGGGCAGGGATTGAAACGCACAGTGTCTGGTAGTCATGATCATCTCTCGCCAGGTTAGACCCCGAAGTATCGAGGGGGAGGGGGAGTGTCCACTATAGAGGGTCCCCCTCCCCCAACACACACAGAGGACCAATCATAGGCTGAGCTCTACTACCATCCCCCATCATCCCAGGAGGGACCCCAACTCTACTCAGCTATACAGAGGGGGAGGGGCAGTGTGAGAGGGAGGGGTGTCAGGTGAGGGGGAGGGGTGTAAGGTGAGGTGATGAGGAGTATTGATGGGAGGTTCTCTGTCGCTCTTCATGTGTCGGTGCTCTTCGATGAGGTGGGGGTGTATTTCTCGGAGGGGGAGGGGTGTAATGAGGAGTATTGATGGGAGGTTCTCTGTCGCTCTTCAGGTGTCGGTGCTCTTTGATGAGGTGGGGTGTATTTCTCGGAGGAGGAGGGGTGTAGTCTGGAGGAGTATTGATGGGATGTTAGGGGATGGGATGTTGGTAGGGGGCACACTTTAGTGGCACTGGTAGGTGACACTGATGAGGCACGGGTAGGGGGTTACACTTTAGTGGCACTGGTAGGTGACAATGATGAGGCACGGGTAGGGGGCACACTTTAGTGACACTGGTAGGTGACACTGATGAGGCACGGGTAGGGGGCACACTTTAGTGGCACTGGTAGGTGACACTGATGAGGCACGGGTAGGGGGCACACTTTAGTGGCACTGGTAGGTGACACTGATGAGGCACGGGTAGGGGGCACACTTTAGTGACACTGGTAGGTGACACTGATGAGGCACGGGTAGGGGGCACACTTTAGTGACACTGGTAGGTGACACTGATGAGGCACGGGTAGGGGGCATACTTTAGTGGCACTGGTAGGTGACACTGATGAGGCACGGGTAGGGGGGCACACTTTAGTGGCACTGGTAGGTGACACTGATGAGGCACGGGTAGGGGGCACACTTTAGTGGCACTGGTAGGTGACACTGATGAGGCACGGGTAGGGGGCACAGACTAGCGGCACTGGTAGGTGACACTGATGAGGCACGGGTAGGGGGCACACTTTAGTGGCACTGGTAGGTGACACTGATGAGGCACGGGTAGGGGGCACACTTTAGTGGCACTGGTAGGTGACACTGATGAGGCACGGGTAGGGGGCACACTTTAGTGGCACTGGTAGGTGACACTGATGAGGCACGGGTAGGGGGCACAGACTAGCGGCACTGATGGGCACATATTGGGACCGATGTCCCTGTAACAGAAGCTGGTTACTGGCTGCTTTATTTTCTCCTTCCGCTGATTGTGAGAATAAAAAAGCAGATAATCGGCTTCTGTTTACTTCCGTGATCAGCTGTTGGCTGAGAGCTGATCATGTGATAAAGTGCCGCAGCGATTGGCTCTTTACCCTGTTCTGTGATCAGCTGAGTGGGAAGAACTCGATGATTGGAGAGCGCGCCGCAGGGGGCACGTGAGCGGCACCATCACGGGAGGACATCTGTGGTCTCCCTCCCACCACCGGAAGGCCGCGCTGTAACAGTCTTTCTATAGCGCCGGTGGAAAGTAGTTAACGGCTTGCCGACCAGCCGCCGCGGTTGTACTGCGGAAACGCGGCTCTGCGAATCGCCGTCATGTTACGTTGCTTCCATATTCAGCCACTAGGGGCGCGCGTGCTCGTCCATGAAACCGATGCCATCACCCGGAGAACAGCGATCTGTGTGTTTCTTATCTGAGGGGAGAAGAGACAGATCATCTGTTCACACAGAGTATGAAGAGCCATCTGTCATCTCCCCTACACAGTCCCCTCCCCCCCTTCAGTTAGAACATGTAGTAGAGGACGCATTAACCCCTTGATCGCCCCCTAGTGTTAACCCCTTCCCTGCCAGTGACATGTTTACAGTAATTGATGCATATTTATAGCATTGATCGCTGTATAAATGCCAATAGTCCCAAAAAATGTGTCAAAATTGTCCGACGTGTCCGCCATGTTGCCGTCCCGGTAAAAGTTGCAAGTCGCCGGCATTACTAGTAAAAATAATAAAATAATAAATATGCCATAACTATCCCTATTTTGTAGACGCTTTACCTTTTGCGTAAACCAATCAATATACACTTATTGATTTTTTTTTTTTTTCTACAAAAATATGTAGAATACATGTCGGCCTAAACTGGGGAAAAAATATTTTTTATATATCTTTGGGGGATATTTATTATAGCAAAAAGTAAAAAAAACATTGCTTTGTTTTATTTTTTGTTTTCAAAATTGTCGCTTTTTTTGTTTATAACGCAAAAAAGAAAAAATGAAGAGGCGATTAAATACCTCCAAAAGAAAGCTCTATTTGTGGTGGGGGGGGGGGCATTTATTTATTTATTTATTTTTGGATGCTACGTCACCCAACTGCATAATGGTCAGTTAAAGCGACGCAGTGCTGAATTGCAAAAAGTTCTCTGGTCAGGAGGGGGGGTAAAATCTTTCGGGGCTGAAGCGGTTAAAGTGGTTGTAAAAAGAAAAAGCACCTGGGTGCAGCAGCCCCCTCCTTATACTTACCTGAGCCAGTAATGTGCAGGAGGTCAGTGGCTCTCCCGGGTCTCTTCTCATTCATTGGCTCTGTATACTGTCAATCTGAG
The DNA here is from genome assembly GCF_037356315.1 of Lithobates pipiens. Lineage (NCBI taxonomy): Eukaryota > Metazoa > Chordata > Amphibia > Anura > Ranidae > Lithobates > Lithobates pipiens. The sequence goes on along the minus strand of NW_027507871.1, from coordinate 287,833 downwards.
ATAATGAGAGGAGGGGGGGGGGGCTGAGCTGCACTCTGTGACTGGGCACACCGAGCAATAACTTGGGATGGAGCCCTGCTCAGGTGCCCCCCAGAGCAAGCAGCTGGGAAGGTCTGTAATTATGAACTGGTAATAACGGGAAGAACTACTCATGAAAGAGACCTTTCAGATGGTGAGTTGGGCGGGGGGCGGTAAAAACAGGCATCTGATGCCGTTTTGCAGTCTGGATGTTTGGGACTGAGCAGTATAGAGGTATATAGTGTAAGCTTTGTGCTGTCAGTGTGATCTCCCGCCCCGGGATTGGAGAGGTCTGTGCTGCTCACATAACATTGTCTCGCCTCTTCTGGCTGATTTCTGAGGTGCTGCGGCCCGATTCCTCCCATGATCACAATTAGGGTTGTCACCTTTTCTTCACCTCAAACCCAAACACTTGATCGGTGCACACCAATTTTTATTATAGTATAAACTATAGATATATTTTGGTATTAAATAATATTTCTAATCATATGAAGTTAATAACAAGAGTCCCCCTTTACGTCAGAGTCCACGGAGTCCCCCCTTTATATCTGAACTCACAGAGTTCCCTTTCACTCTAAGGGGGGACTCTGCAGACTCTGATGTAAGGGAGAATTCTGGGGACTCTAACATAAGGGATGCTCTGGGAACCCTGATTTAAGGGGGGACACTGAGAACACTGATGTATGGAGAGAACCCTGATTTACCTTAGTGTACTCTCTCAGAGGCAGGAGAGAGAAGGGGTAGACTTCAGACACGGAGGGATGGTGAGCTCACTCACCCTTTGGAAGTCAGCACCTCTCATCCAAATGTATCTGAGGCTGCTGGGCTTCAAATTTTCGGCCCCCACTTTCCTTTTTCTGAGGCACAGCACCAGGCATTGGAATGTGGGCAGACAAAGAGGAGTAGGGGGTGGGGGGAAGAGGTGCAGATTGAGCCCTCTCTCCTCTCCTGTCTGTGTGTGTTTTGTTGGGGAAGAGGGAATTGTTAGTGCTGGCTTTGGGCTGTGTGAAAGAGAGTGTTACAGACACTCTCAGCTTAGACAACTGCAGCCAGCAACCCAGCTGGGAGGCCATAGTACAGTTTAAATAATGTGTCTGGGTCTCAGACAGTCTGAAACCCGGACACATGATTCCAAACCCGAACTGTCCGGGTGAATCCTGGACAGGTGGCAACCCTAATCACAATAGTCTCTCTAGGGCTGAAACAACTAATCCATTATGAAATGAATCGATTACTATTTTCATAATCGATGAATCGGCCGGTAACCTAATGGGTTAAAAAAACCTAAAATGAGCCCTTTATAATACAAAGATAGCAAATAATCGCTACTATAAATATTCCTGTCACTGTTCTAAAGTAAAAAATGAACCCCTTTCAGTAGTGATTATCGGCTTTTTCTACTATAAAGGGCTCATTTTAGTTTTTTAGTTTTTAACCCCATTATGTTACTAAACGCGTTAGACCCGGTTCACATCTATGCGTTTTTGGTGCTTTTTGCAGAAATGCACTGCAGTTCATTTCCATGGTTTCCTATGGGACACGTTCACATCTGAAAGGGGCGGGGACTTTTAAACGCAAAATAATGCTTTATTGGTTCAATATACTTCAATGGAGAAGCTGCAGAAAAGCGTGTCATGTGTTTTTGCAGCAATTTGTGTGCCCAAAAAAAATGTAAAAATACAAATTGCAGAAAAATCACGTGCGCAAAAATCAAAACGCACAGCAAAAGGCACTGCAGAAACAGATCAAAAGCAAACTGCATAGGTGTGTACCGAGCCTTGTGCTGACCACACCGATCAATTTTCAGATGAGAATATTCAGACTAAAAATCTTTCTACATTCGCTGAATGAAAGAATTTTGTTTGAAATTTTCACTTGTTTTTAAAATGAAGGTAATATCTGAATGAAAACCACATCCACTGTCTGAAAGTTCCTTCCACTAAGACCTTTTCTGTTATTTCTACATTTTCCCCTCACTGTGGTTGAAAATGAACGTCAATTTGATCCACATTTTTTTTTTTAAGGTTATTAAGCGATTAATCGGCCAACTAATGGATGGTGAAAATAATGGTTAGTTGCAGCCCTAATTCTCTCCCAGTGTTGCTGGGAGAAACCTTGAAACACAACGTACATCCTCCAAGCTAATGAAGCCAATCCTCTTTTATTCACAGATGTGTCCATCACCAACGTTCGCCATCCCAGCTTCACCATTCATGCAGAAGTTTGCTTATGGAACCCGTGTCAGCGTTTACCTGATGAAAAGGTCAGCTCAGCATTCATCATCTTGTTTTGTCGGAGAATAAAGGTGGGGGGAGGGGGAGAATGTTCCAAAATAGATGACAAAGTAGGACGTGTTACTAGTCAGCAAATCTAGGACAGGTAAGTCCTGCATATTGGTGACTACATATCGGAAGTGAAGGCCGGGTTCACACTTGTGGGAATTGGATGAGGGTTTCCCCGCATCCATTTCACATGACGGGAGAGTGTGACCGGCTGTCATTGGAGCCGCTTCACACATCTCCGGGGCGGCTACAGAGCGCACTGCAGAAGGGTCCGGTGTGTCTTTGGCTGTTTTCAGGTCTGAATTGAGGCAAAATTCTGCCCCCCCCCCCCCATAAAAAACGGAGAACAGGGGCGCTCCACAAACCGTGTGAACCCAGCCTTAAATCGGAGCTCCGCCCAAAAGGGATGTACTGCTTTTACCACCCCCCATTACCTAGTTTCAACAGGTTCCTGCACCCACTTCTGCTTGGGCAGAAGTTCTCACCCCTCCCCCCTGCGATTTTCTGGGAAACGTCACAGGTCCCAGAAGATTGCATGACCTGTGGAGAGGCAGCCGCCTTTTCCAGGCTTTACTGTCTCAGGGCCGCTCTGTGCAGTTAAGTAGTATAACATGTTCTTCTAAAGTCTGTGGTTTTTTGTTTATTGAAAAACATAATTTTAAGGTTCAAAGCAAGTTTCTCGGCCCCCTAGTATTTCTGGCTGTGGCCAATGTAAGTAAGGGCTAATCATTTATGTAGAATTTACAGAAGCAGCTGGGACTGGTGTCTAGCTATGGGGAGGAGTGGAGGATCAGCCCTGCTTTAACCACTTAAGGACCGCCTCGCGCCAATATATACGTCGGCAGAATGGCACGGCTGGACACAATCACGTACCGGTACGTGATTCTTTAAGTGCCCAGCCGTGGGTCGGGAGCGCGCGGCTGGCTCCCGACCCGGTCCTGTGATCTGTGGCCGCGGGACCAGCGGACCCGATCGCCGCTGGTGTCCCGCGATCGGGTCACAGAGCTGAAGAAGGAGGAGAGGTCTGTGTAAACAAGCCTCTCCCCGTGCTTCCCTGAGGGGCTGTCACCGATCGTCTCTTGTTCTGGGCGCGTCTCCGATCTCAGTAAAGAAACATCGGCTCTTTACCCATGTGATCAGCTGTGTCCAATCATATGTAAACAAGGAAATGGCAGTTATCTGCTTGACTCTCTCACTGAAAGAGTGGGAGGAGAGAGCCGATCAGCAGCATTTCCTCACAGGGGAGACCTGTACATATCATCGGTGCCGCCCCATCTGTACCTCATTGGTGCCGCCTCATCTGTGCCCCATCGGTGCCACCTCATCTGTGCCCCATCGGTGTCGCCTCATCTGTGCCCCATCGGTGTCGCCTCATCTGTGCCCCATCTGTACCCCATCGGTGCCGCCTCATCTGTACCCCATCGGTGCCGCCTCATCTGTGCCCCATCTGTGCCCCCTCATCTGTGCCCCATCGGTGTCGCCTCATCTGTGCCCCATCTGTACCCCATCGGTGCTGCCTCATCTGTGCCCCATCGGTGCAGGAGAAAAATGACTTATTTACAACATTTTCTAACAGAAACAGACTTTTTATTTATTTTTTGTTTGTTTTACAATATTTGGTCTTGAGTATTGAGGTGGTTAATGGCCCCTTTTCATATCCACCAAATCCTCTACAATTCTGCGGCAGTGCTTAGTATTATTCTTAAAATCAATTCCTGTGTCCCCATGGAGCTCTTTGGATTTCAGGCCCCTAAATGTGTCACATCTTCTTCTCTCTAATGGACAACGAAGCTCTTGATTCGAATGTCAAATGCTAGTTTGTACTGGTCCGAGGAGCTGGCATTTTACAGCTGTGTGATGGGAGGAAGATGATTTTCTTTTTCTTTAAACTCCCATCAAGTAGGGCTATGTGGTAGACTTTAAATTCTGATTCTGATTGTGCCGTCTGTAATCAATAACTGTTCATCTCCATTCTCTGTCCAGAGGAATCCTTCATGGATGACTTTGATGAGGGCGCTTATTACGAAGCTTTGGGCACGAGACCGGCACTTAACATGGACAAGCTGGATGAGTCCTACCAGAAGGTGATTGAATTGTTCTTCGTGTGCACCAGCGAGAACCCCAAGGAACGGCCTTCTGCACCTCCAATTGTGGAGGCCTTGGAAGCGCAGGGGATCAAGTAGTCATTTAGAATTCTGTTTAAAGGTTTCTGTTGGAATGGTTTTAATGTTTTTAACTATGAGAAGGCAGCTTTGTGTTGCTGTAATGTTTTCTAGAATGGTAGATTAGAGCAATGGTGAGCTCTGCTCTTCATCAGAGGTACTAATGCTGCCATATGAGGCTAGAAGTAAACTCAGCAGTTATGTCCCACGTAGCAGGTCCCTGACATCATGTATGTCATTCCAATGTGAAAGTATTGCTGGCCTTGCTGTATATAGCACTGAGGCACACAAACCTACCTCTAGCCAATGATGGTGCCACCTTTTGGAGTCTTCCTGAAGACACTTCTGCTGCCCCCATCCATCATGGTCACATCCTATAAGGCACATGCCCAGCCCAGCTTTTATTTTAGAATAACTGTGGCAACCAGGTATTACAAGGGTGTTTGGGTGCTGGAGGTAGGGTTTGATTTGTACAAAACCTAAACGTGATACAAGGTGCACTTTCATATGGGGGGAAAGTGTAAATGGAGAGTTTACTTCCCACTTTACCTCCAGCAACCCCTTTGCAGTTCTCTACACATAACTGCAGCAAACAGCCCTCAAGTACCTATTGACTTATGTAAGCTGCCCTAAGGTCCTACCAGGCTGCTGTATGCCAGATACTTCTAGTTCTGAGCCATGGTTGGGATTTCTTTGTAAATCTGAGACATTGATTGGCTGCTCAGACCAAGGAAGATACTTTTTGGGCCTTTGCATAGCATAGAACCTGTTCCTCCTGCCCTAATAGAAGTATTAAAGAAAAAAGCTGGAGGGAGTTTGCTTGTAGGCACGGCCTGCTGTCCTCTCCAAGATGGCTGCCTGGAGCTCATAGCAGAAGATGATTAGTCTTTAGTAGGTTCCTGCTGGTGTTTTGTCAGATTAGGCGAACCGTCAAAGTGTAACGCAAGTGACGTTTCGTCGCCGCCATCTTGCTACACCCCGCACTTGTCCCTAGTGAGGATACGGTGAGAAGGGGGAAAAGCAGACATCTTGTTACACCCCGTACTCCTCCACGGTAAGGATACAGTGAGAAGGGGTAAGGGGACATCTTGTTACACCCCGTACACCTCCACAGTAAGGATACAGTGAGAAGGGGGTAAGCGGACATCTTGTTACACCCCGTACACCTCCACAGTAAGGATACAGTGAGAAGGGGGTAAGGGGACATCTTGTTACACCCCGTACTCCTCCACGGTCAGGATACAGTGAGAACGGGTAAGGGGACATCTTGTTACACCCCGTACACCTCCACAGTAAGGATACAGTGAGAAGGGGGTAAGGGGACATCTTGTTACACCCTGTACACCTCCACGGTAAGGATACTGTGAGAACGGGTAAGGGGACATCTTGTTACACCCCGTACACCTCCACAGTAAGGATACAGTGAGAAGGGGGTAAGGGGACATCTTGTTACACCCCGTACTCCTCCACGGTCAGGATACAGTGAGAACGGGTAAGGGGACATCTTGTTACACCCCGTACACCTCCACAGTAAGGATACAGTGAGAAGGGGGTAAGGGGACATCTTGTTACACCCTGTACACCTCCACGGTAAGGATACTGTGAGAAGGGGGTAAGGGGACATCTTGTTACACCCCGTACACCTCCACAGTAAGGATAAAGTGAGAAGGGGGTAAGGGGACATCTTGTTACACCCCGTACACCTCCACAGTAAGGATACTGTGAGAAGGGGGTAAGCGGACATCTTGTTACACCCTGTACACCTCCACAGTAAGGATACAGTGAGAAGGGGGTAAGGGGACATCTTGTTACACCCCGTACACCTCCACAGTAAGGATACAGTGAGAAGGGGGTAAGGGGACATCTTGTTACACCCTGTACACCTCCACGGTAAGGATACTGTGAGAAGGGGGTAAGGGGACATCTTGTTACACCCCGTACTCCTCCACAGTAAGGATACAGTGAGAAGGGGGTAAGGGGACATCTTGTTACACCCCGTACACCTCCACAGTAAGGATACAGTGAGAAGGGGTAAGCGGACATCTTGTTACACCCCGTACACCTCCACAGTAAGGATACAGTGAGAAGGGGGTAAGGGGACATCTTGTTACACCCCGTACACCTCCACAGTAAGGATACAGTGAGAAGGGGGTAAGCGGACATCTTGTTACACCCCGTACACCTCCACAGTAAGGATACAGTGAGAAGCTGTAAGCGGACATCTTGCTACACCCCGTACACCTCCACGGTAGGATACAGTAAGAAGGGGTAAGGGGACATCTTGTTACACCCCGTTCACCTCCACAGTAAGGATACAGTGAGAAGGGGGTAAGGGGACATCTTGTTACACCCTGTAAACCTCCACAGTAAGGATACTGTGAGAAGGGGGTAAGGGGACATCTTGTTACACCCAGTACACCTCCACGGTAAGGATACAGTGAGAAGGGGGTAAGGGGACATCTTGTTACACCCCGTACACCTCCACGGTAAGGATACAGTGAGAAGGGGGTAAGGGGACATCTTGTTACACCCTGTACACCTCCACAGTAAGGATACTGTGAGAAGGGGGTAAGCGGACATCTTGTTACACCCTGTACACCTCCACAGTAAGGATACACTGAGAAGGGGGTAAGGGGACATCTTGTTACACCCCGTACTCCTCCACAGTAAGGATAAAGTGAGAGGGGGGTAAGGGGACATCTTGTTACACCCCGTACACCTCCACAGTAAGGATACTGTGAGAAGGGGGTAAGCGGACATCTTGTTACACCCTGTACACCTCCACAGTAAGGATACAGTGAGAAGGGGGTAAGGGGACATCTTGTTACACCCCGTACACCTCCACAGTAAGGATACAGTGAGAAGGGGGTAAGGGGACATCTTGTTACACCCTGTACACCTCCACGGTAAGGATACTGTGAGAAGGGGGTAAGGGGACATCTTGTTACACCCCGTACACCTCCACAGTAAGGATACAGTGAGAAGGGGGTAAGGGGACATCTTGTTACACCCTGTACACCTCCACAGTAAGGATACAGTGAGAAGGGGTAAGGGGACATCTTGTTACACCCCGTACACCTCCACAGTAAGGATACAGTGAGAAGGGGGTAAGGGGACATCTTGTTACACCCCGTACACCTCCACAGTAAGGATACAGTGAGAAGGGGGTAAGCGGACATCTTGTTACACCCCGTACACCTCCACAGTAAGGATACAGTGAGAAGCTGTAAGCGGACATCTTGCTACACCCCGTACACCTCCACGGTAGGATACAGTGAGAAGGGGTAAGGGGACATCTTGTTACACCCCGTTCACCTCCACAGTAAGGATACAGTGAGAAGGGGGTAAGGGGACATCTTGTTACACCCTGTACACCTCCACAGTAAGGATACTGTGAGAAGGGGGTAAGGGGACATCTTGTTACACCCTGTACACCTCCACGGTAAGGATACAGTGAGAAGGGGGTAAGGGGACATCTTGTTACACCCCGTACACCTCCACGGTAAGGATACAGTGAGAAGGGGGTAAGGGGACATCTTGTTACACCCCGTACACCTCCACGGTAAGGATACAGTGAGAAGGGGGTAAGGGGACATCTTGTTACACCCTGTACACCTCCACAGTAAGGATACTGTGAGAAGGGGGTAAGCGGACATCTTGTTACACCCTGTACACCTCCACAGTAAGGATACAGTGAGAAGGGGGTAAGGGGACATCTTGTTACACCCCGTACACCTCCACAGTAAGGATACAGTGAGAAGGGGGTAAGGGGACATCTTGTTACACCCTGTACACCTCCACGGTAAGGATACTGTGAGAAGGGGGTAAGGGGACATCTTGTTACACCCCGTACTCCTCCACAGTAAGGATACAGTGAGAAGGGGGTAAGGGGACATCTTGTTACACCCCGTACACCTCCACAGTAAGGATACAGTGAGAAGGGGTAAGCGGACATCTTGTTACACCCCGTACACCTCCACAGTAAGGATACAGTGAGAAGGGGGTAAGGGGACATCTTGTTACACCCCGTACACCTCCACAGTAAGGATACAGTGAGAAGGGGGTAAGCGGACATCTTGTTACACCCCGTACACCTCCACAGTAAGGATACAGTGAGAAGCTGTAAGCGGACATCTTGCTACACCCTGTACACCTCCACAGTAAGGATACAGGGAGAAGGGGGTAAGGGGACATCTTGTTACACCCCGTTCACCTCCACAGTAAGGATACAGTGAGAAGGGGGTAAGGGGACATCTTGTTACACCCTGTACACCTCCACGGTAAGGATACAGTGAGAAGGGGGTAAGGGGACATCTTGTTACACCCCGTACACCTCCACGGTAAGGATACAGTGAGAAGGGGGTAAGGGGACATCTTGTTACACCCCGTACACCTCCACGGTAAGGATACAGTGAGAAGGGGGTAAGGGGACATCTTGTTACACCCTGTACACCTCCACGGTAAGGATACTGTGAGAAAGGGTAAGCGGACATCTTGTTACACCCTGTACACCTCCACAGTAAGGATACAGTGAGAAGGGGGTAAGCGGACATCTTGTTACACTCCGTACACCTCCACAGTAAGGATACTGTGAGAAGGGGGTAAGGGGACATCTTGTTACACCCCGTACACCTCCACAGTAAGGATACAGTGAGAAGGGGGTAAGCGGACATCTTGTTACACCCCGTACACCTCCACGGTAAGGATACAGTGAGAAGGGGGTAAGCGGACATCTTGTTACACCCCGTACACCTCCACAGTAAGGATACAGTGAGAAGGGGTAAGCGGACATCTTGTTACACCCCGTACACCTCCACAGTAAGGATACAGTGAGAAGGGGTAAGCGGACATCTTGTTACACCCCGTACACCTCCACAGTAAGGATACTGTGAGAAGGGGGTAATGGGACATCTTGTTACACCCCGTACACCTCCACAGTAAGGATACAGTGAGAAGGGGTAAGGGGACATCTTGTTACACCCCGTACACCTCCACAGTAGGGATACAGTGAGAAGGGGGTAAGGGGACATCTTGTTACACCCTGTACACCTCCACAGTGAGGATACTGTGAGAAGGGGGTTAGCGGACATCTTGTTACACCCTGTACACCTCCACAGTAAGGATACAGTGAGAAGCTGTAAGCGGACATCTTGCTACACCCCGTACACCTCCACGGTAGGATACAGTGAGAAGGGGTAAGGGGACATCTTGTTACACCCCGTTCACCTCCACAGTAAGGATACAGTGAGAAGGGGGTAAGGGGACATCTTGTTACACCCTGTACACCTCCACGGTAAGGATACAGTGAGAAGGGGGTAAGGGGACATCTTGTTATACCCCGTACACCTCCACGGTAAGGATACAGTGAGAAGGGGGTAAGGGGACATCTTGTTACACCCCGTACACCTCCACGGTAAGGATACAGTGAGAAGGGGGTAAGGGGACATCTTGTTACACCCTGTACACCTCCACGGTAAGGATACTGTGAGAAAGGGTAAGCGGACATCTTGTTACACCCTGTACACCTCCACAGTAAGGATACAGTGAGAAGGGGGTAAGCGGACATCTTGTTACACTCCGTACACCTCCACAGTAAGGATACTGTGAGAAGGGGGTAAGGGGACATCTTGTTACACCCCGTACACCTCCACGGTAAGGATACAGTGAGAAGGGGGTAAGCGGACATCTTGTTACACCCCGTACACCTCCACGGTAAGGATACAGTGAGAAGGGGGTAAGCGGACATCTTGTTACACCCCGTACACCTCCACGGTAAGGATACTGTGAGAAAGGGTAAGCGGACATCTTGTTACACCCCGTACACCTCCACAGTAAGGATACAGTGAGAAGGGGTAAGGGGACATCTTGTTACACCCCGTACACCTCCACAGTAGGGATACAGTGAGAAGGGGGTAAGGGGACATCTTGTTACACCCTGTACACCTCCACAGTGAGGATACTGTGAGAAGGGGGTTAGCGGACATCTTGTTACACCCTGTACACCTCCACAGTAAGGATACAGTGAGAAGGGGGTAAGGGGACATCTTGTTACACCCCGTACACCTCCACAGTAAGGATACAGTGAGAAGGGGGTAAGGGGACATCTTGTTACACCCTGTACACCTCCACAGTAGGGATACAGTGGGAAGGGGGTAAGGGGACATCTTGTTACACCCCGTACACCTCCACAGTGAGGATACTGTGAGAAGGGGGTAAGCGGACATCTTGTTACACCCCGTACACCTCCACGGTAAGGATACAGTGAGAAGGGGTAAGCGGACACCTTGTTACACCCCGTACACCTCCACAGTAAGGATACAGTGAGAAGGGGGTAAGCGGACATCTTGTTACACCCCGTACACCTCCACGGTAAGGATACAGTGAGAAGGGGTAAGCGGACATCTTGTTACACCCTGTACACCTCCACGGTAAGGATACAGTGAGAAGGGGGTAAGCGGACATCTTGTTACACCCCGTACACCTCCACAGTAAGGATACAGTGAGAAGGGGTAAGCGGACATCTTGTTACACCCCGTACACCTCCACAGTAAGGATACTGTGAGAAGGGGGTAATGGGACATCTTGTTACACCCCGTACACCTCCACAGTGAGGATGCTGTGAGAAGGGGGTAAGCGGACATCTTGTTACACCCTGTACACCTCCACAGTAAGGATACAGTGAGAAGGGGTAAGCGGACATCTTGTTACACCCCGTACACCTCCACGGTAAGGATACAGTGAGAAGGGGTAAGCGGACATCTTGTTACACCCTGTACACCTCCACGGTAAGGATACAGTGAGAAGGGGGTAAGGGGACATCTTGTTACACCCTGTACACCTCCACAGTAAGGATACAGTGAGAAGGGGTAAGCGGACATCTTGTTACACCCTGTACACCTCCACGGTAAGGATACAGTGAGAAGGGGTAAGCGGACATCTTGTTACACCCTGTACACCTCCACGGTAAGGATACAGTGAGAAGGGGGTAAGGGGACATCTTATTACACCCCGTACACCTCCACAGTAAGGATACAGTGAGAAGGGGGAAAGCAGACATCTTGTTACACCCCGTACACCTCCACGGTAAGGATACAGTGAGAAGGGGGTAAGGGGACATCTTGTTACACCCCGTACACCTCCACAGTAAGGATACAGTGAGAAGGGGTAAGCGGACATCTTGTTACACCCCGTACACCTCCACAGTAAGGATACAGTGAGAAGGGGTAAGCGGACATCTTGTTACACCCTGTACACCTCCACAGTAAGGATACAGTGAGAAGGGGGTAAGGGGACATCTTGTTACACCCCGTACACCTCCACAGTAAGGATACAGTGAGAAGGGGGTAAGGGGACATCTTGTTACACCCCGTACACCTCCACAGTAAGGATACAGTGAGAAGGGGGTAAGGGGACATCTTGTTACACCCCGTACACCTCCACAGTAAGGATACAGTGAGAAGGGGTAAGCGGACATCTTGTTACACCCCGTACACCTCCACAGTAAGGATACAGTGAGAAGGGGTAAGCGGACATCTTGTTACACCCCGTACACCTCCACAGTAAGGATACAGTGAGAAGGGGTAAGCGGACATCTTGTTACACCCCGTACACCTCCACAGTAAGGATACAGTGAGAAGGGGTAAGCGGACATCTTGTTACACCCCGTACACCTCCACAGTAAGGATACAGTGAGAAGGGGGTAAGGGGACATCTTGTTACACCCCGTACACCTCCACAGTAAGGATACAGTGAGAAGGGGTAAGCGGACATCTTGTTACACCCCGTACACCTCCACGGTAAGGATACAGTGAGAAGGGGTAAGCGGACATCTTGTGTTAGGGGGTTAGCTCGGTAGCGGGTGTGTGTGACCCCCTGGATGGGTTCACAACACAAAGTCAGACACAGCAGACAGCGGTGTAGGTGCAAAAAAACAAAAGATCCGGTTTATTTAGGCTACATGCAGTGATACATATAACAGCCAAACAAAATAAAACAAGAAAATAAATCCTGGTCAGTTTGACCTCTAACTACACACGTAGACTCCCTGTCTAACAACTGGGTGCAGCCTTGTGCTGCCCCAGTCTCTGTCTCTATTGTAGGGGTTTGCCACACAGGCGTTAACTCACCGCACAGAACAGATCTCAGACTCCCCAGTCTATACACACAAAACTGGTTCCAGGATGGAGCATCTCCCTAAGCATGCTGGGGTTTTTTGTAGAGGCCTTAATGAGCCCACTTACTACAGCTGGGCTCATTAACTCTTCCCCTCTAATTGTAAAAGTCTGCATAAAGCTTGAATCTAGGACACACATATTTCCCATCCTGAATACAACCAGGTGATTTTACCTGCGTGCTGCCACATACCCCCCCCCTCTTGTTTCAACCTTGGGGTTGTAACACAAGCAGCCAGACACGCATGTATCCGAGACAAAGCATCCACATTCCCCATTTTAACACCAGGGCGATGCTTAACTGTAAAGTTAAATTCCTGTAGGACCAGGAACCACCTATTTACCCTTCTATTGGTCTCCTTGTTCTGAGCCATCCACTTTAAAGGAGCGTGATCAGTCACCAGGTCAAAGTGCCTACCTAGCAGATAGTACCGAAGGGAATCTAGAGCCCACTTCACTGCTAAACATTCCTTCTCAATCGTGGAGTAATTTACCTCATGGGACTTCAACTTCCTGCTGAGGTAAATGACTGGGTGCTCTTCCCCGTTCCAGACCTGGGATAACACTGCTCCTAACCCAACGTCTGATGCATCAGTTTGTACCACAAAGTCCTTAGAGAAGTCTGGTGAGTACAACACTGGCTGGCTACATAAGGCTGTTTTTAAGGACTGAAATGCTTCTTCAGCCTCTGGGGACCATTTAACCATGACCGACTCTTTCCCTTTTGTCAGGTTGGTGAGGGGCACAGCCTGAGAAGTAAAATGGGGAATGAATCGTCGATAATAGCCAGCGATTCCCAGAAAGGCTCGTACCTGTTTCTTGCTGTTGGGACGTGGCCAACTCTGTATGGCCTCGACTTTATTGACTTGGGGTTTTATCACCCCCCTCCCAATAGTGTACCCAAGATATTTGGCCTCCTCCTGTCCAATGGTACACTTCTTTGGATTGGCCGTAAACCCAGCTTCCCGGATAGAGTCTAGGACTGCTTGTACTTTTGGCAAATGTGAGACCCAGTCTGTGCTATGGATAATCACATCATCCAGGTAAGCTGCAGCATATTTCTGATGGGGCCTCAGAATCTTATCCATTTTCCGCTGGAATGTTGCCGGTGCATTCTGTAACCCAAACGGCATTCTCTTATATTGGAATGCCCCATCTGGGGTTACAAACGCAGTTTTCTCCTTGGCCGACTCGGCCAGGGGAATTTGCCAATACCCTTTGGTGAGATCAAGAGTTGTCATATATCGGGCTGTTCCCAGCCGGTCAATCAACTCATCTATACATGGCATGGGGTAGGTGTCAAATTTTGTAACTTTATTCAATTGTCGAAACAAAACCGCCAGCTCCCATCAGGTTTGGGCACTAGTACGATAGGACTGGACCAGTCACTCTGGGACTCCTCTATCACACCCAATTCCAGCATCCTTTGAACCTCCCCATGTATTGCCTCCCGTCGGGCCTCTGGTATTCTATAAGGTTTTAGTTTTACCCTTTCTCCTGGCGGGGTGATAATGTCATGCTCTACGCCAGATGTTTGTCCTGGCAGCTAAGAGAAAATCTCTTTGTTACAAAGTACAAACTCTTTAACCTCCTGTTGTTGGGTTTTCGATAAGGTGACTGCTATTCCATCCTCAGGAACTAAGCAATCAGGCTGGGCTTGTGACCAAGTCTCTGCGACTAGGGATTCCCTATCCCTCCAGGCTTTCAGCAGATTGACGTGATAGATCTGCTCCGGCTTTCGCCTTCCTGGCTGTCTAACCCTGTAGTTCACCTCACTAATTTTTTCAATTACTTCATATGGACCTTGCCATTTGGCCAGAAATTTGCTTTCAACCGTAGGGACTAGCACCAAGACCCTATCCCCCGGGGGAAAAAGTACGGGTCTTGGCCCCACGGTTGTACACTCTCTGCTGTGCTAACTGCGCTTGGGTCAAATGTTCCTTTACAATTGGCATTACCTGTGCGATTCTATCCTGCATCAGGGCGACATGCTCAATCACACTCCTGTGAGGAGAACTCTCATTTTCCCAAGTTTCCTTGGCGATATCCAGCAGCCCTCTTGGGTGTCTCCCATAGAGCAACTCGAAGGGTGAGAAACCCGTAGAGGATTGGGGTACCTCCCTAATGGCAAACATCAGATAGGGTATTAGACAGTCCCAATTCTTTCCATCTCTATCCACCACCTTCTTTAACCACTTGCTTACTGGGCACTTAAACCCCCCTCAGTCCCAGACCAATTTTCAGCTTTCAGCGCTGATGCACTTTGAATGACAATTGCGCGGTCATACAACACTGTACCCAAATGAAATTTCTATCATTTTTTTCCCACAAATAGAGCTTTCTTTTGGTGGTATTTAGTTACAGCTCGGAGTTTTATTTTTTGCTAAACAAACAAAAAAAGATGCAAAAAAAAAAAAAAAAATCATGTTTTAATAGTTTGTTATAAAATTTTGCAAACGGGTCATTTTTCTCCTTCATTGAAGTGCGCTGATGAGGCGGCACTGATGGGCTGCATTGGTGGGCACTGATGGGCTGCATTGGTGGGCACTGATAGGCTGCATTGGTGGGCACTGATAGGCTGCACTTGTGGGCACTGATAGGCATAGTTAAGGCGGCACTAATAGGCACAGATAAGGCGGCACCGATGGGCACAGATAAGGCGGCACTGATGGGCAAAGATGGGCACAGATAAGATGACACGGATGGGTGGCACGGATAAGTGGCACGGATGGGCACTGATAGGTACCACAGATAGATGGGACTGATGGGCACTGATAGGTGGCACTGATAGGTGGCTCTGATAGGTGGCACTGCTGGGCACTGATGGGCGGCACTGCTGGGCACTGATGGGCGGCACTGCTGGGCACTGATGGGCGGCACTGGGGTGCAGCACCTTTGAGGCAGATTGGGTGGCACTGTGGGTGGCACTGTGGGTGGCACTGTGGGTGGCACTGTGGGTGGCACTGTGGGGTGGCACTGTGGGGTGGCACTGTGGGTGGCACTGTGGGGTGGCACTGTGGGCATTATGGGCACAGACGGGGGGCACTTACTTTTACTTTGTTATATTTCAGGATGGCACTGCGGGAGGCAGGTGGGCACTGGCAGGTGGCATGTGGTGCCTTTCATTGCTGGCCGTGATCGGGACTGATGTCCCGATCACGGCCGCCGGTGATCGGCTTTTTTTTTTTCTCCTCGCGCTGTCAGCGCGAGGAGGAATAATAGCCGATTACCGGCTCCGTTCTATCACATGATCAGCTGTCATTGGCTGACAGCTGATCACGTGATAAGGGGTCGGGATCGACCCCTTACACGGATCGGTGATCAGGCGAGTCTCACGGACTCGCCGATCACAGAGCGCGCCGCGCGCGCCCCTCAGGGGGCGCGCAGGCCGCTCGTAACCAGGACGACGTCAATAGACGTAGTCCTGGAAATCTAGGTCCGCGCTAATGCCGTCATTCGGCAATAGCGCGGTACCCAAGTGGTTAACATTTGTTTTAGGGTTTTGTTGAATCTTTCAACCAACCCATCTGTTTGGGGGTGATACACAGATGTACGCAATTGTGTCACTTTGTACAACTTGCATAGTTCTTTCATTACCCGGGACATAAAGGGTGTACCTTGGTCCGTAAGCAGTTCCTTACAAATACCCACGCGGCTAAAAACAAGAGATAGCTCTTTGGCTATGGTTTTGGCCGAGGTATTTCGGAGAGGAATTGCTTCCGGATAACGGGTGGCATAGTCCAATATAACCAAAATGTACTGATGCCCCCTAGCGGACTTCATTATCGGACCTACCAAATCCATTGCTATCCTCTCAAAGGGGACCTCAGTGATAGGAAGAGGTACCAGCGGGTTACGGAAATGTGGCATAGGTGCCGACTTCTGACACACAGGGCAGGAGGAACAATAATTTTCTATTTCCTTCATGACCCCAGGCCAATAGAATCTCTGCAGTACCCTCTCTCTGGTTTTCTCATTCCCCAGATGACCTCCCAGAATGTGCCCATGGGCCAATTCTAACACCAACTTCCTGTAAGGTTGGGCACTACAAGTTGCTCAATGGTTTCTTCTGCCCTTTGAGCCACTCGATATAGCAGGTCCCTTTCCATAGTGAAGTAAGGATAAGGGCAAGTCTTATCTGGGTTCACTAACTCGCCATCTATTTTCACCACATTTTCCCGTGCCTTTATTAGGGTGGGGTCTTTTAACTGTTCTGTGGCAAAATTTTCCCTGTGAACCTCAAGATCCGAAAACTCCACAGACGGCATGTTTTCATCTGAGGATGTTGGCTCCTCCCCAGTTTCTCGAGTTTCCCCCGCCAATACCGACAAGGGAAATTCAGGAGAGTCCTCACCACCCCCAGAGGAATTCTGGTCATCTTCCTGGTCTATAGGGGCACCAGTGGGGGGCTCAGGACAATCCCAGAGTTCCCAGAATTTTGGAAAATCCCTTCCCACAATAGCATCATGTGTTAAGTGAGACACTAACCCCACCTGATGAGAGAGGTTACCTTTGGGGGTCTCAAAAAACACTGAAGTTACAGGATACTCTCGGGGGTCCCCATGCACACAAATAACAGCCACCTTGTTCTTCCCAGAGACCTCTGTAGTAACTAATTCAGCTTTTATCAATGTTACCAGGCTACCTGAATGCAGCAACACATCAACAGGTCTACCATTAATACACATTTTACATAAATGTTTCTCAGGTCCCCGAATGGCAGTGCATGCAACTGTCGCAAACATCGACTGACGTCTCTCCCTTATCAAGTCACATTGCATAGGCTCATCCACAACGGGGCAATTGGCTGCAATATGTCCCTCTTGCCGGCAGCGGTAGCAAATAATCTTTTTCGCTGTCTCTTGCAGCATGGGCTTCCTGGGCTGCTCCCGCCAGACCTTAGGTAGAACTCCCACCCTCTCACGCTCTCCACCCTCACCCCTTGGAGTCATCTTACCCGCCACTGGGGATGATCTGGTCTTAGGATGGAAAGTCCGTGAGTCCCTGGAAGAGGTGGTCAGGTTCTCTGTAGCCAAGTACCTCTCAACCAGATCCACAAGTTTATCGGCATTTTCTGGGTCTCCATGGCTTACCCATCTTTGGATGGCAGTAGGAAGAGCTCTCAGGAAACGATCCATAACAACACGTTCCACAATGTTTGGTGCGGTCAAAGTCTCTGGCTGCAGCCACTATCTGCTCAGGTGAATGAGATCATACATTTGAGACCTGGGGGGTTTTCCAACCTGAAAAGTCCAATTATGCACACGCTGAGCCCGGACGGCCAGGGTGACACCCAGCCGTGCCAATATTTCTGCTTTTAGCACCACATAGTCTTTTGCTTGGTCAGGCTCTAGGTCATAATAAGCTTTCTGCGATTCCCCAGTTAACAGAGGGGCCACCAGTCCAGCCCATTGCTCCTTAGGCCACTTTTCCCTTTCAGCAGTCCTTTCAAATGTGGTCAAAAACACCTCCGGATCATCCTCTCCCGTCATTTTTGTCAGTAAACGGCTCACACCAAAGGATGCGGTATTATTGTAACCACTTGCCTCATTGGTCTGCGGACGTTGCTGTATTAATGTCTCTATTTGCTGTCGAAAACTCTGCTCTTGCTTCTGCAACAGGTCTATGAAGCGGGGTTCAGATCGCTGCTGGGCTTGTTGCTGAGCTTCCAGACTCTGCAGGTGAGCTTTCTGCTGGGCTGCAAGGCTCTTTTGTAAAGCCGCATTTGTTTGCTGCTGATTTGCATTTGCTAGAGCCAGCTGTCTCAGTATCTCCTCCATGCTGGCCTTAAAAAAAAAAAAATGCCAAAATTCTCCACCAACTGTGAGGGGGTTAGCTCGGCAGCGGGTGTGTGTGACCCCCTGGATGGGTTCACAACACAAAGTCAGGCACAGCAGACAGCGTTGTAGGTGCAAAAAAACAAAAGATGCGGTTTATTTATGCTACATGCAGTGAAACATATAACAGCCAAACAAAAATAAAACATGAAAATAAATCCTGGTCAGCTTGACCTCTAATTACACACATGGATTCCCTGTCTAACAACTGAGTGCAGCCTTGTGCAGCACCAGTCCCTGTCTCTGTCTCTGTTGTAGAGGTTTGCCACACAGGCGTTACCTCACCGCACAGAACAGGTGTCACACTCCCCAGTCTTTACAAACACAAAACTGGTTCCAGGATGGAGCATCTCCCTAAGCATGCTGGGGTTTTTGTAGAGGTCTTAATGAGCCCACTTACTTCAGCTGGGCTCATTAACTCTTCCCCTCTAGTTGTACAAGTCTGCATAAAGCCTGAATCTAGGACACACATATTTCCCATCCTGGATACAACCAGGTGACTTTACCTGCGTGCTGCCACACTAGATACACCACATCTATGGGCCTTCCTTTATCTAGATACACCACGTCTACGGGCCTTCCTTTATCTAGATACACCACGTCTACGGGCCTTCCTTTATCTAGATACACCACGTCTACGAGCCTTCCTTTATCTAGATACACCACGTCTACGGGCCTTCCTTTATCTAGATACACCACGTCTACGGGCCTTCCTTTATCTAGATACACCACATCTACGGGCCTTCCTTTATCTAGATACACCACGTCTACGGGCCTTCCTTTATCTAGATACACCACGTCTACGGGCCTTCCTTTATCTAGATACACCACGTCTACGGGCCTTCCTTTATCTAGATACACCACGTCTACGGGCCTTCCTTTATCTAGATACACCACGTCTACGGGCCTTCCTTTATCTAGATACACCACGTCTACGGGCCTTCCTTTATCTAGATACACCACGTCTACGGGCCTTCCTTTATCTAGATACACCACGTCTACGGGCCTTCCTTTATCTAGATACACCACGTCTACGGGCCTTCCTTTATCTAGATACACCACGTCTACGGGCCTTCCTTTATCCAGATACACCACGTCTACGAGGCTTCCTTTATCCAGATACACCACGTCTACGGGCCTTCCTTTATCCAGATACACCACATCTACGGGCCTTCCTTTATCTAGATACACCACGTCTACGGGCCTTCCTTTATCTAGATACACCACGTCTACGAGCCTTCCTTTATCCAGATACACCACGTCTACGGGCCTTCCTTTATCTAGATACACCACGTCTACGGGCCTTCCTTTATCTAGATACACCACGTCTACGGGCCTTCCTTTATCTAGATACACCACGTCTACGGGCCTTCCTTTATCTAGATACACCACGTCTACGGGCCTTCCTTTATCTAGATACACCACGTCTACGGGCCTTCCTTTATCTAGATACACCACGTCTACGGGCCTTCCTTTATCTAGATACACCACGTCTACGGGCCTTCCTTTATCTAGATACACCACGTCTACGGACCTTCCTTTATCTAGATACACCACGTCTACGGGCCTTCCTTTATCTAGATACACCACGTCTACGGGCCTTCCTTTATCTAGATACACCACGTCTACGAGCCTTCCTTTATCTAGATACACCACGTCTACGGGCCTTCCTTTATCTAGATACACCACGTCTACGAGCCTTCCTTTATCTAGATACACCACGTCTACGGGCCTTCCTTTATCTAGATACACCACGTCTAAGGGCCTTCCTTTATCTAGATACACCACGTCTACGGACCTTCCTTTATCCAGATACACCACGTCTACGGGCCTCCCTTTATCTAGATACACCACGTCTACGGGCCTTCCTTTATCTAGATACACCACGTCTAAGGGCCTTCCTTTATCTAGATACACCACGTCTACGGACCTTCCTTTATCTAGATACACCACGTCTACGGACCTTCCTTTATCAGTCATTCTGTCCTCTGATAACCATGGAGGGGCTTCCTGTGACGTGTCATGGAG
This sequence comes from Lithobates pipiens, assembly GCF_037356315.1. Taxonomy (NCBI): domain Eukaryota; kingdom Metazoa; phylum Chordata; class Amphibia; order Anura; family Ranidae; genus Lithobates; species Lithobates pipiens. Next base: position 267,335 of record NW_027507871.1, on the reverse strand, counting down.
GATAAACACTGCAGTTTTGGTGACTGAAGCCCCCCGATTCCCTTGTGAAGGGTACAGGTCAGCACAGAAGATATAGTCACATGACAGGAGGAGGCGTTGTAGGATAGTGGGAGGAGTCACAAGATGGTGGGATGGGCCCAATAACATTGAATAGGGGTATTATTGGACAGGTCAGTAAAACTCTGAAGGTCATGTCGGCATCCGGGGCGCATTTCGAGTGAACCAAACCGCATATCACCGCAGCGCCGTCTGGCTCGGCGCCATAAAAAAGTAAAAATCAGGGACGCCTTTCTCTGTTTCTCGCAGGTAATGATGACCAATAAAATGAATGGGCGGAGCTACCCGATATCACAGATCTGAGCTCCTCCTTCTCCACTGCACATCACAGTCCTCAAACCCTCCCCCACCCCCCACCACACTACTAACCGCCTCCCACCTGCCATATAGACCAATGACAGCGGAGCGGAGCCATGTCATATGACCACGCCCAGTTTAGGCTCTTCACCCATGTGATTGGCTGTGTCCAATCACAGCTGATCCCATGTAAACAAGGAAATAAAATATATAAAAAAGGGGCGGTCTTTTTTAGTTTTTTTATTATTTTAGAAAAGATAAAACCCCGCCCAACGGTGATTAATTATCACCAAGAGAAAGTTCTATTTGTGTGAATAAAATGTGTAGAGTTTTGTATGACCGTGTAATTGTCACTCAAAGTGCGACCGCCATGAAAGCTGCAAATTGTGCTGGGCAGGAAGGCGGGGGTGGGGGGGTCTGGATGGAGGGTGGGAGCTGCAAGATAGTGATTGGCTGCTTGGATGAAGGGCGGTCCTAGCAACCAATCACTTGCTTGATAACCTTGGGCAGCTCCCGCCCTCCATCCACAACAGTCCTCCCTCCCGCTGTCAGCTCTGTGAGGAATACTGAGTGACGATTGGTGGAAGAAAAGGCTCCTAAATGCTGTGACAGCTGAGACTCCTCCCACAGTCTGCCATCTAGTAATGCCTGATAGAGGAGTCACACCACGGGGGGAGGAGTCACACCACGGGGGGAGAAGTCACACCGCAGCGGGAGGAGCCACACCGTGGGGGGAGGAGCCACACCACGGGGGAGGAGTCACACCACGGGGGGAGGAGTCACACCGCGGCGGGAGGAGCCACACCGCGGCTGGGTGGAGTCACCCCGCGGCTGGGGAGAGTCACCCCGCGGCTGGGGAGAGTCACCCCGCGGCTGGGGAGGGGTCACCCCGCGGGGGGGTCACACTACGGGGGGAGGAGCCATACTACGGGGGGAGGAGCCACACCACGGCTGGGGGAGTCACACCACGGGGAGGAGGAGTCACGGGAGGGTGGGGAGAATCACACCACGGGGAGGAGGAGTCACGGGAGGGTGGGGGGAGTCAGTGGATGGTGGGAGGAGTCACGGGATGTGGGAGGAGTCCCTCGATGGTGGGAGGAGCCACACGATGGTGGGAGGAGTCCGTTGATAGTGGGGGAGTCACGGGATGGTGGGAGGAGTCATGGGATGGTAGGAGAAGCCACGCAATGGTGGGAGGGGTAACGGGATATTGGGAGGAGTCAGTGAATGGTGGGAGGGCCACAAGATGGGAGGAGTCCATTGATGGTGGGAGGGGTCACGGGTTGGTGGGAGGAGACGGTGGGAGGGGTCACAGGTTGGTGGGAGAAGACAGGAGATGGTGGGAGGAGTCACGGTATGGTGGGAGGAGTCACGGTATGGTGGGAGGAGCCACAGCAGCCTAGAGGCGATTCAGTTCGCATTGTGCGCTATATAAGTATTTCATTCATTCATTCATTCAGGATTGTGTGAGGAGCCACGCGATGGGAGGAGGAGACAGGGGATGGTGGGATGACCAGGGGATGGTGGGAGGAGTCACGGGATGGTGGGAGGAGTCAGTGGATGGTGGGAGGAGCCACAGGTTTGTGTGAGGAGCCACGCGATGTTGGGAGGAGCCACGCGATGTTGGGAGGAGTCAGGGGATGGTTGGAGGAGTCACGTGATAGGAGGGGTCAGTGGATGGTGAGAGGAGTCACGGGATGGTGGGAGGAGCCACGTGATGGGAGGATTCAGTGGATGGTGAGAGGAGTCACGGGATGGTGGGAGGAGTCGTGGGTGGAGTCACACACTGGAAGATGTCACAGGATGTGGGAGGAGCCACACAGTGGTGGGAGGAGTCAGTTGGTGGTGGGAGGAGTCAGTGGATGGTGAGAGGAGTCACTGGATGGTGGGAGGAGCCATGTGATGGGAGGATTCAGTGGATGGTGGAAGGAGTCGTGGGAGAAGTCACGGGATGTGGGAGGAGTCAGTTGGTGGTGGGAGGAGTCAGTTGATGGTGGGAGGAGTCACAGGGTGGTGGGAGGAGTCACACGATGATGACAGCAGTCAGTGGATGGTGGGAGGAGCCACGGGGTGGTGGGAGGAGTCACGCAGTGGGAGGAGTCAGTTGATGGTGGGAGGAGTCACTGGGTGGTGGGAGGAGCCACATGATGGTGGGAGGAGTCAGTGGATGGTGGGAGGAGCCACGCGATGAGAGGAGTCAGTGGATGGTGGGAGGAGTCACATGATGGTGGGAGGCGTTACGGGATAGTGTGAGGAGCTATGCGATGGAGGGAGGAGTCACTGGATGGTGGGAGGAGACAGGAGATGGTGGGAGGAGTCACACAATGGTGGGTGGAGTCACACGATGGGAGGAGTCAGTGGGTGGTGGGAGGAGTCACTGGATGGTGGGAGGAGTCACGCAGTGGGAGGAGTCAGTGGATGTTGGGAGGAGCCACGCCATGGAGGGCACCTGATGTAAGGGGCACTGTTATGGGGCACCTGATGTAAGGGGCACTCTGTTGGGGGCACCTGATGTAAGGGGCACTCTTATGGCGGCACCTGATGTAAGGTGGTTCTATTACTTACAATGTGGATGTGATTGGCTGACGTTTGTGTTCTTTCTTTGTCTTCCATCTTGTTTCGGGTACAGATAGTTGTTGGTGGAAGGACGGAATAAAAGGGTCCAGCCAGTGAAGGGGGAAGAGCTCAGAGTAATGGAGAAGAGGAGTGTCCTGCAAGGCAGAATCCGGGGCTCAGAGAAGACCGCTCACCATCAACATCTCCAAGGCCAACACACCACTGGAAGCTCTGAGGATCAGCACTAAACAGCTGCCCCGCTAGGAGGTAAAGCCTAACCTACTAACAATGTCTTTGCTACAAGTCACCCCCCAGTATCTGCTGATACCCCACATAGTTACAGGTCACCCTCCATTCTACCCATACTCTAGGCCACCCTCTGGCCCAGTCTGTAAATACTACAGATCACCAGTTATCAGGACCATCAATGGGGGGTACAGGCAGCACTTCCCATTGGGTCAGCAGGTGGTGGAACAGAAGCTGTCTGTGGATAGGTGGGGGCTGTCAGGTCAGCTTTCCAGTGCCCCATCATTTCTAATGGCAGCCCAGTCTTCGTCCGGAGGGTTCAATATTGAGTTTGCCCTTTGCAGCTATAACAGGTTCACCTCTTCTGGAAAGGCCGTCCACAAGGTTTAGGAGGGTGTCTATGGAAATGTTTGACCATTCTTCCAGAAGAACTTTTGTGAGTTCAGGCACTGATGTTGGACGAGAAGGCCTACCTCGCAGTCTCCGATCTAATTCATCCTAAAGGTGTTCTATGGGGTTGAGGTAAGGACTCTGTGCAGGCCAGTCAAGTACCTCCACTCCAAACTCGCTCATCCATGTCTTTATGGACCTTGCTTTGTGCACTGGTGAGCAATCATGTTGGAACAGGAAGAGGCCGTCCCCAAACTGTTCCCACAAAGTTGGGAGCATGAAATTGTCCAAAATGTCTTGGTATGCTGACGCCTTAAGAGTTCCCTTCACTGGAACTAAGGGGCCAAGTCCAACCTCTGAAAAGCAACCCCCCCACCATAATCCCCTCTCCGACACCATAATCCCCCCTCTGACACCATAATCTCCCCTCCCCCCACTCCATAATCTCCCCTCCCCCCACTCCATAATCTCCCCTCCCCCAACTCCATAATCTCCCCTCTGACACCATAATCTCCCCTCCCCCCACTCCATAATCTCTCCTCCCCCCACTCCATAATCCCCCCTCTGACATCATAATCTCCCCTCCCCCCACTCCATAATCTCCCCTCCCCAACTCCATAATCTCCCCTCTGACACCATAATCTCCCCTCCCCCACTCCATAATCTCCCCTCCCCCCACTCCATAATCTCCCCTCCCCCAACTCCATAATCTCCCCTCCGACACCATAATCCCCCCTCCCCCCTCCGACACCATAATCCCCCCACTCCATAATCCCCCCTCCACCAATTGGTTTGGACCAGCGCACAAAGACATTAATGGCTGTGTGTTGAGTTATTTGGAGGGGACAGGAAATGTACACTGTTATACAAGCTGTACACTCACTACTTTACATTTTAGAAGAAGAAGAAATGTGACTGAGGGGTGTACTTACTTTTGTCACATACTGTATATTTACCTAGAAAAATGGTGAGGTGTTCTATACTTATTTTACCCGCTGCTACCCACCTCAATACCAGGCACTTACACCCCCTTCCTGTACACACCAATTTTCAGCTTTCAGCGCTCTCACAGTTTGAATGACAATTACTCATACAACACTCTACCCATATGAAACTTGCGTCCTTTTTTCCACACAAATAGACCTTTCTTTTGGTGGTATTTAATCACTAGTGGGGTTTTTATTTTTGTGCTATAAATTAAAAAAATTTGTTTCTGTCATAAAATTTTTCTAATTAGTAATTATGGGGGGTGTGGGGTGTATGGAGGTGGGAGGTATGTACATGAGGGGTGCGGAGTGTACGGAGGTGGGAGGTATGTACATGAGAGGTGCGGAGTGTATGGAGGTGGGAGGTATGTACATGAGGGGTGTGGAGTGTATGGAGGTCGGAGGTATGTACATGAGGGGTGTGGAGTGTATGGAGGTAGGAGGTATGTACATGAGAGGGGTGTGGAGTGTATGGAGGTGGGAGGTATGTACATGAGGGGTGTGCAGTGTATGGAGGTGGGAGATATGTACATGAGGGGTGTGGAGTGTATGGAGGTGGGAGGTATGTACATGAGATGGGTGCGGAGTGTATGGAGGTAGGAGGTATGTACATGAGGGGTGCGGAGTGTACGGAGGTGGGAGGTATGTACATGAGAGGTGCGGAGTGTATGGAGGTGGGAGGTATGTACACGAGGGGTGTGGAGTGTATGGAGGTGGAAGGTATGTACATGAGAGGGGTGTGGAGTGTATGGAGATGGGAGGTATGTACATGAGAGGGGTGTGGAGTGTATGGAGATGGGAGGTATGTACATGAGAGGGGTGTGGAGTGTATGGAGATGGGAGGTATGTACATGAGAGGGGTGTGGAGTGTATGGAGGTGGGAGGTATGTACATGAGGGGTGTGGAGTGTATGGAGGTGGGAGGTATGTATATGAGGGGTGTGGAGTGTATGGAGGTGGGAGGTATGTACATGAGGGGTGTGGAGTGTATGGAGGTGGGAGGTATGTATATGAGGGGTGTGGAGTGTATGGAGGTGGGAGGTATGTACATGAGAGGGGTGTGGAGTGTATGGAGGTGGGAGGTATGTACATGAGAGGGGTGTGGAGTGTATGGAGGTGGGAGGTATGTACATGAGGGGTGTGGAGTGTATGGAGGTGGGAGGTATGTACATGAGGGGTGTGGAGTGTATGGAGGTGGGAGGTATGTACATGAGGGGTGTGGAGTGGACTGGTATGTCCCTGCACAAAATGACATTTCTAAAGGAATAAAAGTCATTTAAAACTGCTTGCGGCTTTAATGTAATGTCTGGTCCCGGCAATATGGATGAAAATCATTGAGAACAAAGGCATGGGTACCCCGCCCCCAAGCCCATTACCAGCCCCTTTGGGTCTTGTATGGACATTAAGGAGAACCGCACACCCAAATTATAAAAAGGAAAGGCCTGAGGCCCCCAGGCCCTATATACTCAGAACAGCAGTATACAGGCGGTCCAAACAAGACAGGGACTGTGTAGGTTTGTTATTAAGTAGAATCTGTTTGTAATTTTTAACTGGTACATTTTTAAAGTGTAGCTCCAGCCAAAAAATCTATTTTTAAGCTTTTTGGAAAACATAGGGAAGGGTTATCACCCCTGTATAATTTGTTTTGCTGTCTGTGCGCACCTGTTCAGAAGATTTCACCTCACTTTCTGTCCCAATGACAATTGGATTGTTAAAATTTGGGTTTTTTTGTGAAACAAGGAACTCTTACAGAGGAGAATTTCCCTTCCTAGGGGTAGATTTCCTCTCACTTCCTGTTGTCTCCTTCTGTTTGAAAGTAGGAGTTGTTTGTAAGTTGGATGTTTGAAAGTAGGGGCCTGCTCTATATACTCAAAATATAAACGCAAAAATGTGGGCCTTAGGTGTTGGTGTTGCCACAACACTGTAATCCCTCACAGTTACTCTGGGTGGGCGCAGGAACGGGCCCTGCTGTGAAATATTAGATCAAGAATTGTAATTACATGCCCCTGAACAGGGGCAGAAAAATTGGGCCTTAGGCACTGGTGCCACAACACTGCAACCCCTTACAGTTACTCTAGTTGGGGCACAGGAATGAGCCCTGCTGCAAAGTATTGCATCAAAAATTGGCCTGTGACCAATTATGGCTCTCTTCGCTGACGCCGCTGTGAGTGGCCAAAGCATGCGGGTCATCGTGCATGCTTGGCCAATCATCAGCCAGCAATGCACTGCTATGACGCAGTGCATTATGGGCCGTGACACGCCGCTCTAATTTGGCACCAACGGACCATAATGTTCGATCTTCCTCTTGAAATCGAAGCTCATCCCTAGTGGTGAAGTATGGGGCAAGATTCCTCACCCTGCTGCCATTCCTCATTATATTTCTTAGAAAAAAGAAGAAAAAAAACACATACAAAGACAATTAAGGTGCGACCAATCTTTATTGGAGATAAATCTATAGATGGAAATGATTGTCGGGCTTCGGAGAACAGTGACGGTTGACCTAGGACTCCTCAAAGGCAGGGCCTTTTTACACTAAGCCTAAACCTTAAGATGATTCAGAGGAAGGCGAAAACCCCCCCGGCCAGATGGGCTCCAAGGGGGGGAAAAATTCCTTCCTGACCCCCTAAGGCGATCGGATTGTCCCTGAATCATCAGTCTAGGGTGCCCAGTTCATCTCATATAGAGAAAAAAACCATACATAGAACCATACAGAACATATGTATTGCAGGTATGTATGCAATAAAACACACCTACCTGCTTGTTCACAATCATCTTTGGGGCTCATTCAGAATATATGCATTGAGCATCCGCACAGATCAGCGCCCCCACACTGATCAGTGCCTCCGCCCGCCGCACCGATTCCTTATGTTTTCTGTGCCCAGCCCCCTACAGGAGGACTGGTGGTACCCCCTTATTGGTGGCCCTGGTGGTGGTATGTAGACATGCTGTGTATGATGGTATGCATGGTGCTATATACGCAGGTATGTATGCAATAAAACACACTTGCATGCTTGTTTACAATCATCTTTGGGGATCATTCAGAATATATGCATTGAGCATCCGCACAGATCAGTGCCTCCCCCACTGATCAGTGCATCCGCCCGCCGCACCGATTCCTCATGTTTTCTGTGCCCAGCCCCTACAGGAGAACCAGTGGTACCCCCTTATTGGTGGCCCCGATGGTGGTATGTTTGGTACTAGGTAGGCATGCTGAGTATGGTGGTATGTATGGCCCTATGTATACATTCTATGTATGGTTCTATGTATGGTGTAGGGAGATCATTGCCAGTGTGCCACAATTATCTCACTCAGTACTGCTTGTGTTACCGTCTCACAGCAGGCAAATCTCTTTTGAGGTCAAATACCCTCGGTTGGTGGTGACGAGGCTCTTCCTTCAAATGGTGATGAGGAGGCCCTCTATTAATGTCATTGCCCCTCGGATGGTGGTGACGAGGCTCTTCCTTCAAATGTTGCTGACGTGGCCCTCTGTTAATGTCATTGCCCCTCGGTTGGTGGTGACGAGGCTCTTCCATCAAATGGGGCTGACAAGGCCCTCTGTTAATGTCATTGCCCCTTGGATGGTGGTGACGAGGCTCTTCCTTCAAATGGGGCTGACGAGGCCCTCTGTTAATGTCATTGCCCCTTGGATGGTGCTGACGAGGCTCTTCCTTCAAATGGGGCTGACGAGGCCCTCTGTTAATGTCATTGCCCCTCGGTTGGTGGTGACGAGGCTCTTCCTTCAAATGGGGCTGACGAGGCCCTCTGTTAATGTCATTGCCCCTCGGTTGGTGGTGACGAGGCTCTTCCTTCAAATGGGGCTGATGAGGCCCTCTGTTAATGTCATTGCCCCTTGGATGGTGCCGACGAGGCTCTTCCTTCAAATGGTGATGAGGAGGCCCTCTGTTAATGTCATTGCCCCTTGGATGGTGCTGACGAGGCTCTTCCTTCAAATGGGGCTGACGAGGCCCTCTGTTAATGTCATTGCCCCTTGGATGGTGCTGACGAGGCTCTTCCTTCAAATGGGGCTGACGAGGCCCTCTGTTAATGTCATTGCACCTTGGATGGTGCTGATGAGGCCCTCTGTTAATGTCATTGCCCCTTGGATGGTGCTGACGAGGCCCTCTGTTAATGTCATTGCCCCTTGGATGGTGCTGACGAGGCCCTCTGTTAATGTCATTGCCCCTTGGATGGTGCTGACGAGGCTCTGTGTTAATGTTATTGCCCCTCGGATGGTGGCGACGAGGCTCTGGGTTGATACTGGTTTTCCAGTGGTGAGTATTAGGCCACTGGCTGCAATTCACATTCTCGCTCAGGTAGGAGAAGCCCTCAAATCTCTCCTGCCGGTGTGGAACCTCATCTCTCCCAAAGTCTTCATTTTTAATGAAAGCATCCCCTGGAATTCCTTCCCCCAGGTCTTCCTCATGCATCTGGAAAGAGAAAAAAGTATTTTGTCAATGTTTCTGATCGATAGGGAAATAATCCCTAGAAATCCCCCCATTGTGCTGGGACTCCTCCCGTATACTTACATGTCGATTTGGAAATGGTGGGCGTGAGTTCCCTTTCTCTAGCTCCTTCCAGTCCACCTTGCTGAAGTAGGGGTGTTCTCTGATGTCTCTTACTAGACTCATCCGCAGCTCTTGGTCTTTACATAGGAACTGTAAAAAGGAACAAAATATAATAAGATACACTGGAATAACATGAACAATCTATGAACAATGTAATATTTGATTCTGATTCTCTCTATTATTTTGCCTTCTGACCTGCTACTACATCCTGATTGGATTGGATGGTAGCATGGGGCCTTATTTGTGTCATATTAGTTCAGAATAGTTATTAAAGGAAAGAAACATCAGATATTTTGCAATTAAATGTGAATTAGGAATGTATTAAAAAAGAGATTTCTATGAAATCTGCACCTGCCATGATTTTTCTTATGACTCTGGCAGTCCCAGGGGAGTTCTATATGTTGTCTGTGCACGGAATGTCCCCAGAAATTGAATTCAATGTGTGCGATTGGCCCCATCACTATCCAATGGAACCACCCGGACCGTAAATTAAAAAGGGCTGCTTCTTTCCTTATGACAGGGGAAGGCAGATCCTTCCATTAAGCAGTCAGCTTGCTGAAAGTACAGCTATGACCTCCATCGATATGTGATGGTAAGAAGGTGGAACCATGTTTAATAAAATCCTAATAAGATATAATGTATGCAACAGGGAAAGAACATTGTCACTTAAAAGGTGTAAAATTTCTATGTATACTTACCATCTCTATGACGTCACGGAGATACGGGTTCATGCTATCTGGATAATGCGGTTCCCTTGTGGTCACGATCTTCACTTCTTCCTCTGCGGACTCCCTGCCGGTCAGAAATGGATGTCTGCCGAAAGCCATCTTATACACGATTATTCCCAGAGAGAAATAATCAGCCGCTCCGAAGTATGGAATGTTTTGAAGGGCCTGTAGAAACATAAAGAGAAAAAGAAGGATGAGCTGATTGTTGGGTAGAGGACGGAGGCGACTCAATGCTGATATATGGGATCTATGAATCCTCCCAGGACTCCTAAAATTGTGCTCAAAAGACCTCAAACCAAGGCGGAGCTTGTGAATATTGGAGGTGGGGCTTTAGGTCTCACAGAGACACAAAAGGAAATTGGCTGAAATCTTCCAAATTGAGGTAAATTTCACCAGAACAGGTGTGCCCGTTGAAGGTTTCTCCTCCCCTCGTGTTCTGGGGAAATATCTAAAACTCTAACTTTCTTTCTCAATGACAATGGTCACCAATACAAACCAATGGGGACAAATACCCCTGGAATATTGTTCCAGCCTGGAAACCCACTGAAACCAACCAGGTCACCAGTAAAGAAATTCTTAATTTAGTGAAAAATTACCTCCCTTTAGCTTATCTCTATATCCCATTATAACAAATATTACAATTAGGTCTAATATCAGGTGGAAAGCAAGTATCTTACCTCTGGCGACAAGTACCCTGGTGTTCCCGATTGTCCTTGAATCCTGCTGGACTCCGTGACGCCCATACGTGCCAAGCCGAAATCGGCTATTTTGATGTGTCCAACGTTATCCAAAAGAATATTTGCAGGCTTGAGGTCTCTGTGGATGATCTCCCTAGAATGCAGAAACTGCAGACCACAGATCATTTCTGCTATGAAGTATCTGATGGGGGAAAGAGATAGAGGAATTAGCATCACAAATCATCACAGAGTAATGAAATCTAAAGATGAAATGACTTCCCCCTGTAATACATAGGGGTTTGGATGGACGAGGCTCAGGTGAAGGGGCTGACTACATCACTGGCTGTGGTCAGTCACCCCCGACTCCAGAGTGACCCGTTCATTGATCTTACCTTATGGTGCCCCCAGGAAATGGAGCTACTGCCATGGCACAATGGAGATCCCCTCTGGTCACACATTCCAGGACAAAGGCGAGATGATTCTGTGTGAACACAAGAGATAAAGTTTACATTATAGACATGCAGGATTTCATTTTGTGGAGGAATAGACAGACACACTTAATTTAGGAAAACCGGACAGAGGAACTAAGTAGGCCGCCATTACTGGACTGTTCTTATTGCAATGCTACTTCTGTCTGGTCTGGTAAAGAAATTGGAAGGTGAAAAGACTTACCTTTGTCTGGAACGTTCCAAACAGATGTGTAATAAATGGACACTCCCTGGCTACTTTCAGCACGTCACGTTCTAAGAAAACCATATCACTATCGTCTTCATAATGAATAAATTCTGTCTTTTTCACAAGTTTAACCGCCAGCTTCTGGTCAATGGCGGGATGAGAGGCCAAGATCACCTGCGAACTGGCCCCCTTTCCAAGGACTCCATAACAGGTCATGTGTTCAAAGGAGAGTACACATGACTGGTCCTTGGTGACCACGCTGGATGGTACTTGTGAGGCGATCTCATCATGTGTGCTGCGGATGGATGGATTGTCTAGGTCGCACTCTGGTGGAGTAGCCACGTCTTGGTCGCACTCTGGTGGAGGGGCCACGCCTTGGTTGCACTCTGGTGGAGGGGCCACGTCTTGGTCGCACTCCGGTGGAGGGGCCACGTCTTGGTCGCACTCCGGTGGAGGGGCCACGCCTTGGTCGCACTCCGGTGGAGGGGCCACGCCTTGGTCGCACTCCGGTGGAGTGGCCACGCCTTGGTCGCACTCCGGTGGAGTGGCCACGCCTTGGTCGCACTCCGGTGGAGTGGCCACGCCTTGGTCGCACTCCGGTGGAGTGGCCACGTCCTGGTCGCACTCCGGTGGAGTGGCCACGTCCTGGTCGCACTCCGGTGGAGTGGACAGGTCCTGGTCGCACTCCGGTGGAGTGGACAGGTCCTGGTCGCACTCCGGTGGAGTGGACACGTCCTGGTCGCACTCCGGTGGAGTGGACACGTCCTGGTCGCACTCCGGTGGAGTGGACACGTCCTGGTCGCACTCCGGTGGAGTGGACACGTCCTGGTCGCACTCCGGTGGAGTGGCCAGGTCCTGGTCGCACTCCGGTGGAGTGGACACGTCCTGGTCGCACTCCGGTGGAGTGGACAGGTCCTGGTCGCACTCCGGTGGAGTGGACAGGTCCTGGTCGCACTCCGGTGGAGTGGACAGGTCCTGGTCGCACTCCGGTGGAGTGGACACGTCCTGGTCGCACTCCGGTGGAGTGGACACGTCCGGGTCGCACTCCGGTGGAGTGGACACGTCCTGGTCGCACTCCGGTGGAGTGGACACGTCCTGGTCGCACTCCGGTGGAGTGGCCAGGTCCTGGTCGCACTCCGGTGGAGTGGACACGTCCTGGTCGCACTCCGGTGGAGTGGACACGTCCTGGTCGCACTCCGGTGGAGTGGCCAGGTCCTGGTCGCACTCCGGTGGAGTGGACACGTCCTGGTCGCACTCCGGTGGAGTGGACACGTCCTGGTCGCACTCCGGTGGAGTGGCCAGGTCCTGGCCGCACTCCGGTGGAGTGGACACGTCCTGGTCGCACTCCGGTGGAGTGGCCAGGTCCTGGTCGCACTCCGGTGGAGTGGCCAGGTCCTGGTCGCACTCCGGTGGAGTGGACACGTCCTGGTCGCACTCCGGTGGAGTGGACCCGTCCTGGTCGCACTCCGGTGGAGTGGACACGCCCTGGTCGCACTCCGGTGGAGTGGACACGCCCTGGTCACACTCCGGTGGAGTGGACACGTCCTGGTCGCACTCCGGTGGAGTGGACCCGTCCGGGTCGCACTCCGGTGGAGTGGACACGTCCTGGTCGCACTCCGGTGGAGTGGACACGTCCGGGTTGCACTGTGGTGTGCAGTCAATACCGCGTACACCTACAATAAAAAAAGAGAGGAATTAGATTTAGCACCTTCACCTACATTTCATATATTTTTCTTTGTAGAACATCAAATTATGGAGAGAAGAGATGAAAACGCTGGTGCCAGAGACCATGAATAAACTCTACAGGACAGGGACACAAGGAGGACTAATGTTGTACTTTGTATAAAAATGCTGGTTTCCTGCCACTCATCCCGACCCACTGGTTGGCAATAATGGCATGAAAAGTCAGAGGGGCTGGTAGTACCCAGCCCGTAATCAGCCTGCCCATACATGGTTAGAATCTTGGCTGGTCCTTGCTTAGCCGGGTGAGATTGGAAGTGTCTATGGCCGGCTTTAGGAGCGCAGACACTTCTAATGACAGCACTTGGGGTAAAGGCATAGTGCATATTAAAATGCTGATGGATAATGAATTAGTGCGGTTTTATTTGTGTTGGTTTTGTCCGTCTGTCTGGCCTTGTTTACAAGGGTGATGAGGCCCATATAACATGAATGGGACGTTTCTACAACATCTGTATCTTCCAGGTGCTGCATGCAGGCAGTCCATTGACAATGAGTAGAACGCACAGCTGCACGCACGCAGCCACTTCTCCTAATATGACATGCACTGTCTGCATTCAGGGCCATTCGCCCACACCCAGGACCGCTGGGTCCTGGGTGTGGGCGCTTGGCTGGGTGGGCTTGGTGGGCATTGATAGGTGGCACTGATGGGCATTGATAGGTGGCACTGGTGGGCACTGTTACTCTATAAATGAGGCATAATCGCCTCTTCCTTTTCAGGGTCGATGTCCCTTTAAGATGAGCCGGTGATCGGCTTTGTTCTTCTCCTGTCAGCAGAGGAGAAAAAAAACGATCACTGAGCTTTTGTTTACATCATGTAATGAGCCGTCATTGGCTGATAACTGATCACATGATAAGGGGTCGGGATTGGCCCCGTACTCGGATCGGTGGTCTTCCGAGTCTCAGTGACTCTGTGATCACGGCGCCCTCCGCAGGGAGCGTGCACAGGGGGATGTCATATGACGGCCTCCCGGGAATTCACATCCGCGCTGTGCCCGTCATTTGCCCACAGCGCGGATGTCAGGGGGTTAAACAGGTGGTGAGGAGGCAATATAACACCTTCTTGCCTCCTGTCAAATGCCCTCTGAAGAGCGACTTGAATGTGGATTGCTGTTCAGAGGGCACAACATGTTTAAATGAGCCCTAAGGCAGTTCATACAATCCGTTATTCTTTGTCCATTCAGTAGGGAACAGGAGGGACTATTTCATGTTTTCTTTGGGGCACTGCTAAGTAATCTTCTGGTTTTCAACAAGTACAAAATCCCGGGGAGACGGTGCCAATAAGAGATCTATAACCGTCCATCTGCGTGTGTATGGACCTCCCAGTAGTGTGCAGACGTGGATTGTTGGGGATGAAAACAAAAGATTGACATACATGACTACAGAGGTGCAATCACAATGAGGCCATCAAAGAGAAAGCGGGGGAGGGATCTAGGTCCCATGTGGGATGGTCATGGGGGGCGGCATTATCCGCACTGCCCATGGGGGGAGCGGCATTGTCCGCACTGCCCATGGGGGGAGTGGCATTGTCCGCACTGCCCATGGGGGGAGGGGCATTGTCCGCACTGCCCATGGGGGAGCGGCATTGTCCGCACTGCCCATGGGGGAGCGGCATTGTCCGCACTTCCCATGGGGGGTGGCATTGTCTGCACTGCCCATGGGGGGGGCACTGGGGGGCACTGAACCAATTGGCACCTTTGTTTTGTTTTTTGTGGGTTTACAACCACTTTAAATATTGCTTATAAATGTGTGTTTATTAGGATTGTACAATAAGTACATGGGTTGTGTGTATGTCAGGGGTTGACAAATTTGCTTTGAATTTAGGAGCCAGTTTTTGTTTTTTTAGAGTGGTATGGATTGTCAGCTCCCGGGGTAAGGCCACTCATTTTCACCCCCTATCCCTAACTCACAATGGAGCACCCAGTCAATAACTCCATTGAAACGCTGTTACATCAGGGTTATGGGCTGACCAGAAAGAGAGTAAGGCTGGCAACAGATGGAACTGGCTGGCACTGGCAGGTACGTGGAACTGCCAGATGGCATTGGCAGGTGACACTGGTTTGGCACTGGCAGGTGGCACTATTGGCACTGGCAGGTGGCACTATTGGCACTGGCACTGATTGGCAGGTGGCACTGGTTTGGAAGTGGCAGGTGGCCCTGGTTGGTGATGGCAGGTGGCCCTGGTTGGCGGTGGCACTAGTTGTCACTGGCAGATGGCACTGATTGGTGGTGGCACTGGTTGGTGTTGGCAGGTGGCACTGGTTGGCGGTGGCACTAGTTGCCACTGATTGGTGGTGGCACTGTCAGGTGGCACTGATTGGCAGTGGCAGGTGGCACTGATTGGCGGTGGCAGGTGGCACTGGCAGGCACGTGGAACTGCCAGATGGCATTGGCAGGTGATACTGGTTGGCATTGGCAGGTGACACTGGTTTGGAACTGGTAGGTGGCACTGATTGGCGATGGCACTGGTTGGTGGATGCAGGTGGTATTGATTGGCGGTGGCACTGGTTGGCACTAGCAGGTGACACTGATTGGCGATGGCACTCGTTGGCACTGGCAGATGCCACTCGTTGGCACTGGCAGATGCCACTGGTTGGCGCTGGCAGGTGGCACTGGCAGGTTTTACACTGAGCTCTCTATTACTGAAATGTAACAGAGGAGCTGTCAGAATTGAGCTTAAAGCGGAGCTCCACCCTAAAGTGCACCTTCCGCTCATTGGAACCCTCCCCCCCTCCGGCGCCACAATTGGCACCTTTCAGGGGGGAGGGGGGTGCAGGTACCTGTACAGTACAGGTATCTGCACCCACTTCCGGCGTAGATTCTGCAGAAGCTACACCCCTTTCCGAAGGTCCCCCGCTGCCTGCTGGGAAACACACGGATCCCAGAGACAGCGGGGACCATCCTTATTGCGCAGCGCGACTCGCGCATGCGCAGTAGGGAACCGGGAAATGAAGCCAAAAGGCTCCACTTCCTGGTTCCCATACCCAAGATGGCAGCGGCAGCACCCGAGAGACGATCGAGAGATCAGCTTCGGGTGCCGACATCGCGGGCGCGCTGGGCGGGTAAGTGTCATTGTTTTAAAAGTCAGCAGCTGCAGTATTTGTAGCTGCTGGCTTTTAAAAAAAAAAATGGCGGACTCCCGCTTTAATGTCGGAATGGGCGGGACTCGGCCGGGGTGTGAAGCTGACAAGTAACAGAGAGGTGGTGTAGTGTCATATTTTGCTCCCTGAACATTGAAGCTCGGGGATAGGGATGAGGACACTGAACATTGAAGCTCGGGGATAGGGATGAGGACACTGAACATTGAAGCAGGGGGATAGGGATGAGGACACTGAACATTGAAGCTCGGGGATAAGGATGAGGACACTGAACATTGAAGCTCGGGGATAGGGATGAGGCCACTGAACATTGAAGCTCGGGGATAAGGATGAGGACACTGAACATTGAAGCTCGGGGATAGGGATGAGGACACTGAACATTGAAGCTCGGGGATAGGGATGAGGCCACTGAACATTGAAGCTCGGGGATAAGGATGAGGACACTGAACATTGAAGCTCGGGGATAGGGATGAGGACACTGAACATTGAAGCTCGGGGATAGGGATGAGGACACTGAACATTGAAGCAGGGGGATAAGGATGAGGACACTGAACATTGAAGCTCGGGGATAGGGATGAGGACACTGAACATTGAAGCTCGGGGATAGGGATGAGGCCACTGAACATTGAAGCTCAGGGATAGGGATGAGGACACTGAACATTGAAGCTCGGGGATAGGGATGAGGACACTGAACATTGAAGCTCGGGATAAGGATGAGGACACTGAACATTGAAGCTCGGGGATAGGGATGAGGACACTGAACATTGAAGCTCGGGGATAGGGATGAGGCCACTGAACATTGAAGCTGGGGGATAAGGATGAGGACACTGAACATTGAAGCTCGGGGATAGGGATGAGGACACTGAACATTGAAGCTCGGGGATAGGGATGAGGACACTGAACATTGAAGCAGGGGGATAAGGATGAGGACACTGAACATTGAAGCTCGGGGATAGGGATGAGGACACTGAACATTGAAGCTCGGGGATAGGGATGAGGACACTGAACATTGAAGCTCGGGGATAGGGATGAGGACACTGAACATTGAAGCTTGGGGATAGGGATCTCTGCTTTGCTTGTCAGTGTCACACACAGTGCGCAGCCGCAGAGTGTGGAGGAGGGGGGAGGGGGTCAGTCATTGTTAATAGTGATAGTGAGTGGGCTGGTGGCAGCTTAGGCGCCAGGTTGTGATTTCTGGTGGCATTGGTGACCTGGCGCCTGGGGTTTGTGGAGCCCTGGTGTATGTCTTGTGTTGATTGTAACTAAAAAATGTCATAAAAAAGGACTTGATTTAAAAAATATTAAAAAAACATTTGTACCTATGGGAATGTGACCCCAAAACATTTTTTTGAAAAAAAAAATTTCTTTGAAAAAAAAAATTTTTTTTGAAAAAAAAAAAAAATTTTTTTGAAAAAAAAAAAATTTTTTTTGAAAAAAAAAAATATGAAGAAAATAATATACTTTGAAAAAAAAAAGTGAAAAAAAAATTTTTTTTGGAAAAAAAAATAAAAAAAAAATTTATAAAAAAAAAAAAAATCTTTGAATAAAAACACTTACCAATCTCAGTGTCTGTATCCCGGTGATGTCTATTGGCTTTACAGCCGGAACCGAAACATCGAACGACGGCTCTGAAACAGCCGCGCACAAACGCTCGGGTCCTCTTCAGCTTGGAGGGCTTTTTGGTTGGGGTATCTGCAGGCTGGTCACTGACACCTCCTACCATGGCCCTTCCTTTGCTGGGTTTCTCTTTGATGTTTTTCAGAGAAACAATCTGATTACATTTAAATCGGTTCATTATTAAGAATAAAGAAACTCGCTTTAAATGTATGACAACAAATATTGCAATGAAATTGAATTGACCGAAATCAAATCCAATAATATCACAAGGTATCTCTCAGGAGAGATAAAAGCCAACCTCACTTGTCAGTGGACAGTCAACTTCTGATGAATTCTGCCCCAGCGTCTGAATATATAGGGGGACTCAGCCAATGAAATCACAGCGACTTTGGCTCAGCCAATCACAGTGACTTTGGCTCAGCCAATCACAGTGACTTTGGCTCAGCCAATCACAGTGACTTTGGCTCAGCCAATCACAGTGACTTTGGCTCAGCCAATGAAATCACAGTGCAGTCATGTGACTTTTTTTTTTTTTTTTGAAAAATTAACTGACGATTTTTCTTAAAGGAGCCAGTATACGGATGTAATAGGGATATACGGCTCCTGGAAGAACATGTTATTGTGAATGAGATTTAACCCTTACAGTCCCATGGCTGAAATAAAGATCTCTATTCTTATGATAACATTGTGAATGGAGCCTTAGAAATCCTCTCCGCACATCAAATCTTTTCATTTCTTTTATTTTATCATTATTACACACCAATTATTTCTCCATGAGGGGGGGAGGGGTGATGAGCCTCACGCTGCTCCCCGGGGCCGCCCGCCGTGTGAAGATCCGTACCGCGCTCTACTAACCAATCACAATTGATAACGGAAGTGACGTTCAGTCGCAGCCATCTTACTATACCCCGCACTCCTCTATAGTAAGCATACACTGAGAAGGCGGACATCTTGTTACACCCACCGGAGTTTGATGCATAAATAGAGTATTTAGAAATCGGAATGTTTGGATGTTACATTTTAAAAGCCGCGGCAAACCTGCCCACCTCACAAGTTTGCTAATGTGACAGAAAACTCTGAGTTCAGTCCGTGGGATTTCACCATATAACCTCCGATTTTGTGTTTTATAAAAAGTGTAAAATGCAAAACTCTGGTGGGTGTAACAAGATGTCCGCCTTCCCCCCCCCCTTCTCGGTCTATCCTCACAGTGGAGGAGTGCCTGGTGTAGCAAGATGGCGACGACGGATCGTCACTTCCGTTACTAATTCTGAGGGGTCGCGGAATCTGACGGAACACCGGAGCCAGCGCTGCAGCGGTCAGTCCGCCCGATTCTCTTGTATGAAATCTTCACTCTCCACCCTTTGTCTCTCAGCTCCTCCCCTATCACACAGGCTCCACCCTCCTCGCACTCATCTCCGTGGTAACCGTACACTGCAGGGGGAGGAGATAAGAGACACAGCCCCACCCCTCATTCCTCCTCTCTGTTTACTAATATGGAGGCGTCCAATCAGCGGCGGGACAAGTGACCAGCAAGGAAGGTGGGGCCGGTAGCGGAAGGGGCGGGGCAGGGATTGAAACGCACAGTGTCTGGTAGTCATGATCATCTCTCGCCAGGTTAGACCCCGAAGTATCGAGGGGGAGGGGGAGTGTCCACTATAGAGGGTCCCCCTCCCCCAACACACACAGAGGACCAATCATAGGCTGAGCTCTACTACCATCCCCCATCATCCCAGGAGGGACCCCAACTCTACTCAGCTATACA
Organism: Lithobates pipiens; assembly: GCF_037356315.1. Taxonomy (NCBI): domain Eukaryota; kingdom Metazoa; phylum Chordata; class Amphibia; order Anura; family Ranidae; genus Lithobates; species Lithobates pipiens. The sequence continues at coordinate 247,945 of NW_027507871.1, read as the reverse complement.
GAGGGGGAGGGGCAGTGTGAGAGGGAGGGGTGTCAGGTGAGGGGGAGGGGTGTAAGGTGAGGTGATGAGGAGTATTGATGGGAGGTTCTCTGTCGCTCTTCATGTGTCGGTGCTCTTCGATGAGGTGGGGGTGTATTTCTCGGAGGGGGAGGGGTGTAATGAGGAGTATTGATGGGAGGTTCTCTGTCGCTCTTCAGGTGTCGGTGCTCTTTGATGAGGTGGGGTGTATTTCTCGGAGGAGGAGGGGTGTAGTCTGGAGGAGTATTGATGGGATGTTAGGGGATGGGATGTTGGTAGGGGGCACACTTTAGTGGCACTGGTAGGTGACACTGATGAGGCACGGGTAGGGGGTTACACTTTAGTGGCACTGGTAGGTGACAATGATGAGGCACGGGTAGGGGGCACACTTTAGTGACACTGGTAGGTGACACTGATGAGGCACGGGTAGGGGGCACACTTTAGTGGCACTGGTAGGTGACACTGATGAGGCACGGGTAGGGGGCACACTTTAGTGGCACTGGTAGGTGACACTGATGAGGCACGGGTAGGGGGCACACTTTAGTGACACTGGTAGGTGACACTGATGAGGCACGGGTAGGGGGCACACTTTAGTGACACTGGTAGGTGACACTGATGAGGCACGGGTAGGGGGCATACTTTAGTGGCACTGGTAGGTGACACTGATGAGGCACGGGTAGGGGGGCACACTTTAGTGGCACTGGTAGGTGACACTGATGAGGCACGGGTAGGGGGCACACTTTAGTGGCACTGGTAGGTGACACTGATGAGGCACGGGTAGGGGGCACAGACTAGCGGCACTGGTAGGTGACACTGATGAGGCACGGGTAGGGGGCACACTTTAGTGGCACTGGTAGGTGACACTGATGAGGCACGGGTAGGGGGCACAGACTAGCGGCACTGATGGGCACATATTGGGACCGATGTCCCTGTAACAGAAGCTGGTTACTGGCTGCTTTATTTTCTCCTTCCGCTGATTGTGAGAATAAAAAAGCAGATAATCGGCTTCTGTTTACTTCCGTGATCAGCTGTTGGCTGAGAGCTGATCATGTGATAAAGTGCCGCAGCGATTGGCTCTTTACCCTGTTCTGTGATCAGCTGAGTGGGAAGAACTCGATGATTGGAGAGCGCGCCGCAGGGGGCACGTGAGCGGCACCATCACGGGAGGACATCTGTGGTCTCCCTCCCACCACCGGAAGGCCGCGCTGTAACAGTCTTTCTATAGCGCCGGTGGAAAGTAGTTAACGGCTTGCCGACCAGCCGCCGCGGTTGTACTGCGGAAACGCGGCTCTGCGAATCGCCGTCATGTTACGTTGCTTCCATATTCAGCCACTAGGGGCGCGCGTGCTCGTCCATGAAACCGATGCCATCACCCGGAGAACAGCGATCTGTGTGTTTCTTATCTGAGGGGAGAAGAGACAGATCATCTGTTCACACAGAGTATGAAGAGCCATCTGTCATCTCCCCTACACAGTCCCCTCCCCCCCTTCAGTTAGAACATGTAGTAGAGGACGCATTAACCCCTTGATCGCCCCCTAGTGTTAACCCCTTCCCTGCCAGTGACATGTTTACAGTAATTGATGCATATTTATAGCATTGATCGCTGTATAAATGCCAATAGTCCCAAAAAATGTGTCAAAATTGTCCGACGTGTCCGCCATGTTGCCGTCCCGGTAAAAGTTGCAAGTCGCCGGCATTACTAGTAAAAATAATAAAATAATAAATATGCCATAACTATCCCTATTTTGTAGACGCTTTACCTTTTGCGTAAACCAATCAATATACACTTATTGATTTTTTTTTTTTTTCTACAAAAATATGTAGAATACATGTCGGCCTAAACTGGGGAAAAAATATTTTTTATATATCTTTGGGGGATATTTATTATAGCAAAAAGTAAAAAAAACATTGCTTTGTTTTATTTTTTGTTTTCAAAATTGTCGCTTTTTTTGTTTATAACGCAAAAAAGAAAAAATGAAGAGGCGATTAAATACCTCCAAAAGAAAGCTCTATTTGTGGTGGGGGGGGGGGGGGCATTTATTTATTTATTTATTTTTGGATGCTACGTCACCCAACTGCATAATGGTCAGTTAAAGCGACGCAGTGCTGAATTGCAAAAAGTTCTCTGGTCAGGAGGGGGGGTAAAATCTTTCGGGGCTGAAGCGGTTAAAGTGGTTGTAAAAAGAAAAAGCACCTGGGTGCAGCAGCCCCCTCCTTATACTTACCTGAGCCAGTAATGTGCAGGAGGTCAGTGGCTCTCCCGGGTCTCTTCTCATTCATTGGCTCTGTATACTGTCAATCTGAGATAATGAGAGGAGGGGGGGGGGCTGAGCTGCACTCTGTGACTGGGCACACCGAGCAATAACTTGGGATGGAGCCCTGCTCAGGTGCCCCCCAGAGCAAGCAGCTGGGAAGGTCTGTAATTATGAACTGGTAATAACGGGAAGAACTACTCATGAAAGAGACCTTTCAGATGGTGAGTTGGGCGGGGGGCGGTAAAAACAGGCATCTGATGTAGTTTTGCAGTCTGGATGTTTGGGACTGAGCAGTATAGAGGTATATAGTGTAAGCTTTGTGCTGTCAGTGTGATCTCCCGCCCCGGGATTGGAGAGGTCTGTGCTGCTCACATAACATTGTCTCGCCTCTTCTGGCTGATTTCTGAGGTGCTGCGGCCCGATTCCTCCCATGATCACAATTAGGGTTGTCACCTTTTCTTCACCTCAAACCCAAACACTTGATCGGTGCACACCAATTTTTATTATAGTATAAACTATAGATATATTTTGGTATTAAATAATATTTCTAATCATATGAAGTTAATAACAAGAGTCCCCCTTTACGTCAGAGTCCACGGAGTCCCCCCTTTATATCTGAACTCACAGAGTTCCCTTTCACTCTAAGGGGGGACTCTGCAGACTCTGATGTAAGGGAGAATTCTGGGGACTCTAACATAAGGGATGCTCTGGGAACCCTGATTTAAGGGGGGACACTGAGAACACTGATGTATGGAGAGAACCCTGATTTACCTTAGTGTACTCTCTCAGAGGCAGGAGAGAGAAGGGGTAGACTTCAGACACGGAGGGATGGTGAGCTCACTCACCCTTTGGAAGTCAGCACCTCTCATCCAAATGTATCTGAGGCTGCTGGGCTTCAAATTTTCGGCCCCCACTTTCCTTTTTCTGAGGCACAGCACCAGGCATTGGAATGTGGGCAGACAAAGAGGAGTAGGGGGTGGGGGGAAGAGGTGCAGATTGAGCCCTCTCTCCTCTCCTGTCTGTGTGTGTTTTGTTGGGGAAGAGGGAATTGTTAGTGCTGGCTTTGGGCTGTGTGAAAGAGAGTGTTACAGACACTCTCAGCTTAGACAACTGCAGCCAGCAACCCAGCTGGGAGGCCATAGTACAGTTTAAATAATGTGTCTGGGTCTCAGACAGTCTGAAACCCGGACACATGATTCCAAACCCGAACTGTCCGGGTGAATCCTGGACAGGTGGCAACCCTAATCACAATAGTCTCTCTAGGGCTGAAACAACTAATCCATTATGAAATGAATCGATTACTATTTTCATAATCGATGAATCGGCCGGTAACCTAATGGGTTAAAAAAACCTAAAATGAGCCCTTTATAATACAAAGATAGCAAATAATCGCTACTATAAATATTCCTGTCACTGTTCTAAAGTAAAAAATGAACCCCTTTCAGTAGTGATTATTGGCTTTTTCTACTATAAAGGGCTCATTTTAGTTTTTTAGTTTTTAACCCCATTATGTTACTAAACGCGTTAGGCCCGGTTCACATCTATGCGTTTTTGGTGCTTTTTGCAGAAATGCACTGCAGTTCATTTCCATGGTTTCCTATGGGACACGTTCACATCTGAAAGGGGCGGGGACTTTTAAACGCAAAATAATGCTTTATTGGTTCAATATACTTCAATGGAGAAGCTGCAGAAAAGCGTGTCATGTGTTTTTGCAGCAATTTGTGTGCCCAAAAAAAATGTAAAAATACAAATTGCAGAAAAATCACGTGCGCAAAAATCAAAACGCACAGCAAAAGGCACTGCAGAAACAGATCAAAAGCAAACTGCATAGGTGTGTACCGAGCCTTGTGCTGACCACACCGATCAATTTTCAGATGAGAATATTCAGACTAAAAGTCTTTCTACATTCGCTGAATGAAAGAATTTTGTTTGAAATTTTCACTTGTTTTTAAAATGAAGGTAATATCTGAATGAAAACCACATCCACTGTCTGAAAATTCCTTCCACTAAGACCTTTTCTGTTATTTCTACATTTTCCCCTCACTGTGGTTGAAAATGAACGTCAATTTGATCCACATTTTTTTTTTAAGGTTATTAAGCGATTAATCGGCCAACTAATGGATGGTGAAAATAATGGTTAGTTGCAGCCCTAATTCTCTCCCAGTGTTGCTGGGAGAAACCTTGAAACACAACGTACATCCTCCAAGCTAATGAAGCCAATCCTCTTTTATTCACAGATGTGTCCATCACCAACGTTCGCCATCCCAGCTTCACCATTCATGCAGAAGTTTGCTTATGGAACCCGTGTCAGCGTTTACCTGATGAAAAGGTCAGCTCAGCATTCATCATCTTGTTTTGTCGGAGAATAAAGGTGGGGGGAGGGGGAGAATGTTCCAAAATAGATGACAAAGTAGGACGTGTTACTAGTCAGCAAATCTAGGACAGGTAAGTCCTGCATATTGGTGACTACATATCGGAAGTGAAGGCCGGGTTCACACTTGTGGGAATTGGATGAGGGTTTCCCCGCATCCATTTCACATGACGGGAGAGTGTGACCGGCTGTCATTGGAGCCGCTTCACACATCTCCGGGGCGGCTACAGAGCGCACTGCAGAAGGGTCCGGTGTGTCTTTGGCTGTTTTCAGGTCTGAATTGAGGCAAAATTCTGCCCCCCCCCCCCCATAAAAAACGGAGAACAGGGGCGCTCCACAAACCGTGTGAACCCAGCCTTAAATCGGAGCTCCGCCCAAAAGGGATGTACTGCTTTTACCACCCCCCATTACCTAGTTTCAACAGGTTCCTGCACCCACTTCTGCTTGGGCAGAAGTTCTCACCCCTCCCCCCTGCGATTTTCTGGGAAACGTCACAGGTCCCAGAAGATTGCATGACCTGTGGAGAGGCAGCCGCCTTTTCCAGGCTTTACTGTCTCAGGGCCGCTCTGTGCAGTTAAGTAGTATAACATGTTCTTCTAAAGTCTGTGGTTTTTTGTTTATTGAAAAACATAATTTTAAGGTTCAAAGCAAGTTTCTCGGCCCCCTAGTATTTCTGGCTGTGGCCAATGTAAGTAAGGGCTAATCATTTATGTAGAATTTACAGAAGCAGCTGGGACTGGTGTCTAGCTATGGGGAGGAGTGGAGGATCAGCCCTGCTTTAACCACTTAAGGACCGCCTCGCGCCAATATATACGTCGGCAGAATGGCACGGCTGGACACAATCACGTACCGGTACGTGATTCTTTAAGTGCCCAGCCGTGGGTCGGGAGCGCGCGGCTGGCTCCCGACCCGGTCCTGTGATCTGTGGCCGCGGGACCAGCGGACCCGATCGCCGCTGGTGTCCCGCGATCGGGTCACAGAGCTGAAGAAGGAGGAGAGGTCTGTGTAAACAAGCCTCTCCCCGTGCTTCCCTGAGGGGCTGTCACCGATCGTCTCTTGTTCTGGGCGCGTCTCCGATCTCAGTAAAGAAACATCGGCTCTTTACCCATGTGATCACCTGTGTCCAATCATATGTAAACAAGGAAATGGCAGTTATCTGCTTGACTCTCTCACTGAAAGAGTGGGAGGAGAGAGCCGATCAGCAGCATTTCCTCACAGGGGAGACCTGTACATATCATCGGTGCCGCCTCATCTGTACCCCATTGGTGCCCCCTCATCTGTGCCCCATCGGTGCCACCTCATCTGTGCCCCATCGGTGTCGCCTCATCTGTGCCCCATCGGTGTCGCCTCATCTGTGCCCCATCTGTACCCCATCGGTGCCGCCTCATCTGTACCCCATCGGTGCCGCCTCATCTGTGCCCCATCTGTACCCCATCGGTGCTGCCTCATCTGTACCCCATCGGTGCCGCCTCATCTGTGCCCCATCTGTACCCCATCGGTGCCGCCTCATCTGTACCCCATCGGTGCCGCCTCATCTGTGCCCCATCGGTGCAGGAGAAAAATGACTTATTTACAACATTTTCTAACAGAAACAGACTTTTTTTTGTTTGTTTGTTTTACAATATTTGGTCTTGAGTATTGAGGTGGTTAATGGCCCCTTTTCATATCCACCAAATCCTCTACAATTCTGCGGCAGTGCTTAGTATTATTCTTAAAATCAATCCCTGTGTCCCCATGGAGCTCCTTGGATTTCAGGCCCCTAAATGTGTCACATCTTCTTCTGTCTAATGGACAACGAAGCTCTTGATTCGAATGTCAAATGCTAGTTTGTACTGGTCCGAGGAGCTGGCATTTTACAGCTGTGTGATGGGAGGAAGATGATTTTCTTTTTCTTTAAACTCCCATCAAGTAGGGCTATGTGGTAGACTTTAAATTCTGATTCTGATTGTGCCGTCTGTAATCAATAACTGTTCATCTCCATTCTCTGTCCAGAGGAATCCTTCATGGATGACTTTGATGAGGGCGCTTATTACGAAGCTTTGGGCACGAGACCGGCACTTAACATGGACAAGCTGGATGAGTCCTACCAGAAGGTGATTGAATTGTTCTTCGTGTGCACCAGCGAGAACCCCAAGGAACGGCCTTCTGCACCTCCAATTGTGGAGGCCTTGGAAGCGCAGGGGGTCAAGTAGTCATTTAGAATTCTGTTTAAAGGTTTCTGTTGGAATGGTTTTAATGTTTTTAACTATGAGAAGGCAGCTTTGTGTTGCTGTAATGTTTTCTAGAATGGTAGATTAGAGCAATGGTGAGCTCTGCTCTTCATCAGAGGTACTAATGCTGCCATATGAGGCTAGAAGTAAACTCAGCAGTTATGTCCCACGTAGCAGGTCCCTGACATCATGTATGTCATTCCAATGTGAAAGTATTGCTGGCCTTGCTGTATATAGCACTGAGGCACACAAACCTACCTCTAGCCAATGATGGTGCCACCTTTTGGAGTCTTCCTGAAGACACTTCTGCTGCCCCCATCCATCATGGTCACATCCTATAAGGCACATGCCCAGCCCAGCTTTTATTTTAGAATAACTGTGGCAACCAGGTATTACAAGGGTGTTTGGGTGCTGGAGGTAGGGTTTGATTTGTACAAAACCTAAACGTGATACAAGGTGCACTTTCATATGGGGGGAAAGTGTAAATGGAGAGTTTACTTCCCACTTTACCTCCAGCAACCCCTTTGCAGTTCTCTACACATAACTGCAGCAAACAGCCCTCAAGTACCTATTGACTTATGTAAGCTGCCCTAAGGTCCTACCAGGCTGCTGTATGCCAGATACTTCTAGTTCTGAGCCATGGTTGGGATTTCTTTGTAAATCTGAGACATTGATTGGCTGCTCAGACCAAGGAAGATACTTTTTGGGCCTTTGCATAGCATAGAACCTGTTCCTCCTGCCCTACTAGAAGTATTAAAGAAAAAAGCTGGAGGGAGTTTGCTTGTAGGCACGGCCTGCTGTCCTCTCCAAGATGGCTGCCTGGAGCTCATAGCAGAAGATGATTAGTCTTTAGTAGGTTCCTGCTAGTGTTTTGTCAGATTAGGCGAACCGTCAAAGTGTAACGCAAGTGACGTTTCGTCGCCGCCATCTTGCTACACCCCGCACTTGTCCCTAGTGAGGATACGGTGAGAAGGGGGAAAGCAGACATCTTGTTACACCCCGTACTCCTCCACGGTAAGGATACAGTGAGAAGGGGTAAGGGGACATCTTGTTACACCCCGTACACCTCCACGGTAAGGATACAGTGAGAAGGGGGTAAGCGGACATCTTGTTACACCCCGTACACCTCCACAGTAAGGATACAGTGAGAAGGGGGTAAGGGGATATCTTGTTACACCCCGTACTCCTCCACGGTCAGGATACAGTGAGAACGGGTAAGGGGACATCTTGTTACACCCCGTACACCTCCACAGTAAGGATACAGTGAGAAGGGGGTAAGGGGACATCTTGTTACACCCTGTACACCTCCACGGTAAGGATACTGTGAGAAGGGGGTAAGGGGACATCTTGTTACACCCCGTACACCTCCACAGTAAGGATAAAGTGAGAAGGGGGTAAGGGGACATCTTGTTACACCCCGTACACCTCCACAGTAAGGATACTGTGAGAAGGGGGTAAGCGGACATCTTGTTACACCCTGTACACCTCCACAGTAAGGATACAGTGAGAAGGGGGTAAGGGGACATCTTGTTACACCCCGTACACCTCCACGGTAAGGATACAGTGAGAAGGGGGTAAGGGGACATCTTGTTACACCCTGTACACCTCCACGGTAAGGATACTGTGAGAAGGGGGTAAGGGGACATCTTGTTACACCCCGTACTCCTCCACAGTAAGGATACAGTGAGAAGGGGGTAAGGGGACATCTTGTTACACCCCGTACACCTCCACAGTAAGGATACAGTGAGAAGGGGTAAGCGGACATCTTGTTACACCCCGTACACCTCCACAGTAAGGATACAGTGAGAAGGGGGTAAGGGGACATCTTGTTACACCCCGTACACCTCCACAGTAAGGATACAGTGAGAAGGGGGTAAGCGGACATCTTGTTACACCCCGTACACCTCCACAGTAAGGATACAGTGAGAAGCTGTAAGCGGACATCTTGCTACACCCCGTACACCTCCACGGTAGGATACAGTAAGAAGGGGTAAGGGGACATCTTGTTACACCCCGTTCACCTCCACAGTAAGGATACAGTGAGAAGGGGGTAAGGGGACATCTTGTTACACCCTGTAAACCTCCACAGTAAGGATACTGTGAGAAGGGGGTAAGGGGACATCTTGTTACACCCTGTACACCTCCACGGTAAGGATACAGTGAGAAGGGGGTAAGGGGACATCTTGTTACACCCCGTACACCTCCACGGTAAGGATACAGTGAGAAGGGGGTAAGGGGACATCTTGTTACACCCTGTACACCTCCACAGTAAGGATACTGTGAGAAGGGGGTAAGCGGACATCTTGTTACACCCTGTACACCTCCACAGTAAGGATACAGTGAGAAGGGGGTAAGGGGACATCTTGTTACACCCCGTACTCCTCCACAGTAAGGATAAAGTGAGAGGGGGGTAAGGGGACATCTTGTTACACCCCGTACACCTCCACAGTAAGGATACTGTGAGAAGGGGGTAAGCGGACATCTTGTTACACCCTGTACACCTCCACAGTAAGGATACAGTGAGAAGGGGGTAAGGGGACATCTTGTTACACCCCGTACACCTCCACAGTAAGGATACAGTGAGAAGGGGGTAAGGGGACATCTTGTTACACCCTGTACACCTCCACGGTAAGGATACTGTGAGAAGGGGGTAAGGGGACATCTTGTTACACCCCGTACTCCTCCACAGTAAGGATACAGTGAGAAGGGGGTAAGGGGACATCTTGTTACACCCCGTACACCTCCACAGTAAGGATACAGTGAGAAGGGGTAAGCGGACATCTTGTTACACCCCGTACACCTCCACAGTAAGGATACAGTGAGAAGGGGGTAAGGGGACATCTTGTTACACCCCGTACACCTCCACAGTAAGGATACAGTGAGAAGGGGGTAAGCGGACATCTTGTTACACCCCGTACACCTCCACAGTAAGGATACAGTGAGAAGCTGTAAGCGGACATCTTGCTACACCCCGTACACCTCCACGGTAGGATACAGTGAGAAGGGGTAAGGGGACATCTTGTTACACCCCGTTCACCTCCACAGTAAGGATACAGTGAGAAGGGGGTAAGGGGACATCTTGTTACACCCTGTACACCTCCACAGTAAGGATACTGTGAGAAGGGGGTAAGGGGACATCTTGTTACACCCTGTACACCTCCACGGTAAGGATACAGTGAGAAGGGGGTAAGGGGACATCTTGTTACACCCCGTACACCTCCACAGTAAGGATACAGTGAGAAGGGGGTAAGGGGACATCTTGTTACACCCCGTACACCTCCACGGTAAGGATACTGTGAGAAGGGGGTAAGGGGACATCTTGTTACACCCCGTACACCTCCACAGTAAGGATACAGTGAGAAGGGGGTAAGCGGACATCTTGTTACACCCCGTACACCTCCACAGTAAGGATACAGTGAGAAGGGGGTAAGGGGACATCTTGTTACACCCCGTACTCCTCCACGGTCAGGATACAGTGAGAACGGGTAAGGGGACATCTTGTTACACCCCGTACACCTCCACAGTAAGGATACTGTGAGAAGGGGGTAAGGGGACATCTTGTTACACCCCGTACACCTCCACAGTAAGGATACTGTGAGAAGGGGGTAAGGGGACATCTTGTTACACCCCGTACACCTCCACGGTAAGGATACTGTGAGAAGGGGGTAAGGGGACATCTTGTTACACCCCGTACACCTCCACAGTAAGGATACAGTGAGAAGGGGGTAAGCGGACATCTTGTTACACCCCGTACACCTCCACAGTAAGGATACAGTGAGAAGGGGGTAAGGGGACATCTTGTTACACCCCGTACTCCTCCACGGTCAGGATACAGTGAGAACGGGTAAGGGGACATCTTGTTACACCCCGTACACCTCCACAGTAAGGATACAGTGAGAAGGGGGTAAGGGGACATCTTGTTACACCCTGTACACCTCCACAGTAAGGATACAGTGAGAAGGGGGTAAGGGGACATCTTGTTACACCCCGTACACCTCCACGGTAAGGATACTGTGAGAAGGGGGTAAGGGGACATCTTGTTACACCCCGTACTCCTCCACAGTAAGGATAAAGTGAGAAGGGGGTAAGGGGACATCTTGTTACACCCCGTACACCTCCACAGTAAGGATACTGTGAGAAGGGGGTAAGCGGACATCTTGTTACACCCTGTACACCTCCACAGTAAGGATACAGTGAGAAGGGGGTAAGGGGACATCTTGTTACACCCCGTACACCTCCACAGTAAGGATACAGTGAGAAGGGGGTAAGGGGACATCTTGTTACACCCTGTACACCTCCACGGTAAGGATACTGTGAGAAGGGGGTAAGGGGACATCTTGTTACACCCCGTACTCCTCCACAGTAAGGATACAGTGAGAAGGGGGTAAGGGGACATCTTGTTACACCCCGTACACCTCCACAGTAAGGATACAGTGAGAAGGGGTAAGCGGACATCTTGTTACACCCCGTACACCTCCACAGTAAGGATACAGTGAGAAGGGGGTAAGGGGACATCTTGTTACACCCCGTACACCTCCACAGTAAGGATACAGTGAGAAGGGGGTAAGCGGACATCTTGTTACACCCCGTACACCTCCACAGTAAGGATACAGTGAGAAGCTGTAAGCGGACATCTTGCTACACCCCGTACACCTCCACGGTAGGATACAGTGAGAAGGGGTAAGGGGACATCTTGTTACACCCCGTTCACCTCCACAGTAAGGATACAGTGAGAAGGGGGTAAGGGGACATCTTGTTACACCCTGTACACCTCCACAGTAAGGATACAGTGAGAAGGGGGTAAGGGGACATCTTGTTACACCCTGTACACCTCCACAGTAAGGATACTGTGAGAAGGGGGTAAGGGGACATCTTGTTACACCCTGTACACCTCCACGGTAAGGATACAGTGAGAAGGGGGTAAGGGGACATCTTGTTACACCCCGTACACCTCCACGGTAAGGATACAGTGAGAAGGGGGTAAGGGGACATCTTGTTACACCCTGTACACCTCCACAGTAAGGATACTGTGAGAAGGGGGTAAGCGGACATCTTGTTACACCCTGTACACCTCCACAGTAAGGATACAGTGAGAAGGGGGTAAGGGGACATCTTGTTACACCCCGTACACCTCCACAGTAAGGATACAGTGAGAAGGGGGTAAGGGGACATCTTGTTACACCCTGTACACCTCCACGGTAAGGATACTGTGAGAAGGGGGTAAGGGGACATCTTGTTACACCCCGTACTCCTCCACAGTAAGGATACAGTGAGAAGGGGGTAAGGGGACATCTTGTTACACCCCGTACACCTCCACAGTAAGGATACAGTGAGAAGGGGTAAGCGGACATCTTGTTACACCCCGTACACCTCCACAGTAAGGATACAGTGAGAAGGGGGTAAGGGGACATCTTGTTACACCCCGTACACCTCCACAGTAAGGATACAGTGAGAAGGGGGTAAGCGGACATCTTGTTACACCCCGTACACCTCCACAGTAAGGATACAGTGAGAAGCTGTAAGCGGACATCTTGCTACACCCCGTACACCTCCACGGTAGGATACAGTGAGAAGGGGTAAGGGGACATCTTGTTACACCCCGTTCACCTCCACAGTAAGGATACAGTGAGAAGGGGGTAAGGGGACATCTTGTTACACCCTGTACACCTCCACGGTAAGGATACAGTGAGAAGGGGGTAAGGGGACATCTTGTTACACCCCGTACACCTCCACGGTAAGGATACAGTGAGAAGGGGGTAAGGGGACATCTTGTTACACCCCGTACACCTCCACGGTAAGGATACAGTGAGAAGGGGGTAAGGGGACATCTTGTTACACCCTGTACACCTCCACGGTAAGGATACTGTGAGAAAGGGTAAGCGGACATCTTGTTACACCCTGTACACCTCCACAGTAAGGATACAGTGAGAAGGGGGTAAGCGGACATCTTGTTACACTCCGTACACCTCCACAGTAAGGATACTGCGAGAAGGGGGTAAGGGGACATCTTGTTACACCCCGTACACCTCCACAGTAAGGATACAGTGAGAAGGGGGTAAGCGGACATCTTGTTACACCCCGTACACCTCCACGGTAAGGATACAGTGAGAAGGGGGTAAGCGGACATCTTGTTACACCCCGTACACCTCCACAGTAAGGATACAGTGAGAAGGGGTAAGCGGACATCTTGTTACACCCCGTACACCTCCACAGTAAGGATACTGTGAGAAGGGGGTAATGGGACATCTTGTTACACCCCGTACACCTCCACAGTAAGGATACAGTGAGAAGGGGGTAAGGGGACATCTTGTTACACCCCGTACACCTCCACGGTAAGGATACAGTGAGAAGGGGGTAAGGGGACATCTTGTTACACCCCGTACACCTCCACGGTAAGGATACAGTGAGAAGGGGGTAAGGGGACATCTTGTTACACCCTGTACACCTCCACAGTAAGGATACTGTGAGAAGGGGGTAAGCGGACATCTTGTTACACCCTGTACACCTCCACAGTAAGGATACAGTGAGAAGGGGGTAAGGGGACATCTTGTTACACCCCGTACACCTCCACAGTAAGGATACAGTGAGAAGGGGGTAAGGGGACATCTTGTTACACCCTGTACACCTCCACGGTAAGGATACTGTGAGAAGGGGGTAAGGGGACATCTTGTTACACCCCGTACTCCTCCACAGTAAGGATACAGTGAGAAGGGGGTAAGGGGACATCTTGTTACACCCCGTACACCTCCACAGTAAGGATACAGTGAGAAGGGGTAAGCGGACATCTTGTTACACCCCGTACACCTCCACAGTAAGGATACAGTGAGAAGGGGGTAAGGGGACATCTTGTTACACCCCGTACACCTCCACAGTAAGGATACAGTGAGAAGGGGGTAAGCGGACATCTTGTTACACCCCGTACACCTCCACAGTAAGGATACAGTGAGAAGCTGTAAGCGGACATCTTGCTACACCCCGTACACCTCCACGGTAGGATACAGTGAGAAGGGGTAAGGGGACATCTTGTTACACCCCGTTCACCTCCACAGTAAGGATACAGTGAGAAGGGGGTAAGGGGACATCTTGTTACACCCTGTACACCTCCACGGTAAGGATACAGTGAGAAGGGGGTAAGGGGACATCTTGTTACACCCCGTACACCTCCACGGTAAGGATACAGTGAGAAGGGGGTAAGGGGACATCTTGTTACACCCCGTACACCTCCACGGTAAGGATACAGTGAGAAGGGGGTAAGGGGACATCTTGTTACACCCTGTACACCTCCACGGTAAGGATACTGTGAGAAAGGGTAAGCGGACATCTTGTTACACCCTGTACACCTCCACAGTAAGGATACAGTGAGAAGGGGGTAAGCGGACATCTTGTTACACTCCGTACACCTCCACAGTAAGGATACTGTGAGAAGGGGGTAAGGGGACATCTTGTTACACCCCGTACACCTCCACAGTAAGGATACAGTGAGAAGGGGGTAAGCGGACATCTTGTTACACCCCGTACACCTCCACGGTAAGGATACAGTGAGAAGGGGGTAAGCGGACATCTTGTTACACCCCGTACACCTCCACAGTAAGGATACAGTGAGAAGGGGTAAGCGGACATCTTGTTACACCCCGTACACCTCCACAGTAAGGATACAGTGAGAAGGGGTAAGCGGACATCTTGTTACACCCCATACACCTCCACAGTAAGGATACTGTGAGAAGGGGGTAATGGGACATCTTGTTACACCCCGTACACCTCCACAGTAAGGATACAGTGAGAAGGGGGTAAGGGGACATCTTGTTACACCCCGTACACCTCCACAGTAAGGATACAGTGAGAAGGGGTAAGGGGACATCTTGTTACACCCCGTACACCTCCACAGTAGGGATACAGTGAGAAGGGGGTAAGGGGACATCTTGTTACACCCTGTACACCTCCACAGTGAGGATACTGTGAGAAGGGGGTTAGCGGACATCTTGTTACACCCTGTACACCTCCACAGTAAGGATACAGTGAGAAGCTGTAAGCGGACATCTTGCTACACCCCGTACACCTCCACGGTAGGATACAGTGAGAAGGGGTAAGGGGACATCTTGTTACACCCCGTTCACCTCCACAGTAAGGATACAGTGAGAAGGGGGTAAGGGGACATCTTGTTACACCCTGTACACCTCCATGGTAAGGATACAGTGAGAAGGGGGTAAGGGGACATCTTGTTATACCCCGTACACCTCCACGGTAAGGATACAGTGAGAAGGGGGTAAGGGGACATCTTGTTACACCCCGTACACCTCCACGGTAAGGATACAGTGAGAAGGGGGTAAGGGGACATCTTGTTACACCCTGTACACCTCCACGGTAAGGATACTGTGAGAAAGGGTAAGCGGACATCTTGTTACACCCTGTACACCTCCACAGTAAGGATACAGTGAGAAGGGGGTAAGCGGACATCTTGTTACACTCCGTACACCTCCACAGTAAGGATACTGTGAGAAGGGGGTAAGGGGACATCTTGTTACACCCCGTACACCTCCACAGTAAGGATACAGTGAGAAGGGGGTAAGCGGACATCTTGTTACACCCCGTACACCTCCACGGTAAGGATACAGTGAGAAGGGGGTAAGCGGACATCTTGTTACACCCCGTACACCTCCACAGTAAGGATACAGTGAGAAGGGGGTAAGGGGACATCTTGTTACACCCCGTACACCTCCACAGTAAGGATACAGTGAGAAGGGGGTAAGCGGACATCTTGTTACACCCCGTACACCTCCACAGTAAGGATACAGTGAGAAGCTGTAAGCGGACATCTTGCTGCACCCCGTACACCTCCACGGTAGGATACAGTGAGAAGGGGTAAGGGGACATCTTGTTACACCCCGTTCACCTCCACAGTAAGGATACAGTGAGAAGGGGGTAAGGGGACATCTTGTTACACCCTGTACACCTCCACGGTAAGGATACAGTGAGAAGGGGGTAAGGGGACATCTTGTTACACCCCGTACACCTCCACGGTAAGGATACAGTGAGAAGGGGGTAAGGGGACATCTTGTTACACCCCGTACACCTCCACGGTAAGGATACAGTGAGAAGGGGGTAAGGGGACATCTTGTTACACCCTGTACACCTCCACGGTAAGGATACTGTGAGAAAGGGTAAGCGGACATCTTGTTACACCCTGTACACCTCCACAGTAAGGATACAGTGAGAAGGGGGTAAGCGGACATCTTGTTACACTCCGTACACCTCCACAGTAAGGATACTGTGAGAAGGGGGTAAGGGGACATCTTGTTACACCCCGTACACCTCCACAGTAAGGATACAGTGAGAAGGGGGTAAGCGGACATCTTGTTACACCCCGTACACCTCCACGGTAAGGATACAGTGAGAAGGGGGTAAGCGGACATCTTGTTACACCCCGTACACCTCCACAGTAAGGATACAGTGAGAAGGGGTAAGCGGACATCTTGTTACACCCCGTACACCTCCACAGTAAGGATACTGTGAGAAGGGGGTAATGGGACATCTTGTTACACCCCGTACACCTCCACAGTAAGGATACAGTGAGAAGGGGGTAAGGGGACATCTTGTTACACCCCGTACACCTCCACGGTAAGGATACAGTGAGAAGGGGGTAAGGGGACATCTTGTTACACCCCGTACACCTCCACGGTAAGGATACAGTGAGAAGGGGGTAAGGGGACATCTTGTTACACCCTGTACACCTCCACAGTAAGGATACTGTGAGAAGGGGGTAAGCGGACATCTTGTTACACCCTGTACACCTCCACAGTAAGGATACAGTGAGAAGGGGGTAAGGGGACATCTTGTTACACCCCGTACACCTCCACAGTAAGGATACAGTGAGAAGGGGGTAAGGGGACATCTTGTTACACCCTGTACACCTCCACGGTAAGGATACTGTGAGAAGGGGGTAAGGGGACATCTTGTTACACCCCGTACTCCTCCACAGTAAGGATACAGTGAGAAGGGGGTAAGGGGACATCTTGTTACACCCCGTACACCTCCACAGTAAGGATACAGTGAGAAGGGGTAAGCGGACATCTTGTTACACCCCGTACACCTCCACAGTAAGGATACAGTGAGAAGGGGGTAAGGGGACATCTTGTTACACCCCGTACACCTCCACAGTAAGGATACAGTGAGAAGGGGGTAAGCGGACATCTTGTTACACCCCGTACACCTCCACAGTAAGGATACAGTGAGAAGCTGTAAGCGGACATCTTGCTACACCCCGTACACCTCCACGGTAGGATACAGTGAGAAGGGGTAAGGGGACATCTTGTTACACCCCGTTCACCTCCACAGTAAGGATACAGTGAGAAGGGGGTAAGGGGACATCTTGTTACACCCTGTACACCTCCACGGTAAGGATACAGTGAGAAGGGGGTAAGGGGACATCTTGTTACACCCCGTACACCTCCACGGTAAGGATAAAGTGAGAAGGGGGTAAGGGGACATCTTGTTACACCCCGTACACCTCCACGGTAAGGATACAGTGAGAAGGGGGTAAGGGGACATCTTGTTACACCCTGTACACCTCCACGGTAAGGATACTGTGAGAAAGGGTAAGCGGACATCTTGTTACACCCTGTACACCTCCACAGTAAGGATACAGTGAGAAGGGGGTAAGCGGACATCTTGTTACACTCCGTACACCTCCACAGTAAGGATACTGTGAGAAGGGGGTAAGGGGACATCTTGTTACACCCCGTACACCTCCACAGTAAGGATACAGTGAGAAGGGGGTAAGCGGACATCTTGTTACACCCCGTACACCTCCACGGTAAGGATACAGTGAGAAGGGGGTAAGCGGACATCTTGTTACACCCCGTACACCTCCACAGTAAGGATACAGTGAGAAGGGGTAAGCGGACATCTTGTTACACCCCGTACACCTCCACAGTAAGGATACAGTGAGAAGGGGTAAGCGGACATCTTGTTACACCCCGTACACCTCCACAGTAAGGATACTGTGAGAAGGAGGTAATGGGACATCTTGTTACACCCCGTACACCTCCACAGTAAGGATACAGTGAGAAGGGGGTAAGGGGACATCTTGTTACACCCCGTACACCTCCACAGTAAGGATACAGTGAGAAGGGGTAAGGGGACATCTTGTTACACCCCGTACACCTCCACAGTAGGGATACAGTGAGAAGGGGGTAAGGGGACATCTTGTTACACCCTGTACACCTCCACAGTGAGGATACTGTGAGAAGGGGGTTAGCGGACATCTTGTTACACCCTGTACACCTCCACAGTAAGGATACAGTGAGAAGCTGTAAGCGGACATCTTGCTACACCCCGTACACCTCCACGGTAGGATACAGTGAGAAGGGGTAAGGGGACATCTTGTTACACCCCGTTCACCTCCACAGTAAGGATACAGTGAGAAGGGGGTAAGGGGACATCTTGTTACACCCTGTACACCTCCATGGTAAGGATACAGTGAGAAGGGGGTAAGGGGACATCTTGTTATACCCCGTACACCTCCACGGTAAGGATACAGTGAGAAGGGGGTAAGGGGACATCTTGTTACACCCCGTACACCTCCACGGTAAGGATACAGTGAGAAGGGGGTAAGGGGACATCTTGTTACACCCTGTACACCTCCACGGTAAGGATACTGTGAGAAAGGGTAAGCGGACATCTTGTTACACCCTGTACACCTCCACAGTAAGGATACAGTGAGAAGGGGGTAAGCGGACATCTTGTTACACTCCGTACACCTCCACAGTAAGGATACTGTGAGAAGGGGGTAAGGGGACATCTTGTTACACCCCGTACACCTCCACAGTAAGGATACAGTGAGAAGGGGGTAAGCGGACATCTTGTTACACCCCGTACACCTCCACGGTAAGGATACAGTGAGAAGGGGGTAAGCGGACATCTTGTTACACCCCGTACACCTCCACGGTAAGGATACTGTGAGAAAGGGTAAGCGGACATCTTGTTACACCCCGTACACCTCCACAGTAAGGATACAGTGAGAAGGGGTAAGGGGACATCTTGTTACACCCCGTACACCTCCACAGTAAGGATACTGTGAGAAGGGGGTAAGGGGACATCTTGTTACACCCCGTACACCTCCACAGTAAGGATACTGTGAGAAGGGGGTAAGGGGACATCTTGTTACACCCTGTACACCTCCACAGTAAGGATACAGTGAGAAGGGGGTAAGCGGACATCTTGTTACACCCCGTACACCTCCACGGTAAGGATACAGTGAGAAGGGGGTAAGCGGACATCTTGTTACACCCCGTACACCTCCACGGTAAGGATACTGTGAGAAAGGGTAAGCGGACATCTTGTTACACCCCGTACACCTCCACAGTAAGGATACAGTGAGAAGGGGTAAGGGGACATCTTGTTACACCCCGTACACCTCCACAGTAGGGATACAGTGAGAAGGGGGTAAGGGGACATCTTGTTACACCCTGTACACCTCCACAGTGAGGATACTGTGAGAAGGGGGTTAGCGGACATCTTGTTACACCCTGTACACCTCCACAGTAAGGATACAGTGAGAAGGGGGTAAGGGGACATCTTGTTACACCCCGTACACCTCCACAGTAAGGATACAGTGAGAAGGGGGTAAGGGGACATCTTGTTACACCCTGTACACCTCCACAGTAGGGATACAGTGGGAAGGGGGTAAGGGGACATCTTGTTACACCCCGTACACCTCCACAGTGAGGATACTGTGAGAAGGGGGTAAGCGGACATCTTGTTACACCCCGTACACCTCCACGGTAAGGATACAGTGAGAAGGGGTAAGCGGACACCTTGTTACACCCCGTACACCTCCACAGTAAGGATACAGTGAGAAGGGGGTAAGCGGACATCTTGTTACACCCTGTACACCTCCACGGTAAGGATACAGTGAGAAGGGGGTAAGGGGACATCTTGTTACACCCTGTACACCTCCACAGTAAGGATACAGTGAGAAGGGGTAAGCGGACATCTTGTTACACCCTGTACACCTCCACGGTAAGGATACAGTGAGAAGGGGTAAGCGGACATCTTGTTACACCCTGTACACCTCCACGGTAAGGATACAGTGAGAAGGGGGTAAGGGGACATCTTATTACACCCCGTACACCTCCACAGTAAGGATACAGTGAGAAGGGGGAAAGCAGACATCTTGTTACACCCCGTACACCTCCACGGTAAGGATACAGTGAGAAGGGGGTAAGGGGACATCTTGTTACACCCCGTACACCTCCACAGTAAGGATACAGTGAGAAGGGGTAAGCGGACATCTTGTTACACCCCGTACACCTCCACAGTAAGGATACAGTGAGAAGGGGGTAAGGGGACATCTTGTTACACCCCGTACACCTCCACAGTAAGGATACAGTGAGAAGGGGTAAGCGGACATCTTGTTACACCCCGTACACCTCCACAGTAAGGATACAGTGAGAAGGGGTAAGCGGACATCTTGTTACACCCCGTACACCTCCACAGTAAGGATACAGTGAGAAGGGGTAAGCGGACATCTTGTTACACCCCGTACACCTCCACAGTAAGGATACAGTGAGAAGGGGTAAGCGGACATCTTGTTACACCCCGTACACCTCCACAGTAAGGATACAGTGAGAAGGGGGTAAGGGGACATCTTGTTACACCCCGTACACCTCCACAGTAAGGATACAGTGAGAAGGGGTAAGCGGACATCTTGTTACACCCCGTACACCTCCACGGTAAGGATACAGTGAGAAGGGGTAAGCGGACATCTTGTGTTAGGGGGTTAGCTCGGTAGCGGGTGTGTGTGACCCCCTGGATGGGTTCACAACACAAAGTCAGACACAGCAGACAGCGGTGTAGGTGCAAAAAAACAAAAGATCCGGTTTATTTAGGCTACATGCAGTGATACATATAACAGCCAAACAAAATAAAACAAGAAAATAAATCCTGGTCAGTTTGACCTCTAACTACACACGTAGACTCCCTGTCTAACAACTGGGTGCAGCCTTGTGCTGCCCCAGTCTCTGTCTCTATTGTAGGGGTTTGCCACACAGGCGTTAACTCACCGCACAGAACAGATCTCAGACTCCCCAGTCTATACACACAAAACTGGTTCCAGGATGGAGCATCTCCCTAAGCATGCTGGGGTTTTTTGTAGAGGCCTTAATGAGCCCACTTACTACAGCTGGGCTCATTAACTCTTCCCCTCTAATTGTAAAAGTCTGCATAAAGCTTGAATCTAGGACACACATATTTCCCATCCTGAATACAACCAGGTGATTTTACCTGCGTGCTGCCACATACCCCCCCCCTCTTGTTTCAACCTTGGGGTTGTAACACAAGCAGCCAGACACGCATGTATCCGAGACAAAGCATCCACATTCCCCATTTTAACACCAGGGCGATGCTTAACTGTAAAGTTAAATTCCTGTAGGACCAGGAACCACCTATTTACCCTTCTATTGGTCTCCTTGTTCTGAGCCATCCACTTTAAAGGAGCGTGATCAGTCACCAGGTCAAAGTGCCTACCTAGCAGATAGTACCAAAGGGAATCTAGAGCCCACTTCACTGCTAAACATTCCTTCTCAATCGTGGAGTAATTTACCTCATGGGACTTCAACTTCCTGCTGAGGTAAATGACTGGGTGCTCTTCCCCGTTCCAGACCTGGGATAACACTGCTCCTAACCCAACGTCTGATGCATCAGTTTGTACCACAAAGTCCTTAGAGAAGTCTGGTGAGTACAACACTGGCTGGCTACATAAGGCTGTTTTTAAGGACTGAAATGCTTCTTCAGCCTCTGGGGACCATTTAACCATGACCGACTCTTTCCCTTTTGTCAGGTTGGTGAGGGGCACAGCCTGAGAAGTAAAATGGGGAATGAATCGTCGATAATAGCCAGCGATTCCCAGAAAGGCTCGTACCTGTTTCTTGCTGTTGGGACGTGGCCAACTCTGTATGGCCTCGACTTTATTGACTTGGGGTTTTATCACCCCCCTCCCAATAGTGTACCCAAGATATTTGGCCTCCTCCTGTCCAATGGTACACTTCTTTGGATTGGCCGTAAACCCAGCTTCCCGGATAGAGTCTAGGACTGCTTGTACTTTTGGCAAATGTGAGACCCAGTCTGTGCTATGGATAATCACATCATCCAGGTAAGCTGCAGCATATTTCTGATGGGGCCTCAGAATCTTATCCATTTTCCGCTGGAATGTTGCCGGTGCATTCTGTAACCCAAACGGCATTCTCTTATATTGGAATGCCCCATCTGGGGTTACAAACGCAGTTTTCTCCTTGGCCGACTCGGCCAGGGGAATTTGCCAATACCCTTTGGTGAGATCAAGAGTTGTCATATATCGGGCTGTTCCCAGCCGGTCAATCAACTCATCTATACGTGGCATGGGGTAGGTGTCAAATTTTGTAACTTTATTCAATTGTCGAAACAAAACCGCCAGCTCCCATCAGGTTTGGGCACTAGTACGATAGGACTGGACCAGTCACTCTGGGACTCCTCTATCACACCCAATTCCAGCATCCTTTGAACCTCCCCATGTATTGCCTCCCGTCGGGCCTCTGGTATTCTATAAGGTTTTAGTTTTACCCTTTCTCCTGGCGGGGTGATAATGTCATGCTCTACGCCAGATGTTTGTCCTGGCAGCTAAGAGAAAATCTCTTTGTTACAAAGTACAAACTCTTTAACCTCCTGTTGTTGGGGTTTCGATAAGGTGACTGCTATTCCATCCTCAGGAACTAAGCAATCAGGCTGGGCTTGTGACCAAGTCTCTGCGACTAGGGATTCCCTATCCCTCCAGGCTTTCAGCAGATTGACGTGATAGATCTGCTCCGGCTTTCGCCTTCCTGGCTGTCTAACCCTGTAGTTCACCTCACTAATTTTTTCAATTACTTCATATGGACCTTGCCATTTGGCCAGAAATTTGCTTTCAACCGTAGGGACTAGCACCAAGACCCTATCCCCCGGGGAAAAAGTACGGGTCTTGGCCCCACGGTTGTACACTCTCTGCTGTGCTAACTGCGCTTGGGTCAAATGTTCCTTTACAATTGGCATTACCTGTGCGATTCTATCCTGCATCAGGGCGACATGCTCAATCACACTCCTGTGAGGAGAACTCTCATTTTCCCAAGTTTCCTTGGCGATATCCAGCAGCCCTCTTGGGTGTCTCCCATAGAGCAACTCGAAGGGTGAGAAACCCGTAGAGGATTGGGGTACCTCCCTAATGGCAAACATCAGATAGGGTATTAGACAGTCCCAATTCTTTCCATCTCTATCCACCACCTTCTTTAACCACTTGCTTACTGGGCACTTAAACCCCCCTCAGTCCCAGACCAATTTTCAGCTTTCAGCGCTGATGCACTTTGAATGACAATTGCGCGGTCATACAACACTGTACCCAAATGAAATTTCTATCATTTTTTTCCCACAAATAGAGCTTTCTTTTGGTGGTATTTAGTTACAGCTCGGAGTTTTATTTTTTGCTAAACAAACAAAAAAAGATGCAAAAAAAAAAAAAAAATCATGTTTTAATAGTTTGTTATAAAATTTTGCAAACGGGTCATTTTTCTCCTTCATTGAAGTGCGCTGATGAGGCGGCACTGATAGGCTGCATTGGTGGGCACTGATGGGCTGCATTGGTGGGCACTGATAGGCTGCATTGGTGGGCACTGATAGGCTGCACTTGTGGGCACTGATAGGCATAGTTAAGGCGGCACTAATAGGCACAGATAAGGCGGCACCGATGGGCACAGATAAGGCGGCACTGATGGGCAAAGATGGGCACAGATAAGATGACACGGATGGGTGGCACGGATAAGTGGCACGGATGGGCACTGATAGGTACCACAGATAGATGGGACTGATGGGCACTGATAGGTGGCACTGATAGGTGGCTCTGATAGGTGGCACTGCTGGGCACTGATGGGCGGCACTGCTGGGCACTGATGGGCGGCACTGCTGGGCACTGATGGGCGGCACTGGGGTGCAGCACCTTTGAGGCAGATTGGGTGGCACTGTGGGTGGCACTGTGGGTGGCACTGTGGGTGGCACTGTGGGGTGGCACTGTGGGGTGGCACTGTGGGTGGCACTGTGGGGTGGCACTGTGGGCATTATGGGCACAGACGGGGGGCACTTACTTTTACTTTGTTATATTTCAGGATGGCACTGCGGGAGGCAGGTGGGCACTGGCAGGTGGCATGTGGTGCCTTTCATTGCTGGCCGTGATCGGGACTGATGTCCCGATCACGGCCGCCGGTGATCGGCTTTTTTTTTTTCTCCTCGCGCTGTCAGCGCGAGGAGGAATAATAGCCGGTTACCGGCTCCGTTCTATCACATGATCAGCTGTCATTGGCTGACAGCTGATCACGTGATAAGGGGTCGGGATCGACCCCTTACACGGATCGGTGATCAGGCGAGTCTCACGGACTCGCCGATCACAGAGCGCGCCGCGCGCGCCCCTCAGGGGGCGCGCAGGCCGCTCGTAACCAGGACGACGTCAATAGACGTAGTCCTGGAAATCTAGGTCCGCGCTAATGCCGTCATTCGGCAATAGCGCGGTACCCAAGTGGTTAACATTTGTTTTAGGGTTTTGTTGAATCTTTCAACCAACCCATCTGTTTGGGGGTGATACACAGATGTACGCAATTGTGTCACTTTGTACAACTTGCATAGTTCTTTCATTACCCGGGACATAAAGGGTGTACCTTGGTCCGTAAGCAGTTCCTTACAAATACCCACGCGGCTAAAAACAAGAGATAGCTCTTTGGCTATGGTTTTGGCCGAGGTATTTCGGAGAGGAATTGCTTCCGGATAACGGGTGGCATAGTCCAATATAACCAAAATGTACTGATGCCCCCTAGCGGACTTCATTATCGGACCTACCAAATCCATTGCTATCCTCTCAAAGGGGACCTCAGTGATAGGAAGAGGTACCAGCGGGTTACGGAAATGTGGCATAGGTGCCGACTTCTGACACACAGGGCAGGAGGAACAATAATTTTCTATTTCCTTCATGACCCCAGGCCAATAGAATCTCTGCAGTACCCTCTCTCTGGTTTTCTCATTCCCCAGATGACCTCCCAGAATGTGCCCATGGGCCAATTCTAACACCAACTTCCTGTAAGGTTTGGGCACTACAAGTTGCTCAATGGTTTCTTCTGCCCTTTGAGCCACTCGATATAGCAGGTCCCTTTCCATAGTGAAGTAAGGATAAGGGCAAGTCTTATCTGGGTTCACTAACTCGCCATCTATTTTCACCACATTTTCCCGTGCCTTTATTAGGGTGGGGTCTTTTAACTGTTCTGTGGCAAAATTTTCCCTGTGAACCTCAAGATCCGAAAACTCCACAGACGGCATGTTTTCATCTGAGGATGTTGATTCCTCCCCAGTTTCTCGAGTTTCCCCCGCCAATACCGACAAGGGAAATTCAGGAGAGTCCTCACCACCCCCAGAGGAATTCTGGTCATCTTCCTGGTCTATAGGGGCACCAGTGGGGGGCTCAGGACAATCCCAGAGTTCCCAGAATTTTGGAAAATCCCTTCCCACAATAGCATCATGTGTTAAGTGAGACACTAACCCCACCTGATGAGAGAGGTTACCTTTGGGGGTCTCAAAAAACACTGAAGTTACAGGATACTCTCGGGGGTCCCCATGCACACAAATAACAGCCACCTTGTTCTTCCCAGAGACCTCTGTAGTAACTAATTCAGCTTTTATCAATGTTACCAGGCTACCTGAATGCAGCAACACATCAACAGGTCTACCATTAATACACATTTTACATAAATGTTTCTCAGGTCCCCGAATGGCAGTGCATGCAACTGTCGCAAACATCGACTGACGTCTCTCCCTTATCAAGTCACATTGCATAGGCTCATCCACAACGGGGCAATTGGCTGCAATATGTCCCTCTTGCCGGCAGCGGTAGCAAATAATCTTTTTCGCTGTCTCTTGCAGCATGGGCTTCCTGGGCTGCTCCCGCCAGACCTTAGGTAGAACTCCCACCCTCTCACGCTCTCCACCCTCACCCCTTGGAGTCATCTTACCCGCCACTGGGGATGATCTGGTCTTAGGATGGAAAGTCCGTGAGTCCCTGGAAGAGGTGGTCAGGTTCTCTGTAGCCAAGTACCTCTCAACCAGATCCACAAGTTTATCGGCATTTTCTGGGTCTCCATGGCTTACCCATCTTTGGATGGCAGTAGGAAGAGCTCTCAGGAAACGATCCATAACAACACGTTCCACAATGTTTGGTGCGGTCAAAGTCTCTGGCTGCAGCCACTATCTGCTCAGGTGAATGAGATCATACATTTGAGACCTGGGGGGTTTTCCAACCTGAAAAGTCCAATTATGCACACGCTGAGCCCGGACGGCCAGGGTGACACCCAGCCGTGCCAATATTTCTGCTTTTAGCACCACATAGTCTTTTGCTTGGTCAGGCTCTAGGTCATAATAAGCTTTCTGCGATTCCCCAGTTAACAGAGGGGCCACCAGTCCAGCCCATTGCTCCTTAGGCCACTTTTCCCTTTCAGCAGTCCTTTCAAATGTGGTCAAAAACACCTCCGGATCATCCTCTCCCGTCATTTTTGTCAGTAAACGGCTCACACCAAAGGATGCGGTATTATTGTAACCACTTGCCTCATTGGTCTGCGGACGTTGCTGTATTAATGTCTCTATTTGCTGTCGAAAACTCTGCTCTTGCTTCTGCAACAGGTCTATGAAGCGGGGTTCAGATCGCTGCTGGGCTTGTTGCTGAGCTTCCAGACTCTGCAGGTGAGCTTTCTGCTGGGCTGCAAGGCTCTTTTGTAAAGCCGCATTTGTTTGCTGCTGATTTGCATTTGCTAGAGCCAGCTGTCTCAGTATCTCCTCCATGCTGGCCTTAAAAAAAAAAATGCCAAAATTCTCCACCAACTGTGAGGGGGTTAGCTCGGCAGCGGGTGTGTGTGACCCCCTGGATGGGTTCACAACACAAAGTCAGGCACAGCAGACAGCGTTGTAGGTGCAAAAAAACAAAAGATGCGGTTTATTTATGCTACATGCAGTGAAACATATAACAGCCAAACAAAAATAAAACATGAAAATAAATCCTGGTCAGCTTGACCTCTAATTACACACATGGATTCCCTGTCTAACAACTGAGTGCAGCCTTGTGCAGCACCAGTCCCTGTCTCTGTCTCTGTTGTAGAGGTTTGCCACACAGGCGTTACCTCACCGCACAGAACAGGTGTCACACTCCCCAGTCTTTACAAACACAAAACTGGTTCCAGGATGGAGCATCTCCCTAAGCATGCTGGGGTTTTTGTAGAGGTCTTAATGAGCCCACTTACTTCAGCTGGGCTCATTAACTCTTCCCCTCTAGTTGTACAAGTCTGCATAAAGCCTGAATCTAGGACACACATATTTCCCATCCTGGATACAACCAGGTGACTTTACCTGCGTGCTGCCACACTAGATACACCACATCTATGGGCCTTCCTTTATCTAGATACACCACGTCTACGGGCCTTCCTTTATCTAGATACACCACGTCTACGGGCCTTCCTTTATCTAGATACACCACGTCTACGAGCCTTCCTTTATCTAGATACACCACGTCTACGGGCCTTCCTTTATCTAGATACACCACGTCTACGGGCCTTCCTTTATCTAGATACACCACATCTACGGGCCTTCCTTTATCTAGATACACCACGTCTACGGGCCTTCCTTTATCTAGATACACCACGTCTACGGGCCTTCCTTTATCTAGATACACCACGTCTACGGGCCTTCCTTTATCTAGATACACCACGTCTACGGGCCTTCCTTTATCTAGATACACCACGTCTACGGGCCTTCCTTTATCTAGATACACCACGTCTACGGGCCTTCCTTTATCTAGATACACCACGTCTACGGGCCTTCCTTTATCTAGATACACCACGTCTACGGGCCTTCCTTTATCTAGATACACCACGTCTACGGGCCTTCCTTTATCCAGATACACCACGTCTACGAGGCTTCCTTTATCCAGATACACCACGTCTACGAGGCTTCCTTTATCCAGATACACCACGTCTACGGGCCTTCCTTTATCCAGATACACCACATCTACGGGCCTTCCTTTATCTAGATACACCACGTCTACGGGCCTTCCTTTATCTAGATACACCACGTCTACGAGCCTTCCTTTATCCAGATACACCACGTCTACGGGCCTTCCTTTATCTAGATACACCACGTCTACGGGCCTTCCTTTATCTAGATACACCACGTCTACGGGCCTTCCTTTATCTAGATACACCACGTCTACGGGCCTTCCTTTATCTAGATACACCACGTCTACGGGCCTTCCTTTATCTAGATACACCACGTCTACGGGCCTTCCTTTATCTAGATACACCACGTCTACGGGCCTTCCTTTATCTAGATACACCACGTCTACGGGCCTTCCTTTATCTAGATACACCACGTCTACGGACCTTCCTTTATCTAGATACACCACGTCTACGGGCCTTCCTTTATCTAGATACACCACGTCTACGGGCCTTCCTTTATCTAGATACACCACGTCTACGAGCCTTCCTTTATCTAGATACACCACGTCTACGGGCCTTCCTTTATCTAGATACACCACGTCTACGAGCCTTCCTTTATCTAGATACACCACGTCTACGGGCCTTCCTTTATCTAGATACACCACGTCTAAGGGCCTTCCTTTATCTAGATACACCACGTCTACGGACCTTCCTTTATCAGTCATTCTGTCCTCTGATAACCATGGAGGGGCTTCCTGTGACGTGTCATGGAGGATAAACACTGCAGTTTTGGTGACTGAAGCCCCCCGATTCCCTTGTGAAGGGTACAGGTCAGCACAGAAGATATAGTCACATGACAGGAGGAGGCGTTGTAGGATAGTGGGAGGAGTCACAAGATGGTGGGATGGGCCCAATAACATTGAATAGGGGTATTATTGGACAGGTCAGTAAAACTCTGAAGGTCATGTCGGCATCCGGGGCGCATTTCGAGTGAACCAAACCGCATATCACCGCAGCGCCGTCTGGCTCGGCGCCATAAAAAAGTAAAAATCAGGGACGCCTTTCTCTGTTTCTCGCAGGTAATGATGACCAATAAAATGAATGGGCGGAGCTACCCGATATCACAGATCTGAGCTCCTCCTTCTCCACTGCACATCACAGTCCTCAAACCCTCCCCCACCCCCCACCACACTACTAACCGCCTCCCACCTGCCATATAGACCAATGACAGCGGAGCGGAGCCATGTCATATGACCACGCCCAGTTTAGGCTCTTCACCCATGTGATTGGCTGTGTCCAATCACAGCTGATCCCATGTAAACAAGGAAATAAAATATATAAAAAAGGGGCGGTCTTTTTTAGTTTTTTTATTATTTTAGAAAAGATAAAACCCCGCCCAACGGTGATTAATTATCACCAAGAGAAAGTTCTATTTGTGTGAATAAAATGTGTAGAGTTTTGTATGACCGTGTAATTGTCACTCAAAGTGCGACCGCCATGAAAGCTGCAAATTGTGCTGGGCAGGAAGGCGGGGGTGGGGGGGTCTGGATGGAGGGTGGGAGCTGCAAGATAGTGATTGGCTGCTTGGATGAAGGGCGGTCCTAGCAACCAATCACTTGCTTGATAACCTTGGGCAGCTCCCGCCCTCCATCCACAACAGTCCTCCCTCCCGCTGTCAGCTCTGTGAGGAATACTGAGTGACGATTGGTGGAAGAAAAGGCTCCTAAATGCTGTGACAGCTGAGACTCCTCCCACAGTCTGCCATCTAGTAATGCCTGATAGAGGAGTCACACCACGGGGGGAGGAGTCACACCACGGGGGGAGAAGTCACACCGCAGCGGGAGGAGCCACACCGTGGGGGGAGGAGCCACACCACGAGGGAGGAGTCACACCACGGGGGGAGGAGTCACACCGCGGCGGGAGGAGCCACACCGCGGCTGGGTGGAGTCACCCCGCGGCTGGGGAGAGTCACCCCGCGGCTGGGGAGAGTCACCCCGCGGCTAGGGAGGGGTCACCCCGCGGGGGGGTCACACTACGGGGGGAGGAGCCATACTACGGGGGGAGGAGCCACACCACGGCTGGGGGGAGTCACACCACGGGGAGTCACACCACGGGGAGGAGGAGTCACGGGAGGGTGGGGAGAATCACACCACGGGGAGGAGGAGTCACGGGAGGGTGGGGGGAGTCAGTGGATGGTGGGAGGAGTCACGGGATGTGGGAGGAGTCCCTCGATGGTGGGAGGAGCCACACGATGGTGGGAGGAGTCCGTTGATAGTGGGGGAGTCACGGGATGGTGGGAGGAGTCATGGGATGGTAGGAGAAGCCACGCAATGGTGGGAGGGGTAACGGGATATTGGGAGGAGTCAGTGAATGGTGGGAGGGCCACAAGATGGGAGGAGTCCATTGATGGTGGGAGGGGTCACGGGTTGGTGGGAGGAGACGGTGGGAGGGGTCACAGGTTGGTGGGAGAAGACAGGAGATGGTGGGAGGAGTCACGGTATGGTGGGAGGAGTCACGGTATGGTGGGAGGAGCCACAGCAGCCTAGAGGCGATTCAGTTCGCATTGTGCGCTATATAAGTATTTCATTCATTCATTCATTCAGGATTGTGTGAGGAGCCACGCGATGGGAGGAGGAGACAGGGGATGGTGGGATGACCAGGGGATGGTGGGAGGAGTCACGGGATGGTGGGAGGAGTCAGTGGATGGTGGGAGGAGCCACAGGTTTGTGTGAGGAGCCACGCGATGTTGGGAGGAGCCACGCGATGTTGGGAGGAGTCAGGGGATGGTTGGAGGAGTCACGTGATAGGAGGGGTCAGTGGATGGTGAGAGGAGTCACGGGATGGTGGGAGGAGCCACGTGATGGGAGGATTCAGTGGATGGTGAGAGGAGTCACGGGATGGTGGGAGGAGTCGTGGGTGGAGTCACACACTGGAAGATGTCACAGGATGTGGGAGGAGCCACACAGTGGTGGGAGGAGTCAGTTGGTGGTGGGAGGAGTCAGTGGATGGTGAGAGGAGTCACTGGATGGTGGGAGGAGCCATGTGATGGGAGGATTCAGTGGATGGTGGAAGGAGTCGTGGGAGAAGTCACGGGATGTGGGAGGAGTCAGTTGGTGGTGGGAGGAGTCAGTTGATGGTGGGAGGAGTCACAGGGTGGTGGGAGGAGTCACACGATGATGACAGCAGTCAGTGGATGGTGGGAGGAGCCACGGGGTGGTGGGAGGAGTCACGCAGTGGGAGGAGTCAGTTGATGGTGGGAGGAGTCACTGGGTGGTGGGAGGAGCCACATGATGGTGGGAGGAGTCAGTGGATGGTGGGAGGAGCCACGCGATGAGAGGAGTCAGTGGATGGTGGGAGGAGTCACATGATGGTGGGAGGCGTTACGGGATAGTGTGAGGAGCTATGCGATGGAGGGAGGAGTCACTGGATGGTGGGAGGAGACAGGAGATGGTGGGAGGAGTCACACAATGGTGGGTGGAGTCACACGATGGGAGGAGTCAGTGGGTGGTGGGAGGAGTCACTGGATGGTGGGAGGAGTCACACAGTGGGAGGAGTCAGTGGATGTTGGGAGGAGCCACGCCATGGAGGGCACCTGATGTAAGGGGCACTGTTATGGGGCACCTGATGTAAGGGGCACTCTGTTGGGGGCACCTGATGTAAGGGGCACTCTTATGGCGGCACCTGATGTAAGGTGGTTCTATTACTTACAATGTGGATGTGATTGGCTGACGTTTGTGTTCTTTCTTTGTCTTCCATCTTGTTTCGGGTACAGATAGTTGTTGGTGGAAGGATGGAATAAAAGGGTCCAGCCAGTGAAGGGGGAAGAGCTCAGAGTAATGGAGAAGAGGAGTGTCCTGCAAGGCAGAATCCGGGGCTCAGAGAAGACCGCTCACCATCAACATCTCCAAGGCCAACACACCACTGGAAGCTCTGAGGATCAGCACTAAACAGCTGCCCCGCTAGGAGGTAAAGCCTAACCTACTAACAATGTCTTTGCTACAAGTCACCCCCCAGTATCTGCTGATACCCCACATAGTTACAGGTCACCCTCCATTCTACCCATACTCTAGGCCACCCTCTGGCCCAGTCTGTAAATACTACAGATCACCAGTTATCAGGACCATCAATAGGGGGTACAGGCAGCACTTCCCATTGGGTCAGCAGGTGGTGGAACAGAAGCTGTCTGTGGATAGGTGGGGGCTGTCAGGTCAGCTTTCCAGTGCCCCATCATTTCTAATGGCAGCCCAGTCTTCGTCCGGAGGGTTCAATATTGAGTTTGCCCTTTGCAGCTATAACAGGTTCACCTCTTCTGGAAAGGCCGTCCACAAGGTTTAGGAGGGTGTCTATGGAAATGTTTGACCATTCTTCCAGAAGAACTTTTGTGAGTTCAGGCACTGATGTTGGACGAGAAGGCCTACCTCGCAGTCTCCGATCTAATTCATCCTAAAGGTGTTCTATGGGGTTGAGGTAAGGACTCTGTGCAGGCCAGTCAAGTACCTCCACTCCAAACTCGCTCATCCATGTCTTTATGGACCTTGCTTTGTGCACTGGTGAGCAATCATGTTGGAACAGGAAGAGGCCGTCCCCAAACTGTTCCCACAAAGTTGGGAGCATGAAATTGTCCAAAATGTCTTGGTATGCTGACGCCTTAAGAGTTCCCTTCACTGGAACTAAGGGGCCAAGTCCAACCTCTGAAAAGCAACCCCCCCACCATAATCCCCTCTCCGACACCATAATCCCCCCTCTGACACCATAATCTCCCCTCCCCCCACTCCATAATCTCCCCTCCCCCCACTCCATAATCTCCCCTCCCCCAACTCCATAATCTCCCCTCTGACACCATAATCTCCCCTCCCCCCACTCCATAATCTCCCCTCCCCCCACTCCATAATCCCCCCTCTGACATCATAATCTCCCCTCCCCCCACTCCATAATCTCCCCTCCCCAACTCCATAATCTCCCCTCTGACACCATAATCTCCCCTCCCCCACTCCATAATCTCCCCTCCCCCCACTCCATAATCTCCCCTCCCCCAACTCCATAATCTCCCCTCCGACACCATAATCCCCCCTCCCCCCTCCGACACCA
This sequence comes from Lithobates pipiens, assembly GCF_037356315.1. Classification (NCBI taxonomy): domain Eukaryota; kingdom Metazoa; phylum Chordata; class Amphibia; order Anura; family Ranidae; genus Lithobates; species Lithobates pipiens. The sequence goes on along the minus strand of NW_027507871.1, from coordinate 214,986 downwards.
TAATCCCCCCACTCCATAATCCCCCCTCCACCAATTGGTTTGGACCAGCGCACAAAGACATTAATGGCTGTGTGTTGAGTTATTTGGAGGGGACAGGAAATGTACACTGTTATACAAGCTGTACACTCACTACTTTACATTTTAGAAGAAGAAGAAATGTGACTGAGGGGTGTACTTACTTTTGTCACATACTGTATATTTACCTAGAAAAATGGTGAGGTGTTCTATACTTATTTTACCCGCTGCTACCCACCTCAATACCAGGCACTTACACCCCCTTCCTGTACACACCAATTTTCAGCTTTCAGCGCTCTCACAGTTTGAATGACAATTACTCATACAACACTCTACCCATATGAAACTTGCGTCCTTTTTTCCACACAAATAGACCTTTCTTTTGGTGGTATTTAATCACTAGTGGGGTTTTTATTTTTGTGCTATAAATTAAAAAAATTTGTTTCTGTCATAAAATTTTTCTAATTAGTAATTATGGGGGGTGTGGGGTGTATGGAGGTGGGAGGTATGTACATGAGGGGTGCGGAGTGTACGGAGGTGGGAGGTATGTACATGAGAGGTGCGGAGTGTATGGAGGTGGGAGGTATGTACATGAGGGGTGTGGAGTGTATGGAGGTCGGAGGTATGTACATGAGGGGTGTGGAGTGTATGGAGGTAGGAGGTATGTACATGAGAGGGGTGTGGAGTGTATGGAGGTGGGAGGTATGTACATGAGGGGTGTGCAGTGTATGGAGGTGGGAGATATGTACATGAGGGGTGTGGAGTGTATGGAGGTGGGAGGTATGTACATGAGATGGGTGCGGAGTGTATGGAGGTAGGAGGTATGTACATGAGGGGTGCGGAGTGTACGGAGGTGGGAGGTATGTACATGAGAGGTGCGGAGTGTATGGAGGTGGGAGGTATGTACACGAGGGGTGTGGAGTGTATGGAGGTGGAAGGTATGTACATGAGAGGGGTGTGGAGTGTATGGAGATGGGAGGTATGTACATGAGAGGGGTGTGGAGTGTATGGAGGTGGGAGGTATGTACATGAGAGGGGTGTGGAGTGTAGGGAGGTGGGAGGTATGTACATGAGGGGTGTGGAGTGTATGGAGGTGGGAGGTATGTACATGAGGGGTGTGGAGTGTATGGAGGTGGGAGGTATGTATATGAGGGGTGTGGAGTGTATGGAGGTGGGAGGTATGTACATGAGAGGGGTGTGGAGTGTATGGAGGTGGGAGGTATGTACATGAGAGGGGTGTGGAGTGAATGGAGGTGGGAGGTATGTACATGAGGGGTGTGGAGTGTATGGAGGTGGGAGGTATGTACATGAGGGGTGTGGAGTGGACTGGTATGTCCCTGCACAAAATGACATTTCTAAAGGAATAAAAGTCATTTAAAACTGCTTGCGGCTTTAATGTAATGTCTGGTCCCGGCAATATGGATGAAAATCATTGAGAACAAAGGCATGGGTACCCCGCCCCCAAGCCCATTACCAGCCCCTTTGGGTCTTGTATGGACATTAAGGAGAACCGCACACCCAAATTATAAAAAGGAAAGGCCTGAGGCCCCCAGGCCCTATATACTCAGAACAGCAGTATACAGGCGGTCCAAACAAGACAGGGACTGTGTAGGTTTGTTATTAAGTAGAATCTGTTTGTAATTTTTAACTGGTACATTTTTAAAGTGTAGCTCCAGCCAAAAAATCTATTTTTAAGCTTTTTGGAAAACATAGGGAAGGGTTATCACCCCTGTATAATTTGTTTTGCTGTCTGTGCGCACCTGTTCAGAAGATTTCACCTCACTTTCTGTCCCAATGACAATTGGATTGTTAAAATTTGGGTTTTTTTGTGAAACAAGGAACTCTTACAGGAGAGAATTTCCCTTCCTAGGGGTAGATTTCCTCTAACTTCCTGTTGTCTCCTTCTGTTTGAAAGTAGAAGTTGTTTGTAAGTTGGATGTTTGAAAGTAGGGGCCTGCTCTATATACTCAAAATATAAACGCAAAAATGTGGGCCTTAGGTGTTGGTGTTGCCACAACACTGTAATCCCTCACAGTTACTCTGGGTGGGCGCAGGAACGGGCCCTGCTGTGAAATATTAGATCAAGAATTGTAATTACATGCCCCTGAACAGGGGCAGAAAAATTGGGCCTTAGGCACTGGTGCCACAACACTGCAACCCCTTACAGTTACTCTAGTTGGGGCACAGGAATGAGCCCTGCTGCAAAGTATTGCATCAAAAATTGGCCTGTGACCAATTATGGCTCTCTTCGCTGACGCCGCTGTGAGTGGCCAAAGCATGCGGGTCATCGTGCATGCTTGGCCAATCATCAGCCAGCAATGCACTGCTATGACGCAGTGCATTATGGGCCGTGACACGCCGCTCTAATTTGGCACCAACGGACCATAATGTTCGATCTTCCTCTTGAAATCGAAGCTCATCCCTAGTGGTGAAGTATGGGGCAAGATTCCTCACCCTGCTGCCATTCCTCATTATATTTCTTAGAAAAAAGAAGAAAAAAAACACATACAAAGACAATTAAGGTGCGACCAATCTTTATTGGAGATAAATCTATAGATGGAAATGATTGTCGGGCTTCGGAGAACAGTGACGGTTGACCTAGGACTCCTCAAAGGCAGGGCCTTTTTACACTAAGCCTAAACCTTAAGATGATTCAGAGGAAGGCGAAAACCCCCCCGGCCAGATGGGCTCCAAGGGGGGGAAAAATTCCTTCCTGACCCCCTAAGGCGATCGGATTGTCCCTGAATCATCAGTCTAGGGTGCCCAGTTCATCTCATATAGAGAAAAAAACCATACATAGAACCATACAGAACATATGTATTGCAGGTATGTATGCAATAAAACACACCTACCTGCTTGTTCACAATCATCTTTGGGGCTCATTCAGAATATATGCATTGAGCATCCGCACAGATCAGCGCCCCCACACTGATCAGTGCCTCCGCCCGCCGCACCGATTCCTTATGTTTTCTGTGCCCAGCCCCCTACAGGAGGACTGGTGGTACCCCCTTATTGGTGGCCCTGGTGGTGGTATGTAGACATGCTGTGTATGATGGTATGCATGGTGCTATATACGCAGGTATGTATGCAATAAAACACACTTGCATGCTTGTTTACAATCATCTTTGGGGATCATTCAGAATATATGCATTGAGCATCCGCACAGATCAGTGCCTCCCCCACTGATCAGTGCATCCGCCCGCCGCACCGATTCCTCATGTTTTCTGTGCCCAGCCCCTACAGGAGAACCAGTGGTACCCCCTTATTGGTGGCCCCGATGGTGGTATGTTTGGTACTAGGTAGGCATGCTGAGTATGGTGGTATGTATGGCCCTATGTATACATTCTATGTATGGTTCTATGTATGGTGTAGGGAGATCATTGCCAGTGTGCCACAATTATCTCACTCAGTACTGCTTGTGTTACCGTCTCACAGCAGGCAAATCTCTTTTGAGGTCAAATACCCTCGGTTGGTGGTGACGAGGCTCTTCCTTCAAATGGTGATGAGGAGGCCCTCTATTAATGTCATTGCCCCTCGGATGGTGGTGACGAGGCTCTTCCTTCAAATGTTGCTGACGTGGCCCTCTGTTAATGTCATTGCCCCTCGGTTGGTGGTGACGAGGCTCTTCCATCAAATGGGGCTGACAAGGCCCTCTGTTAATGTCATTGCCCCTTGGATGGTGGTGACGAGGCTCTTCCTTCAAATGGGGCTGACGAGGCCCTCTGTTAATGTCATTGCCCCTTGGATGGTGCTGACGAGGCTCTTCCTTCAAATGGGGCTGACGAGGCCCTCTGTTAATGTCATTGCCCCTCGGTTGGTGGTGACGAGGCTCTTCCTTCAAATGGGGCTGACGAGGCCCTCTGTTAATGTCATTGCCCCTCGGTTGGTGGTGACGAGGCTCTTCCTTCAAATGGGGCTGATGAGGCCCTCTGTTAATGTCATTGCCCCTTGGATGGTGCCGACGAGGCTCTTCCTTCAAATGGTGATGAGGAGGCCCTCTGTTAATGTCATTGCCCCTTGGATGGTGCTGACGAGGCTCTTCCTTCAAATGGGGCTGACGAGGCCCTCTGTTAATGTCATTGCCCCTTGGATGGTGCTGACGAGGCTCTTCCTTCAAATGGGGCTGACGAGGCCCTCTGTTAATGTCATTGCACCTTGGATGGTGCTGATGAGGCCCTCTGTTAATGTCATTGCCCCTTGGATGGTGCTGACGAGGCCCTCTGTTAATGTCATTGCCCCTTGGATGGTGCTGACGAGGCCCTCTGTTAATGTCATTGCCCCTTGGATGGTGCTGACGAGGCTCTGTGTTAATGTTATTGCCCCTCGGATGGTGGCGACGAGGCTCTGGGTTGATACTGGTTTTCCAGTGGTGAGTATTAGGCCACTGGCTGCAATTCACATTCTCGCTCAGGTAGGAGAAGCCCTCAAATCTCTCCTGCCGGTGTGGAACCTCATCTCTCCCAAAGTCTTCATTTTTAATGAAAGCATCCCCTGGAATTCCTTCCCCCAGGTCTTCCTCATGCATCTGGAAAGAGAAAAAAGTATTTTGTCAATGTTTCTGATCGATAGGGAAATAATCCCTAGAAATCCCCCCATTGTGCTGGGACTCCTCCCGTATACTTACATGTCGATTTGGAAATGGTGGGCGTGAGTTCCCTTTCTCTAGCTCCTTCCAGTCCACCTTGCTGAAGTAGGGGTGTTCTCTGATGTCTCTTACTAGACTCATCCGCAGCTCTTGGTCTTTACATAGGAACTGTAAAAAGGAACAAAATATAATAAGATACACTGGAATAACATGAACAATCTATGAACAATGTAATATTTGATTCTGATTCTCTCTATTATTTTGCCTTCTGACCTGCTACTACATCCTGATTGGATTGGATGGTAGCATGGGGCCTTATTTGTGTCATATTAGTTCAGAATAGTTATTAAAGGAAAGAAACATCAGATATTTTGCAATTAAATGTGAATTAGGAATGTATTAAAAAAGAGATTTCTATGAAATCTGCACCTGCCATGATTTTTCTTATGACTCTGGCAGTCCCAGGGGAGTTCTATATGTTGTCTGTGCACGGAATGTCCCCAGAAATTGAATTCAATGTGTGCGATTGGCCCCATCACTATCCAATGGAACCACCCGGACCGTAAATTAAAAAGGGCTGCTTCTTTCCTTATGACAGGGGAAGGCAGATCCTTCCATTAAGCAGTCAGCTTGCTGAAAGTACAGCTATGACCTCCATCGATATGTGATGGTAAGAAGGTGGAACCATGTTTAATAAAATCCTAATAAGATATAATGTATGCAACAGGGAAAGAACATTGTCACTTAAAAGGTGTAAAATTTCTATGTATACTTACCATCTCTATGACGTCACGGAGATACGGGTTCATGCTATCTGGATAATGCGGTTCCCTTGTGGTCACGATCTTCACTTCTTCCTCTGCGGACTCCCTGCCGGTCAGAAATGGATGTCTGCCGAAAGCCATCTTATACACGATTATTCCCAGAGAGAAATAATCAGCCGCTCCGAAGTATGGAATGTTTTGAAGGGCCTGTAGAAACATAAAGAGAAAAAGAAGGATGAGCTGATTGTTGGGTAGAGGACGGAGGCGACTCAATGCTGATATATGGGATCTATGAATCCTCCCAGGACTCCTAAAATTGTGCTCAAAAGACCTCAAACCAAGGCGGAGCTTGTGAATATTGGAGGTGGGGCTTTAGGTCTCACAGAGACACAAAAGGAAATTGGCTGAAATCTTCCAAATTGAGGTAAATTTCACCAGAACAGGTGTGCCCGTTGAAGGTTTCTCCTCCCCTCGTGTTCTGGGGAAATATCTAAAACTCTAACTTTCTTTCTCAATGACAATGGTCACCAATACAAACCAATGGGGACAAATACCCCTGGAATATTGTTCCAGCCTGGAAACCCACTGAAACCAACCAGGTCACCAGTAAAGAAATTCTTAATTTAGTGAAAAATTACCTCCCTTTAGCTTATCTCTATATCCCATTATAACAAATATTACAATTAGGTCTAATATCAGGTGGAAAGCAAGTATCTTACCTCTGGCGACAAGTACCCTGGTGTTCCCGATTGTCCTTGAATCCTGCTGGACTCCGTGACGCCCATACGTGCCAAGCCGAAATCGGCTATTTTGATGTGTCCAACGTTATCCAAAAGAATATTTGCAGGCTTGAGGTCTCTGTGGATGATCTCCCTAGAATGCAGAAACTGCAGACCACAGATCATTTCTGCTATGAAGTATCTGATGGGGGAAAGAGATAGAGGAATTAGCATCACAAATCATCACAGAGTAATGAAATCTAAAGATGAAATGACTTCCCCCTGTAATACATAGGGGTTTGGATGGACGAGGCTCAGGTGAAGGGGCTGACTACATCACTGGCTGTGGTCAGTCACCCCCGACTCCAGAGTGACCCGTTCATTGATCTTACCTTATGGTGCCCCCAGGAAATGGAGCTACTGCCATGGCACAATGGAGATCCCCTCTGGTCACACATTCCAGGACAAAGGCGAGATGATTCTGTGTGAACACAAGAGATAAAGTTTACATTATAGACATGCAGGATTTCATTTTGTGGAGGAATAGACAGACACACTTAATTTAGGAAAACCGGACAGAGGAACTAAGTAGGCCGCCATTACTGGACTGTTCTTATTGCAATGCTACTTCTGTCTGGTCTGGTAAAGAAATTGGAAGGTGAAAAGACTTACCTTTGTCTGGAACGTTCCAAACAGATGTGTAATAAATGGACACTCCCTGGCTACTTTCAGCACGTCACGTTCTAAGAAAACCATATCACTATCGTCTTCATAATGAATAAATTCTGTCTTTTTCACAAGTTTAACCGCCAGCTTCTGGTCAATGGCGGGATGAGAGGCCAAGATCACCTGCGAACTGGCCCCCTTTCCAAGGACTCCATAACAGGTCATGTGTTCAAAGGAGAGTACACATGACTGGTCCTTGGTGACCACGCTGGATGGTACTTGTGAGGCGATCTCATCATGTGTGCTGCGGATGGATGGATTGTCTAGGTCGCACTCTGGTGGAGTAGCCACGTCTTGGTCGCACTCTGGTGGAGGGGCCACGTCTTGGTCGCACTCTGGTGGAGGGGCCACGTCTTGGTCGCACTCCGGTGGAGGGGCCACGTCTTGGTCGCACTCCGGTGGAGGGGCCATGCCTTGGTCGCACTCCGGTGGAGGGGCCACGCCTTGGTCGCACTCCGGTGGAGTGGCCACGCCTTGGTCGCACTCCGGTGGAGTGGCCACGCCTTGGTCGCACTCCGGTGGAGTGGCCACGCCTTGGTCGCACTCCGGTGGAGTGGCCACGTCCTGGTCGCACTCCGGTGGAGTGGCCACGTCCTGGTCGCACTCCGGTGGAGTGGACAGGTCCTGGTCGCACTCCGGTGGAGTGGACAGGTCCTGGTCGCACTCCGGTGGAGTGGACACGTCCTGGTCGCACTCCGGTGGAGTGGACACGTCCTGGTCGCACTCCGGTGGAGTGGACACGTCCTGGTCGCACTCCGGTGGAGTGGCCAGGTCCTGGTCGCACTCCGGTGGAGTGGACACGTCCTGGTCGCACTCCGGTGGAGTGGACAGGTCCTGGTCGCACTCCGGTGGAGTGGACAGGTCCTGGTCGCACTCCGGTGGAGTGGACAGGTCCTGGTCGCACTCCGGTGGAGTGGACACGTCCTGGTCGCACTCCGGTGGAGTGGACACGTCCGGGTCGCACTCCGGTGGAGTGGACACGTCCTGGTCGCACTCCGGTGGAGTGGACACGTCCTGGTCGCACTCCGGTGGAGTGGCCAGGTCCTGGTCGCACTCCGGTGGAGTGGACACGTCCTGGTCGCACTCCGGTGGAGTGGACACGTCCTGGTCGCACTCCGGTGGAGTGGACACGTCCTGGTCGCACTCCGGTGGAGTGGCCAGGTCCTGGTCGCACTCCGGTGGAGTGGACACGTCCTGGTCGCACTCCGGTGGAGTGGACACGTCCTGGTCGCACTCCGGTGGAGTGGCCAGGTCCTGGTCGCACTCCGGTGGAGTGGACACGTCCTGGTCGCACTCCGGTGGAGTGGCCAGGTCCTGGTCGCACTCCGGTGGAGTGGCCAGGTCCTGGTCGCACTCCGGTGGAGTGGACACGTCCTGGTCGCACTCCGGTGGAGTGGACCCGTCCTGGTCGCACTCCGGTGGAGTGGACACGCCCTGGTCGCACTCCGGTGGAGTGGACACGCCCTGGTCGCACTCCGGTGGAGTGGACACGTCCTGGTCGCACTCCGGTGGAGTGGACCCGTCCGGGTCGCACTCCGGTGGAGTGGACACGTCCTGGTCGCACTCCGGTGGAGTGGACACGTCCTGGTCGCACTCCGGTGGAGTGGACACGTCCGGGTCGCACTCCGGTGGAGTGGACACGTCCTGGTCGCACTCCGGTGGAGTGGACACGTCCTGGTCGCACTCCGGTGGAGTGGCCAGGTCCTGGTCGCACTCCGGTGGAGTGGACACGTCCTGGTCGCACTCCGGTGGAGTGGACACGTCCGGGTTGCACTGTGGTGTGCAGTCAATACCGCGTACACCTACAATAAAAAAAGAGAGGAATTAGATTTAGCACCTTCACCTACATTTCATATATTTTTCTTTGTAGAACATCAAATTATGGAGAGAAGAGATGAAAACGCTGGTGCCAGAGACCATGAATAAACTCTACAGGACAGGGACACAAGGAGGACTAATGTTGTACTTTGTATAAAAATGCTGGTTTCCTGCCACTCATCCCGACCCACTGGTTGGCAATAATGGCATGAAAAGTCAGAGGGGCTGGTAGTACCCAGCCCGTAATCAGCCTGCCCATACATGGTTAGAATCTTGGCTGGTCCTTGCTTAGCCGGGTGAGATTGGAAGTGTCTATGGCCGGCTTTAGGAGCGCAGACACTTCTAATGACAGCACTTGGGGTAAAGGCATAGTGCATATTAAAATGCTGATGGATAATGAATTAGTGCGGTTTTATTTGTGTTGGTTTTGTCCGTCTGTCTGGCCTTGTTTACAAGGGTGATGAGGCCCATATAACATGAATGGGACGTTTCTACAACATCTGTATCTTCCAGGTGCTGCATGCAGGCAGTCCATTGACAATGAGTAGAACGCACAGCTGCACGCACGCAGCCACTTCTCCTAATATGACATGCACTGTCTGCATTCAGGGCCATTCGCCCACACCCAGGACCGCTGGGTCCTGGGTGTGGGCGCTTGGCTGGGTGGGCTTGGTGGGCATTGATAGGTGGCACTGATGGGCATTGATAGGTGGCACTGGTGGGCACTGTTACTCTATAAATGAGGCATAATCGCCTCTTCCTTTTCAGGGTCGATGTCCCTTTAAGATGAGCCGGTGATCGGCTTTGTTCTTCTCCTGTCAGCAGAGGAGAAAAAAAAACGATCACTGAGCTTTTGTTTACATCATGTAATGAGCCGTCATTGGCTGATAACTGATCACATGATAAGGGGTCGGGATTGGCCCCGTACTCGGATCGGTGGTCTTCCGAGTCTCAGTGACTCTGTGATCACGGCGCCCTCCGCAGGGAGCGTGCACAGGGGGATGTCATATGACGGCCTCCCGGGAATTCACATCCGCGCTGTGCCCGTCATTTGCCCACAGCGCGGATGTCAGGGGGTTAAACAGGTGGTGAGGAGGCAATATAACACCTTCTTGCCTCCTGTCAAATGCCCTCTGAAGAGCGACTTGAATGTGGATTGCTGTTCAGAGGGCACAACATGTTTAAATGAGCCCTAAGGCAGTTCATACAATCCGTTATTCTTTGTCCATTCAGTAGGGAACAGGAGGGACTATTTCATGTTTTCTTTGGGGCACTGCTAAGTAATCTTCTGGTTTTCAACAAGTACAAAATCCCGGGGAGACGGTGCCAATAAGAGATCTATAACCGTCCATCTGCGTGTGTATGGACCTCCCAGTAGTGTGCAGACGTGGATTGTTGGGGATGAAAACAAAAGATTGACATACATGACTACAGAGGTGCAATCACAATGAGGCCATCAAAGAGAAAGCGGGGGAGGGATCTAGGTCCCATGTGGGATGGTCATGGGGGGCGGCATTATCCGCACTGCCCATGGGGGGAGCGGCATTGTCCGCACTGCCCATGGGGGGAGCGGCATTGTCCGCACTGCCCATGGGGGGAGGGGCATTGTCCGCACTGCCCATGGGGGAGCGGCATTGTCCGCACTGCCCATGGGGGAGCGGCATTGTCCGCACTTCCCATGGGGGGTGGCATTGTCTGCACTGCCCATGGGGGGGGCACTGGGGGGCACTGAACCAATTGGCACCTTTGTTTTGTTTTTTGTGGGTTTACAACCACTTTAAATATTGCTTATAAATGTGTGTTTATTAGGATTGTACAATAAGTACATGGGTTGTGTGTATGTCAGGGGTTGACAAATTTGCTTTGAATTTAGGAGCCAGTTTTTGTTTTTTTAGAGTGGTATGGATTGTCAGCTCCCGGGGTAAGGCCACTCATTTTCACCCCCTATCCCTAACTCACAATGGAGCACCCAGTCAATAACTCCATTGAAACGCTGTTACATCAGGGTTATGGGCTGACCAGAAAGAGAGTAAGGCTGGCAACAGATGGAACTGGCTGGCACTGGCAGGTACGTGGAACTGCCAGATGGCATTGGCAGGTGACACTGGTTTGGCACTGGCAGGTGGCACTATTGGCACTGGCAGGTGGCACTATTGGCACTGGCACTGATTGGCAGGTGGCACTGGTTTGGAAGTGGCAGGTGGCCCTGGTTGGTGATGGCAGGTGGCCCTGGTTGGCGGTGGCACTAGTTGTCACTGGCAGATGGCACTGATTGGTGGTGGCACTGGTTGGTGTTGGCAGGTGGCACTGGTTGGCGGTGGCACTAGTTGCCACTGATTGGTGGTGGCACTGTCAGGTGGCACTGATTGGCAGTGGCAGGTGGCACTGATTGGCGGTGGCAGGTGGCACTGGCAGGCACGTGGAACTGCCAGATGGCATTGGCAGGTGATACTGGTTGGCATTGGCAGGTGACACTGGTTTGGAACTGGTAGGTGGCACTGATTGGCGGTGGCACTGGTTGGTGGATGCAGGTGGTATTGATTGGCGGTGGCACTGGTTGGCACTAGCAGGTGACACTGATTGGCGATGGCACTCGTTGGCACTGGCAGATGCCACTCGTTGGCACTGGCAGATGCCACTGGTTGGCGCTGGCAGGTGGCACTGGCAGGTTTTACACTGAGCTCTCTATTACTGAAATGTAACAGAGGAGCTGTCAGAATTGAGCTTAAAGCGGAGCTCCACCCTAAAGTGCACCTTCCGCTCATTGGAACCCTCCCCCCCTCCGGCGCCACAATTGGCACCTTTCAGGGGGGAGGGGGGTGCAGGTACCTGTACAGTACAGGTATCTGCACCCACTTCCGGCGTAGATTCTGCAGAAGCTACACCCCTTTCCGAAGGTCCCCCGCTGCCTGCTGGGAAACACACGGATCCCAGAGACAGCGGGGACCATCCTTATTGCGCAGCGCGACTCGCGCATGCGCAGTAGGGAACCGGGAAATGAAGCCAAAAGGCTCCACTTCCTGGTTCCCATACCCAAGATGGCAGCGGCAGCACCCGAGAGACGATCGAGAGATCAGCTTCGGGTGCCGACATCGCGGGCGCGCTGGGCGGGTAAGTGTCATTGTTTTAAAAGTCAGCAGCTGCAGTATTTGTAGCTGCTGGCTTTTAAAAAAAAAATGGCGGACTCCCGCTTTAATGTCGGAATGGGCGGGACTCGGCCGGGTGTGAAGCTGACAAGTAACAGAGAGGTGGTGTAGTGTCATATTTTGCTCCCTGAACATTGAAGCTCGGGGATAGGGATGAGGACACTGAACATTGAAGCTCGGGGATAGGGATGAGGACACTGAACATTGAAGCAGGGGGATAGGGATGAGGACACTGAACATTGAAGCTCGGGGATAAGGATGAGGACACTGAACATTGAAGCTCGGGGATAGGGATGAGGCCACTGAACATTGAAGCTCGGGGATAAGGATGAGGACACTGAACATTGAAGCTCGGGGATAGGGATGAGGACACTGAACATTGAAGCTCGGGGATAGGGATGAGGCCACTGAACATTGAAGCTCGGGGATAAGGATGAGGACACTGAACATTGAAGCTCGGGGATAGGGATGAGGACACTGAACATTGAAGCTCGGGGATAGGGATGAGGACACTGAACATTGAAGCAGGGGGATAAGGATGAGGACACTGAACATTGAAGCTCGGGGATAGGGATGAGGACACTGAACATTGAAGCTCGGGGATAGGGATGAGGCCACTGAACATTGAAGCTCAGGGATAGGGATGAGGACACTGAACATTGAAGCTCGGGGATAGGGATGAGGACACTGAACATTGAAGCTCGGGATAAGGATGAGGACACTGAACATTGAAGCTCGGGGATAGGGATGAGGACACTGAACATTGAAGCTCGGGGATAGGGATGAGGCCACTGAACATTGAAGCTCGGGGATAAGGATGAGGACACTGAACATTGAAGCTCTGGGATAGGGATGAGGACACTGAACATTGAAGCTCGGGGATAGGGATGAGGACACTGAACATTGAAGCAGGGGGATAAGGATGAGGACACTGAACATTGAAGCTCGGGGATAGGGATGAGGACACTGAACATTGAAGCTCGGGGATAGGGATGAGGACACTGAACATTGAAGCTCGGGGATAGGGATGAGGACACTGAACATTGAAGCTTGGGGATAGGGATCTCTGCTTTGCTTGTCAGTGTCACACACAGTGCGCAGCCGCAGAGTGTGGAGGAGGGGGGAGGGGGTCAGTCATTGTTAATAGTGATAGTGAGTGGGCTGGTGGCAGCTTAGGCGCCAGGTTGTGATTTCTGGTGGCATTGGTGACCTGGCGCCTGGGGTTTGTGGAGCCCTGGTGTATGTCTTGTGTTGATTGTAACTAAAAAATGTCATAAAAAAGGACTTGATTTAAAAAATATTAAAAAAACATTTGTACCTATGGGAATGTGACCCCAAAACATTTTTTTGAAAAAAAAAATTTCTTTGAAAAAAAAAAATTTTTTTGAAAAAAAAAAAAAATTTTTTTGAAAAAAAAAAAAAATTTTTTGAAAAAAAAAAAAATTTTTTTTGAAAAAAAAAAATATGAAGAAAATAATATACTTTGAAAAAAAAAAGTGAAAAAAAAATTTTTTTTGGAAAAAAAAAAAAAAAAAAAATTTATAAAAAAAAAAAAAATCTTTGAATAAAAACACTTACCAATCTCAGTGTCTGTATCCCGGTGATGTCTATTGGCTTTACAGCCGGAACCGAAACATCGAACGACGGCTCTGAAACAGCCGCGCACAAACGCTCGGGTCCTCTTCAGCTTGGAGGGCTTTTTGGTTGGGGTATCTGCAGGCTGGTCACTGACACCTCCTACCATGGCCCTTCCTTTGCTGGGTTTCTCTTTGATGTTTTTCAGAGAAACAATCTGATTACATTTAAATCGGTTCATTATTAAGAATAAAGAAACTCGCTTTAAATGTATGACAACAAATATTGCAATGAAATTGAATTGACCGAAATCAAATCCAATAATATCACAAGGTATCTCTCAGGAGAGATAAAAGCCAACCTCACTTGTCAGTGGACAGTCAACTTCTGATGAATTCTGCCCCAGCGTCTGAATATATAGGGGGACTCAGCCAATGAAATCACAGCGACTTTGGCTCAGCCAATCACAGTGACTTTGGCTCAGCCAATCACAGTGACTTTGGCTCAGCCAATCACAGTGACTTTGGCTCAGCCAATCACAGTGACTTTGGCTCAGCCAATGAAATCACAGTGCAGTCATGTGACTTTTTTTTTTTTTTTTTTGAAAAATTAACTGACGATTTTTCTTAAAGGAGCCAGTATACGGATGTAATAGGGATATACGGCTCCTGGAAGAACATGTTATTGTGAATGAGATTTAACCCTTACAGTCCCATGGCTGAAATAAAGATCTCTATTCTTATGATAACATTGTGAATGGAGCCTTAGAAATCCTCTCCGCACATCAAATCTTTTCATTTCTTTTATTTTATCATTATTACACACCAATTATTTCTCCATGAGGGGGGGAGGGGTGATGAGCCTCACGCTGCTCCCCGGGGCCGCCCGCCGTGTGAAGATCCGTACCGCGCTCTACTAACCAATCACAATTGATAACGGAAGTGACGTTCAGTCGCAGCCATCTTACTATACCCCGCACTCCTCTATAGTAAGCATACACTGAGAAGGCGGACATCTTGTTACACCCACCGGAGTTTGATGCATAAATAGAGTATTTAGAAATCAGAATGTTTGGATGTTACATTTTAAAAGCCGCGGCAAACCTGCCCACCTCACACGTTTGCTAATGTGACAGAAAACTCTGAGTTCAGTCCGTGGGATTTCACCATATAACCTCCGATTTTGTGTTTTATAAAAAGTGTAAAATGCAAAACTCTGGTGGGTGTAACAAGATGTCCGCCTTCCCCCCCCCTTCTCGGTCTATCCTCACAGTGGAGGAGTGCCTGGTGTAGCAAGATGGCGACGACGGATCGTCACTTCCGTTACTAATTCTGAGGGGTCGCGGAATCTGACGGAACACCGGAGCCAGCTCTGCAGCGGTCAGTCCGCCCGATTCTCTTGTATGAAATCTTCACTCTCCACCCTTTGTCTCTCAGCTCCTCCCCTATCACACAGGCTCCACCCTCCTCGCACTCATCTCCGTGGTAACCGTACACTGCAGGGGGAGGAGATAAGAGACACAGCCCCACCCCTCATTCCTCCTCTCTGTTTACTAATATGGAGGCGTCCAATCAGCGGCGGGACAAGTGACCAGCAAGGAAGGTGGGGCCGGTAGCGGAAGGGGCGGGGCAGGGATTGAAACGCACAGTGTCTGGTAGTCATGATCATCTCTCGCCAGGTTAGACCCCGAAGTATCGAGGGGGAGGGGGAGTGTCCACTATAGAGGGTCCCCCTCCCCCAACACACACAGAGGACCAATCATAGGCTGAGCTCTACTACCATCCCCCATCATCCCAGGAGGGACCCCAACTCTACTCAGCTATACAGAGGGGGAGGGGCAGTGTGAGAGGGAGGGGTGTCAGGTGAGGGGGAGGGGTGTAAGGTGAGGTGATGAGGAGTATTGATGGGAGGTTCTCTGTCGCTCTTCATGTGTCGGTGCTCTTCGATGAGGTGGGGGTGTATTTCTCGGAGGGGGAGGGGTGTAATGAGGAGTATTGATGGGAGGTTCTCTGTCGCTCTTCAGGTGTCGGTGCTCTTTGATGAGGTGGGGTGTATTTCTCGGAGGAGGAGGGGTGTAGTCTGGAGGAGTATTGATGGGATGTTAGGGGATGGGATGTTGGTAGGGGGCACACTTTAGTGGCACTGGTAGGTGACACTGATGAGGCACGGGTAGGGGGTTACACTTTAGTGGCACTGGTAGGTGACAATGATGAGGCACGGGTAGGGGGCACACTTTAGTGGCACTGGTAGGTGACACTGATGAGGCACGGGTAGGGGGCACACTTTAGTGACACTGGTAGGTGACACTGATGAGGCACGGGTAGGGGGCACACTTTAGTGACACTGGTAGGTGACACTGATGAGGCACGGGTAGGGGGCATACTTTAGTGGCACTGGTAGGTGACACTGATGAGGCACGGGTAGGGGGGCACACTTTAGTGGCACTGGTAGGTGACACTGATGAGGCACGGGTAGGGGGCACACTTTAGTGGCACTGGTAGGTGACACTGATGAGGCACGGGTAGGGGGCACAGACTAGCGGCACTGGTAGGTGACACTGATGAGGCACGGGTAGGGGGTTACACTTTAGTGGCACTGGTAGGTGACACTGATGAGGCACGGGTAGGGGGCACACTTTAGTGGCACTGGTAGGTGACAATGATGAGGCACGGGTAGGGGGCACACTTTAGTGGCACTGGTAGGTGACACTGATGAGGCACGGGTAGGGGGTTACACTTTAGTGACACTGGTAGGTGACACTGATGAGGCACGGGTAGGGGGCACACTTTAGTGGCACTGGTAGGTGACACTGATGAGGCACGGGTAGGGGGCACACTTTAGTGGCACTGGTAGGTGACACTGATGAGGCACGGGTAGGGGGCACACTTTAGTGACACTGGTAGGTGACACTGATGAGGCACGGGTAGGGGGCACACTTTAGTGACACTGGTAGGTGACACTGATGAGGCACGGGTAGGGGGCATACTTTAGTGGCACTGGTAGGTGACACTGATGAGGCACGGGTAGGGGGGCACACTTTAGTGGCACTGGTAGGTGACACTGATGAGGCACGGGTAGGGGGCACACTTTAGTGGCACTGGTAGGTGACACTGATGAGGCACGGGTAGGGGGCACAGACTAGCGGCACTGGTAGGTGACACTGATGAGGCACGGGTAGGGGGCACACTTTAGTGGCACTGGTAGGTGACACTGATGAGGCACGGGTAGGGGGCACACTTTAGTGGCACTGGTAGGTGACACTGATGAGGCACGGGTAGGGGGCACAGACTAGCGGCACTGATGGGCACATATTGGGACCGATGTTCCTGTAACAGAAGCTGGTTACTGGCTGCTTTATTTTCTCCTTCCGCTGATTGTGAGAATAAAAAAGCAGATAATCGGCTTCTGTTTACTTCTGTGATCAGCTGTTGGCTGAGAGCTGATCATGTGATAAAGTGCCGCAGCGATTGGCTCTTTACCCTGTTCTGTGATCAGCTGAGTGGGAAGAACTCGATGATTGGAGAGCGCGCCGCAGGGGGCACGTGAGCGGCACCATCACGGGAGGACATCTGTGGTCTCCCTCCCACCACCGGAAGGCCGCGCTGTAACAGTCTTTCTATAGCGCCGGTGGAAAGTAGTTAACGGCTTGCCGACCAGCCGCCGCGGTTGTACTGCGGAAACGCGGCTCTGCGAATCGCCGTCATGTTACGTTGCTTCCATATTCAGCCACTAGGGGCGCGCGTGCTCGTCCATGAAACCGATGCCATCACCCGGAGAACAGCGATCTGTGTGTTTCTTATCTGAGGGGAGAAGAGACAGATCATCTGTTCACACAGAGTATGAAGAGCCATCTGTCATCTCCCCTACACAGTCCCCTCCCCCCCTTCAGTTAGAACATGTAGTAGAGGACGCATTAACCCCTTGATCGCCCCCTAGTGTTAACCCCTTCCCTGCCAGTGACATGTTTACAGTAATTGATGCATATTTATAGCATTGATCGCTGTATAAATGCCAATAGTCCCAAAAAATGTGTCAAAATTGTCCGACGTGTCCGCCATGTTGCCGTCCCGGTAAAAGTTGCAAGTCGCCGGCATTACTAGTAAAAATAATAAAATAATAAATATGCCATAACTATCCCTATTTTGTAGACACTTTACCTTTTGCGTAAACCAATCAATATACACTTATTGATTTTTTTTTTTTTTCTACAAAAATATGTAGAATACATGTCGGCCTAAACTGGGGAAAAAATATTTTTTATATATCTTTGGGGGATATTTATTATAGCAAAAAGTAAAAAAAACATTGCTTTGTTTTATTTTTTGTTTTCAAAATTGTCGCTTTTTTTGTTTATAACGCAAAAAAGAAAAAATGAAGAGGCGATTAAATACCTCCAAAAGAAAGCTCTATTTGTGGTGGGGGGGGGGCATTTATTTATTTATTTATTTTTGGATGCTACGTCACCCAACTGCATAATGGTCAGTTAAAGCGACGCAGTGCTGAATTGCAAAAAGTTCTCTGGTCAGGAGGGGGGGTAAAATCTTTCGGGGCTGAAGCGGTTAAAGTGGTTGTAAAAAGAAAAAGCACCTGGGTGCAGCAGCCCCCTCCTTATACTTACCTGAGCCAGTAATGTGCAGGAGGTCAGTGGCTCTCCCGGGTCTCTTCTCATTCATTGGCTCTGTATACTGTCAATCTGAGATAATGAGAGGGGGGGGGGGCTGAGCTGCACTCTGTGACTGGGCACACCGAGCAATAACTTGGGATGGAGCCCTGCTCAGGTGCCCCCCAGAGCAAGCAGCTGGGAAGGTCTGTAATTATGAACTGGTAATAACGGGAAGAACTACTCATGAAAGAGACCTTTCAGATGGTGAGTTGGGCGGGGGGCGGTAAAAACAGGCATCTGATGCCGTTTTGCAGTCTGGATGTTTGGGACTGAGCAGTATAGAGGTATATAGTGTAAGCTTTGTGCTGTCAGTGTGATCTCCCGCCCCGGGATTGGAGAGGTCTGTGCTGCTCACATAACATTGTCTCGCCTCTTCTGGCTGATTTCTGAGGTGCTGCGGCCCGATTCCTCCCATGATCACAATTAGGGTTGTCACCTTTTCTTCACCTCAAACCCAAACACTTGATCGGTGCACACCAATTTTTATTATAGTATAAACTATAGATATATTTTGGTATTAAATAATATTTCTAATCATATGAAGTTAATAACAAGAGTCCCCCTTTACGTCAGAGTCCACGGAGTCCCCCTTTTATATCTGAACTCACAGAGTTCCCTTTCACTCTAAGGGGGGACTCTGCAGACTCTGATGTAAGGGAGAATTCTGGGGACTCTAACATAAGGGATGCTCTGGGAACCCTGATTTAAGGGGGGACACTGAGAACACTGATGTATGGAGAGAACCCTGATTTACCTTAGTGTACTCTCTCAGAGGCAGGAGAGAGAAGGGGTAGACTTCAGACACGGAGGGATGGTGAGCTCACTCACCCTTTGGAAGTCAGCACCTCTCATCCAAATGTATCTGAGGCTGCTGGGCTTCAAATTTTCGGCCCCCACTTTCCTTTTTCTGAGGCACAGCACCAGGCATTGGAATGTGGGCAGACAAAGAGGAGTAGGGGGTGGGGGGAAGAGGTGCAGATTGAGCCCTCTCTCCTCTCCTGTCTGTGTGTGTTTTGTTGGGGAAGAGGGAATTGTTAGTGCTGGCTTTGGGCTGTGTGAAAGAGAGTGTTACAGACACTCTCAGCTTAGACAACTGCAGCCAGCAACCCAGCTGGGAGGCCATAGTACAGTTTAAATAATGTGTCTGGGTCTCAGACAGTCTGAAACCCGGACACATGATTCCAAACCCGAACTGTCCGGGTGAATCCTGGACAGGTGGCAACCCTAATCACAATAGTCTCTCTAGGGCTGAAACAACTAATCCATTATGAAATTAATTGATTCCTATTTTCATAATCGATGAATCGGCCGGTAACCTAATGGGTTAAAAAAAACCTAAAATGAGCCCTTTATAATACAAAGATAGCAAATAATCGCTACTATAAATATTCCTGTCACTGTTCTAAAGTAAAAAATGAACCCCTTTCAGTAGTGATTATCGGCTTTTTCTACTATAAAGGGCTCATTTTAGTTTTTTAGTTTTTAACCCCATTATGTTACTAAACGCGTTAGGCCCGGTTCACATCTATGCGTTTTTGGTGCTTTTTGCAGAAATGCACTGCAGTTCATTTCCATGGTTTCCTATGGGACACGTTCACATCTGAAAGGGGCGGGGACTTTTAAACGCAAAATAATGCTTTATTGGTTCAATATACTTCAATGGAGAAGCTGCAGAAAAGCGTGTCATGTGTTTTTGCAGCAATTTGTGTGCCCAAAAAAAATGTAAAAATACAAATTGCAGAAAAATCACGTGCGCAAAAATCAAAACGCACAGCAAAAGGCACTGCAGAAACAGATCAAAAGCAAACTGCATAGGTGTGTACCGAGCCTTGTGCTGACCACACCGATCAATTTTCAGATGAGAATATTCAGACTAAAAGTCTTTCTACATTCGCTGAATGAAAGAATTTTGTTTGAAATTTTCACTTGTTTTTAAAATGAAGGTAATATCTGAATGAAAACCACATCCACTGTCTGAAAATTCCTTCCACTAAGACCTTTTCTGTTATTTCTACATTTTCCCCTCACTGTGGTTGAAAATGAACGTCAATTTGATCCACATTTTTTTTTTAAGGTTATTAAGCGATTAATCGGCCAACTAATGGATGGTGAAAATAATGGTTAGTTGCAGCCCTAATTCTCTCCCAGTGTTGCTGGGAGAAACCTTGAAACACAACGTACATCCTCCAAGCTAATGAAGCCAATCCTCTTTTATTCACAGATGTGTCCATCACCAACGTTCGCCATCCCAGCTTCACCATTCATGCAGAAGTTTGCTTATGGAACCCGTGTCAGCGTTTACCTGATGAAAAGGTCAGCTCAGCATTCATCATCTTGTTTTGTCGGAGAATAAAGGTGGGGGGAGGGGGAGAATGTTCCAAAATAGATGACAAAGTAGGACGTGTTACTAGTCAGCAAATCTAGGACAGGTAAGTCCTGCATATTGGTGACTACATATCGGAAGTGAAGGCCGGGTTCACACTTGTGGGAATTGGATGAGGGTTTCCCCGCATCCATTTCACATGACGGGAGAGTGTGACCGGCTGTCATTGGAGCCGCTTCACACATCTCCGGGGCGGCTACAGAGCGCACTGCAGAAGGGTCCGGTGTGTCTTTGGCTGTTTTCAGGTCTGAATTGAGGCAAAATTCTGCCCCCCCCCCCCATAAAAAACGGAGAACAGGGGCGCTCCACAAACCGTGTGAACCCAGCCTTAAATCGGAGCTCCGCCCAAAAGGGATGTACTGCTTTTACCACCCCCCATTACCTAGTTTCAACAGGTTCCTGCACCCACTTCTGCTTGGGCAGAAGTTCTCACCCCTCCCCCCTGCGATTTTCTGGGAAACGTCACAGGTCCCAGAAGATTGCATGACCTGTGGAGAGGCAGCCGCCTTTTCCAGGCTTTACTGTCTCAGGGCCGCTCTGTGCAGTTAAGTAGTATAACATGTTCTTCTAAAGTCTGTGGTTTTTTGTTTATTGAAAAACATAATTTTAAGGTTCAAAGCAAGTTTCTCGGCCCCCTAGTATTTCTGGCTGTGGCCAATGTAAGTAAGGGCTAATCATTTATGTAGAATTTACAGAAGCAGCTGGGACTGGTGTCTAGCTATGGGGAGGAGTGGAGGATCAGCCCTGCTTTAACCACTTAAGGACCGCCTCGCGCCAATATATACGTCGGCAGAATGGCACGGCTGGACACAATCACGTACCGGTACGTGATTCTTTAAGTGCCCAGCCGTGGGTCGGGAGCGCGCGCCTGGCTCCCGACCCGGTCCTGTGATCTGTGGCCGCGGGACCAGCGGACCCGATCGCCGCTGGTGTCCCGCGATCGGGTCACAGAGCTGAAGAAGGAGGAGAGGTCTGTGTAAACAAGCCTCTCCCCGTGCTTCCCTGAGGGGCTGTCACCGATCGTCTCTTGTTCTGGGCGCGTCTCCGATCTCAGTAAAGAAACATCGGCTCTTTACCCATGTGATCAGCTGTGTCCAATCATATGTAAACAAGGAAATGGCAGTTATCTGCTTGACTCTCTCACTGAAAGAGTGGGAGGAGAGAGCCGATCAGCAGCATTTCCTCACAGGGGAGACCTGTACATATCATCGGTGCCGCCCCATCTGTACCCCATTGGTGCCGCCTCATCTGTGCCCCATCGGTGCCACCTCATCTGTGCCCCATCGGTGTCGCCTCATCTGTGCCCCATCGGTGTCGCCTCATCTGTGCCCCATCTGTACCCCATCGGTGCCGCCTCATCTGTGCCCCATCTGTACCCCATCGGTGCTGCCTCATCTGTACCCCATCGGTGCCGCCTCATCTGTGCCCCATCTGTACCCCATCGGTGCCGCCTCATCTGTACCCCATCGGTGCAGGAGAAAAATGACTTATTTACAACATTTTCTAACAGAAACAGACTTTTTTTGTTTGTTTGTTTTACAATATTTGGTCTTGAGTATTGAGGTGGTTAATGGCCCCTTTTCATATCCACCAAATCCTCTACAATTCTGCGGCAGTGCTTAGTATTATTCTTAAAATCAATCCCTGTGTCCCCATGGAGCTCCTTGGATTTCAGGCCCCTAAATGTGTCACATCTTCTTCTGTCTAATGGACAACGAAGCTCTTGATTGGAATGTCAAATGCTAGTTTGTACTGGTCCGAGGAGCTGGCATTTTACAGCTGTGTGATGGGAGGAAGATGATTTTCTTTTTCTTTAAACTCCCATCAAGTAGGGGTATGTGGTAGACTTTAAATTCTGATTCTGATTGTGCCGTCTGTAATCAATAACTGTTCATCTCCATTCTCTGTCCAGAGGAATCCTTCATGGATGACTTTGATGAGGGCGCTTATTACGAAGCTTTGGGCACGAGACCGGCACTTAACATGGACAAGCTGGATGAGTCCTACCAGAAGGTGATTGAATTGTTCTTCGTGTGCACCAGCGAGAACCCCAAGGAACGGCCTTCTGCACCTCCAATTGTGGAGGCCTTGGAAGCGCAGGGGGTCAAGTAGTCATTTAGAATTCTGTTTAAAGGTTTCTGTTGGAATGGTTTTAATGTTTTTAACTATGAGAAGGCAGCTTTGTGTTGCTGTAATGTTTTCTAGAATGGTAGATTAGAGCAATGGTGAGCTCTGCTCTTCATCAGAGGTACTAATGCTGCCATATGAGGCTAGAAGTAAACTCAGCAGTTATGTCCCACGTAGCAGGTCCCTGACATCATGTATGTCATTCCAATGTGAAAGTATTGCTGGCCTTGCTGTATATAGCACTGAGGCACACAAACCTACCTCTAGCCAATGATGGTGCCACCTTTTGGAGTCTTCCTGAAGACACTTCTGCTGCCCCCATCCATCATGGTCACATCCTATAAGGCACATGCCCAGCCCAGCTTTTATTTTAGAATAACTGTGGCAACCAGGTATTACAAGGGTGTTTGGGTGCTGGAGGTAGGGTTTGATTTGTACAAAACCTAAACGTGATACAAGGTGCACTTTCATATGGGGGGAAAGTGTAAATGGAGAGTTTACTTCCCACTTTACCTCCAGCAACCCCTTTGCAGTTCTCTACACATAACTGCAGCAAACAGCCCTCAAGTACCTATTGACTTATGTAAGCTGCCCTAAGGTCCTACCAGGCTGCTGTATGCCAGATACTTCTAGTTCTGAGCCATGGTTGGGATTTCTTTGTAAATCTGAGACATTGATTGGCTGCTCAGACCAAGGAAGATACTTTTTGGGCCTTTGCATAGCATAGAACCTGTTCCTCCTGCCCTACTAGAAGTATTAAAGAAAAAAGCTGGAGGGAGTTTGCTTGTAGGCACGGCCTGCTGTCCTCTCCAAGATGGCTGCCTGGAGCTCATAGCAGAAGATGATTAGTCTTTAGTAGGTTCCTGCTGGTGTTTTGTCAGATTAGGCGAACCGTCAAAGTGTAACGCAAGTGACGTTTCGTCGCCGCCATCTTGCTACACCCCCCACTTGTCCCTAGTGAGGATACGGTGAGAAGGGGGAAAGCAGACATCTTGTTACACCCCGTACTCCTCCACGGTAAGGATACAGTGAGAAGGGGTAAGGGGACATCTTGTTACACCCCGTACACCTCCACAGTAAGGATACAGTGAGAAGGGGGTAAGCGGACATCTTGTTACACCCCGTACACCTCCACAGTAAGGATACAGTGAGAAGGGGGTAAGGGGACATCTTGTTACACCCCGTACACCTCCACGGTAGGATACAGTGAGAAGGGGTAAGGGGACATCTTGTTACACCCCGTTCACCTCCACAGTAAGGATACAGTGAGAAGGGGGTAAGGGGACATCTTGTTACACCCTGTACACCTCCACAGTAAGGATACTGTGAGAAGGGGGTAAGGGGACATCTTGTTACACCCTGTACACCTCCACGGTAAGGATACAGTGAGAAGGGGGTAAGGGGACATCTTGTTACACCCCGCACACCTCCACGGTAAGGATACAGTGAGAAGGGGGTAAGGGGACATCTTGTTACACCCTGTACACCTCCACAGTAAGGATACTGTGAGAAGGGGGTAAGCGGACATCTTGTTACACCCTGTACACCTCCACAGTAAGGATACAGTGAGAAGGGGGTAAGGGGACATCTTGTTACACCCCGTACACCTCCACAGTAAGGATACAGTGAGAAGGGGGTAAGGGGACATCTTGTTACACCCTGTACACCTCCACGGTAAGAATACTGTGAGAAGGGGGTAAGGGGACATCTTGTTACACCCCGTACTCCTCCACAGTAAGGATACAGTGAGAAGGGGGTAAGGGGACATCTTGTTACACCCTGTACACCTCCACGGTAAGGATACTGTGAGAAGGGGGTAAGGGGACATCTTGTTACACCCCGTACTCCTCCACAGTAAGGATACAGTGAGAAGGGGGTAAGGGGACATCTTGTTACACCCCGTACACCTCCACAGTAAGGATACAGTGAGAAGGGGTAAGCGGACATCTTGTTACACCCCGTACACCTCCACGGTAAGGATACTGTGAGAAGGGGGTAAGGGGACATCTTGTTACACCCCGTACTCCTCCACAGTAAGGATAAAGTGAGAGGGGGGTAAGGGGACATCTTGTTACACCCCGTACACCTCCACAGTAAGGATACAGTGAGAAGGGGTAAGCGGACATCTTGTTACACCCTGTACACCTCCACGGTAAGGATACTGTGAGAAGGGGGTAAGGGGACATCTTGTTACACCCCGTACTCCTCCACAGTAAGGATAAAGTGAGAGGGGGGTAAGGGGACATCTTGTTACACCCCGTACACCTCCACAGTAAGGATACTGTGAGAAGGGGGTAAGCGGACATCTTGTTACACCCTGTACACCTCCACAGTAAGGATACAGTGAGAAGGGGGTAAGGGGACATCTTGTTACACCCCGTACACCTCCACAGTAAGGATACAGTGAGAAGGGGGTAAGGGGACATCTTGTTACACCCTGTACACCTCCACGGTAAGGATACTGTGAGAAGGGGGTAAGGGGACATCTTGTTACACCCCGTACTCCTCCACAGTAAGGATACAGTGAGAAGGGGGTAAGGGGACATCTTGTTACACCCCGTACACCTCCACAGTAAGGATACAGTGAGAAGGGGTAAGCGGACATCTTGTTACACCCCGTACACCTCCACAGTAAGGATACAGTGAGAAGGGGGTAAGGGGACATCTTGTTACACCCCGTACACCTCCACAGTAAGGATACAGTGAGAAGGGGGTAAGCGGACATCTTGTTACACCCCGTACACCTCCACAGTAAGGATACAGTGAGAAGCTGTAAGCGGACATCTTGCTACACCCCGTACACCTCCACGGTAGGATACAGTGAGAAGGGGTAAGGGGACATCTTGTTACACCCCGTTCACCTCCACAGTAAGGATACAGTGAGAAGGGGGTAAGGGGACATCTTGTTACACCCTGTACACCTCCACAGTAAGGATACTGTGAGAAGGGGGTAAGGGGACATCTTGTTACACCCTGTACACCTCCACGGTAAGGATACAGTGAGAAGGGGGTAAGGGGACATCTTGTTACACCCCGTACACCTCCACGGTAAGGATACAGTGAGAAGGGGGTAAGGGGACATCTTGTTACACCCTGTACACCTCCACGGTAGGATACAGTGAGAAGGGGGTAAGCGGACATCTTGTTACACCCTGTACACCTCCACAGTAAGGATACAGTGAGAAGGGGGTAAGGGGACATCTTGTTACACCCCGTACACCTCCACGGTAAGGATACAGTGAGAAGGGGGTAAGGGGACATCTTGTTACACCCCGTACACCTCCACGGTAAGGATACAGTGAGAAGGGGGTAAGGGGACATCTTGTTACACCCCGTACACCTCCACGGTAAGGATACAGTGAGAAGGGGGTAAGGGGACATCTTGTTACACCCTGTACACCTCCACGGTAAGGATACTGTGAGAAAGGGTAAGCGGACATCTTGTTACACCCTGTACACCTCCACAGTAAGGATACAGTGAGAAGGGGGTAAGCGGACATCTTGTTACACTCCGTACACCTCCACAGTAAGGATACTGTGAGAAGGGGGTAAGGGGACATCTTGTTACACCCCGTACACCTCCACAGTAAGGATACAGTGAGAAGGGGGTAAGCGGACATCTTGTTACACCCCGTACACCTCCACGGTAAGGATACAGTGAGAAGGGGGTAAGCGGACATCTTGTTACACCCCGTACACCTCCACAGTAAGGATACAGTGAGAAGGGGTAAGCGGACATCTTGTTACACCCCGTACACCTCCACAGTAAGGATACAGTGAGAAGGGGTAAGCGGACATCTTGTTACACCCCGTACACCTCCACAGTAAGGATACTGTGAGAAGGGGGTAATGGGACATCTTGTTACACCCCGTACACCTCCACAGTAAGGATACAGTGAGAAGGGGGTAAGGGGACATCTTGTTACACCCCGTACACCTCCACAGTAAGGATACAGTGAGAAGGGGTAAGGGGACATCTTGTTACACCCCGTACACCTCCACAGTAGGGATACAGTGAGAAGGGGGTAAGGGGACATCTTGTTACACCCTGTACACCTCCACAGTGAGGATACTGTGAGAAGGGGGTTAGCGGACATCTTGTTACACCCTGTACACCTCCACAGTAAGGATACAGTGAGAAGCTGTAAGCGGACATCTTGCTACACCCCGTACACCTCCACGGTAGGATACAGTGAGAAGGGGTAAGGGGACATCTTGTTACACCCCGTTCACCTCCACAGTAAGGATACAGTGAGAAGGGGGTAAGGGGACATCTTGTTACACCCTGTACACCTCCACGGTAAGGATACAGTGAGAAGGGGGTAAGGGGACATCTTGTTATACCCCGTACACCTCCACGGTAAGGATACAGTGAGAAGGGGGTAAGGGGACATCTTGTTACACCCCGTACACCTCCACGGTAAGGATACAGTGAGAAGGGGGTAAGGGGACATCTTGTTACACCCTGTACACCTCCACGGTAAGGATACTGTGAGAAAGGGTAAGCGGACATCTTGTTACACCCTGTACACCTCCACAGTAAGGATACAGTGAGAAGGGGGTAAGCGGACATCTTGTTACACTCCGTACACCTCCACAGTAAGGATACTGTGAGAAGGGGGTAAGGGGACATCTTGTTACACCCCGTACACCTCCACAGTAAGGATACAGTGAGAAGGGGGTAAGCGGACATCTTGTTACACCCCGTACACCTCCACGGTAAGGATACAGTGAGAAGGGGGTAAGCGGACATCTTGTTACACCCCGTACACCTCCACAGTAGGGATACAGTGAGAAGGGGGTAAGGGGACATCTTGTTACACCCTGTACACCTCCACAGTGAGGATACTGTGAGAAGGGGGTTAGCGGACATCTTGTTACACCCTGTACACCTCCACAGTAAGGATACAGTGAGAAGCTGTAAGCGGACATCTTGCTACACCCCGTACACCTCCACGGTAGGATACAGTGAGAAGGGGTAAGGGGACATCTTGTTACACCCTGTACACCTCCACAGTAAGGATACAGTGAGAAGGGGGTAAGGGGACATCTTGTTACACCCCGTACACCTCCACGGTAAGGATACAGTGAGAAGGGGGTAAGGGGACATCTTGTTACACCCCGTACACCTCCACGGTAAGGATACAGTGAGAAGGGGGTAAGGGGACATCTTGTTACACCCCGTACACCTCCACGGTAAGGATACAGTGAGAAGGGGGTAAGGGGACATCTTGTTACACCCTGTACACCTCCACGGTAAGGATACTGTGAGAAAGGGTAAGCGGACATCTTGTTACACCCTGTACACCTCCACAGTAAGGATACAGTGAGAAGGGGGTAAGCGGACATCTTGTTACACTCCGTACACCTCCACAGTAAGGATACTGTGAGAAGGGGGTAAGGGGACATCTTGTTACACCCCGTACACCTCCACAGTAAGGATACAGTGAGAAGGGGGTAAGCGGACATCTTGTTACACCCCGTACACCTCCACGGTAAGGATACAGTGAGAAGGGGGTAAGCGGACATCTTGTTACACCCCGTACACCTCCACAGTAAGGATACAGTGAGAAGGGGTAAGCGGACATCTTGTTACACCCCGTACACCTCCACAGTAAGGATACAGTGAGAAGGGGTAAGCGGACATCTTGTTACACCCCGTACACCTCCACAGTAAGGATACTGTGAGAAGGGGGTAATGGGACATCTTGTTACACCCCGTACACCTCCACAGTAAGGATACAGTGAGAAGGGGGTAAGGGGACATCTTGTTACACCCCGTACACCTCCACAGTAAGGATACAGTGAGAAGGGGTAAGGGGACATCTTGTTACACCCCGTACACCTCCACAGTAGGGATACAGTGAGAAGGGGGTAAGGGGACATCTTGTTACACCCTGTACACCTCCACAGTGAGGATACTGTGAGAAGGGGGTTAGCGGACATCTTGTTACACCCTGTACACCTCCACAGTAAGGATACAGTGAGAAGCTGTAAGCGGACATCTTGCTACACCCCGTACACCTCCACGGTAGGATACAGTGAGAAGGGGTAAGGGGACATCTTGTTACACCCCGTTCACCTCCACAGTAAGGATACAGTGAGAAGGGGGTAAGGGGACATCTTGTTACACCCTGTACACCTCCACGGTAAGGATACAGTGAGAAGGGGGTAAGGGGACATCTTGTTATACCCCGTACACCTCCACGGTAAGGATACAGTGAGAAGGGGGTAAGGGGACATCTTGTTACACCCCGTACACCTCCACGGTAAGGATACAGTGAGAAGGGGGTAAGGGGACATCTTGTTACACCCTGTACACCTCCACGGTAAGGATACTGTGAGAAAGGGTAAGCGGACATCTTGTTACACCCTGTACACCTCCACAGTAAGGATACAGTGAGAAGGGGGTAAGCGGACATCTTGTTACACTCCGTACACCTCCACAGTAAGGATACTGTGAGAAGGGGGTAAGGGGACATCTTGTTACACCCCGTACACCTCCACAGTAAGGATACAGTGAGAAGGGGGTAAGCGGACATCTTGTTACACCCCGTACACCTCCACGGTAAGGATACAGTGAGAAGGGGGTAAGCGGACATCTTGTTACACCCCGTACACCTCCACGGTAAGGATACTGTGAGAAAGGGTAAGCGGACATCTTGTTACACCCCGTACACCTCCACAGTAAGGATACAGTGAGAAGGGGTAAGGGGACATCTTGTTACACCCCGTACACCTCCACAGTAGGGATACAGTGAGAAGGGGGTAAGGGGACATCTTGTTACACCCTGTACACCTCCACAGTGAGGATACTGTGAGAAGGGGGTTAGCGGACATCTTGTTACACCCTGTACACCTCCACAGTAAGGATACAGTGAGAAGGGGGTAAGGGGACATCTTGTTACACCCCGTACACCTCCACAGTAAGGATACAGTGAGAAGGGGGTAAGGGGACATCTTGTTACACCCTGTACACCTCCACAGTAGGGATACAGTGGGAAGGGGGTAAGGGGACATCTTGTTACACCCCGTACACCTCCACAGTGAGGATACTGTGAGAAGGGGGTAAGCGGACATCTTGTTACACCCCGTACACCTCCACGGTAAGGATACAGTGAGAAGGGGTAAGCGGACACCTTGTTACACCCCGTACACCTCCACAGTAAGGATACAGTGAGAAGGGGGTAAGCGGACATCTTGTTACACCCCGTACACCTCCACGGTAAGGATACAGTGAGAAGGGGTAAGCGGACATCTTGTTACACCCTGTACACCTCCACGGTAAGGATACAGTGAGAAGGGGGTAAGCGGACATCTTGTTACACCCCGTACACCTCCACAGTAAGGATACAGTGAGAAGGGGTAAGCGGACATCTTGTTACACCCCGTACACCTCCACAGTAAGGATACTGTGAGAAGGGGGTAATGGGACATCTTGTTACACCCCGTACACCTCCACAGTGAGGATGCTGTGAGAAGGGGGTAAGCGGACATCTTGTTACACCCTGTACACCTCCACAGTAAGGATACAGTGAGAAGGGGTAAGCGGACATCTTGTTACACCCTGTACACCTCCACGGTAAGGATACAGTGAGAAGGGGGTAAGGGGACATCTTGTTACACCCTGTACACCTCCACAGTAAGGATACAGTGAGAAGGGGTAAGCGGACATCTTGTTACACCCTGTACACCT
This sequence comes from Lithobates pipiens, assembly GCF_037356315.1. Lineage (NCBI taxonomy): Eukaryota > Metazoa > Chordata > Amphibia > Anura > Ranidae > Lithobates > Lithobates pipiens. The sequence continues at coordinate 184,769 of NW_027507871.1, read as the reverse complement.
CCACGGTAAGGATACAGTGAGAAGGGGGTAAGGGGACATCTTATTACACCCCGTACACCTCCACAGTAAGGATACAGTGAGAAGGGGGAAAGCAGACATCTTGTTACACCCCGTACACCTCCACGGTAAGGATACAGTGAGAAGGGGGTAAGGGGACATCTTGTTACACCCCGTACACCTCCACAGTAAGGATACAGTGAGAAGGGGTAAGCGGACATCTTGTTACACCCCGTACACCTCCACAGTAAGGATACAGTGATGAGGGGTAAGCGGACATCTTGTTACACCCCGTACACCTCCACAGTAAGGATACAGTGAGAAGGGGGTAAGGGGACATCTTGTTACACCCCGTACACCTCCACAGTAAGGATACAGTGAGAAGGGGGTAAGGGGACATCTTGTTACACCCCGTACACCTCCACAGTAAGGATACAGTGAGAAGGGGGTAAGGGGACATCTTGTTACACCCCGTACACCTCCACAGTAAGGATACAGTGAGAAGGGGTAAGCGGACATCTTGTTACACCCCGTACACCTCCACAGTAAGGATACAGTGAGAAGGGGTAAGCGGACATCTTGTTACACCCCGTACACCTCCACAGTAAGGATACAGTGAGAAGGGGTAAGCGGACATCTTGTTACACCCCGTACACCTCCACAGTAAGGATACAGTGAGAAGGGGTAAGCGGACATCTTGTTACACCCCGTACACCTCCACAGTAAGGATACAGTGAGAAGGGGGTAAGGGGACATCTTGTTACACCCCGTACACCTCCACAGTAAGGATACAGTGAGAAGGGGTAAGCGGACATCTTGTTACACCCCGTACACCTCCACGGTAAGGATACAGTGAGAAGGGGTAAGCGGACATCTTGTGTTAGGGGGTTAGCTCGGTAGCGGGTGTGTGTGACCCCCTGGATGGGTTCACAACACAAAGTCAGACACAGCAGACAGCGGTGTAGGTGCAAAAAAACAAAAGATCCGGTTTATTTAGGCTACATGCAGTGATACATATAACAGCCAAACAAAATAAAACAAGAAAATAAATCCTGGTCAGTTTGACCTCTAACTACACACGTAGACTCCCTGTCTAACAACTGGGTGCAGCCTTGTGCTGCCCCAGTCTCTGTCTCTATTGTAGGGGTTTGCCACACAGGCGTTAACTCACCGCACAGAACAGATCTCAGACTCCCCAGTCTATACACACAAAACTGGTTCCAGGATGGAGCATCTCCCTAAGCATGCTGGGGTTTTTTGTAGAGGCCTTAATGAGCCCACTTACTACAGCTGGGCTCATTAACTCTTCCCCTCTAATTGTAAAAGTCTGCATAAAGCTTGAATCTAGGACACACATATTTCCCATCCTGAATACAACCAGGTGATTTTACCTGCGTGCTGCCACATACCCCCCCCCCTCTTGTTTCAACCTTGGGGTTGTAACACAAGCAGCCAGACACGCATGTATCCGAGACAAAGCATCCACATTCCCCATTTTAACACCAGGGCGATGCTTAACTGTAAAGTTAAATTCCTGTAGGACCAGGAACCACCTATTTACCCTTCTATTGGTCTCCTTGTTCTGAGCCATCCACTTTAAAGGAGCGTGATCAGTCACCAGGTCAAAGTGCCTACCTAGCAGATAGTACCGAAGGGAATCTAGAGCCCACTTCACTGCTAAACATTCCTTCTCAATCGTGGAGTAATTTACCTCATGGGACTTCAACTTCCTGCTGAGGTAAATGACTGGGTGCTCTTCCCCGTTCCAGACCTGGGATAACACTGCTCCTAACCCAACGTCTGATGCATCAGTTTGTACCACAAAGTCCTTAGAGAAGTCTGGTGAGTACAACACTGGCTGGCTACATAAGGCTGTTTTTAAGGACTGAAATGCTTCTTCAGCCTCTGGGGACCATTTAACCATGACCGACTCTTTCCCTTTTGTCAGGTTGGTGAGGGGCACAGCCTGAGAAGTAAAATGGGGAATGAATCGTCGATAATAGCCAGCGATTCCCAGAAAGGCTCGTACCTGTTTCTTGCTGTTGGGACGTGGCCAACTCTGTATGGCCTCGACTTTATTGACTTGGGGTTTTATCACCCCCCTCCCAATAGTGTACCCAAGATATTTGGCCTCCTCCTGTCCAATGGTACACTTCTTTGGATTGGCCGTAAACCCAGCTTCCCGGATAGAGTCTAGGACTGCTTGTACTTTTGGCAAATGTGAGACCCAGTCTGTGCTATGGATAATCACATCATCCAGGTAAGCTGCAGCATATTTCTGATGGGGCCTCAGAATCTTATCCATTTTCCGCTGGAATGTTGCCGGTGCATTCTGTAACCCAAACGGCATTCTCTTATATTGGAATGCCCCATCTGGGGTTACAAACGCAGTTTTCTCCTTGGCCGACTCGGCCAGGGGAATTTGCCAATACCCTTTGGTGAGATCAAGAGTTGTCATATATCGGGCTGTTCCCAGCCGGTCAATCAACTCATCTATACGTGGCATGGGGTAGGTGTCAAATTTTGTAACTTTATTCAATTGTCGAAACAAAACCGCCAGCTCCCATCAGGTTTGGGCACTAGTACGATAGGACTGGACCAGTCACTCTGGGACTCCTCTATCACACCCAATTCCAGCATCCTTTGAACCTCCCCATGTATTGCCTCCCGTCGGGCCTCTGGTATTCTATAAGGTTTTAGTTTTACCCTTTCTCCTGGCGGGGTGATAATGTCATGCTCTACGCCAGATGTTTGTCCTGGCAGCTAAGAGAAAATCTCTTTGTTACAAAGTACAAACTCTTTAACCTCCTGTTGTTGGGGTTTTCGATAAGGTGACTGCTATTCCATCCTCAGGAACTAAGCAATCAGGCTGGGCTTGTGACCAAGTCTCTGCGACTAGGGATTCCCTATCCCTCCAGGCTTTCAGCAGATTGACGTGATAGATCTGCTCCGGCTTTCGCCTTCCTGGCTGTCTAACCCTGTAGTTCACCTCACTAATTTTTTCAATTACTTCATATGGACCTTGCCATTTGGCCAGAAATTTGCTTTCAACCGTAGGGACTAGCACCAAGATCCTATCCCCCGGGGAAAAAGTACGGGTCTTGGCCCCACGGTTGTACACTCTCTGCTGTGCTAACTGCGCTTGGGTCAAATGTTCCTTTACAATTGGCATTACCTGTGCGATTCTATCCTGCATCAGGGCGACATGCTCAATCACACTCCTGTGAGGAGAACTCTCATTTTCCCAAGTTTCCTTGGCGATATCCAGCAGCCCTCTTGGGTGTCTCCCATAGAGCAACTCGAAGGGTGAGAAACCCGTAGAGGATTGGGGTACCTCCCTAATGGCAAACATCAGATAGGGTATTAGACAGTCCCAATTCTTTCCATCTCTATCCACCACCTTCTTTAACCACTTGCTTACTGGGCACTTAAACCCCCCTCAGTCCCAGACCAATTTTCAGCTTTCAGCGCTGATGCACTTTGAATGACAATTGCGCGGTCATACAACACTGTACCCAAATGAAATTTCTATAATTTTTTTCCCACAAATAGAGCTTTCTTTTGGTGGTATTTAGTTACAGCTCGGAGTTTTATTTTTTGCTAAACAAACAAAAAAAGATGCAAAAAAAAAAAAAAAAAAAAATCATGTTTTAATAGTTTGTTATAAAATTTTGCAAACGGGTCATTTTTCTCCTTCATTGAAGTGCGCTGATGAGGCGGCACTGATAGGCTGCATTGGTGGGCACTGATGGGCTGCATTGGTGGGCACTGATAGGCTGCATTGGTGGGCACTGATAGGCTGCACTTGTGGGCACTGATAGGCATAGTTAAGGCGGCACTAATAGGCACAGATAAGGCGGCACCGATGGGCACAGATAAGGCGGCACTGATGGGCAAAGATGGGCACAGATAAGATGACACGGATGGGTGGCACGGATAAGTGGCACGGATGGGCACTGATAGGTACCACAGATAGATGGGACTGATGGGCACTGATAGGTGGCACTGATAGGTGGCTCTGATAGGTGGCACTGATGGGCGGCACTGCTGGGCACTGATGGGCGGCACTGCTGGGCACTGATGGGCGGCACTGGGGTGCAGCACCTTTGAGGCAGATTGGGTGGCACTGTGGGTGGCACTGTGGGTGGCACTGTGGGGTGGCACTGTGGGTGGCACTGTGGGGTGGCACTGTGGGCATTATGGGCACAGACGGGGGGCACTTACTTTTACTTTGTTATATTTCAGGATGGCACTGCGGGAGGCAGGTGGGCACTGGCAGGTGGCATGTGGTGCCTTTCATTGCTGGCCGTGATCGGGACTAATGTCCCGATCACGGCCGCCGGTGATCGGCTTTTTTTTTTTCTCCTCGCGCTGTCAGCGCGAGGAGGAATAATAGCCGATTACCGGCTCCGTTCTATCACATGATCAGCTGTCATTGGCTGACAGCTGATCACGTGATAAGGGGTCGGGATCGACCCCTTACACGGATCGGTGATCAGGCGAGTCTCACGGACTCGCCGATCACAGAGCGCGCCGCGCGCGCCCCTCAGGGGGCGCGCAGGCCGCTCGTAACCAGGACGACGTCAATAGACGTAGTCCTGGAAATCTAGGTCCGCGCTAATGCCGTCATTCGGCAATAGCGCGGTACCCAAGTGGTTAACATTTGTTTTAGGGTTTTGTTGAATCTTTCAACCAACCCATCTGTTTGGGGGTGATACACAGATGTACGCAATTGTGTCACTTTGTACAACTTGCATAGTTCTTTCATTACCCGGGACATAAAGGGTGTACCTTGGTCCGTAAGCAGTTCCTTACAAATACCCACGCGGCTAAAAACAAGAGATAGCTCTTTGGCTATGGTTTTGGCCGAGGTATTTCGGAGAGGAATTGCTTCCGGATAACGGGTGGCATAGTCCAATATAACCAAAATGTACTGATGCCCCCTAGCGGACTTCATTATCGGACCTACCAAATCCATTGCTATCCTCTCAAAGGGGACCTCAGTGATAGGAAGAGGTACCAGCGGGTTACGGAAATGTGGCATAGGTGCCGACTTCTGACACACAGGGCAGGAGGAACAATAATTTTCTATTTCCTTCATGACCCCAGGCCAATAGAATCTCTGCAGTACCCTCTCTCTGGTTTTCTCATTCCCCAGATGACCTCCCAGAATGTGCCCATGGGCCAATTCTAACACCAACTTCCTGTAAGGTTTGGGCACTACAAGTTGCTCAATGGTTTCTTCTGCCCTTTGAGCCACTCGATACAGCAGGTCCCTTTCCATAGTGAAGTAAGGATAAGGGCAAGTCTTATCTGGGTTCACTAACTCGCCATCTATTTTCACCACATTTTCCCGTGCCTTTATTAGGGTGGGGTCTTTTAACTGTTCTGTGGCAAAATTTTCCCTGTGAACCTCAAGATCCGAAAACTCCACAGACGGCATGTTTTCATCTGAGGATGTTGATTCCTCCCCAGTTTCTCGAGTTTCCCCCGCCAATACCGACAAGGGAAATTCAGGAGAGTCCTCACCACCCCCAGAGGAATTCTGGTCATCTTCCTGGTCTATAGGGGCACCAGTGGGGGGCTCAGGACAATCCCAGAGTTCCCAGAATTTTGGAAAATCCCTTCCCACAATAGCATCATGTGGTAAGTGAGACACTAACCCCACCTGATGAGAGAGGTTACCTTTGGGGGTCTCAAAAAACACTGAAGTTACAGGATACTCTCGGGGGTCCCCATGCACACAAATAACAGCCACCTTGTTCTTCCCAGAGACCTCTGTAGTAACTAATTCAGCTTTTATCAATGTTACCAGGCTACCTGAATGCAGCAACACATCAACAGGTCTACCATTAATACACATTTTACATAAATGTTTCTCAGGTCCCCGAATGGCAGTGCATGCAACTGTCGCAAACATCGACTGACGTCTCTCCCTTATCAAGTCACATTGCATAGGCTCATCCACAACGGGGCAATTGGCTGCAATATGTCCCTCTTGCCGGCAGCGGTAGCAAATAATCTTTTTCGCTGTCTCTTGCAGCATGGGCTTCCTGGGCTGCTCCCGCCAGACCTTAGGTAGAACTCCCACCCTCTCACGCTCTCCACCCTCACCCCTTGGAGTCATCTTACCCGCCACTGGGGATGATCTGGTCTTAGGATGGAAAGTCCGTGAGTCCCTGGAAGAGGTGGTCAGGTTCTCTGTAGCCAAGTACCTCTCAACCAGATCCACAAGTTTATCGGCATTTTCTGGGTCTCCATGGCTTACCCATCTTTGGATGGCAGTAGGAAGAGCTCTCAGGAAACGATCCATAACAACACGTTCCACAATGTTTGGTGCGGTCAAAGTCTCTGGCTGCAGCCACTATCTGCTCAGGTGAATGAGATCATACATTTGAGACCTGGGGGGTTTTCCAACCTGAAAAGTCCAATTATGCACACGCTGAGCCCGGACGGCCAGGGTGACACCCAGCCGTGCCAATATTTCTGCTTTTAGCACCACATAGTCTTTTGCTTGGTCAGGCTCTAGGTCATAATAAGCTTTCTGCGATTCCCCAGTTAACAGAGGGGCCACCAGTCCAGCCCATTGCTCCTTAGGCCACTTTTCCCTTTCAGCAGTCCTTTCAAATGTGGTCAAAAACACCTCCGGATCATCCTCTCCCGTCATTTTTGTCAGTAAACGGCTCACACCAAAGGATGCGGTATTATTGTAACCACTTGCCTCATTGGTCTGCGGACGTTGCTGTATTAATGTCTCTATTTGCTGTCGAAAACTCTGCTCTTGCTTCTGCAACAGGTCTATGAAGCGGGGTTCAGATCGCTGCTGGGCTTGTTGCTGAGCTTCCAGACTCTGCAGGTGAGCTTTCTGCTGGGCTGCAAGGCTCTTTTGTAAAGCCGCATTTGTTTGCTGCTGATTTGCATTTGCTAGAGCCAGCTGTCTCAGTATCTCCTCCATGCTGGCCTTAAAAAAAAAAATGCCAAAATTCTCCACCAACTGTGAGGGGGTTAGCTCGGCAGCGGGTGTGTGTGACCCCCTGGATGGGTTCACAACACAAAGTCAGGCACAGCAGACAGCGTTGTAGGTGCAAAAAAACAAAAGATGCGGTTTATTTATGCTACATGCAGTGAAACATATAACAGCCAAACAAAAATAAAACATGAAAATAAATCCTGGTCAGCTTGACCTCTAATTACACACATGGATTCCCTGTCTAACAACTGAGTGCAGCCTTGTGCAGCACCAGTCCCTGTCTCTGTCTCTGTTGTAGAGGTTTGCCACACAGGCGTTACCTCACCGCACAGAACAGGTGTCACACTCCCCAGTCTTTACAAACACAAAACTGGTTCCAGGATGGAGCATCTCCCTAAGCATGCTGGGGTTTTTGTAGAGGTCTTAATGAGCCCACTTACTTCAGCTGGGCTCATTAACTCTTCCCCTCTAGTTGTACAAGTCTGCATAAAGCCTGAATCTAGGACACACATATTTCCCATCCTGGATACAACCAGGTGACTTTACCTGCGTGCTGCCACACTAGATACACCACATCTATGGGCCTTCCTTTATCTAGATACACCACGTCTACGGGCCTTCCTTTATCTAGATACACCACGTCTACGGGCCTTCCTTTATCTAGATACACCACGTCTACGGGCCTTCCTTTATCTAGATACACCACGTCTACGGGCCTTCCTTTATCTAGATACACCACGTCTACGGGCCTTCCTTTATCTAGATACACCACGTCTACGGGCCTTCCTTTATCTAGATACACCACGTCTACGGGCCTTCCTTTATCTAGATACACCACGTCTACGGGCCTTCCTTTATCTAGATACACCACGTCTACGGGCCTTCCTTTATCTAGATACACCACGTCTACGGGCCTTCCTTTATCTAGATACACCACGTCTACGGGCCTTCCTTTATCTAGATACACCACGTCTACGGGCCTTCCTTTATCTAGATACACCACGTCTACGGGCCTTCCTTTATCTAGATACACCACGTCTACGGGCCTTCCTTTATCTAGATACACCACGTCTACGGGCCTTCCTTTATCTAGATACACCACGTCTACGGGCCTTCCTTTATCCAGATACACCACGTCTACGAGGCTTCCTTTATCCAGATACACCACGTCTACGGGCCTTCCTTTATCCAGATACACCACATCTACGGGCCTTCCTTTATCTAGATACACCACGTCTACGGGCCTTCCTTTATCTAGATACACCACGTCTACGAGCCTTCCTTTATCCAGATACACCACGTCTACGGGCATTCCTTTATCTAGATACACCACGTCTACGGGCCTTCCTTTATCTAGATACACCACGTCTACGGGCCTTCCTTTATCTAGATACACCACGTCTACGGGCCTTCCTTTATCTAGATACACCACGTCTACGGGCCTTCCTTTATCTAGATACACCACATCTACGGGCCTTCCTTTATCTAGATACACCACGTCTACGGGCCTTCCTTTATCTAGATACACCACGTCTACGGGCCTTCCTTTATCTAGATACACCACGTCTACGGGCCTTCCTTTATCTAGATGCACCACGTCTACGGACCTTCCTTTATCTAGATACACCACGTCTACGGGCCTTCCTTTATCTAGATACACCACGTCTACGGGCCTTCCTTTATCTAGATACACCACGTCTACGAGCCTTCCTTTATCTAGATACACCATGTCTACGGGCCTTCCTTTATCTAGATACACCACGTCTACGAGCCTTCCTTTATCTAGATACACCACGTCTACGGGCCTTCCTTTATCTAGATACACCACGTCTAAGGGCCTTCCTTTATCTAGATACACCACGTCTACGGACCTTCCTTTATCTAGATACACCACGTCTACAGACCTTCCTTTATCAGTCATTCTGTCCTCTGATAACCATGGAGGGGCTTCCTGTGACGTGTCATGGAGGATAAACACTGCAGTTTTGGTGACTGAAGCCCCCCGATTCCCTTGTGAAGGGTACAGGTCAGCACAGAAGATATAGTCACATGACAGGAGGAGGCGTTGTAGGATAGTGGGAGGAGTCACAAGATGGTGGGATGGGCCCAATAACATTGAATAGGGGTATTATTGGACAGGTCAGTAAAACTCTGAAGGTCATGTCGGCATCCGGGGCGCATTTCGAGTGAACCAAACCGCATATCACCGCAGCGCCGTCTGGCTCGGCGCCATAAAAAAGTAAAAATCAGGGACGCCTTTCTCTGTTTCTCGCAGGTAATGATGACCAATAAAATGAATGGGCGGAGCTACCCGATATCACAGATCTGAGCTCCTCCTTCTCCACTGCACATCACAGTCCTCAAACCCTCCCCCACCCCCCACCACACTACTAACCGCCTCCCACCTGCCATATAGACCAATGACAGCAGAGCGGAGCCATGTCATATGACCACGCCCAGTTTAGGCTCTTCACCCATGTGATTGGCTGTGTCCAATCACAGCTGATCCCATGTAAACAAGGAAATAAAATATATAAAAAAGGGGCGGTCTTTTTTAGTTTTTTTATTATTTTAGAAAAGATAAAACCCCGCCCAACGGTGATTAATTATCACCAAGAGAAAGTTCTATTTGTGTGAATAAAATGTGTAGAGTTTTGTATGACCGTGTAATTGTCACTCAAAGTGTGACCGCCATGAAAGCTGCAAATTGTGCTGGGCAGGAAGGCGGGGGTGGGGGGGTCTGGATGGAGGGTGGGAGCTGCAAGATAGTGATTGGCTGCTTGGATGAAGGGCGGTCCTAGCAACCAATCACTTGCTTGATAACCTTAGGCAGCTCCCGCCCTCCATCCACAACAGTCCTCCCTCCCGCTGTCAGCTCTGTGAGGAATACTGAGTGACGATTGGTGGAAGAAAAGGCTCCTAAATGCTGTGACAGCTGAGACTCCTCCCACAGTCTGCCATCTAGTAATGCCTGATAGAGGAGTCACACCACGGGGGGAGGAGTCACACCACGGGGGGAGAAGTCACACCGCAGCGGGAGGAGCCACACCGTGGGGGGAGGAGCCACACCACGGGGGAGGAGTCACACCACGGGGGGAGGAGTCACACCGCGGCGGGAGGAGCCACACCGCGGCTGGGTGGAGTCACCCCGCGGCTGGGGAGAGTCACCCCGCGGCTGGGGAGAGTCACCCCGCGGCTGGGGAGGGGTCACCCCGCGGGGGGTCACACTACGGGGGGAGGAGCCATACTACGGGGGGAGGAGCCACACCACGGCTGGGGGGAGTCACACCACGGGGAGTCACACCACGGGGAGGAGGAGTCACGGGAGGGTGGGGAGAATCACACCACGGGGAGGAGGAGGAGTCACGGGAGGGTGGGGGGAGTCAGTGGATGGTGGGAGGAGTCACGGGATGTGGGAGGAGTCCCTCGATGGTGGGAGGAGCCACACGATGGTGGGAGGAGCCACACGATGGTGGGAGGAGTCCGTTGATAGTGGGGGAGTCACGGGATGGTGGGAGGAGTCATGGGATGGTAGGAGAAGCCACGCAATGGTGGGAGGGGTAACGGGATATTGGGAGGAGTCAGTGAATGGTGGGAGGGCCACAAGATGGGAGGAGTCCATTGATGGTGGGAGGGGTCACGGGTTGGTGGGAGGAGACGGTGGGAGGGGTCACAGGTTGGTGGGAGAAGACAGGAGATGGTGGGAGGAGTCACGGTATGGTGGGAGGAGTCACGGTATGGTGGGAGGAGCCACAGCAGCCTAGAGGCGATTCAGTTCGCATTGTGCGCTATATAAGTATTTCATTCATTCATTCATTCAGGATTGTGTGAGGAGCCACGCGATGGGAGGAGGAGACAGGGGATGGTGGGATGACCAGGGGATGGTGGGAGGAGTCACGGGATGGTGGGAGGAGTCAGTGGATGGTGGGAGGAGCCACAGGTTTGTGTGAGGAGCCACGCGATGTTGGGAGGAGCCACGCGATGTTGGGAGGAGTCAGGGGATGGTTGGAGGAGTCACGTGATAGGAGGGGTCAGTGGATGGTGAGAGGAGTCACGGGATGGTGGGAGGAGCCACGTGATGGGAGGATTCAGTGGATGGTGAGAGGAGTCACGGGATGGTGGGAGGAGTCGTGGGTGGAGTCACACACTGGAAGATGTCACAGGATGTGGGAGGAGCCACACAGTGGTGGGAGGAGTCAGTTGGTGGTGGGAGGAGTCAGTGGATGGTGAGAGGAGTCACTGGATGGTGGGAGGAGCCATGTGATGGGAGGATTCAGTGGATGGTGGAAGGAGTCGTGGGAGAAGTCACGGGATGTGGGAGGAGTCAGTTGGTGGTGGGAGGAGTCAGTTGATGGTGGGAGGAGTCACAGGGTGGTGGGAGGAGTCACACGATGATGACAGCAGTCAGTGGATGGTGGGAGGAGCCACGGGGTGGTGGGAGGAGTCACGCAGTGGGAGGAGTCAGTTGATGGTGGGAGGAGTCACTGGGTGGTGGGAGGAGCCACATGATGGTGGGAGGAGTCAGTGGATGGTGGGAGGAGCCACGCGATGAGAGGAGTCAGTGGATGGTGGGAGGAGTCACATGATGGTGGGAGGCGTTACGGGATAGTGTGAGGAGCTATGCGATGGAGGGAGGAGTCACTGGATGGTGGGAGGAGACAGGAGATGGTGGGAGGAGTCACACAATGGTGGGTGGAGTCACACGATGGGAGGAGTCAGTGGGTGGTGGGAGGAGTCACTGGATGGTGGGAGGAGTCACACAGTGGGAGGAGTCAGTGGATGTTGGGAGGAGCCACGCCATGGAGGGCACCTGATGTAAGGGGCACTGTTATGGGGCACCTGATGTAAGGGGCACTCTGTTGGGGGCACCTGATGTAAGGGGCACTCTTATGGCGGCACCTGATGTAAGGTGGTTCTATTACTTACAATGTGGATGTGATTGGCTGACGTTTGTGTTCTTTCTTTGTCTTCCATCTTGTTTCGGGTACAGATAGTTGTTGGTGGAAGGATGGAATAAAAGGCTCCAGCCAGTGAAGGGGGAAGAGCTCAGAGTAATGGAGAAGAGGAGTGTCCTGCAAGGCAGAATCCGGGGCTCAGAGAAGACCGCTCACCATCAACATCTCCAAGGCCAACACACCACTGGAAGCTCTGAGGATCAGCACTAAACAGCTGCCCCGCTAGGAGGTAAAGCCTAACCTACTAACAATGTCTTTGCTACAAGTCACCCCCCAGTATCTGCTGATACCCCACATAGTTACAGGTCACCCTCCATTCTACCCATACTCTAGGCCACCCTCTGGCCCAGTCTGTAAATACTACAGATCACCAGTTATCAGGACCATCAATAGGGGGTACAGGCAGCACTTCCCATTGGGTCAGCAGGTGGTGGAACAGAAGCTGTCTGTGGATAGGTGGGGGCTGTCAGGTCAGCTTTCCAGTGCCCCATCATTTCTAATGGCAGCCCAGTCTTCGTCCGGAGGGTTCAATATTGAGTTTGCCCTTTGCAGCTATAACAGGTTCACCTCTTCTGGAAAGGCCGTCCACAAGGTTTAGGAGGGTGTCTATGGAAATGTTTGACCATTCTTCCAGAAGAACTTTTGTGAGTTCAGGCACTGATGTTGGACGAGAAGGCCTACCTCGCAGTCTCCGATCTAATTCATCCTAAAGGTGTTCTATGGGGTTGAGGTAAGGACTCTGTGCAGGCCAGTCAAGTACCTCCACTCCAAACTCGCTCATCCATGTCTTTATGGACCTTGCTTTGTGCACTGGTGAGCAATCATGTTGGAACAGGAAGAGGCCGTCCCCAAACTGTTCCCACAAAGTTGGGAGCATGAAATTGTCCAAAATGTCTTGGTATGCTGACGCCTTAAGAGTTCCCTTCACTGGAACTAAGGGGCCAAGTCCAACCTCTGAAAAGCAACCCCCCCACCATAATCCCCTCTCCGACACCATAATCCCCCCTCTGACACCATAATCTCCCCTCCCCCAACTCCATAATCTCCCCTCTGACACCATAATCTCCCCTCCCCCCACTCCATAATCTCCCCTCCCCCACTCCATAATCCCCCCTCTGACATCATAATCTCCCCTCCCCCAACTCCATAATCTCCCCTCTGACACCATAATCTCCCCTCCCCCACTCCATAATCTCCCCTCCCCCCACTCCATAATCTCCCCTCCCCCCACTCCATAATCTCCCCTCCCCCAACTCCATAATCTCCCCTCCGACACCATAATCCCCCCTCCCCCCTCCGACACCATAATCCCCCCACTCCATAATCCCCCCTCCACCAATTGGTTTGGACCAGCGCACAAAGACATTAATGGCTGTGTGTTGAGTTATTTGGAGGGGACAGGAAATGTACACTGTTATACAAGCTGTACACTCACTACTTTACATTTTAGAAGAAGAAGAAATGTCACTGAGGGGTGTACTTACTTTTGTCACATACTGTATATTTACCTAGAAAAATGGTGAGGTGTTCTATACTTATTTTACCCGCTGCTACCCACCTCAATACCAGGCACTTACACCCCCTTCCTGTACACACCAATTTTCAGCTTTCAGCGCTCTCACAGTTTGAATGACAATTACTCATACAACACTCTACCCATATGAAACTTGCGTCCTTTTTTCCACACAAATAGACCTTTCTTTTGGTGGTATTTAATCACTAGTGGGGTTTTTATTTTTGTGCTATAAATTAAAAAAATTTGTTTCTGTCATAAAATTTTTCTAATTAGTAATTATGGGGGGTGTGGGGTGTATGGAGGTGGGAGGTATGTACATGAGGGGTGCGGAGTGTACGGAGGTGGGAGGTATGTACATGAGAGGTGCGGAGTGTATGGAGGTGGGAGGTATGTACATGAGGGGTGTGGAGTGTATGGAGGTCGGAGGTATGTACATGAGGGGTGTGGAGTGTATGGAGGTAGGAGGTATGTACATGAGAGGGGTGTGGAGTGTATGGAGGTGGGAGGTATGTACATGAGGGGTGTGCAGTGTATGGAGGTGGGAGATATGTACATGAGGGGTGTGGAGTGTATGGAGGTGGGAGGTATGTACATGAGATGGGTGCGGAGTGTATGGAGGTAGGAGGTATGTACATGAGGGGTGCGGAGTGTACGGAGGTGGGAGGTATGTACATGAGAGGTGCGGAGTGTATGGAGGTGGGAGGTATGTACACGAGGGGTGTGGAGTGTATGGAGGTGGAAGGTATGTACATGAGAGGGGTGTGGAGTGTATGGAGATGGGAGGTATGTACATGAGAGGGGTGTGGAGTGTATGGAGGTGGGAGGTATGTACATGAGGGGTGTGGAGTGTATGGAGGTGGGAGGTATGTATATGAGGGGTGTGGAGTGTATGGAGGTGGGAGGTATGTACATGAGGGGTGTGGAGTGTATGGAGGTGGGAGGTATGTATATGAGGGGTGTGGAGTGTATGGAGGTGGGAGGTATGTACATGAGAGGGGTGTGGAGTGTATGGAGGTGGGAGGTATGTACATGAGAGGGGTGTGGAGTGTATGGAGGTGGGAGGTATGTACATGAGGGGTGTGGAGTGTATGGAGGTGGGAGGTATGTACATGAGGGGTGTGGAGTGTATGGAGGTGGGAGGTATGTACATGAGGGGTGTGCAGTGGACTGGTATGTCCCTGCACAAAATGACATTTCTAAAGGAATAAAAGTCATTTAAAACTGCTTGCGGCTTTAATGTAATGTCTGGTCCCGGCAATATGGATGAAAATCATTGAGAACAAAGGCATGGGTACCCCGCCCCCAAGCCCATTACCAGCCCCTTTGGGTCTTGTATGGACATTAAGGAGAACCGCACACCCAAATTATAAAAAGGAAAGGCCTGAGGCCCCCAGGCCCTATATACTCAGAACAGCAGTATACAGGCGGTCCAAACAAGACAGGGACTGTGTAGGTTTGTTATTAAGTAGAATCTGTTTGTAATTTTTAACTGGTACATTTTTAAAGTGTAGCTCCAGCCAAAAAATCTATTTTTAAGCTTTTTGGAAAACATAGGGAAGGGTTATCACCCCTGTATAATTTGTTTTGCTGTCTGTGCGCACCTGTTCAGAAGATTTCACCTCACTTTCTGTCCCAATGACAATTGGATTGTTAAAATTTGGGTTTTTTTGTGAAACAAGGAACTCTTACAGGAGAGAATTTCCCTTCCTAGGGGTAGATTTCCTCTCACTTCCTGTTGTCTCCTTCTGTTTGAAAGTAGGAGTTGTTTGTAAGTTGGATGTTTGAAAGTAGGGGCCTGCTCTATATACTCAAAATATAAACGCAAAAATGTGGGCCTTAGGTGTTGGTGTTGCCACAACACTGTAATCCCTCACAGTTACTCTGGGTGGGCGCAGGAACGGGCCCTGCTGTGAAATATTAGATCAAGAATTGTAATTACATGCCCCTGAACAGGGGCAGAAAAATTGGGCCTTAGGCACTGGTGCCACAACACTGCAACCCCTTACAGTTACTCTAGTTGGGGCACAGGAATGAGCCCTGCTGCAAAGTATTGCATCAAAAATTGGCCTGTGACCAATTATGGCTCTCTTCGCTGACGCCGCTGTGAGTGGCCAAAGCATGCGGGTCATCGTGCATGCTTGGCCAATCATCAGCCAGCAATGCACTGCTATGACGCAGTGCATTATGGGCCGTGACACGCCGCTCTAATTTGGCACCAACGGACCATAATGTTCGATCTTCCTCTTGAAATCGAAGCTCATCCCTAGTGGTGAAGTATGGGGCAAGATTCCTCACCCTGCTGCCATTCCTCATTATATTTCTTAGAAAAAAGAAGAAAAAAAACACATACAAAGACAATTAAGGTGCGACCAATCTTTATTGGAGATAAATCTATAGATGGAAATGATTGTCGGGCTTCGGAGAACAGTGACGGTTGACCTAGGACTCCTCAAAGGCAGGGCCTTTTTACACTAAGCCTAAACCTTAAGATGATTCAGAGGAAGGCGAAAACCCCCCCGGCCAGATGGGCTCCAAGGGGGGGAAAAATTCCTTCCTGACCCCCTAAGGCGATCGGATTGTCCCTGAATCATCAGTCTAGGGTGCCCAGTTCATCTCATATAGAGAAAAAAACCATACATAGAACCATACAGAACATATGTATTGCAGGTATGTATGCAATAAAACACACCTACCTGCTTGTTCACAATCATCTTTGGGGCTCATTCAGAATATATGCATTGAGCATCCGCACAGATCAGCGCCCCCACACTGATCAGTGCCTCCGCCCGCCGCACCGATTCCTTATGTTTTCTGTGCCCAGCCCCCTACAGGAGGACTGGTGGTACCCCCTTATTGGTGGCCCTGGTGGTGGTATGTAGACATGCTGTGTATGATGGTATGCATGGTGCTATATACGCAGGTATGTATGCAATAAAACACACTTGCATGCTTGTTTACAATCATCTTTGGGGATCATTCAGAATATATGCATTGAGCATCCGCACAGATCAGTGCCTCCCCCACTGATCAGTGCATCCGCCCGCCGCACCGATTCCTCATGTTTTCTGTGCCCAGCCCCTACAGGAGAACCAGTGGTACCCCCTTATTGGTGGCCCCGATGGTGGTATGTTTGGTACTAGGTAGGCATGCTGAGTATGGTGGTATGTATGGCCCTATGTATACATTCTATGTATGGTTCTATGTATGGTGTAGGGAGATCATTGCCAGTGTGCCACAATTATCTCACTCAGTACTGCTTGTGTTACCGTCTCACAGCAGGCAAATCTCTTTTGAGGTCAAATACCCTCGGTTGGTGGTGACGAGGCTCTTCCTTCAAATGGTGATGAGGAGGCCCTCTATTAATGTCATTGCCCCTCGGATGGTGGTGACGAGGCTCTTCCTTCAAATGTTGCTGACGTGGCCCTCTGTTAATGTCATTGCCCCTCGGTTGGTGGTGACGAGGCTCTTCCATCAAATGGGGCTGACAAGGCCCTCTGTTAATGTCATTGCCCCTTGGATGGTGGTGACGAGGCTCTTCCTTCAAATGGGGCTGACGAGGCCCTCTGTTAATGTCATTGCCCCTTGGATGGTGCTGACGAGGCTCTTCCTTCAAATGGGGCTGACGAGGCCCTCTGTTAATGTCATTGCCCCTCGGTTGGTGGTGACGAGGCTCTTCCTTCAAATGGGGCTGACGAGGCCCTCTGTTAATGTCATTGCCCCTCGGTTGGTGGTGACGAGGCTCTTCCTTCAAATGGGGCTGATGAGGCCCTCTGTTAATGTCATTGCCCCTTGGATGGTGCCGACGAGGCTCTTCCTTCAAATGGTGATGAGGAGGCCCTCTGTTAATGTCATTGCCCCTTGGATGGTGCTGACGAGGCTCTTCCTTCAAATGGGGCTGACGAGGCCCTCTGTTAATGTCATTGCCCCTTGGATGGTGCTGACGAGGCTCTTCCTTCAAATGGGGCTGACGAGGCCCTCTGTTAATGTCATTGCACCTTGGATGGTGCTGATGAGGCCCTCTGTTAATGTCATTGCCCCTTGGATGGTGCTGACGAGGCCCTCTGTTAATGTCATTGCCCCTTGGATGGTGCTGACGAGGCCCTCTGTTAATGTCATTGCCCCTTGGATGGTGCTGACGAGGCTCTGTGTTAATGTTATTGCCCCTCGGATGGTGGCGACGAGGCTCTGGGTTGATACTGGTTTTCCAGTGGTGAGTATTAGGCCACTGGCTGCAATTCACATTCTCGCTCAGGTAGGAGAAGCCCTCAAATCTCTCCTGCCGGTGTGGAACCTCATCTCTCCCAAAGTCTTCATTTTTAATGAAAGCATCCCCTGGAATTCCTTCCCCCAGGTCTTCCTCATGCATCTGGAAAGAGAAAAAAGTATTTTGTCAATGTTTCTGATCGATAGGGAAATAATCCCTAGAAATCCCCCCATTGTGCTGGGACTCCTCCCGTATACTTACATGTCGATTTGGAAATGGTGGGCGTGAGTTCCCTTTCTCTAGCTCCTTCCAGTCCACCTTGCTGAAGTAGGGGTGTTCTCTGATGTCTCTTACTAGACTCATCCGCAGCTCTTGGTCTTTACATAGGAACTGTAAAAAGGAACAAAATATAATAAGATACACTGGAATAACATGAACAATCTATGAACAATGTAATATTTGATTCTGATTCTCTCTATTATTTTGCCTTCTGACCTGCTACTACATCCTGATTGGATTGGATGGTAGCATGGGGCCTTATTTGTGTCATATTAGTTCAGAATAGTTATTAAAGGAAAGAAACATCAGATATTTTGCAATTAAATGTGAATTAGGAATGTATTAAAAAAGAGATTTCTATGAAATCTGCACCTGCCATGATTTTTCTTATGACTCTGGCAGTCCCAGGGGAGTTCTATATGTTGTCTGTGCACGGAATGTCCCCAGAAATTGAATTCAATGTGTGCGATTGGCCCCATCACTATCCAATGGAACCACCCGGACCGTAAATTAAAAAGGGCTGCTTCTTTCCTTATGACAGGGGAAGGCAGATCCTTCCATTAAGCAGTCAGCTTGCTGAAAGTACAGCTATGACCTCCATCGATATGTGATGGTAAGAAGGTGGAACCATGTTTAATAAAATCCTAATAAGATATAATGTATGCAACAGGGAAAGAACATTGTCACTTAAAAGGTGTAAAATTTCTATGTATACTTACCATCTCTATGACGTCACGGAGATACGGGTTCATGCTATCTGGATAATGCGGTTCCCTTGTGGTCACGATCTTCACTTCTTCCTCTGCGGACTCCCTGCCGGTCAGAAATGGATGTCTGCCGAAAGCCATCTTATACACGATTATTCCCAGAGAGAAATAATCAGCCGCTCCGAAGTATGGAATGTTTTGAAGGGCCTGTAGAAACATAAAGAGAAAAAGAAGGATGAGCTGATTGTTGGGTAGAGGACGGAGGCGACTCAATGCTGATATATGGGATCTATGAATCCTCCCAGGACTCCTAAAATTGTGCTCAAAAGACCTCAAACCAAGGCGGAGCTTGTGAATATTGGAGGTGGGGCTTTAGGTCTCACAGAGACACAAAAGGAAATTGGCTGAAATCTTCCAAATTGAGGTAAATTTCACCAGAACAGGTGTGCCCGTTGAAGGTTTCTCCTCCCCTCGTGTTCTGGGGAAATATCTAAAACTCTAACTTTCTTTCTCAATGACAATGGTCACCAATACAAACCAATGGGGACAAATACCCCTGGAATATTGTTCCAGCCTGGAAACCCACTGAAACCAACCAGGTCACCAGTAAAGAAATTCTTAATTTAGTGAAAAATTACCTCCCTTTAGCTTATCTCTATATCCCATTATAACAAATATTACAATTAGGTCTAATATCAGGTGGAAAGCAAGTATCTTACCTCTGGCGACAAGTACCCTGGTGTTCCCGATTGTCCTTGAATCCTGCTGGACTCCGTGACGCCCATACGTGCCAAGCCGAAATCGGCTATTTTGATGTGTCCAACGTTATCCAAAAGAATATTTGCAGGCTTGAGGTCTCTGTGGATGATCTCCCTAGAATGCAGAAACTGCAGACCACAGATCATTTCTGCTATGAAGTATCTGATGGGGGAAAGAGATAGAGGAATTAGCATCACAAATCATCACAGAGTAATGAAATCTAAAGATGAAATGACTTCCCCCTGTAATACATAGGGGTTTGGATGGACGAGGCTCAGGTGAAGGGGCTGACTACATCACTGGCTGTGGTCAGTCACCCCCGACTCCAGAGTGACCCGTTCATTGATCTTACCTTATGGTGCCCCCAGGAAATGGAGCTACTGCCATGGCACAATGGAGATCCCCTCTGGTCACACATTCCAGGACAAAGGCGAGATGATTCTGTGTGAACACAAGAGATAAAGTTTACATTATAGACATGCAGGATTTCATTTTGTGGAGGAATAGACAGACACACTTAATTTAGGAAAACCGGACAGAGGAACTAAGTAGGCCGCCATTACTGGACTGTTCTTATTGCAATGCTACTTCTGTCTGGTCTGGTAAAGAAATTGGAAGGTGAAAAGACTTACCTTTGTCTGGAACGTTCCAAACAGATGTGTAATAAATGGACACTCCCTGGCTACTTTCAGCACGTCACGTTCTAAGAAAACCATATCACTATCGTCTTCATAATGAATAAATTCTGTCTTTTTCACAAGTTTAACCGCCAGCTTCTGGTCAATGGCGGGATGAGAGGCCAAGATCACCTGCGAACTGGCCCCCTTTCCAAGGACTCCATAACAGGTCATGTGTTCAAAGGAGAGTACACATGACTGGTCCTTGGTGACCACGCTGGATGGTACTTGTGAGGCGATCTCATCATGTGTGCTGCGGATGGATGGATTGTCTAGGTCGCACTCTGGTGGAGTAGCCACGTCTTGGTCGCACTCTGGTGGAGGGGCCACGTCTTGGTCGCACTCTGGTGGAGGGGCCACGTCTTGGTCGCACTCCGGTGGAGGGGCCACGTCTTGGTCGCACTCCGGTGGAGGGGCCACGCCTTGGTCGCACTCCGGTGGAGGGGCCACGCCTTGGTCGCACTCCGGTGGAGTGGCCACGCCTTGGTCGCACTCCGGTGGAGTGGCCACGCCTTGGTCGCACTCCGGTGGAGTGGCCACGCCTTGGTCGCACTCCGGTGGAGTGGCCACGTCCTGGTCGCACTCCGGTGGAGTGGCCACGTCCTGGTCGCACTCCGGTGGAGTGGACAGGTCCTGGTCGCACTCCGGTGGAGTGGACAGGTCCTGGTCGCACTCCGGTGGAGTGGACACGTCCTGGTCGCACTCCGGTGGAGTGGACACGTCCTGGTCGCACTCCGGTGGAGTGGACACGTCCTGGTCGCACTCCGGTGGAGTGGCCAGGTCCTGGTCGCACTCCGGTGGAGTGGACACGTCCTGGTCGCACTCCGGTGGAGTGGACAGGTCCTGGTCGCACTCCGGTGGAGTGGACAGGTCCTGGTCGCACTCCGGTGGAGTGGACAGGTCCTGGTCGCACTCCGGTGGAGTGGACAGGTCCTGGTCGCACTCCGGTGGAGTGGACACGTCCGGGTCGCACTCCGGTGGAGTGGACACGTCCTGGTCGCACTCCGGTGGAGTGGACACGTCCTGGTCGCACTCCGGTGGAGTGGCCAGGTCCTGGTCGCACTCCGGTGGAGTGGCCAGGTCCTGGTCGCACTCCGGTGGAGTGGACACGTCCTGGTCGCACTCCGGTGGAGTGGACACGTCCTGGTCGCACTCCGGTGGAGTGGCCAGGTCCTGGTCGCACTCCGGTGGAGTGGACACGTCCTGGTCGCACTCCGGTGGAGTGGACACGTCCTGGTCGCACTCCGGTGGAGTGGCCAGGTCCTGGTCGCACTCCGGTGGAGTGGACACGTCCTGGTCGCACTCCGGTGGAGTGGCCAGGTCCTGGTCGCACTCCGGTGGAGTGGCCAGGTCCTGGTCGCACTCCGGTGGAGTGGACACGTCCTGGTCGCACTCCGGTGGAGTGGACCCGTCCTGGTCGCACTCCGGTGGAGTGGACACGCCCTGGTCGCACTCCGGTGGAGTGGACACGCCCTGGTCGCACTCCGGTGGAGTGGACACGTCCTGGTCGCACTCCGGTGGAGTGGACCCGTCCGGGTCGCACTCCGGTGGAGTGGACACGTCCTGGTCGCACTCCGGTGGAGTGGACACGTCCTGGTCGCACTCCGGTGGAGTGGACACGTCCGGGTCGCACTCCGGTGGAGTGGACACGTCCTGGTCGCACTCCGGTGGAGTGGACACGTCCTGGTCGCACTCCGGTGGAGTGGCCAGGTCCTGGTCGCACTCCGGTGGAGTGGACACGTCCTGGTCGCACTCCGGTGGAGTGGACACGTCCGGGTTGCACTGTGGTGTGCAGTCAATACCGCGTACACCTACAATAAAAAAAGAGAGGAATTAGATTTAGCACCTTCACCTACATTTCATATATTTTTCTTTGTAGAACATCAAATTATGGAGAGAAGAGATGAAAACGCTGGTGCCAGAGACCATGAATAAACTCTACAGGACAGGGACACAAGGAGGACTAATGTTGTACTTTGTATAAAAATGCTGGTTTCCTGCCACTCATCCCGACCCACTGGTTGGCAATAATGGCATGAAAAGTCAGAGGGGCTGGTAGTACCCAGCCCGTAATCAGCCTGCCCATACATGGTTAGAATCTTGGCTGGTCCTTGCTTAGCCGGGTGAGATTGGAAGTGTCTATGGCCGGCTTTAGGAGCGCAGACACTTCTAATGACAGCACTTGGGGTAAAGGCATAGTGCATATTAAAATGCTGATGGATAATGAATTAGTGCGGTTTTATTTGTGTTGGTTTTGTCCGTCTGTCTGGCCTTGTTTACAAGGGTGATGAGGCCCATATAACATGAATGGGACGTTTCTACAACATCTGTATCTTCCAGGTGCTGCATGCAGGCAGTCCATTGACAATGAGTAGAACGCACAGCTGCACGCACGCAGCCACTTCTCCTAATATGACATGCACTGTCTGCATTCAGGGCCATTCGCCCACACCCAGGACCGCTGGGTCCTGGGTGTGGGCGCTTGGCTGGGTGGGCTTGGTGGGCATTGATAGGTGGCACTGATGGGCATTGATAGGTGGCACTGGTGGGCACTGTTACTCTATAAATGAGGCATAATCGCCTCTTCCTTTTCAGGGTCGATGTCCCTTTAAGATGAGCCGGTGATCGGCTTTGTTCTTCTCCTGTCAGCAGAGGAGAAAAAAAAACGATCACTGAGCTTTTGTTTACATCATGTAATGAGCCGTCATTGGCTGATAACTGATCACATGATAAGGGGTCGGGATTGGCCCCGTACTCGGATCGGTGGTCTTCCGAGTCTCAGTGACTCTGTGATCACGGCGCCCTCCGCAGGGAGCGTGCACAGGGGGATGTCATATGACGGCCTCCCGGGAATTCACATCCGCGCTGTGCCCGTCATTTGCCCACAGCGCGGATGTCAGGGGGTTAAACAGGTGGTGAGGAGGCAATATAACACCTTCTTGCCTCCTGTCAAATGCCCTCTGAAGAGCGACTTGAATGTGGATTGCTGTTCAGAGGGCACAACATGTTTAAATGAGCCCTAAGGCAGTTCATACAATCCGTTATTCTTTGTCCATTCAGTAGGGAACAGGAGGGACTATTTCATGTTTTCTTTGGGGCACTGCTAAGTAATCTTCTGGTTTTCAACAAGTACAAAATCCCGGGGAGACGGTGCCAATAAGAGATCTATAACCGTCCATCTGCGTGTGTATGGACCTCCCAGTAGTGTGCAGACGTGGATTGTTGGGGATGAAAACAAAAGATTGACATACATGACTACAGAGGTGCAATCACAATGAGGCCATCAAAGAGAAAGCGGGGGAGGGATCTAGGTCCCATGTGGGATGGTCATGGGGGGCGGCATTATCCGCACTGCCCATGGGGGGAGCGGCATTGTCCGCACTGCCCATGGGGGGAGCGGCATTGTCCGCACTGCCCATGGGGGGAGGGGCATTGTCCGCACTGCCCATGGGGGAGCGGCATTGTCCGCACTGCCCATGGGGGAGCGGCATTGTCCGCACTTCCCATGGGGGGTGGCATTGTCTGCACTGCCCATGGGGGGGGCACTGGGGGGCACTGAACCAATTGGCACCTTTGTTTTGTTTTTTGTGGGTTTACAACCACTTTAAATATTGCTTATAAATGTGTGTTTATTAGGATTGTACAATAAGTACATGGGTTGTGTGTATGTCAGGGGTTGACAAATTTGCTTTGAATTTAGGAGCCAGTTTTTGTTTTTTTAGAGTGGTATGGATTGTCAGCTCCCGGGGTAAGGCCACTCATTTTCACCCCCTATCCCTAACTCACAATGGAGCACCCAGTCAATAACTCCATTGAAACGCTGTTACATCAGGGTTATGGGCTGACCAGAAAGAGAGTAAGGCTGGCAACAGATGGAACTGGCTGGCACTGGCAGGTACGTGGAACTGCCAGATGGCATTGGCAGGTGACACTGGTTTGGCACTGGCAGGTGGCACTATTGGCACTGGCAGGTGGCACTATTGGCACTGGCACTGATTGGCAGGTGGCACTGGTTTGGAAGTGGCAGGTGGCCCTGGTTGGTGATGGCAGGTGGCCCTGGTTGGCGGTGGCACTAGTTGTCACTGGCAGATGGCACTGATTGGTGGTGGCACTGGTTGGTGTTGGCAGGTGGCACTGGTTGGCGGTGGCACTAGTTGCCACTGATTGGTGGTGGCACTGTCAGGTGGCACTGATTGGCAGTGGCAGGTGGCACTGATTGGCGGTGGCAGGTGGCACTGGCAGGCACGTGGAACTGCCAGATGGCATTGGCAGGTGATACTGGTTGGCATTGGCAGGTGACACTGGTTTGGAACTGGTAGGTGGCACTGATTGGCGGTGGCACTGGTTGGTGGATGCAGGTGGTATTGATTGGCGGTGGCACTGGTTGGCACTAGCAGGTGACACTGATTGGCGATGGCACTCGTTGGCACTGGCAGATGCCACTCGTTGGCACTGGCAGATGCCACTGGTTGGCGCTGGCAGGTGGCACTGGCAGGTTTTACACTGAGCTCTCTATTACTGAAATGTAACAGAGGAGCTGTCAGAATTGAGCTTAAAGCGGAGCTCCACCCTAAAGTGCACCTTCCGCTCATTGGAACCCTCCCCCCCTCCGGCGCCACAATTGGCACCTTTCAGGGGGGAGGGGGGTGCAGGTACCTGTACAGTACAGGTATCTGCACCCACTTCCGGCGTAGATTCTGCAGAAGCTACACCCCTTTCCGAAGGTCCCCCGCTGCCTGCTGGGAAACACACGGATCCCAGAGACAGCGGGGACCATCCTTATTGCGCAGCGCGACTCGCGCATGCGCAGTAGGGAACCGGGAAATGAAGCCAAAAGGCTCCACTTCCTGGTTCCCATACCCAAGATGGCAGCGGCAGCACCCGAGAGACGATCGAGAGATCAGCTTCGGGTGCCGACATCGCGGGCGCGCTGGGCGGGTAAGTGTCATTGTTTTAAAAGTCAGCAGCTGCAGTATTTGTAGCTGCTGGCTTTTAAAAAAAAAATGGCGGACTCCCGCTTTAATGTCGGAATGGGCGGGACTCGGCCGGGTGTGAAGCTGACAAGTAACAGAGAGGTGGTGTAGTGTCATATTTTGCTCCCTGAACATTGAAGCTCGGGGATAGGGATGAGGACACTGAACATTGAAGCTCGGGGATAGGGATGAGGACACTGAACATTGAAGCAGGGGGATAGGGATGAGGACACTGAACATTGAAGCTCGGGGATAAGGATGAGGACACTGAACATTGAAGCTCGGGGATAGGGATGAGGCCACTGAACATTGAAGCTCGGGGATAAGGATGAGGACACTGAACATTGAAGCTCGGGGATAGGGATGAGGACACTGAACATTGAAGCTCGGGGATAGGGATGAGGCCACTGAACATTGAAGCTCGGGGATAAGGATGAGGACACTGAACATTGAAGCTCGGGGATAGGGATGAGGACACTGAACATTGAAGCTCGGGGATAGGGATGAGGACACTGAACATTGAAGCAGGGGGATAAGGATGAGGACACTGAACATTGAAGCTCGGGGATAGGGATGAGGACACTGAACATTGAAGCTCGGGGATAGGGATGAGGCCACTGAACATTGAAGCTCAGGGATAGGGATGAGGACACTGAACATTGAAGCTCGGGGATAGGGATGAGGACACTGAACATTGAAGCTCGGGATAAGGATGAGGACACTGAACATTGAAGCTCGGGGATAGGGATGAGGACACTGAACATTGAAGCTCGGGGATAGGGATGAGGCCACTGAACATTGAAGCTCGGGGATAAGGATGAGGACACTGAACATTGAAGCTCTGGGATAGGGATGAGGACACTGAACATTGAAGCTCGGGGATAGGGATGAGGACACTGAACATTGAAGCAGGGGGATAAGGATGAGGACACTGAACATTGAAGCTCGGGGATAGGGATGAGGACACTGAACATTGAAGCTCGGGGATAGGGATGAGGACACTGAACATTGAAGCTCGGGGATAGGGATGAGGACACTGAACATTGAAGCTTGGGGATAGGGATCTCTGCTTTGCTTGTCAGTGTCACACACAGTGCGCAGCCGCAGAGTGTGGAGGAGGGGGGAGGGGGTCAGTCATTGTTAATAGTGATAGTGAGTGGGCTGGTGGCAGCTTAGGCGCCAGGTTGTGATTTCTGGTGGCATTGGTGACCTGGCGCCTGGGGTTTGTGGAGCCCTGGTGTATGTCTTGTGTTGATTGTAACTAAAAAATGTCATAAAAAAGGACTTGATTTAAAAAATATTAAAAAAACATTTGTACCTATGGGAATGTGACCCCAAAACATTTTTTTGAAAAAAAAAATTTCTTTGAAAAAAAAAAATTTTTTTGAAAAAAAAAAAAAATTTTTTTGAAAAAAAAAAAAAATTTTTTGAAAAAAAAAAAAATTTTTTTTGAAAAAAAAAAATATGAAGAAAATAATATACTTTGAAAAAAAAAAGTGAAAAAAAAATTTTTTTTGGAAAAAAAAAAAAAAATAAAATTTATAAAAAAAAAAAAAATCTTTGAATAAAAACACTTACCAATCTCAGTGTCTGTATCCCGGTGATGTCTATTGGCTTTACAGCCGGAACCGAAACATCGAACGACGGCTCTGAAACAGCCGCGCACAAACGCTCGGGTCCTCTTCAGCTTGGAGGGCTTTTTGGTTGGGGTATCTGCAGGCTGGTCACTGACACCTCCTACCATGGCCCTTCCTTTGCTGGGTTTCTCTTTGATGTTTTTCAGAGAAACAATCTGATTACATTTAAATCGGTTCATTATTAAGAATAAAGAAACTCGCTTTAAATGTATGACAACAAATATTGCAATGAAATTGAATTGACCGAAATCAAATCCAATAATATCACAAGGTATCTCTCAGGAGAGATAAAAGCCAACCTCACTTGTCAGTGGACAGTCAACTTCTGATGAATTCTGCCCCAGCGTCTGAATATATAGGGGGACTCAGCCAATGAAATCACAGCGACTTTGGCTCAGCCAATCACAGTGACTTTGGCTCAGCCAATCACAGTGACTTTGGCTCAGCCAATCACAGTGACTTTGGCTCAGCCAATCACAGTGACTTTGGCTCAGCCAATGAAATCACAGTGCAGTCATGTGACTTTTTTTTTTTTTTTTTTGAAAAATTAACTGACGATTTTTCTTAAAGGAGCCAGTATACGGATGTAATAGGGATATACGGCTCCTGGAAGAACATGTTATTGTGAATGAGATTTAACCCTTACAGTCCCATGGCTGAAATAAAGATCTCTATTCTTATGATAACATTGTGAATGGAGCCTTAGAAATCCTCTCCGCACATCAAATCTTTTCATTTCTTTTATTTTATCATTATTACACACCAATTATTTCTCCATGAGGGGGGGAGGGGTGATGAGCCTCACGCTGCTCCCCGGGGCCGCCCGCCGTGTGAAGATCCGTACCGCGCTCTACTAACCAATCACAATTGATAACGGAAGTGACGTTCAGTCGCAGCCATCTTACTATACCCCGCACTCCTCTATAGTAAGCATACACTGAGAAGGCGGACATCTTGTTACACCCACCGGAGTTTGATGCATAAATAGAGTATTTAGAAATCAGAATGTTTGGATGTTACATTTTAAAAGCCGCGGCAAACCTGCCCACCTCACACGTTTGCTAATGTGACAGAAAACTCTGAGTTCAGTCCGTGGGATTTCACCATATAACCTCCGATTTTGTGTTTTATAAAAAGTGTAAAATGCAAAACTCTGGTGGGTGTAACAAGATGTCCGCCTTCCCCCCCCCCTTCTCGGTCTATCCTCACAGTGGAGGAGTGCCTGGTGTAGCAAGATGGCGACGACGGATCGTCACTTCCGTTACTAATTCTGAGGGGTCGCGGAATCTGACGGAACACCGGAGCCAGCTCTGCAGCGGTCAGTCCGCCCGATTCTCTTGTATGAAATCTTCACTCTCCACCCTTTGTCTCTCAGCTCCTCCCCTATCACACAGGCTCCACCCTCCTCGCACTCATCTCCGTGGTAACCGTACACTGCAGGGGGAGGAGATAAGAGACACAGCCCCACCCCTCATTCCTCCTCTCTGTTTACTAATATGGAGGCGTCCAATCAGCGGCGGGACAAGTGACCAGCAAGGAAGGTGGGGCCGGTAGCGGAAGGGGCGGGGCAGGGATTGAAACGCACAGTGTCTGGTAGTCATGATCATCTCTCGCCAGGTTAGACCCCGAAGTATCGAGGGGGAGGGGGAGTGTCCACTATAGAGGGTCCCCCTCCCCCAACACACACAGAGGACCAATCATAGGCTGAGCTCTACTACCATCCCCCATCATCCCAGGAGGGACCCCAACTCTACTCAGCTATACAGAGGGGGAGGGGCAGTGTGAGAGGGAGGGGTGTCAGGTGAGGGGGAGGGGTGTAAGGTGAGGTGATGAGGAGTATTGATGGGAGGTTCTCTGTCGCTCTTCATGTGTCGGTGCTCTTCGATGAGGTGGGGGTGTATTTCTCGGAGGGGGAGGGGTGTAATGAGGAGTATTGATGGGAGGTTCTCTGTCGCTCTTCAGGTGTCGGTGCTCTTTGATGAGGTGGGGTGTATTTCTCGGAGGAGGAGGGGTGTAGTCTGGAGGAGTATTGATGGGATGTTAGGGGATGGGATGTTGGTAGGGGGCACACTTTAGTGGCACTGGTAGGTGACACTGATGAGGCACGGGTAGGGGGTTACACTTTAGTGGCACTGGTAGGTGACAATGATGAGGCACGGGTAGGGGGCACACTTTAGTGGCACTGGTAGGTGACACTGATGAGGCACGGGTAGGGGGCACACTTTAGTGACACTGGTAGGTGACACTGATGAGGCACGGGTAGGGGGCACACTTTAGTGACACTGGTAGGTGACACTGATGAGGCACGGGTAGGGGGCATACTTTAGTGGCACTGGTAGGTGACACTGATGAGGCACGGGTAGGGGGGCACACTTTAGTGGCACTGGTAGGTGACACTGATGAGGCACGGGTAGGGGGCACACTTTAGTGGCACTGGTAGGTGACACTGATGAGGCACGGGTAGGGGGCACAGACTAGCGGCACTGGTAGGTGACACTGATGAGGCACGGGTAGGGGGTTACACTTTAGTGGCACTGGTAGGTGACACTGATGAGGCACGGGTAGGGGGCACACTTTAGTGGCACTGGTAGGTGACAATGATGAGGCACGGGTAGGGGGCACACTTTAGTGGCACTGGTAGGTGACACTGATGAGGCACGGGTAGGGGGTTACACTTTAGTGACACTGGTAGGTGACACTGATGAGGCACGGGTAGGGGGCACACTTTAGTGGCACTGGTAGGTGACACTGATGAGGCACGGGTAGGGGGCACACTTTAGTGGCACTGGTAGGTGACACTGATGAGGCACGGGTAGGGGGCACACTTTAGTGACACTGGTAGGTGACACTGATGAGGCACGGGTAGGGGGCACACTTTAGTGACACTGGTAGGTGACACTGATGAGGCACGGGTAGGGGGCATACTTTAGTGGCACTGGTAGGTGACACTGATGAGGCACGGGTAGGGGGGCACACTTTAGTGGCACTGGTAGGTGACACTGATGAGGCACGGGTAGGGGGCACACTTTAGTGGCACTGGTAGGTGACACTGATGAGGCACGGGTAGGGGGCACAGACTAGCGGCACTGGTAGGTGACACTGATGAGGCACGGGTAGGGGGCACACTTTAGTGGCACTGGTAGGTGACACTGATGAGGCACGGGTAGGGGGCACACTTTAGTGGCACTGGTAGGTGACACTGATGAGGCACGGGTAGGGGGCACAGACTAGCGGCACTGGTAGGTGACACTGATGAGGCACGGGTAGGGAGCACACTTTAGTGACACTGGTAGGTGACAATGATGAGGCACCGGTAGGGGGCACAGACTAGCGGCACTGATGGGCACATATTGGGACCGATGTCCCTGTAACAGAAGCTGGTTACTGGCTGCTTTATTTTCTCCTTCCGCTGATTGTGAGAATAAAAAAGCAGATAATCGGCTTCTGTTTACTTCCGTGATCAGCTGTTGGCTGAGAGCTGATCATGTGATAAAGTGCCGCAGCGATTGGCTCTTTACCCTGTTCTGTGATCAGCTGAGTGGGAAGAACTCGATGATTGGAGAGCGCGCCGCAGGGGGCACGTGAGCGGCACCATCACGGGAGGACATCTGTGGTCTCCCTCCCACCACCGGAAGGCCGCGCTGTAACAGTCTTTCTATAGCGCCGGTGGAAAGTAGTTAACGGCTTGCCGACCAGCCGCCGCGGTTGTACTGCGGAAACGCGGCTCTGCGAATCGCCGTCATGTTACGTTGCTTCCATATTCAGCCACTAGGGGCGCGCGTGCTCGTCCATGAAACCGATGCCATCACCCGGAGAACAGCGATCTGTGTGTTTCTTATCTGAGGGGAGAAGAGACAGATCATCTGTTCACACAGAGTATGAAGAGCCATCTGTCATCTCCCCTACACAGTCCCCTCCCCCCCTTCAGTTAGAACATGTAGTAGAGGACGCATTAACCCCTTGATCGCCCCCTAGTGTTAACCCCTTCCCTGCCAGTGACATGTTTACAGTAATTGATGCATATTTATAGCATTGATCGCTGTATAAATGCCAATAGTCCCAAAAAATGTGTCAAAATTGTCCGACGTGTCCGCCATGTTGCCGTCCCGGTAAAAGTTGCAAGTCGCCGGCATTACTAGTAAAAATAATAAAATAATAAATATGCCATAACTATCCCTATTTTGTAGACGCTTTACCTTTTGCGTAAACCAATCAATATACACTTATTGATTTTTTTTTTTTTTCTACAAAAATATGTAGAATACATGTCGGCCTAAACTGGGGAAAAAATATTTTTTATATATCTTTGGGGGATATTTATTATAGCAAAAAGTAAAAAAAACATTGCTTTGTTTTATTTTTTGTTTTCAAAATTGTCGCTTTTTTTGTTTATAACGCAAAAAAGAAAAAATGAAGAGGCGATTAAATACCTCCAAAAGAAAGCTCTATTTGTGGTGGGGGGGGGGCATTTATTTATTTATTTATTTTTGGATGCTACGTCACCCAACTGCATAATGGTCAGTTAAAGCGACGCAGTGCTGAATTGCAAAAAGTTCTCTGGTCAGGAGGGGGGGTAAAATCTTTCGGGGCTGAAGCGGTTAAAGTGGTTGTAAAAAGAAAAAGCACCTGGGTGCAGCAGCCCCCTCCTTATACTTACCTGAGCCAGTAATGTGCAGGAGGTCAGTGGCTCTCCCGGGTCTCTTCTCATTCATTGGCTCTGTATACTGTCAATCTGAGATAATGAGAGGAGGGGGGGGGGCTGAGCTGCACTCTGTGACTGGGCACACCGAGCAATAACTTGGGATGGAGCCCTGCTCAGGTGCCCCCCAGAGCAAGCAGCTGGGAAGGTCTGTAATTATGAACTGGTAATAACGGGAAGAACTACTCATGAAAGAGACCTTTCAGATGGTGAGTTGGGCGGGGGGCGGTAAAAACAGGCATCTGATGCCGTTTTGCAGTCTGGATGTTTGGGACTGAGCAGTATAGAGGTATATAGTGTAAGCTTTGTGCTGTCAGTGTGATCTCCCGCCCCGGGATTGGAGAGGTCTGTGCTGCTCACATAACATTGTCTCGCCTCTTCTGGCTGATTTCTGAGGTGCTGCGGCCCGATTCCTCCCATGATCACAATTAGGGTTGTCACCTTTTCTTCACCTCAAACCCAAACACTTGATCGGTGCACACCAATTTTTATTATAGTATAAACTATAGATATATTTTGGTATTAAATAATATTTCTAATCATATGAAGTTAATAACAAGAGTCCCCCTTTACGTCAGAGTCCACGGAGTCCCCCTTTTATATCTGAACTCACAGAGTTCCCTTTCACTCTAAGGGGGGACTCTGCAGACTCTGATGTAAGGGAGAATTCTGGGGACTCTAACATAAGGGATGCTCTGGGAACCCTGATTTAAGGGGGGACACTGAGAACACTGATGTATGGAGAGAACCCTGATTTACCTTAGTGTACTCTCTCAGAGGCAGGAGAGAGAAGGGGTAGACTTCAGACACGGAGGGATGGTGAGCTCACTCACCCTTTGGAAGTCAGCACCTCTCATCCAAATGTATCTGAGGCTGCTGGGCTTCAAATTTTCGGCCCCCACTTTCCTTTTTCTGAGGCACAGCACCAGGCATTGGAATGTGGGCAGACAAAGAGGAGTAGGGGGTGGGGGGAAGAGGTGCAGATTGAGCCCTCTCTCCTCTCCTGTCTGTGTGTGTTTTGTTGGGGAAGAGGGAATTGTTAGTGCTGGCTTTGGGCTGTGTGAAAGAGAGTGTTACAGACACTCTCAGCTTAGACAACTGCAGCCAGCAACCCAGCTGGGAGGCCATAGTACAGTTTAAATAATGTGTCTGGGTCTCAGACAGTCTGAAACCCGGACACATGATTCCAAACCCGAACTGTCCGGGTGAATCCTGGACAGGTGGCAACCCTAATCACAATAGTCTCTCTAGGGCTGAAACAACTAATCCATTATGAAATTAATTGATTCCTATTTTCATAATCGATGAATCGGCCGGTAACCTAATGGGTTAAAAAAAACCTAAAATGAGCCCTTTATAATACAAAGATAGCAAATAATCGCTACTATAAATATTCCTGTCACTGTTCTAAAGTAAAAAATGAACCCCTTTCAGTAGTGATTATCGGCTTTTTCTACTATAAAGGGCTCATTTTAGTTTTTTAGTTTTTAACCCCATTATGTTACTAAACGCGTTAGGCCCGGTTCACATCTATGCGTTTTTGGTGCTTTTTGCAGAAATGCACTGCAGTTCATTTCCATGGTTTCCTATGGGACACGTTCACATCTGAAAGGGGCGGGGACTTTTAAACGCAAAATAATGCTTTATTGGTTCAATATACTTCAATGGAGAAGCTGCAGAAAAGCGTGTCATGTGTTTTTGCAGCAATTTGTGTGCCCAAAAAAAATGTAAAAATACAAATTGCAGAAAAATCACGTGCGCAAAAATCAAAACGCACAGCAAAAGGCACTGCAGAAACAGATCAAAAGCAAACTGCATAGGTGTGTACCGAGCCTTGTGCTGACCACACCGATCAATTTTCAGATGAGAATATTCAGACTAAAAGTCTTTCTACATTCGCTGAATGAAAGAATTTTGTTTGAAATTTTCACTTGTTTTTAAAATGAAGGTAATATCTGAATGAAAACCACATCCACTGTCTGAAAATTCCTTCCACTAAGACCTTTTCTGTTATTTCTACATTTTCCCCTCACTGTGGTTGAAAATGAACGTCAATTTGATCCACATTTTTTTTTTAAGGTTATTAAGCGATTAATCGGCCAACTAATGGATGGTGAAAATAATGGTTAGTTGCAGCCCTAATTCTCTCCCAGTGTTGCTGGGAGAAACCTTGAAACACAACGTACATCCTCCAAGCTAATGAAGCCAATCCTCTTTTATTCACAGATGTGTCCATCACCAACGTTCGCCATCCCAGCTTCACCATTCATGCAGAAGTTTGCTTATGGAACCCGTGTCAGCGTTTACCTGATGAAAAGGTCAGCTCAGCATTCATCATCTTGTTTTGTCGGAGAATAAAGGTGGGGGGAGGGGGAGAATGTTCCAAAATAGATGACAAAGTAGGACGTGTTACTAGTCAGCAAATCTAGGACAGGTAAGTCCTGCATATTGGTGACTACATATCGGAAGTGAAGGCCGGGTTCACACTTGTGGGAATTGGATGAGGGTTTCCCCGCATCCATTTCACATGACGGGAGAGTGTGACCGGCTGTCATTGGAGCCGCTTCACACATCTCCGGGGCGGCTACAGAGCGCACTGCAGAAGGGTCCGGTGTGTCTTTGGCTGTTTTCAGGTCTGAATTGAGGCAAAATTCTGCCCCCCCCCCCCATAAAAAACGGAGAACAGGGGCGCTCCACAAACCGTGTGAACCCAGCCTTAAATCGGAGCTCCGCCCAAAAGGGATGTACTGCTTTTACCACCCCCCATTACCTAGTTTCAACAGGTTCCTGCACCCACTTCTGCTTGGGCAGAAGTTCTCACCCCTCCCCCCTGCGATTTTCTGGGAAACGTCACAGGTCCCAGAAGATTGCATGACCTGTGGAGAGGCAGCCGCCTTTTCCAGGCTTTACTGTCTCAGGGCCGCTCTGTGCAGTTAAGTAGTATAACATGTTCTTCTAAAGTCTGTGGTTTTTTGTTTATTGAAAAACATAATTTTAAGGTTCAAAGCAAGTTTCTCGGCCCCCTAGTATTTCTGGCTGTGGCCAATGTAAGTAAGGGCTAATCATTTATGTAGAATTTACAGAAGCAGCTGGGACTGGTGTCTAGCTATGGGGAGGAGTGGAGGATCAGCCCTGCTTTAACCACTTAAGGACCGCCTCGCGCCAATATATACGTCGGCAGAATGGCACGGCTGGACACAATCACGTACCGGTACGTGATTCTTTAAGTGCCCAGCCGTGGGTCGGGAGCGCGCGCCTGGCTCCCGACCCGGTCCTGTGATCTGTGGCCGCGGGACCAGCGGACCCGATCGCCGCTGGTGTCCCGCGATCGGGTCACAGAGCTGAAGAAGGAGGAGAGGTCTGTGTAAACAAGCCTCTCCCCGTGCTTCCCTGAGGGGCTGTCACCGATCGTCTCTTGTTCTGGGCGCGTCTCCGATCTCAGTAAAGAAACATCGGCTCTTTACCCATGTGATCAGCTGTGTCCAATCATATGTAAACAAGGAAATGGCAGTTATCTGCTTGACTCTCTCACTGAAAGAGTGGGAGGAGAGAGCCGATCAGCAGCATTTCCTCACAGGGGAGACCTGTACATATCATCGGTGCCGCCCCATCTGTACCCCATTGGTGCCGCCTCATCTGTGCCCCATCGGTGCCACCTCATCTGTGCCCCATCGGTGTCGCCTCATCTGTGCCCCATCGGTGTCGCCTCATCTGTGCCCCATCTGTACCCCATCGGTGCCGCCTCATCTGTGCCCCATCTGTACCCCATCGGTGCTGCCTCATCTGTACCCCATCGGTGCCGCCTCATCTGTGCCCCATCTGTACCCCATCGGTGCCGCCTCATCTGTACCCCATCGGTGCAGGAGAAAAATGACTTATTTACAACATTTTCTAACAGAAACAGACTTTTTTTTGTTTGTTTGTTTTACAATATTTGGTCTTGAGTATTGAGGTGGTTAATGGCCCCTTTTCATATCCACCAAATCCTCTACAATTCTGCGGCAGTGCTTAGTATTATTCTTAAAATCAATCCCTGTGTCCCCATGGAGCTCCTTGGATTTCAGGCCCCTAAATGTGTCACATCTTCTTCTGTCTAATGGACAACGAAGCTCTTGATTGGAATGTCAAATGCTAGTTTGTACTGGTCCGAGGAGCTGGCATTTTACAGCTGTGTGATGGGAGGAAGATGATTTTCTTTTTCTTTAAACTCCCATCAAGTAGGGGTATGTGGTAGACTTTAAATTCTGATTCTGATTGTGCCGTCTGTAATCAATAACTGTTCATCTCCATTCTCTGTCCAGAGGAATCCTTCATGGATGACTTTGATGAGGGCGCTTATTACGAAGCTTTGGGCACGAGACCGGCACTTAACATGGACAAGCTGGATGAGTCCTACCAGAAGGTGATTGAATTGTTCTTCGTGTGCACCAGCGAGAACCCCAAGGAACGGCCTTCTGCACCTCCAATTGTGGAGGCCTTGGAAGCGCAGGGGGTCAAGTAGTCATTTAGAATTCTGTTTAAAGGTTTCTGTTGGAATGGTTTTAATGTTTTTAACTATGAGAAGGCAGCTTTGTGTTGCTGTAATGTTTTCTAGAATGGTAGATTAGAGCAATGGTGAGCTCTGCTCTTCATCAGAGGTACTAATGCTGCCATATGAGGCTAGAAGTAAACTCAGCAGTTATGTCCCACGTAGCAGGTCCCTGACATCATGTATGTCATTCCAATGTGAAAGTATTGCTGGCCTTGCTGTATATAGCACTGAGGCACACAAACCTACCTCTAGCCAATGATGGTGCCACCTTTTGGAGTCTTCCTGAAGACACTTCTGCTGCCCCCATCCATCATGGTCACATCCTATAAGGCACATGCCCAGCCCAGCTTTTATTTTAGAATAACTGTGGCAACCAGGTATTACAAGGGTGTTTGGGTGCTGGAGGTAGGGTTTGATTTGTACAAAACCTAAACGTGATACAAGGTGCACTTTCATATGGGGGGAAAGTGTAAATGGAGAGTTTACTTCCCACTTTACCTCCAGCAACCCCTTTGCAGTTCTCTACACATAACTGCAGCAAACAGCCCTCAAGTACCTATTGACTTATGTAAGCTGCCCTAAGGTCCTACCAGGCTGCTGTATGCCAGATACTTCTAGTTCTGAGCCATGGTTGGGATTTCTTTGTAAATCTGAGACATTGATTGGCTGCTCAGACCAAGGAAGATACTTTTTGGGCCTTTGCATAGCATAGAACCTGTTCCTCCTGCCCTACTAGAAGTATTAAAGAAAAAAGCTGGAGGGAGTTTGCTTGTAGGCACGGCCTGCTGTCCTCTCCAAGATGGCTGCCTGGAGCTCATAGCAGAAGATGATTAGTCTTTAGTAGGTTCCTGCTGGTGTTTTGTCAGATTAGGCGAACCGTCAAAGTGTAACGCAAGTGACGTTTCGTCGCCGCCATCTTGCTACACCCCGCACTTGTCCCTAGTGAGGATACGGTGAGAAGGGGGAAAGCAGACATCTTGTTACACCCCGTACTCCTCCACGGTAAGGATACAGTGAGAAGGGGTAAGGGGACATCTTGTTACACCCCGTACACCTCCACAGTAAGGATACAGTGAGAAGGGGGTAAGCGGACATCTTGTTACACCCCGTACACCTCCACAGTAAGGATACAGTGAGAAGGGGGTAAGGGGACATCTTGTTACACCCCGTACACCTCCACGGTAGGATACAGTGAGAAGGGGTAAGGGGACATCTTGTTACACCCCGTTCACCTCCACAGTAAGGATACAGTGAGAAGGGGGTAAGGGGACATCTTGTTACACCCTGTACACCTCCACAGTAAGGATACTGTGAGAAGGGGGTAAGGGGACATCTTGTTACACCCTGTACACCTCCACGGTAAGGATACAGTGAGAAGGGGGTAAGGGGACATCTTGTTACACCCCGCACACCTCCACGGTAAGGATACAGTGAGAAGGGGGTAAGGGGACATCTTGTTACACCCTGTACACCTCCACAGTAAGGATACTGTGAGAAGGGGGTAAGCGGACATCTTGTTACACCCTGTACACCTCCACAGTAAGGATACAGTGAGAAGGGGGTAAGGGGACATCTTGTTACACCCCGTACACCTCCACAGTAAGGATACAGTGAGAAGGGGGTAAGGGGACATCTTGTTACACCCTGTACACCTCCACGGTAAGAATACTGTGAGAAGGGGGTAAGGGGACATCTTGTTACACCCCGTACTCCTCCACAGTAAGGATACAGTGAGAAGGGGGTAAGGGGACATCTTGTTACACCCTGTACACCTCCACGGTAAGGATACTGTGAGAAGGGGGTAAGGGGACATCTTGTTACACCCCGTACTCCTCCACAGTAAGGATACAGTGAGAAGGGGGTAAGGGGACATCTTGTTACACCCCGTACACCTCCACAGTAAGGATACAGTGAGAAGGGGTAAGCGGACATCTTGTTACACCCCGTACACCTCCACGGTAAGGATACTGTGAGAAGGGGGTAAGGGGACATCTTGTTACACCCCGTACTCCTCCACAGTAAGGATAAAGTGAGAGGGGGGTAAGGGGACATCTTGTTACACCCCGTACACCTCCACAGTAAGGATACAGTGAGAAGGGGTAAGCGGACATCTTGTTACACCCTGTACACCTCCACGGTAAGGATACTGTGAGAAGGGGGTAAGGGGACATCTTGTTACACCCCGTACTCCTCCACAGTAAGGATAAAGTGAGAGGGGGGTAAGGGGACATCTTGTTACACCCCGTACACCTCCACAGTAAGGATACTGTGAGAAGGGGGTAAGCGGACATCTTGTTACACCCTGTACACCTCCACAGTAAGGATACAGTGAGAAGGGGGTAAGGGGACATCTTGTTACACCCCGTACACCTCCACAGTAAGGATACAGTGAGAAGGGGGTAAGGGGACATCTTGTTACACCCTGTACACCTCCACGGTAAGGATACTGTGAGAAGGGGGTAAGGGGACATCTTGTTACACCCCGTACTCCTCCACAGTAAGGATACAGTGAGAAGGGGGTAAGGGGACATCTTGTTACACCCCGTACACCTCCACAGTAAGGATACAGTGAGAAGGGGTAAGCGGACATCTTGTTACACCCCGTACACCTCCACAGTAAGGATACAGTGAGAAGGGGGTAAGGGGACATCTTGTTACACCCCGTACACCTCCACAGTAAGGATACAGTGAGAAGGGGGTAAGCGGACATCTTGTTACACCCCGTACACCTCCACAGTAAGGATACAGTGAGAAGCTGTAAGCGGACATCTTGCTACACCCCGTACACCTCCACGGTAGGATACAGTGAGAAGGGGTAAGGGGACATCTTGTTACACCCCGTTCACCTCCACAGTAAGGATACAGTGAGAAGGGGGTAAGGGGACATCTTGTTACACCCTGTACACCTCCACAGTAAGGATACTGTGAGAAGGGGGTAAGGGGACATCTTGTTACACCCTGTACACCTCCACGGTAAGGATACAGTGAGAAGGGGGTAAGGGGACATCTTGTTACACCCCGTACACCTCCACGGTAAGGATACAGTGAGAAGGGGGTAAGGGGACATCTTGTTACACCCTGTACACCTCCACGGTAGGATACAGTGAGAAGGGGGTAAGCGGACATCTTGTTACACCCTGTACACCTCCACAGTAAGGATACAGTGAGAAGGGGGTAAGGGGACATCTTGTTACACCCCGTACACCTCCACGGTAAGGATACAGTGAGAAGGGGGTAAGGGGACATCTTGTTACACCCCGTACACCTCCACGGTAAGGATACAGTGAGAAGGGGGTAAGGGGACATCTTGTTACACCCCGTACACCTCCACGGTAAGGATACAGTGAGAAGGGGGTAAGGGGACATCTTGTTACACCCCGTACACCTCCACGGTAAGGATACTGTGAGAAAGGGTAAGCGGACATCTTGTTACACCCTGTACACCTCCACAGTAAGGATACAGTGAGAAGGGGGTAAGCGGACATCTTGTTACACTCCGTACACCTCCACAGTAAGGATACTGTGAGAAGGGGGTAAGGGGACATCTTGTTACACCCCGTACACCTCCACAGTAAGGATACAGTGAGAAGGGGGTAAGCGGACATCTTGTTACACCCCGTACACCTCCACGGTAAGGATACAGTGAGAAGGGGGTAAGCGGACATCTTGTTACACCCCGTACACCTCCACAGTAAGGATACAGTGAGAAGGGGTAAGCGGACATCTTGTTACACCCCGTACACCTCCACAGTAAGGATACAGTGAGAAGGGGTAAGCGGACATCTTGTTACACCCCGTACACCTCCACAGTAAGGATACTGTGAGAAGGGGGTAATGGGACATCTTGTTACACCCCGTACACCTCCACAGTAAGGATACAGTGAGAAGGGGGTAAGGGGACATCTTGTTACACCCCGTACACCTCCACAGTAAGGATACAGTGAGAAGGGGTAAGGGGACATCTTGTTACACCCCGTACACCTCCACAGTAGGGATACAGTGAGAAGGGGGTAAGGGGACATCTTGTTACACCCTGTACACCTCCACAGTGAGGATACTGTGAGAAGGGGGTTAGCGGACATCTTGTTACACCCTGTACACCTCCACAGTAAGGATACAGTGAGAAGCTGTAAGCGGACATCTTGCTACACCCCGTACACCTCCACGGTAGGATACAGTGAGAAGGGGTAAGGGGACATCTTGTTACACCCCGTTCACCTCCACAGTAAGGATACAGTGAGAAGGGGGTAAGGGGACATCTTGTTACACCCTGTACACCTCCACGGTAAGGATACAGTGAGAAGGGGGTAAGGGGACATCTTGTTATACCCCGTACACCTCCACGGTAAGGATACAGTGAGAAGGGGGTAAGGGGACATCTTGTTACACCCCGTACACCTCCACGGTAAGGATACAGTGAGAAGGGGGTAAGGGGACATCTTGTTACACCCTGTACACCTCCACGGTAAGGATACAGTGAGAAGGGGGTAAGGGGACATCTTGTTATACCCCGTACACCTCCACGGTAAGGATACAGTGAGAAGGGGGTAAGGGGACATCTTGTTACACCCCGTACACCTCCACGGTAAGGATACAGTGAGAAGGGGGTAAGGGGACATCTTGTTACACCCTGTACACCTCCACGGTAAGGATACTGTGAGAAAGGGTAAGCGGACATCTTGTTACACCCTGTACACCTCCACAGTAAGGATACAGTGAGAAGGGGGTAAGCGGACATCTTGTTACACTCCGTACACCTCCACAGTAAGGATACTGTGAGAAGGGGGTAAGGGGAC
This sequence comes from Lithobates pipiens, assembly GCF_037356315.1. Classification (NCBI taxonomy): domain Eukaryota; kingdom Metazoa; phylum Chordata; class Amphibia; order Anura; family Ranidae; genus Lithobates; species Lithobates pipiens. The sequence goes on along the minus strand of NW_027507871.1, from coordinate 144,069 downwards.
ATCTTGTTACACCCCGTACACCTCCACAGTAAGGATACAGTGAGAAGGGGGTAAGCGGACATCTTGTTACACCCCGTACACCTCCACGGTAAGGATACAGTGAGAAGGGGGTAAGCGGACATCTTGTTACACCCCGTACACCTCCACGGTAAGGATACTGTGAGAAAGGGTAAGCGGACATCTTGTTACACCCCGTACACCTCCACAGTAAGGATACAGTGAGAAGGGGTAAGGGGACATCTTGTTACACCCCGTACACCTCCACAGTAGGGATACAGTGAGAAGGGGGTAAGGGGACATCTTGTTACACCCTGTACACCTCCACAGTGAGGATACTGTGAGAAGGGGGTTAGCGGACATCTTGTTACACCCTGTACACCTCCACAGTAAGGATACAGTGAGAAGGGGGTAAGGGGACATCTTGTTACACCCCGTACACCTCCACAGTAAGGATACAGTGAGAAGGGGGTAAGGGGACATCTTGTTACACCCTGTACACCTCCACAGTAGGGATACAGTGGGAAGGGGGTAAGGGGACATCTTGTTACACCCCGTACACCTCCACAGTGAGGATACTGTGAGAAGGGGGTAAGCGGACATCTTGTTACACCCCGTACACCTCCACGGTAAGGATACAGTGAGAAGGGGTAAGCGGACACCTTGTTACACCCCGTACACCTCCACAGTAAGGATACAGTGAGAAGGGGGTAAGCGGACATCTTGTTACACCCCGTACACCTCCACGGTAAGGATACAGTGAGAAGGGGTAAGCGGACATCTTGTTACACCCTGTACACCTCCACGGTAAGGATACAGTGAGAAGGGGGTAAGCGGACATCTTGTTACACCCCGTACACCTCCACAGTAAGGATACAGTGAGAAGGGGTAAGCGGACATCTTGTTACACCCCGTACACCTCCACAGTAAGGATACTGTGAGAAGGGGGTAATGGGACATCTTGTTACACCCCGTACACCTCCACAGTGAGGATGCTGTGAGAAGGGGGTAAGCGGACATCTTGTTACACCCTGTACACCTCCACAGTAAGGATACAGTGAGAAGGGGTAAGCGGACATCTTGTTACACCCTGTACACCTCCACGGTAAGGATACAGTGAGAAGGGGGTAAGGGGACATCTTGTTACACCCTGTACACCTCCACAGTAAGGATACAGTGAGAAGGGGTAAGCGGACATCTTGTTACACCCTGTACACCTCCACGGTAAGGATACAGTGAGAAGGGGGTAAGGGGACATCTTATTACACCCCGTACACCTCCACAGTAAGGATACAGTGAGAAGGGGGAAAGCAGACATCTTGTTACACCCCGTACACCTCCACGGTAAGGATACAGTGAGAAGGGGGTAAGGGGACATCTTGTTACACCCCGTACACCTCCACAGTAAGGATACAGTGAGAAGGGGTAAGCGGACATCTTGTTACACCCCGTACACCTCCACAGTAAGGATACAGTGATGAGGGGTAAGCGGACATCTTGTTACACCCCGTACACCTCCACAGTAAGGATACAGTGAGAAGGGGGTAAGGGGACATCTTGTTACACCCCGTACACCTCCACAGTAAGGATACAGTGAGAAGGGGGTAAGGGGACATCTTGTTACACCCCGTACACCTCCACAGTAAGGATACAGTGAGAAGGGGGTAAGGGGACATCTTGTTACACCCCGTACACCTCCACAGTAAGGATACAGTGAGAAGGGGTAAGCGGACATCTTGTTACACCCCGTACACCTCCACAGTAAGGATACAGTGAGAAGGGGTAAGCGGACATCTTGTTACACCCCGTACACCTCCACAGTAAGGATACAGTGAGAAGGGGTAAGCGGACATCTTGTTACACCCCGTACACCTCCACAGTAAGGATACAGTGAGAAGGGGTAAGCGGACATCTTGTTACACCCCGTACACCTCCACAGTAAGGATACAGTGAGAAGGGGGTAAGGGGACATCTTGTTACACCCCGTACACCTCCACAGTAAGGATACAGTGAGAAGGGGTAAGCGGACATCTTGTTACACCCCGTACACCTCCACGGTAAGGATACAGTGAGAAGGGGTAAGCGGACATCTTGTGTTAGGGGGTTAGCTCGGTAGCGGGTGTGTGTGACCCCCTGGATGGGTTCACAACACAAAGTCAGACACAGCAGACAGCGGTGTAGGTGCAAAAAAACAAAAGATCCGGTTTATTTAGGCTACATGCAGTGATACATATAACAGCCAAACAAAATAAAACAAGAAAATAAATCCTGGTCAGTTTGACCTCTAACTACACACGTAGACTCCCTGTCTAACAACTGGGTGCAGCCTTGTGCTGCCCCAGTCTCTGTCTCTATTGTAGGGGTTTGCCACACAGGCGTTAACTCACCGCACAGAACAGATCTCAGACTCCCCAGTCTATACACACAAAACTGGTTCCAGGATGGAGCATCTCCCTAAGCATGCTGGGGTTTTTTGTAGAGGCCTTAATGAGCCCACTTACTACAGCTGGGCTCATTAACTCTTCCCCTCTAATTGTAAAAGTCTGCATAAAGCTTGAATCTAGGACACACATATTTCCCATCCTGAATACAACCAGGTGATTTTACCTGCGTGCTGCCACATACCCCCCCCCTCTTGTTTCAACCTTGGGGTTGTAACACAAGCAGCCAGACACGCATGTATCCGAGACAAAGCATCCACATTCCCCATTTTAACACCAGGGCGATGCTTAACTGTAAAGTTAAATTCCTGTAGGACCAGGAACCACCTATTTACCCTTCTATTGGTCTCCTTGTTCTGAGCCATCCACTTTAAAGGAGCGTGATCAGTCACCAGGTCAAAGTGCCTACCTAGCAGATAGTACCGAAGGGAATCTAGAGCCCACTTCACTGCTAAACATTCCTTCTCAATCGTGGAGTAATTTACCTCATGGGACTTCAACTTCCTGCTGAGGTAAATGACTGGGTGCTCTTCCCCGTTCCAGACCTGGGATAACACTGCTCCTAACCCAACGTCTGATGCATCAGTTTGTACCACAAAGTCCTTAGAGAAGTCTGGTGAGTACAACACTGGCTGGCTACATAAGGCTGTTTTTAAGGACTGAAATGCTTCTTCAGCCTCTGGGGACCATTTAACCATGACCGACTCTTTCCCTTTTGTCAGGTTGGTGAGGGGCACAGCCTGAGAAGTAAAATGGGGAATGAATCGTCGATAATAGCCAGCGATTCCCAGAAAGGCTCGTACCTGTTTCTTGCTGTTGGGACGTGGCCAACTCTGTATGGCCTCGACTTTATTGACTTGGGGTTTTATCACCCCCCTCCCAATAGTGTACCCAAGATATTTGGCCTCCTCCTGTCCAATGGTACACTTCTTTGGATTGGCCGTAAACCCAGCTTCCCGGATAGAGTCTAGGACTGCTTGTACTTTTGGCAAATGTGAGACCCAGTCTGTGCTATGGATAATCACATCATCCAGGTAAGCTGCAGCATATTTCTGATGGGGCCTCAGAATCTTATCCATTTTCCGCTGGAATGTTGCCGGTGCATTCTGTAACCCAAACGGCATTCTCTTATATTGGAATGCCCCATCTGGGGTTACAAACGCAGTTTTCTCCTTGGCCGACTCGGCCAGGGGAATTTGCCAATACCCTTTGGTGAGATCAAGAGTTGTCATATATCGGGCTGTTCCCAGCCGGTCAATCAACTCATCTATACGTGGCATGGGGTAGGTGTCAAATTTTGTAACTTTATTCAATTGTCGAAACAAAACCGCCAGCTCCCATCAGGTTTGGGCACTAGTACGATAGGACTGGACCAGTCACTCTGGGACTCCTCTATCACACCCAATTCCAGCATCCTTTGAACCTCCCCATGTATTGCCTCCCGTCGGGCCTCTGGTATTCTATAAGGTTTTAGTTTTACCCTTTCTCCTGGCGGGGTGATAATGTCATGCTCTACGCCAGATGTTTGTCCTGGCAGCTAAGAGAAAATCTCTTTGTTACAAAGTACAAACTCTTTAACCTCCTGTTGTTGGGGTTTTCGATAAGGTGACTGCTATTCCATCCTCAGGAACTAAGCAATCAGGCTGGGCTTGTGACCAAGTCTCTGCGACTAGGGATTCCCTATCCCTCCAGGCTTTCAGCAGATTGACGTGATAGATCTGCTCCGGCTTTCGCCTTCCTGGCTGTCTAACCCTGTAGTTCACCTCACTAATTTTTTCAATTACTTCATATGGACCTTGCCATTTGGCCAGAAATTTGCTTTCAACCGTAGGGACTAGCACCAAGATCCTATCCCCCGGGGAAAAAGTACGGGTCTTGGCCCCACGGTTGTACACTCTCTGCTGTGCTAACTGCGCTTGGGTCAAATGTTCCTTTACAATTGGCATTACCTGTGCGATTCTATCCTGCATCAGGGCGACATGCTCAATCACACTCCTGTGAGGAGAACTCTCATTTTCCCAAGTTTCCTTGGCGATATCCAGCAGCCCTCTTGGGTGTCTCCCATAGAGCAACTCGAAGGGTGAGAAACCCGTAGAGGATTGGGGTACCTCCCTAATGGCAAACATCAGATAGGGTATTAGACAGTCCCAATTCTTTCCATCTCTATCCACCACCTTCTTTAACCACTTGCTTACTGGGCACTTAAACCCCCCTCAGTCCCAGACCAATTTTCAGCTTTCAGCGCTGATGCACTTTGAATGACAATTGCGCGGTCATACAACACTGTACCCAAATGAAATTTCTATAATTTTTTTCCCACAAATAGAGCTTTCTTTTGGTGGTATTTAGTTACAGCTCGGAGTTTTATTTTTTGCTAAACAAACAAAAAAAGATGCAAAAAAAAAAAAAAAAAAAAATCATGTTTTAATAGTTTGTTATAAAATTTTGCAAACGGGTCATTTTTCTCCTTCATTGAAGTGCGCTGATGAGGCGGCACTGATAGGCTGCATTGGTGGGCACTGATGGGCTGCATTGGTGGGCACTGATAGGCTGCATTGGTGGGCACTGATAGGCTGCACTTGTGGGCACTGATAGGCATAGTTAAGGCGGCACTAATAGGCACAGATAAGGCGGCACCGATGGGCACAGATAAGGCGGCACTGATGGGCAAAGATGGGCACAGATAAGATGACACGGATGGGTGGCACGGATAAGTGGCACGGATGGGCACTGATAGGTACCACAGATAGATGGGACTGATGGGCACTGATAGGTGGCACTGATAGGTGGCTCTGATAGGTGGCACTGATGGGCGGCACTGCTGGGCACTGATGGGCGGCACTGCTGGGCACTGATGGGCGGCACTGGGGTGCAGCACCTTTGAGGCAGATTGGGTGGCACTGTGGGTGGCACTGTGGGTGGCACTGTGGGGTGGCACTGTGGGTGGCACTGTGGGGTGGCACTGTGGGCATTATGGGCACAGACGGGGGGCACTTACTTTTACTTTGTTATATTTCAGGATGGCACTGCGGGAGGCAGGTGGGCACTGGCAGGTGGCATGTGGTGCCTTTCATTGCTGGCCGTGATCGGGACTAATGTCCCGATCACGGCCGCCGGTGATCGGCTTTTTTTTTTTCTCCTCGCGCTGTCAGCGCGAGGAGGAATAATAGCCGATTACCGGCTCCGTTCTATCACATGATCAGCTGTCATTGGCTGACAGCTGATCACGTGATAAGGGGTCGGGATCGACCCCTTACACGGATCGGTGATCAGGCGAGTCTCACGGACTCGCCGATCACAGAGCGCGCCGCGCGCGCCCCTCAGGGGGCGCGCAGGCCGCTCGTAACCAGGACGACGTCAATAGACGTAGTCCTGGAAATCTAGGTCCGCGCTAATGCCGTCATTCGGCAATAGCGCGGTACCCAAGTGGTTAACATTTGTTTTAGGGTTTTGTTGAATCTTTCAACCAACCCATCTGTTTGGGGGTGATACACAGATGTACGCAATTGTGTCACTTTGTACAACTTGCATAGTTCTTTCATTACCCGGGACATAAAGGGTGTACCTTGGTCCGTAAGCAGTTCCTTACAAATACCCACGCGGCTAAAAACAAGAGATAGCTCTTTGGCTATGGTTTTGGCCGAGGTATTTCGGAGAGGAATTGCTTCCGGATAACGGGTGGCATAGTCCAATATAACCAAAATGTACTGATGCCCCCTAGCGGACTTCATTATCGGACCTACCAAATCCATTGCTATCCTCTCAAAGGGGACCTCAGTGATAGGAAGAGGTACCAGCGGGTTACGGAAATGTGGCATAGGTGCCGACTTCTGACACACAGGGCAGGAGGAACAATAATTTTCTATTTCCTTCATGACCCCAGGCCAATAGAATCTCTGCAGTACCCTCTCTCTGGTTTTCTCATTCCCCAGATGACCTCCCAGAATGTGCCCATGGGCCAATTCTAACACCAACTTCCTGTAAGGTTTGGGCACTACAAGTTGCTCAATGGTTTCTTCTGCCCTTTGAGCCACTCGATACAGCAGGTCCCTTTCCATAGTGAAGTAAGGATAAGGGCAAGTCTTATCTGGGTTCACTAACTCGCCATCTATTTTCACCACATTTTCCCGTGCCTTTATTAGGGTGGGGTCTTTTAACTGTTCTGTGGCAAAATTTTCCCTGTGAACCTCAAGATCCGAAAACTCCACAGACGGCATGTTTTCATCTGAGGATGTTGATTCCTCCCCAGTTTCTCGAGTTTCCCCCGCCAATACCGACAAGGGAAATTCAGGAGAGTCCTCACCACCCCCAGAGGAATTCTGGTCATCTTCCTGGTCTATAGGGGCACCAGTGGGGGGCTCAGGACAATCCCAGAGTTCCCAGAATTTTGGAAAATCCCTTCCCACAATAGCATCATGTGGTAAGTGAGACACTAACCCCACCTGATGAGAGAGGTTACCTTTGGGGGTCTCAAAAAACACTGAAGTTACAGGATACTCTCGGGGGTCCCCATGCACACAAATAACAGCCACCTTGTTCTTCCCAGAGACCTCTGTAGTAACTAATTCAGCTTTTATCAATGTTACCAGGCTACCTGAATGCAGCAACACATCAACAGGTCTACCATTAATACACATTTTACATAAATGTTTCTCAGGTCCCCGAATGGCAGTGCATGCAACTGTCGCAAACATCGACTGACGTCTCTCCCTTATCAAGTCACATTGCATAGGCTCATCCACAACGGGGCAATTGGCTGCAATATGTCCCTCTTGCCGGCAGCGGTAGCAAATAATCTTTTTCGCTGTCTCTTGCAGCATGGGCTTCCTGGGCTGCTCCCGCCAGACCTTAGGTAGAACTCCCACCCTCTCACGCTCTCCACCCTCACCCCTTGGAGTCATCTTACCCGCCACTGGGGATGATCTGGTCTTAGGATGGAAAGTCCGTGAGTCCCTGGAAGAGGTGGTCAGGTTCTCTGTAGCCAAGTACCTCTCAACCAGATCCACAAGTTTATCGGCATTTTCTGGGTCTCCATGGCTTACCCATCTTTGGATGGCAGTAGGAAGAGCTCTCAGGAAACGATCCATAACAACACGTTCCACAATGTTTGGTGCGGTCAAAGTCTCTGGCTGCAGCCACTATCTGCTCAGGTGAATGAGATCATACATTTGAGACCTGGGGGGTTTTCCAACCTGAAAAGTCCAATTATGCACACGCTGAGCCCGGACGGCCAGGGTGACACCCAGCCGTGCCAATATTTCTGCTTTTAGCACCACATAGTCTTTTGCTTGGTCAGGCTCTAGGTCATAATAAGCTTTCTGCGATTCCCCAGTTAACAGAGGGGCCACCAGTCCAGCCCATTGCTCCTTAGGCCACTTTTCCCTTTCAGCAGTCCTTTCAAATGTGGTCAAAAACACCTCCGGATCATCCTCTCCCGTCATTTTTGTCAGTAAACGGCTCACACCAAAGGATGCGGTATTATTGTAACCACTTGCCTCATTGGTCTGCGGACGTTGCTGTATTAATGTCTCTATTTGCTGTCGAAAACTCTGCTCTTGCTTCTGCAACAGGTCTATGAAGCGGGGTTCAGATCGCTGCTGGGCTTGTTGCTGAGCTTCCAGACTCTGCAGGTGAGCTTTCTGCTGGGCTGCAAGGCTCTTTTGTAAAGCCGCATTTGTTTGCTGCTGATTTGCATTTGCTAGAGCCAGCTGTCTCAGTATCTCCTCCATGCTGGCCTTAAAAAAAAAAATGCCAAAATTCTCCACCAACTGTGAGGGGGTTAGCTCGGCAGCGGGTGTGTGTGACCCCCTGGATGGGTTCACAACACAAAGTCAGGCACAGCAGACAGCGTTGTAGGTGCAAAAAAACAAAAGATGCGGTTTATTTATGCTACATGCAGTGAAACATATAACAGCCAAACAAAAATAAAACATGAAAATAAATCCTGGTCAGCTTGACCTCTAATTACACACATGGATTCCCTGTCTAACAACTGAGTGCAGCCTTGTGCAGCACCAGTCCCTGTCTCTGTCTCTGTTGTAGAGGTTTGCCACACAGGCGTTACCTCACCGCACAGAACAGGTGTCACACTCCCCAGTCTTTACAAACACAAAACTGGTTCCAGGATGGAGCATCTCCCTAAGCATGCTGGGGTTTTTGTAGAGGTCTTAATGAGCCCACTTACTTCAGCTGGGCTCATTAACTCTTCCCCTCTAGTTGTACAAGTCTGCATAAAGCCTGAATCTAGGACACACATATTTCCCATCCTGGATACAACCAGGTGACTTTACCTGCGTGCTGCCACACTAGATACACCACATCTATGGGCCTTCCTTTATCTAGATACACCACGTCTACGGGCCTTCCTTTATCTAGATACACCACGTCTACGGGCCTTCCTTTATCTAGATACACCACGTCTACGGGCCTTCCTTTATCTAGATACACCACGTCTACGGGCCTTCCTTTATCTAGATACACCACGTCTACGGGCCTTCCTTTATCTAGATACACCACGTCTACGGGCCTTCCTTTATCTAGATACACCACGTCTACGGGCCTTCCTTTATCTAGATACACCACGTCTACGGGCCTTCCTTTATCTAGATACACCACGTCTACGGGCCTTCCTTTATCTAGATACACCACGTCTACGGGCCTTCCTTTATCTAGATACACCACGTCTACGGGCCTTCCTTTATCTAGATACACCACGTCTACGGGCCTTCCTTTATCTAGATACACCACGTCTACGGGCCTTCCTTTATCTAGATACACCACGTCTACGGGCCTTCCTTTATCTAGATACACCACGTCTACGGGCCTTCCTTTATCTAGATACACCACGTCTACGGGCCTTCCTTTATCCAGATACACCACGTCTACGAGGCTTCCTTTATCCAGATACACCACGTCTACGGGCCTTCCTTTATCCAGATACACCACATCTACGGGCCTTCCTTTATCTAGATACACCACGTCTACGGGCCTTCCTTTATCTAGATACACCACGTCTACGAGCCTTCCTTTATCCAGATACACCACGTCTACGGGCATTCCTTTATCTAGATACACCACGTCTACGGGCCTTCCTTTATCTAGATACACCACGTCTACGGGCCTTCCTTTATCTAGATACACCACGTCTACGGGCCTTCCTTTATCTAGATACACCACGTCTACGGGCCTTCCTTTATCTAGATACACCACATCTACGGGCCTTCCTTTATCTAGATACACCACGTCTACGGGCCTTCCTTTATCTAGATACACCACGTCTACGGGCCTTCCTTTATCTAGATACACCACGTCTACGGGCCTTCCTTTATCTAGATGCACCACGTCTACGGACCTTCCTTTATCTAGATACACCACGTCTACGGGCCTTCCTTTATCTAGATACACCACGTCTACGGGCCTTCCTTTATCTAGATACACCACGTCTACGAGCCTTCCTTTATCTAGATACACCATGTCTACGGGCCTTCCTTTATCTAGATACACCACGTCTACGAGCCTTCCTTTATCTAGATACACCACGTCTACGGGCCTTCCTTTATCTAGATACACCACGTCTAAGGGCCTTCCTTTATCTAGATACACCACGTCTACGGACCTTCCTTTATCTAGATACACCACGTCTACGGACCTTCCTTTATCAGTCATTCTGTCCTCTGATAACCATGGAGGGGCTTCCTGTGACGTGTCATGGAGGATAAACACTGCAGTTTTGGTGACTGAAGCCCCCCGATTCCCTTGTGAAGGGTACAGGTCAGCACAGAAGATATAGTCACATGACAGGAGGAGGCGTTGTAGGATAGTGGGAGGAGTCACAAGATGGTGGGATGGGCCCAATAACATTGAATAGGGGTATTATTGGACAGGTCAGTAAAACTCTGAAGGTCATGTCGGCATCCGGGGCGCATTTCGAGTGAACCAAACCGCATATCACCGCAGCGCCGTCTGGCTCGGCGCCATAAAAAAGTAAAAATCAGGGACGCCTTTCTCTGTTTCTCGCAGGTAATGATGACCAATAAAATGAATGGGCGGAGCTACCCGATATCACAGATCTGAGCTCCTCCTTCTCCACTGCACATCACAGTCCTCAAACCCTCCCCCACCCCCCACCACACTACTAACCGCCTCCCACCTGCCATATAGACCAATGACAGCAGAGCGGAGCCATGTCATATGACCACGCCCAGTTTAGGCTCTTCACCCATGTGATTGGCTGTGTCCAATCACAGCTGATCCCATGTAAACAAGGAAATAAAATATATAAAAAAGGGGCGGTCTTTTTTAGTTTTTTTATTATTTTAGAAAAGATAAAACCCCGCCCAACGGTGATTAATTATCACCAAGAGAAAGTTCTATTTGTGTGAATAAAATGTGTAGAGTTTTGTATGACCGTGTAATTGTCACTCAAAGTGCGACCGCCATGAAAGCTGCAAATTGTGCTGGGCAGGAAGGCGGGGGTGGGGGGGTCTGGATGGAGGGTGGGAGCTGCAAGATAGTGATTGGCTGCTTGGATGAAGGGCGGTCCTAGCAACCAATCACTTGCTTGATAACCTTAGGCAGCTCCCGCCCTCCATCCACAACAGTCCTCCCTCCCGCTGTCAGCTCTGTGAGGAATACTGAGTGACGATTGGTGGAAGAAAAGGCTCCTAAATGCTGTGACAGCTGAGACTCCTCCCACAGTCTGCCATCTAGTAATGCCTGATAGAGGAGTCACACCACGGGGGGAGGAGTCACACCACGGGGGGAGAAGTCACACCGCAGCGGGAGGAGCCACACCGTGGGGGGAGGAGCCACACCACGGGGGAGGAGTCACACCACGGGGGGAGGAGTCACACCGCGGCGGGAGGAGCCACACCGCGGCTGGGTGGAGTCACCCCGCGGCTGGGGAGAGTCACCCCGCGGCTGGGGAGAGTCACCCCGCGGCTGGGGAGGGGTCACCCCGCGGGGGGTCACACTACGGGGGGAGGAGCCATACTACGGGGGGAGGAGCCACACCACGGCTGGGGGGAGTCACACCACGGGGAGTCACACCACGGGGAGGAGGAGTCACGGGAGGGTGGGGAGAATCACACCACGGGGAGGAGGAGGAGTCACGGGAGGGTGGGGGGAGTCAGTGGATGGTGGGAGGAGTCACGGGATGTGGGAGGAGTCCCTCGATGGTGGGAGGAGCCACACGATGGTGGGAGGAGCCACACGATGGTGGGAGGAGTCCGTTGATAGTGGGGGAGTCACGGGATGGTGGGAGGAGTCATGGGATGGTAGGAGAAGCCACGCAATGGTGGGAGGGGTAACGGGATATTGGGAGGAGTCAGTGAATGGTGGGAGGGCCACAAGATGGGAGGAGTCCATTGATGGTGGGAGGGGTCACGGGTTGGTGGGAGGAGACGGTGGGAGGGGTCACAGGTTGGTGGGAGAAGACAGGAGATGGTGGGAGGAGTCACGGTATGGTGGGAGGAGTCACGGTATGGTGGGAGGAGCCACAGCAGCCTAGAGGCGATTCAGTTCGCATTGTGCGCTATATAAGTATTTCATTCATTCATTCATTCAGGATTGTGTGAGGAGCCACGCGATGGGAGGAGGAGACAGGGGATGGTGGGATGACCAGGGGATGGTGGGAGGAGTCACGGGATGGTGGGAGGAGTCAGTGGATGGTGGGAGGAGCCACAGGTTTGTGTGAGGAGCCACGCGATGTTGGGAGGAGCCACGCGATGTTGGGAGGAGTCAGGGGATGGTTGGAGGAGTCACGTGATAGGAGGGGTCAGTGGATGGTGAGAGGAGTCACGGGATGGTGGGAGGAGCCACGTGATGGGAGGATTCAGTGGATGGTGAGAGGAGTCACGGGATGGTGGGAGGAGTCGTGGGTGGAGTCACACACTGGAAGATGTCACAGGATGTGGGAGGAGCCACACAGTGGTGGGAGGAGTCAGTTGGTGGTGGGAGGAGTCAGTGGATGGTGAGAGGAGTCACTGGATGGTGGGAGGAGCCATGTGATGGGAGGATTCAGTGGATGGTGGAAGGAGTCGTGGGAGAAGTCACGGGATGTGGGAGGAGTCAGTTGGTGGTGGGAGGAGTCAGTTGATGGTGGGAGGAGTCACAGGGTGGTGGGAGGAGTCACACGATGATGACAGCAGTCAGTGGATGGTGGGAGGAGCCACGGGGTGGTGGGAGGAGTCACGCAGTGGGAGGAGTCAGTTGATGGTGGGAGGAGTCACTGGGTGGTGGGAGGAGCCACATGATGGTGGGAGGAGTCAGTGGATGGTGGGAGGAGCCACGCGATGAGAGGAGTCAGTGGATGGTGGGAGGAGTCACATGATGGTGGGAGGCGTTACGGGATAGTGTGAGGAGCTATGCGATGGAGGGAGGAGTCACTGGATGGTGGGAGGAGACAGGAGATGGTGGGAGGAGTCACACAATGGTGGGTGGAGTCACACGATGGGAGGAGTCAGTGGGTGGTGGGAGGAGTCACTGGATGGTGGGAGGAGTCACACAGTGGGAGGAGTCAGTGGATGTTGGGAGGAGCCACGCCATGGAGGGCACCTGATGTAAGGGGCACTGTTATGGGGCACCTGATGTAAGGGGCACTCTGTTGGGGGCACCTGATGTAAGGGGCACTCTTATGGCGGCACCTGATGTAAGGTGGTTCTATTACTTACAATGTGGATGTGATTGGCTGACGTTTGTGTTCTTTCTTTGTCTTCCATCTTGTTTCGGGTACAGATAGTTGTTGGTGGAAGGACGGAATAAAAGGCTCCAGCCAGTGAAGGGGAAAGAGCTCAGAGTAATGGAGAAGAGGAGTGTCCTGCAAGGCAGAATCCGGGGCTCAGAGAAGACCGCTCACCATCAACATCTCCAAGGCCAACACACCACTGGAAGCTCTGAGGATCAGCACTAAACAGCTGCCCCGCTAGGAGGTAAAGCCTAACCTACTAACAATGTCTTTGCTACAAGTCACCCCCCAGTATCTGCTGATACCCCACATAGTTACAGGTCACCCTCCATTCTACCCATACTCTAGGCCACCCTCTGGCCCAGTCTGTAAATACTACAGATCACCAGTTATCAGGACCATCAATAGGGGGTACAGGCAGCACTTCCCATTGGGTCAGCAGGTGGTGGAACAGAAGCTGTCTGTGGATAGGTGGGGGCTGTCAGGTCAGCTTTCCAGTGCCCCATCATTTCTAATGGCAGCCCAGTCTTCGTCCGGAGGGTTCAATATTGAGTTTGCCCTTTGCAGCTATAACAGGTTCACCTCTTCTGGAAAGGCCGTCCACAAGGTTTAGGAGGGTGTCTATGGAAATGTTTGACCATTCTTCCAGAAGAACTTTTGTGAGTTCAGGCACTGATGTTGGACGAGAAGGCCTACCTCGCAGTCTCCGATCTAATTCATCCTAAAGGTGTTCTATGGGGTTGAGGTAAGGACTCTGTGCAGGCCAGTCAAGTACCTCCACTCCAAACTCGCTCATCCATGTCTTTATGGACCTTGCTTTGTGCACTGGTGAGCAATCATGTTGGAACAGGAAGAGGCCGTCCCCAAACTGTTCCCACAAAGTTGGGAGCATGAAATTGTCCAAAATGTCTTGGTATGCTGACGCCTTAAGAGTTCCCTTCACTGGAACTAAGGGGCCAAGTCCAACCTCTGAAAAGCAACCCCCCCACCATAATCCCCTCTCCGACACCATAATCCCCCCTCTGACACCATAATCTCCCCTCCCCCCACTCCATAATCTCCCCTCCCCCCACTCCATAATCTCCCCTCCCCCAACTCCATAATCTCCCCTCTGACACCATAATCTCCCCTCCCCCCACTCCATAATCTCTCCTCCCCCCACTCCATAATCCCCCCTCTGACATCATAATCTCCCCTCCCCCCACTCCATAATCTCCCCTCCCCAACTCCATAATCTCCCCTCTGACACCATAATCTCCCCTCCCCCACTCCATAATCTCCCCTCCCCCCACTCCATAATCTCCCCTCCCCCAACTCCATAATCTCCCCTCCGACACCATAATCCCCCCTCCCCCCTCCGACACCATAATCCCCCCACTCCATAATCCCCCCTCCCCCCACTCCATAATCCCCCCTCCACCAATTGGTTTGGACCAGCGCACAAAGACATTAATGGCTGTGTGTTGAGTTATTTGGAGGGGACAGGAAATGTACACTGTTATACAAGCTGTACACTCACTACTTTACATTTTAGAAGAAGAAGAAATGTGACTGAGGGGTGTACTTACTTTTGTCACATACTGTATATTTACCTAGAAAAATGGTGAGGTGTTCTATACTTATTTTACCCGCTGCTACCCACCTCAATACCAGGCACTTACACCCCCTTCCTGTACACACCAATTTTCAGCTTTCAGCGCTCTCACAGTTTGAATGACAATTACTCATACAACACTCTACCCATATGAAACTTGCGTCCTTTTTTCCACACAAATAGACCTTTCTTTTGGTGGTATTTAATCACTAGTGGGGTTTTTATTTTTGTGCTATAAATTAAAAAAATTTGTTTCTGTCATAAAATTTTTCTAATTAGTAATTATGGGGGGTGTGGGGTGTATGGAGGTGGGAGGTATGTACATGAGGGGTGCGGAGTGTACGGAGGTGGGAGGTATGTACATGAGAGGTGCGGAGTGTATGGAGGTGGGAGGTATGTACATGAGGGGTGTGGAGTGTATGGAGGTCGGAGGTATGTACATGAGGGGTGTGGAGTGTATGGAGGTAGGAGGTATGTACATGAGAGGGGTGTGGAGTGTATGGAGGTGGGAGGTATGTACATGAGGGGTGTGCAGTGTATGGAGGTGGGAGATATGTACATGAGGGGTGTGGAGTGTATGGAGGTGGGAGGTATGTACATGAGATGGGTGCGGAGTGTATGGAGGTAGGAGGTATGTACATGAGGGGTGCGGAGTGTACGGAGGTGGGAGGTATGTACATGAGAGGTGCGGAGTGTATGGAGGTGGGAGGTATGTACACGAGGGGTGTGGAGTGTATGGAGGTGGAAGGTATGTACATGAGAGGGGTGTGGAGTGTATGGAGATGGGAGGTATGTACATGAGAGGGGTGTGGAGTGTATGGAGGTGGGAGGTATGTACATGAGGGGTGTGGAGTGTATGGAGGTGGGAGGTATGTATATGAGGGGTGTGGAGTGTATGGAGGTGGGAGGTATGTACATGAGGGGTGTGGAGTGTATGGAGGTGGGAGGTATGTATATGAGGGGTGTGGAGTGTATGGAGGTGGGAGGTATGTACATGAGAGGGGTGTGGAGTGTATGGAGGTGGGAGGTATGTACATGAGAGGGGTGTGGAGTGTATGGAGGTGGGAGGTATGTACATGAGGGGTGTGGAGTGTATGGAGGTGGGAGGTATGTACATGAGGGGTGTGGAGTGTATGGAGGTGGGAGGTATGTACATGAGGGGTGTGCAGTGGACTGGTATGTCCCTGCACAAAATGACATTTCTAAAGGAATAAAAGTCATTTAAAACTGCTTGCGGCTTTAATGTAATGTCTGGTCCCGGCAATATGGATGAAAATCATTGAGAACAAAGGCATGGGTACCCCGCCCCCAAGCCCATTACCAGCCCCTTTGGGTCTTGTATGGACATTAAGGAGAACCGCACACCCAAATTATAAAAAGGAAAGGCCTGAGGCCCCCAGGCCCTATATACTCAGAACAGCAGTATACAGGCGGTCCAAACAAGACAGGGACTGTGTAGGTTTGTTATTAAGTAGAATCTGTTTGTAATTTTTAACTGGTACATTTTTAAAGTGTAGCTCCAGCCAAAAAATCTATTTTTAAGCTTTTTGGAAAACATAGGGAAGGGTTATCACCCCTGTATAATTTGTTTTGCTGTCTGTGCGCACCTGTTCAGAAGATTTCACCTCACTTTCTGTCCCAATGACAATTGGATTGTTAAAATTTGGGTTTTTTTGTGAAACAAGGAACTCTTACAGGAGAGAATTTCCCTTCCTAGGGGTAGATTTCCTCTCACTTCCTGTTGTCTCCTTCTGTTTGAAAGTAGGAGTTGTTTGTAAGTTGGATGTTTGAAAGTAGGGGCCTGCTCTATATACTCAAAATATAAACGCAAAAATGTGGGCCTTAGGTGTTGGTGTTGCCACAACACTGTAATCCCTCACAGTTACTCTGGGTGGGCGCAGGAACGGGCCCTGCTGTGAAATATTAGATCAAGAATTGTAATTACATGCCCCTGAACAGGGGCAGAAAAATTGGGCCTTAGGCACTGGTGCCACAACACTGCAACCCCTTACAGTTACTCTAGTTGGGGCACAGGAATGAGCCCTGCTGCAAAGTATTGCATCAAAAATTGGCCTGTGACCAATTATGGCTCTCTTCGCTGACGCCGCTGTGAGTGGCCAAAGCATGCGGGTCATCGTGCATGCTTGGCCAATCATCAGCCAGCAATGCACTGCTATGACGCAGTGCATTATGGGCCGTGACACGCCGCTCTAATTTGGCACCAACGGACCATAATGTTCGATCTTCCTCTTGAAATCGAAGCTCATCCCTAGTGGTGAAGTATGGGGCAAGATTCCTCACCCTGCTGCCATTCCTCATTATATTTCTTAGAAAAAAGAAGAAAAAAAACACATACAAAGACAATTAAGGTGCGACCAATCTTTATTGGAGATAAATCTATAGATGGAAATGATTGTCGGGCTTCGGAGAACAGTGACGGTTGACCTAGGACTCCTCAAAGGCAGGGCCTTTTTACACTAAGCCTAAACCTTAAGATGATTCAGAGGAAGGCGAAAACCCCCCCGGCCAGATGGGCTCCAAGGGGGGGAAAAATTCCTTCCTGACCCCCTAAGGCGATCGGATTGTCCCTGAATCATCAGTCTAGGGTGCCCAGTTCATCTCATATAGAGAAAAAAACCATACATAGAACCATACAGAACATATGTATTGCAGGTATGTATGCAATAAAACACACCTACCTGCTTGTTCACAATCATCTTTGGGGCTCATTCAGAATATATGCATTGAGCATCCGCACAGATCAGCGCCCCCACACTGATCAGTGCCTCCGCCCGCCGCACCGATTCCTTATGTTTTCTGTGCCCAGCCCCCTACAGGAGGACTGGTGGTACCCCCTTATTGGTGGCCCTGGTGGTGGTATGTAGACATGCTGTGTATGATGGTATGCATGGTGCTATATACGCAGGTATGTATGCAATAAAACACACTTGCATGCTTGTTTACAATCATCTTTGGGGATCATTCAGAATATATGCATTGAGCATCCGCACAGATCAGTGCCTCCCCCACTGATCAGTGCATCCGCCCGCCGCACCGATTCCTCATGTTTTCTGTGCCCAGCCCCTACAGGAGAACCAGTGGTACCCCCTTATTGGTGGCCCCGATGGTGGTATGTTTGGTACTAGGTAGGCATGCTGAGTATGGTGGTATGTATGGCCCTATGTATACATTCTATGTATGGTTCTATGTATGGTGTAGGGAGATCATTGCCAGTGTGCCACAATTATCTCACTCAGTACTGCTTGTGTTACCGTCTCACAGCAGGCAAATCTCTTTTGAGGTCAAATACCCTCGGTTGGTGGTGACGAGGCTCTTCCTTCAAATGGTGATGAGGAGGCCCTCTATTAATGTCATTGCCCCTCGGATGGTGGTGACGAGGCTCTTCCTTCAAATGTTGCTGACGTGGCCCTCTGTTAATGTCATTGCCCCTCGGTTGGTGGTGACGAGGCTCTTCCATCAAATGGGGCTGACAAGGCCCTCTGTTAATGTCATTGCCCCTTGGATGGTGGTGACGAGGCTCTTCCTTCAAATGGGGCTGACGAGGCCCTCTGTTAATGTCATTGCCCCTTGGATGGTGCTGACGAGGCTCTTCCTTCAAATGGGGCTGACGAGGCCCTCTGTTAATGTCATTGCCCCTCGGTTGGTGGTGACGAGGCTCTTCCTTCAAATGGGGCTGACGAGGCCCTCTGTTAATGTCATTGCCCCTCGGTTGGTGGTGACGAGGCTCTTCCTTCAAATGGGGCTGATGAGGCCCTCTGTTAATGTCATTGCCCCTTGGATGGTGCCGACGAGGCTCTTCCTTCAAATGGTGATGAGGAGGCCCTCTGTTAATGTCATTGCCCCTTGGATGGTGCTGACGAGGCTCTTCCTTCAAATGGGGCTGACGAGGCCCTCTGTTAATGTCATTGCCCCTTGGATGGTGCTGACGAGGCTCTTCCTTCAAATGGGGCTGACGAGGCCCTCTGTTAATGTCATTGCACCTTGGATGGTGCTGATGAGGCCCTCTGTTAATGTCATTGCCCCTTGGATGGTGCTGACGAGGCCCTCTGTTAATGTCATTGCCCCTTGGATGGTGCTGACGAGGCCCTCTGTTAATGTCATTGCCCCTTGGATGGTGCTGACGAGGCTCTGTGTTAATGTTATTGCCCCTCGGATGGTGGCGACGAGGCTCTGGGTTGATACTGGTTTTCCAGTGGTGAGTATTAGGCCACTGGCTGCAATTCACATTCTCGCTCAGGTAGGAGAAGCCCTCAAATCTCTCCTGCCGGTGTGGAACCTCATCTCTCCCAAAGTCTTCATTTTTAATGAAAGCATCCCCTGGAATTCCTTCCCCCAGGTCTTCCTCATGCATCTGGAAAGAGAAAAAAGTATTTTGTCAATGTTTCTGATCGATAGGGAAATAATCCCTAGAAATCCCCCCATTGTGCTGGGACTCCTCCCGTATACTTACATGTCGATTTGGAAATGGTGGGCGTGAGTTCCCTTTCTCTAGCTCCTTCCAGTCCACCTTGCTGAAGTAGGGGTGTTCTCTGATGTCTCTTACTAGACTCATCCGCAGCTCTTGGTCTTTACATAGGAACTGTAAAAAGGAACAAAATATAATAAGATACACTGGAATAACATGAACAATCTATGAACAATGTAATATTTGATTCTGATTCTCTCTATTATTTTGCCTTCTGACCTGCTACTACATCCTGATTGGATTGGATGGTAGCATGGGGCCTTATTTGTGTCATATTAGTTCAGAATAGTTATTAAAGGAAAGAAACATCAGATATTTTGCAATTAAATGTGAATTAGGAATGTATTAAAAAAGAGATTTCTATGAAATCTGCACCTGCCATGATTTTTCTTATGACTCTGGCAGTCCCAGGGGAGTTCTATATGTTGTCTGTGCACGGAATGTCCCCAGAAATTGAATTCAATGTGTGCGATTGGCCCCATCACTATCCAATGGAACCACCCGGACCGTAAATTAAAAAGGGCTGCTTCTTTCCTTATGACAGGGGAAGGCAGATCCTTCCATTAAGCAGTCAGCTTGCTGAAAGTACAGCTATGACCTCCATCGATATGTGATGGTAAGAAGGTGGAACCATGTTTAATAAAATCCTAATAAGATATAATGTATGCAACAGGGAAAGAACATTGTCACTTAAAAGGTGTAAAATTTCTATGTATACTTACCATCTCTATGACGTCACGGAGATACGGGTTCATGCTATCTGGATAATGCGGTTCCCTTGTGGTCACGATCTTCACTTCTTCCTCTGCGGACTCCCTGCCGGTCAGAAATGGATGTCTGCCGAAAGCCATCTTATACACGATTATTCCCAGAGAGAAATAATCAGCCGCTCCGAAGTATGGAATGTTTTGAAGGGCCTGTAGAAACATAAAGAGAAAAAGAAGGATGAGCTGATTGTTGGGTAGAGGACGGAGACGACTCAATGCTGATATATGGGATCTATGAATCCTCCCAGGACTCCTAAAATTGTGCTCAAAAGACCTCAAACCAAGGCGGAGCTTGTGAATATTGGAGGTGGGGCTTTAGGTCTCACAGAGACACAAAAGGAAATTGGCTGAAATCTTCCAAATTGAGGTAAATTTCACCAGAACAGGTGTGCCCGTTGAAGGTTTCTCCTCCCCTCGTGTTCTGGGGAAAGATCTAAAACTCTAACTTTCTTTCTCAATGACAATGGTCACCAATACAAACCAATGGGGACAAATACCCCTGGAATATTGTTCCAGCCTGGAAACCCACTGAAACCAACCAGGTCACCAGTAAAGAAATTCTTAATTTAGTGAAAAATTACCTCCCTTTAGCTTATCTCTATATCCCATTATAACAAATATTACAATTAGGTCTAATATCAGGTGGAAAGCAAGTATCTTACCTCTGGCGACAAGTACCCTGGTGTTCCCGATTGTCCTTGAATCCTGCTGGACTCCGTGACGCCCATACGTGCCAAGCCGAAATCGGCTATTTTGATGTGTCCAACGTTATCCAAAAGAATATTTGCAGGCTTGAGGTCTCTGTGGATGATCTCCCTAGAATGCAGAAACTGCAGACCACAGATCATTTCTGCTATGAAGTATCTGATGGGGGAAAGAGATAGAGGAATTAGCATCACAAATCATCACAGAGTAATGAAATCTAAAGATGAAATGACTTCCCCCTGTAATACATAGGGGTTTGGATGGACGAGGCTCAGGTGAAGGGGCTGACTACATCACTGGCTGTGGTCAGTCACCCCCGACTCCAGAGTGACCCGTTCATTGATCTTACCTTATGGTGCCCCCAGGAAATGGAGCTACTGCCATGGCACTATGGAGATCCCCTCTGGTCACACATTCCAGGACAAAGGCGAGATGATTCTGTGTGAACACAAGAGATAAAGTTTACATTATAGACATGCAGGATTTCATTTTGTGGAGGAATAGACAGACACACTTAATTTAGGAAAACCGGACAGAGGAACTAAGTAGGCCGCCATTACTGGACTGTTCTTATTGCAATGCTACTTCTGTCTGGTCTGGTAAAGAAATTGGAAGGTGAAAAGACTTACCTTTGTCTGGAACGTTCCAAACAGATGTGTAATAAATGGACACTCCCTGGCTACTTTCAGCACGTCACGTTCTAAGAAAACCATATCACTATCGTCTTCATAATGAATAAATTCTGTCTTTTTCACAAGTTTAACCGCCAGCTTCTGGTCAATGGCGGGATGAGAGGCCAAGATCACCTGCGAACTGGCCCCCTTTCCAAGGACTCCATAACAGGTCATGTGTTCAAAGGAGAGTACACATGACTGGTCCTTGGTGACCACGCTGGATGGTACTTGTGAGGCGATCTCATCATGTGTGCTGCGGATGGATGGATTGTCTAGGTCGCACTCTGGTGGAGTAGCCACGTCTTGGTCGCACTCTGGTGGAGGGGCCACGTCTTGGTCGCACTCCGGTGGAGGGGCCACGTCTTGGTCGCACTCCGGTGGAGGGGCCACGTCTTGGTCGCACTCCGGTGGAGGGGCCACGCCTTGGTCGCACTCCGGTGGAGGGGCCACGCCTTGGTCGCACTCCGGTGGAGTGGCCACGCCTTGGTCGCACTCCGGTGGAGTGGCCACGCCTTGGTCGCACTCCGGTGGAGTGGCCACGCCTTGGTCGCACTCCGGTGGAGTGGCCACGTCCTGGTCGCACTCCGGTGGAGTGGCCACGTCCTGGTCGCACTCCGGTGGAGTGGACAGGTCCTGGTCGCACTCCGGTGGAGTGGACAGGTCCTGGTCGCACTCCGGTGGAGTGGACACGTCCTGGTCGCACTCCGGTGGAGTGGCCAGGTCCTGGTCGCACTCCGGTGGAGTGGACACGTCCTGGTCGCACTCCGGTGGAGTGGACAGGTCCTGGTCGCACTCCGGTGGAGTGGACAGGTCCTGGTCGCACTCCGGTGGAGTGGACAGGTCCTGGTCGCACTCCGGTGGAGTGGACACGTCCTGGTCGCACTCCGGTGGAGTGGCCAGGTCCTGGTCGCACTCCGGTGGAGTGGACACGTCCTGGTCGCACTCCGGTGGAGTGGACAGGTCCTGGTCGCACTCCGGTGGAGTGGACAGGTCCTGGTCGCACTCCGGTGGAGTGGACAGGTCCTGGTCGCACTCCGGTGGAGTGGACACGTCCTGGTCGCACTCCGGTGGAGTGGACACGTCCGGGTCGCACTCCGGTGGAGTGGACACGTCCGGGTCGCATTCCGGTGGAGTGGACACGTCCTGGTCGCACTCCGGTGGAGTGGACACGTCCTGGTCGCACTCCGGTGGAGTGGCCAGGTCCTGGTCGCACTCCGGTGGAGTGGACACGTCCTGGTCGCACTCCGGTGGAGTGGACACGTCCTGGTCGCACTCCGGTGGAGTGGACACGTCCTGGTCGCACTCCGGTGGAGTGGCCAGGTCCTGGTCGCACTCCGGTGGAGTGGACACGTCCTGGTCGCACTCCGGTGGAGTGGACACGTCCTGGTCGCACTCCGGTGGAGTGGCCAGGTCCTGGTCGCACTCCGGTGGAGTGGACACGTCCTGGTCACACTCCGGTGGAGTGGCCAGGTCCTGGTCGCACTCCGGTGGAGTGGCCAGGTCCTGGTCGCACTCCGGTGGAGTGGACACGTCCTGGTCGCACTCCGGTGGAGTGGACCCGTCCTGGTCGCACTCCGGTGGAGTGGACACGCCCTGGTCGCACTCCGGTGGAGTGGACACGTCCTGGTCGCACTCCGGTGGAGTGGACCCGTCCGGGTCGCACTCCGGTGGAGTGGACACGTCCTGGTCGCACTCCGGTGGAGTGGACACGTCCTGGTCGC
The DNA here is from genome assembly GCF_037356315.1 of Lithobates pipiens. Classification (NCBI taxonomy): domain Eukaryota; kingdom Metazoa; phylum Chordata; class Amphibia; order Anura; family Ranidae; genus Lithobates; species Lithobates pipiens. The sequence goes on along the minus strand of NW_027507871.1, from coordinate 121,000 downwards.
ACTCCGGTGGAGTGGACACGTCCGGGTCGCACTCCGGTGGAGTGGACACGTCCTGGTCGCACTCCGGTGGAGTGGACACGTCCTGGTCGCACTCCGGTGGAGTGGCCAGGTCCTGGTCGCACTCCGGTGGAGTGGACACGTCCTGGTCGCACTCCGGTGGAGTGGACACGTCCGGGTTGCACTGTGGTGTGCAGTCAATACCGCGTACACCTACAATAAAAAAAGAGAGGAATTAGATTTAGCACCTTCACCTACATTTCATATATTTTTCTTTGTAGAACATCAAATTATGGAGAGAAGAGATGAAAACGCTGGTGCCAGAGACCATGAATAAACTCTACAGGACAGGGACACAAGGAGGACTAATGTTGTACTTTGTATAAAAATGCTGGTTTCCTGCCACTCATCCCGACCCACTGGTTGGCAATAATGGCATGAAAAGTCAGAGGGGCTGGTAGTACCCAGCCCGTAATCAGCCTGCCCATACATGGTTAGAATCTTGGCTGGTCCTTGCTTAGCCGGGTGAGATTGGAAGTGTCTATGGCCGGCTTTAGGAGCGCAGACACTTCTAATGACAGCACTTGGGGTAAAGGCATAGTGCATATTAAAATGCTGATGGATAATGAATTAGTGCGGTTTTATTTGTGTTGGTTTTGTCCGTCTGTCTGGCCTTGTTTACAAGGGTGATGAGGCCCATATAACATGAATTGGACGTTTCTACAACATCTGTATCTTCCAGGTGCTGCATGCAGGCAGTCCATTGACAATGAGTAGAACGCACAGCTGCACGCACGCAGCCACTTCTCCTAATATGACATGCACTGTCTGCATTCAGGGCCATTCGCCCACACCCAGGACCGCTGGGTCCTGGGTGTGGGCGCTTGGCTGGGTGGGCTTGGTGGGCATTGATAGGTGGCACTGATGGGCATTGATAGGTGGCACTGGTGGGCACTGTTACTCTATAAATGAGGCATAATCGCCTCTTCCTTTTCAGGGTCGATGTCCCTTTAAGATGAGCCGGTGATCGGCTTTGTTCTTCTCCTGTCAGCAGAGGAGAAAAAAAAACGATCACTGAGCTTTTGTTTACATCATGTAATGAGCCGTCATTGGCTGATAACTGATCACATGATAAGGGGTCGGGATTGGCCCCGTACTCGGATCGGTGGTCTTCCGAGTCTCAGTGACTCTGTGATCACGGCGCCCTCCGCAGGGAGCGTGCACAGGGGGATGTCATATGACGGCCTCCCGGGAATTCACATCCGCGCTGTGCCCGTCATTTGCCCACAGCGCGGATGTCAGGGGGTTAAACAGGTGGTGAGGAGGCAATATAACACCTTCTTGCCTCCTGTCAAATGCCCTCTGAAGAGCGACTTGAATGTGGATTGCTGTTCAGAGGGCACAACATGTTTAAATGAGCCCTAAGGCAGTTCATACAATCCGTTATTCTTTGTCCATTCAGTAGGGAACAGGAGGGACTATTTCATGTTTTCTTTGGGGCACTGCTAAGTAATCTTCTGGTTTTCAACAAGTACAAAATCCCGGGGAGACGGTGCCAATAAGAGATCTATAACCGTCCATCTGCGTGTGTATGGACCTCCCAGTAGTGTGCAGACGTGGATTGTTGGGGATGAAAACAAAAGATTGACATACATGACTACAGAGGTGCAATCACAATGAGGCCATCAAAGAGAAAGCGGGGGAGGGATCTAGGTCCCATGTGGGATGGTCATGGGGGGCGGCATTATCCGCACTGCCCATGGGGGGAGCGGCATTGTCCGCACTGCCCATGGGGGGAGCGGCATTGTCCGCACTGCCCATGGGGGGAGGGGCATTGTCCGCACTGCCCATGGGGGAGCGGCATTGTCCGCACTGCCCATGGGGGAGCGGCATTGTCCGCACTGCCCATGGGGGGTGGCATTGTCTGCACTGCCCATGGGGGGGGCACTGGGGGGCACTGAACCAATTGGCACCTTTGTTTTGTTTTTTGTGGGTTTACAACCACTTTAAATATTGCTTATAAATGTGTGTTTATTAGGATTGTACAATAAGTACATGGGTTGTGTGTATGTCAGGGGTTGACAAATTTGCTTTGAATTTAGGAGCCAGTTTTTGTTTTTTTAGAGTGGTATGGATTGTCAGCTCCCGGGTTAAGGCCACTCATTTTCACCCCCTATCCCTAACTCACAATGGAGCACCCAGTCAATAACTCCATTGAAACGCTGTTACATCAGGGTTATGGGCTGACCAGAAAGAGAGTAAGGCTGGCAACAGATGGAACTGGCTGGCACTGGCAGGTACGTGGAACTGCCAGATGGCATTGGCAGGTGACACTGGTTTGGCACTGGCAGGTGGCACTATTGGCACTGGCAGGTGGCACTATTGGCACTGGCACTGATTGGCAGGTGGCACTGGTTTGGAAGTGGCAGGTGGCCCTGGTTGGTGATGGCAGGTGGCCCTGGTTGGCGGTGGCACTAGTTGTCACTGGCAGATGGCACTGATTGGTGGTGGCACTGGTTGGTGTTGGCAGGTGGCACTGGTTGGCGGTGGCACTAGTTGCCACTGATTGGTGGTGGCACTGTCAGGTGGCACTGATTGGCAGTGGCAGGTGGCACTGATTGGCGGTGGCAGGTGGCACTGGCAGGCACGTGGAACTGCCAGATGGCATTGGCAGGTGATACTGGTTGGCATTGGCAGGTGACACTGGTTTGGAACTGGTAGGTGGCACTGATTGGCGGTGGCACTGGTTGGTGGATGCAGGTGGTATTGATTGGCGGTGGCACTGGTTGGCACTAGCAGGTGACACTGATTGGCGATGGCACTCGTTGGCACTGGCAGATGCCACTGGTTGGCGCTGGCAGGTGGCACTGGCAGGTTTTACACTGAGCTCTCTATTACTGAAATGTAACAGAGGAGCTGTCAGAATTGAGCTTAAAGCGGAGCTCCACCCTAAAGTGCACCTTCCGCTCATTGGAACCCTCCCCCCCTCCGGCGCCACAATTGGCACCTTTCAGGGGGGAGGGGGGTGCAGGTACCTGTACAGTACAGGTATCTGCACCCACTTCCGGCGTAGATTCTGCAGAAGCTACACCCCTTTCCGAAGGTCCCCCGCTGCCTGCTGGGAAACACACGGATCCCAGAGACAGCGGGGACCATCCTTATTGCGCAGCGCGACTCGCGCATGCGCAGTAGGGAACCGGGAAATGAAGCCAAAAGGCTCCACTTCCTGGTTCCCATACCCAAGATGGCAGCGGCAGCACCCGAGAGACGATCGAGAGATCAGCTTCGGGTGCCGACATCGCGGGCGCGCTGGGCGGGTAAGTGTCATTGTTTTAAAAGTCAGCAGCTGCAGTATTTGTAGCTGCTGGCTTTTAAAAAAAAAAATGGCGGACTCCCGCTTTAATGTCGGAATGGGCGGGACTCGGCCGGGGTGTGAAGCTGACAAGTAACAGAGAGGCGGTGTAGTGTCATATTTTGCTCCCTGAACATTGAAGCTCGGGGATAGGGATGAGGACACTGAACATTGAAGCAGGGGGATAGGGATGAGGACACTGAACATTGAAGCTCGGGGATAAGGATGAGGACACTGAACATTGAAGCTCGGGGATAGGGATGAGGCCACTGAACATTGAAGCTCGGGGATAAGGATGAGGACACTGAACATTGAAGCTCGGGGATAGGGATGAGGACACTGAACATTGAAGCTCGGGGATAGGGATGAGGCCACTGAACATTGAAGCTCGGGGATAAGGATGAGGACACTGAACATTGAAGCTCGGGGATAGGGATGAGGACACTGAACATTGAAGCTCGGGGATAGGGATGAGGACACTGAACATTGAAGCAGGGGGATAAGGATGAGGACACTGAACATTGAAGCTCGGGGATAGGGATGAGGACACTGAACATTGAAGCTCGGGGATAGGGATGAGGCCACTGAACATTGAAGCTCAGGGATAGGGATGAGGACACTGAACATTGAAGCTCGGGGATAGGGATGAGGACACTGAACATTGAAGCTCGGGATAAGGATGAGGACACTGAACATTGAAGCTCGGGGATAGGGATGAGGACACTGAACATTGAAGCTCGGGGATAGGGATGAGGCCACTGAACATTGAAGCTCGGGGATAAGGATGAGGACACTGAACATTGAAGCTCGGGGATAGGGATGAGGACACTGAACATTGAAGCTCGGGGATAGGGATGAGGACACTGAACATTGAAGCAGGGGGATAAGGATGAGGACACTGAACATTGAAGCTCGGGGATAGGGATGAGGACACTGAACATTGAAGCTCGGGGATAGGGATGAGGACACTGAACATTGAAGCTCGGGGATAGGGATGAGGACACTGAACATTGAAGCTTGGGGATAGGGATCTCTGCTTTGCTTGTCAGTGTCACACACAGTGCGCAGCCGCAGAGTGTGGAGGAGGGGGGAGGGGGTCAGTCATTGTTAATAGTGATAGTGAGTGGGCTGGTGGCAGCTTAGGCGCCAGGTTGTGATTTCTGGTGGCATTGGTGACCTGGCGCCTGGGGTTTGTGGAGCCCTGGTGTATGTCTTGTGTTGATTGTAACTAAAAAATGTCATAAAAAAGGACTTGATTTAAAAAATATTAAAAAAACATTTGTACCTATGGGAATGTGACCCCAAAACATTTTTTTGAAAAAAAAAATTTCTTTGAAAAAAAAAATTTCTTTGAAAAAAAAAATTTCTTTGAAAAAAAAAATTTTTTTTGAAAAAAAAAAAAAATTTTTTTGAAAAAAAAAAAAATTTTTTTTTGAAAAAAAATATATGAAGAAAATAATATACTTTGAAAAAAAAAAGTGAAAAAAAAATTTTTTTTTGAAAAAAAAAAAAAAAAAAATTATAAAAAAAAAAAAAATCTTTGAATAAAAACACTTACCAATCTCAGTGTCTGTATCCCGGTGATGTCTATTGGCTTTACAGCCGGAACCGAAACATCGAACGACGGCTCTGAAACAGCCGCGCACAAACGCTCGGGTCCTCTTCAGCTTGGAGGGCTTTTTGGTTGGGGTATCTGCAGGCTGGTCACTGACACCTCCTACCATGGCCCTTCCTTTGCTGGGTTTCTCTTTGATGTTTTTCAGAGAAACAATCTGATTACATTTAAATCGGTTCATTATTAAGAATAAAGAAACTCGCTTTAAATGTATGACAACAAATATTGCAATGAAATTGAATTGACCGAAATCAAATCCAATAATATCACAAGGTATCTCTCAGGAGAGATAAAAGCCAACCTCACTTGTCAGTGGACAGTCAACTTCTGATGAATTCTGCCCCAGCGTCTGAATATATAGGGGGACTCAGCCAATGAAATCACAGCGACTTTGGCTCAGCCAATCACAGTGACTTTGGCTCAGCCAATCACAGTGACTTTGGCTCAGCCAATCACAGTGACTTTGGCTCAGCCAATCACAGTGACTTTGGCTCAGCCAATGAAATCACAGTGCAGTCATGTGACTTTTTTTTTTTTTTTTTTGAAAAATTAACTGACGATTTTTCTTAAAGGAGCCAGTATACGGATGTAATAGGGATATACGGCTCCTGGAAGAACATGTTATTGTGAATGAGATTTAACCCTTACAGTCCCATGGCTGAAATAAAGATCTCTATTCTTATGATAACATTGTGAATGGAGCCTTAGAAATCCTCTCCGCACATCAAATCTTTTCATTTCTTTTATTTTATCATTATTACACACCAATTATTTCTCCATGAGGGGGGGAGGGGTGATGAGCCTCACGCTGCTCCCCGGGGCCGCCCGCCGTGTGAAGATCCGTACCGCGCTCTACTAACCAATCACAATTGATAACGGAAGTGACGTTCAGTCGCAGCCATCTTACTATACCCCGCACTCCTCTATAGTAAGCATACACTGAGAAGGCGGACATCTTGTTACACCCACCGGAGTTTGATGCATAAATAGAGTATTTAGAAATCGGAATGTTTGGATGTTACATTTTAAAAGCCGCGGCAAACCTGCCCACCTCACACGTTTGCTAATGTGACAGAAAACTCTGAGTTCAGTCCGTGGGATTTCACCATATAACCTCCGATTTTGTGTTTTATAAAAAGTGTAAAATGCAAAACTCTGGTGGGTGTAACAAGATGTCCGCCTTCCCCCCCCCCCTTCTCGGTCTATCCTCACAGTGGAGGAGTGCCTGGTGTAGCAAGATGGCGACGACGGATCGTCACTTCCGTTACTAATTCTGAGGGGTCGCGGAATCTGACGGAACACCGGAGCCAGCGCTGCAGCGGTCAGTCCGCCCGATTCTCTTGTATGAAATCTTCACTCTCCACCCTTTGTCTCTCAGCTCCTCCCCTATCACACAGGCTCCACCCTCCTCGCACTCATCTCCGTGGTAACCGTACACTGCAGGGGGAGGAGATAAGAGACACAGCCCCACCCCTCATTCCTCCTCTCTGTTTACTAATATGGAGGCGTCCAATCAGCGGCGGGACAAGTGACCAGCAAGGAAGGTGGGGCCAGTAGCGGAAGGGGCGGGGCAGGGATTGAAACGCACAGTGTCTGGTAGTCATGATCATCTCTCGCCAGGTTAGACCCCGAAGTATCGAGGGGGAGGGGGAGTGTCCACTATAGAGGGTCCCCCTCCCCCAACACACACAGAGGACCAATCATAGGCTGAGCTCTACTACCATCCCCCATCATCCCAGGAGGGACCCCAACTCTACTCAGCTATACAGAGGGGGAGGGGCAGTGTGAGAGGGAGGGGTGTCAGGTGAGGGGGAGGGGTGTAAGGTGAGGTGATGAGGAGTATTGATGGGAGGTTCTCTGTCGCTCTTCATGTGTCGGTGCTCTTCGATGAGGTGGGGGTGTATTTCTCGGAGGGGGAGGGGTGTAATGAGGAGTATTGATGGGAGGTTCTCTGTCGCTCTTCAGGTGTCGGTGCTCTTTGATGAGGTGGGGTGTATTTCTCGGAGGAGGAGGGGTGTAGTCTGGAGGAGTATTGATGGGATGTTAGGGGATGGGATGTTGGTAGGGGGCACACTTTAGTGGCACTGGTAGGTGACACTGATGAGGCACGGGTAGGGGGCACACTTTAGTGGCACTGGTAGGTGACACTGATGAGGCACGGGTAGGGGGGCACACTTTAGTGACACTGGTAGGTGACACTGATGAGGCACGGGTAGGGGGCACACTTTAGTGGCACTGGTAGGTGACACTGATGAGGCACGGGTAGGGGGCACACTTTAGTGGCACTGGTAGGTGACACTGATGAGGCACGGGTAGGGGGCACACTTTAGTGACACTGGTAGGTGACACTGATGAGGCACGGGTAGGGGGCACACTTTAGTGACACTGGTAGGTGACACTGATGAGGCACGGGTAGGGGGGCACACTTTAGTGGCACTGGTAGGTGACACTGATGAGGCACGGGTAGGGGGGCACACTTTAGTGGCACTGGTAGGTGACACTGATGAGGCACGGGTAGGGGGCACACTTTAGTGGCACTGGTAGGTGACACTGATGAGGCACGGGTAGGGGGCACAGACTAGCGGCACTGGTAGGTGACACTGATGAGGCACGGGTAGGGGGCACACTTTAGTGGCACTGGTAGGTGACACTGATGAGGCACGGGTAGGGGGCACAGACTAGCGGCACTGGTAGGTGACACTGATGAGGCACGGGTAGGGGGCATACTTTAGTGGCACTGGTAGGTGACACTGATGAGGCACGGGTAGGGGGCATACTTTAGTGGCACTGGTAGGTGACACTGATGAGGCATGGGTAGGGGGCACACTTTAGTGGCACTGGTAGGTGACACTGATGAGGCACGGGTAGGGGGCACACTTTAGTGGCACTGGTAGGTGACACTGATGAGGCACGGGTAGGGGGCACACTTTAGTGGCACTGGTAGGTGACACTGATGAGGCACGGGTAGGGGGCACAGACTAGCGGCACTGATGGGCACATATTGGGACCGATGTCCCTGTAACAGAAGCTGGTTACTGGCTGCTTTATTTTCTCCTTCCGCTGATTGTGAGAATAAAAAAGCAGATAATCGGCTTCTGTTTACTTCTGTGATCAGCTGTTGGCTGAGAGCTGATCATGTGATAAAGTGCCGCAGCGATTGGCTCTTTACCCTGTTCTGTGATCAGCTGAGTGGGAAGAACTCGATGATTGGAGAGCGCGCCGCAGGGGGCACGTGAGCGGCACCATCACGGGAGGACATCTGTGGTCTCCCTCCCACCACCGGAAGGCCGCGCTGTAACAGTCTTTCTATAGCGCCGGTGGAAAGTAGTTAACGGCTTGCCGACCAGCCGCCGCGGTTGTACTGCGGAAACGCGGCTCTGCGAATCGCCGTCATGTTACGTTGCTTCCATATTCAGCCACTAGGGGCGCGCGTGCTCGTCCATGGAACCGATGCCATCACCCGGAGAACAGCGATCTGTGTGTTTCTTATCTGAGGGGAGAAGAGACAGATCATCTGTTCACACAGAGTATGAAGAGCCGTCTGTCATCTCCCCTACACAGTCCCCTCCCCCCCTTCAGTTAGAACATGTAGTAGAGGACGCATTAACCCCTTGATCGCCCCCTAGTGTTAACCCCTTCCCTGCCAGTGACATGTTTACAGTAATTGATGCATATTTATAGCATTGATCGCTGTATAAATGCCAATAGTCCCAAAAAATGTGTCAAAATTGTCCGACGTGTCCGCCATGTTGCCGTCCCGGTAAAAGTTGCAAGTCGCCGGCATTACTAGTAAAAATAATAAAATAATAAATATGCCATAACTATCCCTATTTTGTAGACGCTTTACCTTTTGCGTAAACCAATCAATATACACTTATTGATTTTTTTTTTTTTCTACAAAAATATGTAGAATACATGTCGGCCTAAACTGGGGAAAAAATATTTTTTATATATCTTTGGGGGATATTTATTATAGCAAAAAGTAAAAAAAACATTGCTTTGTTTTATTTTTTGTTTTCAAAATTGTCGCTTTTTTTGTTTATAACGCAAAAAAGAAAAAATGAAGAGGCGATTAAATACCTCCAAAAGAAAGCTCTATTTGTGGTGGGGGGGGGGGCATTTATTTATTTATTTATTTTTGGATGCTACGTCACCCAACTGCATAATGGTCAGTTAAAGCGACGCAGTGCTGAATTGCAAAAAGTTCTCTGGTCAGGAGGGGGGGTAAAATCTTTCGGGGCTGAAGCGGTTAAAGTGGTTGTAAAAAGAAAAAGCACCTGGGTGCAGCAGCCCCCTCCTTATACTTACCTGAGCCAGTAATGTGCAGGAGGTCAGTGGCTCTCCCGGGTCTCTTCTCATTCATTGGCTCTGTATACTGTCAATCTGAGATAATGAGAGGGGGGGGGGCTGAGCTGCACTCTGACTGGGCACACCGAGCAATAACTTGGGATGGAGCCCTGCTCAGGTGCCCCCCAGAGCAAGCAGCTGGGAAGGTCTGTAATTATGAACTGGTAATAACGGGAAGAACTACTCATGAAAGAGACCTTTCAGATGGTGAGTTGGGCGGGGGGCGGTAAAAACAGGCATCTGATGTAGTTTTGCAGTCTGGATGTTTGGGACTGAGCAGTATAGAGGTATATAGTCTAAGCTTTGTGCTGTCAGTGTGATCTCCCGCCCCGGGATTGGAGAGGTCTGTGCTGCTCACATAACATTGTCTCGCCTCTTCTGGCTGATTTCTGAGGTGCTGCGGCCCGATTCCTCCCATGATCACAATTAGGGTTGTCACCTTTTCTTCACCTCAAACCCAAACACTTGATCGGTGCACACCAATTTTTATTATAGTATAAACTATAGATATATTTTGGTATTAAATAATATTTCTAATCATATGAAGTTAATAACAAGAGTCCCCCTTTACGTCAGAGTCCACGGAGTCCCCCTTTTATATCTGAACTCACAGAGTTCCCTTTCACTCTAAGGGGGGACTCTGCAGACTCTGATGTAAGGGAGAATTCTGGGGACTCTAACATAAGGGATGCTCTGGGAACCCTGATTTAAGGGGGGACACTGAGAACACTGATGTATGGAGAGAACCCTGATTTACCTTAGTGTACTCTCTCAGAGGCAGGAGAGAGAAGGGGTAGACTTCAGACACGGAGGGATGGTGAGCTCACTCACCCTTTGGAAGTCAGCACCTCTCATCCAAATGTATCTGAGGCTGCTGGGCTTCAAATTTTCGGCCCCCACTTTCCTTTTTCTGAGGCACAGCACCAGGCATTGGAATGTGGGCAGACAAAGAGGAGTAGGGGGTGGGGGGAAGAGGTGCAGATTGAGCCCTCTCTCCTCTCCTGTCTGTGTGTGTTTTGTTGGGGAAGAGGGAATTGTTAGTGCTGGCTTTGGGCTGTGTGAAAGAGAGTGTTACAGACACTCTCAGCTTAGACAACTGCAGCCAGCAACCCAGCTGGGAGGCCATAGTACAGTTTAAATAATGTGTCCGGGTCTCAGACAGTCTGAAACCCGGACACATGATTCCAAACCCGAACTGTCCGGGTGAATCCTGGACAGGTGGCAACCCTAATCACAATAGTCTCTCTAGGGCTGAAACAACTAATCCATTATGAAATGAATCGATTCCTATTTTCATAATCGATGAATCGGCCGGTAACCTAATGGGTTAAAAAAACCTAAAATGAGCCCTTTATAATACAAAGATAGCAAATAATCGCTACTATAAATATTCCTGTCACTGTTCTAAAGTAAAAAATGAACCCCTTTCAGTAGTGATTATCGGCTTTTTCTACTATAAAGGGCTCATTTTAGTTTTTTAGTTTTTAACCCCATTATGTTACTAAACGCGTTAGACCCGGTTCACATCTATGCGTTTTTGGTGCTTTTTGCAGAAATGCACTGCAGTTCATTTCCATGGTTTCCTATGGGACATGTTCACATCTGAAAGGGGCGGGGACTTTTAAACGCAAAATAATGCTTTATTGGTTCAATATACTTCAATGGAGAAGCTGCAGAAAAGCGTGTCATGTGTTTTTGCAGCAATTTGTGTGCCCAAAAAAAATGTAAAAATACAAATTGCAGAAAAATCACGTGCGCAAAAATCAAAACGCACAGCAAAAGGCACTGCAGAAACAGATCAAAAGCAAACTGCATAGGTGTGTACCGAGCCTTGTGCTGACCACACCGATCAATTTTCAGATGAGAATATTCAGACTAAAAATCTTTCTACATTCGCTGAATGAAAGAATTTTGTTTGAAATTTTCACTTGTTTTTAAAATGAAGGTAATATCTGAATGAAAACCACATCCACTGTCTGAAAATTCCTTCCACTAAGACCTTTTCTGTTATTTCTACATTTTCCCCTCACTGTGGTTGAAAATGAACGTCAATTTGATCCACTTTTTTTTTTTTAAGGTTATTAAGCGATTAATCGGCCAACTAATGGATGGTGAAAATAATGGTTAGTTGCAGCCCTAATTCTCTCCCAGTGTTGCTGGGAGAAACCTTGAAACACAACGTACATCCTCCAAGCTAATGAAGCCAATCCTCTTTTATTCACAGATGTGTCCATCACCAACGTTCGCCATCCCAGCTTCACCATTCATGCAGAAGTTTGCTTATGGAACCCGTGTCAGCGTTTACCTGATGAAAAGGTCAGCTCAGCATTCATCATCTTGTTTTGTCGGAGAATAAAGGTGGGGGGAGGGGGAGAATGTTCCAAAATAGATGACAAAGTAGGACGTGTTACTAGTCAGCAAATCTAGGACAGGTAAGTCCTGCATATTGGTGACTACATATCGGAAGTGAAGGCCGGGTTCACACTTGTGGGAATTGGATGAGGGTTTCCCCGCATCCATTTCACATGACGGGAGAGTGTGACCGGCTGTCATTGGAGCCGCTTCACACATCTCCGGGGCGGCTACAGAGCGCACTGCAGAAGGGTCCGGTGTGTCTTTGGCTGTTTTCAGGTCTGAATTGAGGCAAAATTCTGCCCCCCCCCCCCATAAAAAACGGAGAACAGGGGCGCTCCACAAACCGTGTGAACCCAGCCTTAAATCGGAGCTCCGCCCAAAAGGGATGTACTGCTTTTACCACCCCCCATTACCTAGTTTCAACAGGTTCCTGCACCCACTTCTGCTTGGGCAGAAGTTCTCACCCCTCCCCCCTGCGATTTTCTGGGAAACGTCACAGGTCCCAGAAGATTGCATGACCTGTGGAGAGGCAGCCGCCTTTTCCAGGCTTTACTGTCTCAGGGCCGCTCTGTGCAGTTAAGTAGTATAACATGTTCTTCTAAAGTCTGTGGTTTTTTGTTTATTGAAAAACATAATTTTAAGGTTCAAAGCAAGTTTCTCGGCCCCCTAGTATTTCTGGCTGTGGCCAATGTAAGTAAGGGCTAATCATTTATGTAGAATTTACAGAAGCAGCTGGGACTGGTGTCTAGCTATGGGGAGGAGTGGAGGATCAGCCCTGCTTTAACCACTTAAGGACCGCCTCGCGCCAATATATACGTCGGCAGAATGGCACGGCTGGACACAATCACGTACCGGTACGTGATTCTTTAAGTGCCCAGCCGTGGGTCGGGAGCGCGCGGCTGGCTCCCGACCCGGTCCTGTGATCTGTGGCCGCGGGACCAGCGGACCCGATCGCCGCTGGTGTCCCGCGATCGGGTCACAGAGCTGAAGAAGGAGGAGAGGTCTGTGTAAACAAGCCTCTCCCCGTGCTTCCCTGAGGGGCTGTCACCGATCGTCTCTTGTTCTGGGCGCGTCTCCGATCTCAGTAAAGAAACATCGGCTCTTTACCCATGTGATCAGCTGTGTCCAATCATATGTAAACAAGGAAATGGCAGTTATCTGCTTGACTCTCTCACTGAAAGAGTGGGAGGAGAGAGCCGATCAGCAGCATTTCCTCACAGGGGAGACCTGTACATATCATCGGTGCCGCCCCATCTGTACCCCATTGGTGCCGCCTCATCTGTGCCCCATCGGTGCCACCTCATCTGTGCCCCATCGGTGTCGCCTCATCTGTGCCCCATCGGTGTCGCCTCATCTGTGCCCCATCTGTACCCCATCGGTGCCGCCTCATCTGTACCCCATCGGTGCCGCCTCATCTGTGCCCCATCTGTACCCCATCGGTGCTGCCTCATCTGTACCCCATCGGTGCCGCCTCATCTGTGCCCCATCTGTACCCCATCGGTGCCGCCTCATCTGTACCCCATCGGTGCAGGAGAAAAATGACTTATTTACAACATTTTCTAACAGAAACAGACTTTTTTTTGTTTGTTTGTTTTACAATATTTGGTCTTGAGTATTGAGGTGGTTAATGGCCCCTTTTCATATCCACCAAATCCTCTACAATTCTGCGGCAGTGCTTAGTATTATTCTTAAAATCAATTCCTGTGTCCCCATGGAGCTCCTTGGATTTCAGGCCCCTAAATGTGTCACATCTTCTTCTCTCTAATGGACAACGAAGCTCTTGATTCGAATGTCAAATGCTAGTTTGTACTGGTCCGAGGAGCTGGCATTTTACAGCTGTGTGATGGGAGGAAGATGATTTTCTTTTTCTTTAAACTCCCATCAAGTAGGGGTATGTGGTAGACTTTAAATTCTGATTCTGATTGTGCCGTCTGTAATCAATAACTGTTCATCTCCATTCTCTGTCCAGAGGAATCCTTCATGGATGACTTTGATGAGGGCGCTTATTACGAAGCTTTGGGCACGAGACCGGCACTTAACATGGACAAGCTGGATGAGTCCTACCAGAAGGTGATTGAATTGTTCTTCGTGTGCACCAGCGAGAACCCCAAGGAACGGCCTTCTGCACCTCCAATTGTGGAGGCCTTGGAAGCGCAGGGGGTCAAGTAGTCATTTAGAATTCTGTTTAAAGGTTTCTGTTGGAATGGTTTTAATGTTTTTAACTATGAGAAGGCAGCTTTGTGTTGCTGTAATGTTTTCTAGAATGGTAGATTAGAGCAATGGTGAGCTCTGCTCTTCATCAGAGGTACTAATGCTGCCATATGAGGCTAGAAGTAAACTCAGCAGTTATGTCCCACGTAGCAGGTCCCTGACATCATGTATGTCATTCCAATGTGAAAGTATTGCTGGCCTTGCTGTATATAGCACTGAGGCACACAAACCTACCTCTAGCCAATGATGGTGCCACCTTTTGGAGTCTTCCTGAAGACACTTCTGCTGCCCCCATCCATCATGGTCACATCCTATAAGGCACATGCCCAGCCCAGCTTTTATTTTAGAATAACTGTGGCAACCAGGTATTACAAGGGTGTTTGGGTGCTGGAGGTAGGGTTTGATTTGTACAAAACCTAAACGTGATACAAGGTGCACTTTCATATGGGGGGAAAGTGTAAATGGAGAGTTTACTTCCCACTTTACCTCCAGCAACCCCTTTGCAGTTCTCTACACATAACTGCAGCAAACAGCCCTCAAGTACCTATTGACTTATGTAAGCTGCCCTAAGGTCCTACCAGGCTGCTGTATGCCAGATACTTCTAGTTCTGAGCCATGGTTGGGATTTCTTTGTAAATCTGAGACATTGATTGGCTGCTCAGACCAAGGAAGATACTTTTTGGGCCTTTGCATAGCATAGAACCTGTTCCTCCTGCCCTACTAGAAGTATTAAAGAAAAAAGCTGGAGGGAGTTTGCTTGTAGGCACGGCCTGCTGTCCTCTCCAAGATGGCTGCCTGGAGCTCATAGCAGAAGATGATTAGTCTTTAGTAGGTTCCTGCTGGTGTTTTGTCAGATTAGGCGAACCGTCAAAGTGTAACGCAAGTGACGTTTCGTCGCCGCCATCTTGCTACACCCCGCACTTGTCCCTAGTGAGGATACGGTGAGAAGGGGGAAAGCAGACATCTTGTTACACCCCGTACTCCTCCATGGTCAGGATACAGTGAGAAGGGGTAAGGGGACATCTTGTTACACCCCGTACACCTCCACAGTAAGGATACAGTGAGAAGGGGGTAAGCGGACATCTTGTTACACCCCGTACACCTCCACAGTGAGGATACGGTGAGAAGGGGGAAAGCAGACATCTTGTTACACCCCGTACTCCTCCACGTTCAGGATACAGTGAGAAGGGGTAAGGGGACATCTTGTTACACCCCGTACACCTCCACAGTAAGGATACAGTGAGAAGGGGGTAAGCGGACATCTTGTTACACCCCGTACACCTCCACAGTAAGGATACAGTGAGAAGGGGGTAAGGGGACATCTTGTTACACCCCGTACCCCTCCACAGTAAGGATACAGTGAGAAGGGGGTAAGGGGACATCTTGTTACACCCCGTACACCTCCACAGTAAGGATACAGTGAGAAGGGGTAAGCAGACATCTTGTTACACCCTGTACACCTCCACAGTAAGGATACAGTGAGAAGGGGTAAGGGGACATCTTGTTACACCCTGTACACCTCCACGGTAAGGATACAGTGAGAAGGGGGTAAGGGGACATCTTGTTACACCCCGTACACCTCCACGGTAAGGATACAGTGAGAAGGGGTAAGCGGACATCTTGTTACACCCTGTACACCTGCACGGTAAGGATACAGTGAGAAGGGGGTAAGTGGACATCTTGTTACACCCCGTACACCTCCGCAGTAAGGATACAGTGAGAAGGGGTAAGCAGACATCTTGTTACACCCCGTACACCTCCACGGTAAGGATACAGTGAGAAGGGGGTAAGCGGACATCTTGTTACACCCTGTACACCTCCACAGTAAGGATACAGTGAGAAGGGGTAAGGGGACATCTTGTTACACCCTGTACACCTCCACGGTAAGGATACAGTGAGAAGGGGGTAAGCGGACATCTTGTTACACCCCGTACACCTCCACAGTAAGGATACAGTGAGAAGGGGTAAGCGGACATCTTGTTACACCCTGTACACCTCCACGGTAAGGATACAGTGAGAAGGGGGTAAGGGGACATCTTGTTACACCCCGTACACCTCCACGGTAAGGATACAGTGAGAAGGGGTAAGCGGACATCTTGTTACACCCTGTACACCTCCACAGTAAGGATACAGTGAGAAGGGGGTAAGGGGACATCTTGTTACACCCTGTACACCTCCACAGTAAGGATACAGTGAGAAGGGGGTAAGGGGACATCTTGTTACACCCTGTACACCTGCACGGTAAGGATACAGTGAGAAGGGGGTAAGGGGACATCTTGTTACACCCTGTACACCTCCACAGTAAGGATACAGTGAGAAGGGGGTAAGGGGACATCTTGTTACACCCCGTACACCTCCACAGTAAGGATACAGTGAGAAGGGGGTAAGCGGACATCTTGTTACACCCACCAGAGTTTTACATTTTACACGTGTTTTTTTTTTTTTTAACAGTAAACTGACTTTATATAGTGAAATGCAGTACATACAACTTCGACTTACCGATGTCATGTTGAACTGTAAAAGCTGCGGCATGCGTGCTGATCTTGCAGGTTTGTCAATCTGTCAGAAGTTTGCTGCTTTTAAAACTCAACATGTAAACATTCACACATAGTTATAAGTACTGTGTATCACTATATAAACTCAGTTTACTATTAAAAAAGTGTAAAATGCAAAACTCTGGTGGGTGTAACCAGATTTTCGCTTATCTCCTTCTCACTTCATCCTTACATTGGACGAGTGCGAGGTGTAGCAAGATGGCAGCGACGGAACATCACTTCCGTTACACTTTCTGGCAGGTCGCCATATCTGATGAAACACCAGCCTGAAGTTATGGCACAGTGCCACCTTCAGGTTGGAGAATATATTACAGCCTCATGCTATAACAGGTAAACATTACAGTCAATGTGCCTTTTTAAAACTGATGTCCAGTACAAGAGAGTTTAAACTGTCTGTTGGCTCTTTCATTGTCCTTATATTCCCTCTTTCCTGTTTGTCTTGTTTTATATTCATGTTTTGTAGATGTTAATTATTAAAACACTTTCCAAGCTTGTCAATGTTTCTGTGTGAAGTTAGTCTAACTTTTATTTAAAAAAAATAAAATAAAATAAATGCTCGTGTGTGTGTTTGTGTGTGTGTGTTTGTGTGTGTGTCCCACAAAAAACAAATGTAAAATGCAAAAAAAAAGTATTATTCAAGCCCTGTTTCAAAAGTGCACAAAAAAACGCACCTTCTCATTGAAGTCAATGGGGAATGCCGTTTTTGGTGCACTTTGAGTGATATGCCTGTATTTTACAGGAGCATGTTGGAAAATGCACCAAAAGTGTGTTTATTTTTTTTTCAGTGTACCTCTGTGCCCTAAAGCAGTTCTTAACTGCAGTCCTTAAGATGCCCCAGCAGGTCATGTTTTTGGGATTTCCCTCAGATGAAACGGCTGTGGCAATTACTAAGGCATTGAAACTGATCAAATCACCTGTGCAAAATAATAGTCTGAAAACGAGACATGTTGGGGGTGCCTTGAGGAGTGGAGTTGAGAAACACTGCCCTAAATGGTAAATGACATAGTAGGTGAGGTTGAAAACAGACAAGTTTCCCCTCCAGCAATATCATTTGTGAGCTCAGCCGCCATCTTTGGTTGGTCTGATGTAACTACTGACAATAGATCTGTGGACATAAAGGCAAACCATTTACCCTTTTCCCTGTTCCACCTAAAACTAAAACACATTTTGGCTAGAAGAACACTTTAACCACTTAAGGACTGAGCCTCTTTCTGAGTATTGTTTACAACTTAAAAACTGCTTTTTTTTTTTTTCTTTTTTTTTATTTTGGTAGAAAATTCGTTGGAACCTCCAAACGTTATACATTTTTATTTATTTTTTTTGAACACCCTAGAGAATAAAATGCCGGTTGTTGCAATACTTTGTGTCACGCGGTATTTGCGCAGCGGTCTTACAAACGCACACTTCTTTTTTGGGGAAAAAATACACACACACAAAATAATGTTGCTTCAAAATTGCACCCGCTCAGGCGACGTTTAAAAAAATAAAAATATTCTACAGGTTGCATGTTTTGAGATACAGAGAAGGTCTAGGCCTGGAATTATTGGTCTTCCTCTAACAATCGTGGCGATACCTCACATGTGTGGTTTGAACGCTGTTTTTATATGCAGGCGCTGATCACGTATGCGCTCGCTTCTGCGGAAAAAAAAAAAAAGAATTTTCTTATTTTACCTTTTACACTTGTTTTTAAAAAATAAATTATTGCCACTTTTATTCCTATTACAAGGAATGTAAACATCCCTGGTAATAGAAAAAAAAAGACAGGATCTCTTTAATGAGATCTGGGGTCAAAAAGACCTCACATCTCATATTTACACTAAAATACAATTTAAAAAAATGTATATGTGTATATATGTGTGTGTGTGTATATGTATGGATCTCACAGGAAATGGGGTTCTATAGGCCAGGCAGAGCCCTTCAGGAAATCTGTTGGATTTTCATATGGGCAGCCCCCGCATTATGGGTATGGGAAGGTCCTCTTTAAGCAGTTTATTAGGCACATTATACTAGTACTGGGGAAGGTGGTTTTTCTTTCAGAACCAGCTTCAGTTATTTCATGTATTGTACATACTGAGATGAGGTTCTGATCACCCCATGTGTAGCGATTATTTACTGTACTTTTCTGATAGTTCACACCAATCTGGTCATTCTCTCTTCACAAGACATTTCCATCAACACAGAACTCCTGCCTATCGGATGCATACAACATTCTGCAGAAACTCTAGAGTAGTGGTCTTCAAACTGTGGCCCTCTGGTAGCTTATATCTAGTACTTGGGACACTGTTCCTCCTCTCACTGGCCACCAGTGATGGGGCACCGTTCCTCCTCCCACTGGCCACCAGTGATGGGACACTGTTCCTCCTCTCACTGGCCACCAGTGATGGGGCACCGTTCCTCCTCCCACTGGCCACCAGTGATGGGACACTGTTCCTCCTCCCACTGGCCACCAGTGATGGGACACTGTTCTCCTCCCACTGGCCACCAGTGATGGGACACTGTTCCTCCTCCCAATGGCCACCAGTGATGGAGCACCGTTCTTCCTCCTACTGGCCACCAGTGATGGGACACTGTTCCTCCTCCCACTGGCCACCAGTGATGGGACACTGTTGCTCCTCCCACTGGCCACCAGTGATGGGACACCGTTCCTCCTCCTACTGGCCACCAGTGATGGGACACTGTTCCTCCTCCCACTGGCCACCAGTGATGGGACACTGTTGCTCCTCCCACTGGCCACCAGTGATGGGACACTGTTCCTCCTCCCACTGGCCACCAGTGATGGGACACTGTTCCTCCTCCCACTGGCCACCAGTGATGGGACACTGTTCCTCCTCCCACTGGCCACCAGTGATGGGACACCGTTCCTCCTCCTACTGGCCACCAGTGATGGGACACTGTTCCTCCTCCCACTGGCCACCAGTGATGGGACCCCGTTCTTCCTCCTACTGGCCACCAGTGATGGGACACTGTTCCTCCTCCCACTGGCCACCAGTGATGGGACACTGTTCCTCCTCCCACTGGCCACCAGTGATGGGACACTGTTCCTCCTCCCACTGGCCACCAGTGATGGGACACCGTTCTTCCTCCCACTGGCCACCAGTGATGGGACACTGTTGCTCCTCCCACTGGCCACCAGTGATGGGACACTGTTCCTCCTCCCACTGGCCACCAATGATGGGACACCGTTCCTCCTCCTACTGGCCACCAGTGATGGGGCACTGTTCCTCCTCCCACTGGCCACCAGTGATGGGACACTGTTCCTCCTCCCACTGGCCACCAGTGATGGGACACTGTTCCTCCTCCCGCTGGCCACCAGTGATGGGACACTTTTCTCCTCCCAATGGCCACCAGTGATGGGACACTGTTCCTCCTCCCACTGCCCACCAATGATGGGACACCGTTCCTCCTCCTACTGGCCACCAGTGATGGGGCACTGTTCCTCCTCCCACTGGCCACCAGTGATGGGACACTGTTCCTCCTCCCACTGGCCACCAGTGATGGGACACTGTTCCTCCTCCCACTGGCCACCAGTGATGGGACACTGTTCCTCCTCCCACTGGCCACCAGTGATGGGACACTGTTCCTCCTCCCGCTGGCCACCAGTGATGGGACACTTTTCTCCTCCCAATGGCCACCAGTGATGGGACACTGTTCCTCCTCCCGCTGGCCACCAGTGATGGGACACTGTTCCTCCTCCCGCTGGCCACCAGTGATGGGACACTGTTCCTCCTCCCGCTGGCCACCAGTGATGGGACACTGTTCCTCCTCCCACTGGCCACCAGTGATGGGACACTGTTCCTCCTCCCACTGGCCACCAGTGATGGGACACTGTTCCTCCTCCCACTGGCCACCAGTGATGGGACACTGTTCCTCCTCCCACTGGCCACCAGTGATGGGACACCGTTCCTCCTCCTACTGGCCACCAGTGATGGGACACTGTTGCTCCTCCCACTGGCCACCAGTGATGGGACACTGTTCCTCCTCCCACTGGCCACCAATGATGGGACACCGTTCCTCCTCCTACTGGCCACCAGTGATGGGGCACTGTTCCTCCTCCCACTGGCCACCAGTGATGGGGCACTGTTCCTCCTCCCACTGGCCACCAGTGATGGGACACTGTTCCTCCTCCCACTGGCCACCAGTGATGGGACACTGTTCCTCCTCCCACTGGCCACCAGTGATGGGACACCGTTCCTCCTCCTACTGGCCACCAGTGATGGGACACTGTTGCTCCTCCCACTGGCCACCAGTGATGGGACACTGTTCCTCCTCCCACTGGCCACCAATGATGGGACACCGTTCCTCCTCCTACTGGCCACCAGTGATGGGGCACTGTTCCTCCTCCCACTGGCCGCCAGTGATGGGGCACTGTTCCTCCTCCCACTGGCCACCAGTGATGGGGCACTGTTCCTCCTCCCACTGGCCACCTATTACGGGCTACTGCTCCATCTGACAAATATTAAAGCAGATTCCGAACATGAATGGCGCCTCCGCTGTGAGTCCAGGTTTAAGCCCCACCATCCAAGTGGACATAGAGTTAGAATAAAAAGAGCCGAGCAAAGCGAGGCTGTGCCCGAAGCGTGGTGAGCGGCCCTCTAATATGTGCAGCCCTATGTCCACGTGGACGGCGGGGCTTGCACCTGGACTCACGGCACAGGTGCCATTCATCTTTGGAGATTTTCCGAATCTCCTTGTGCTCCGCACTGCGCCTGCGCAGTACACAGCGGACACTATTCGATAGGCGGACATTTTTGGACAGAACACCGGTTTGAAACTGTGCAGATTCACATGAACTCGAACAATTTCTAACGCACATCAGTGTGAACCTGGGCTCAATTTCATGACTGCTTAGTGTACACGATCGGACTTCAAACAAACTTTCCCATGGATTTCTGTCCAAAGGGCGTTGGCCATGAACAGGGATGGGAAAGGTGCATGGCAGCAAACTGATTACAGAACTACAGGCAGGCCATGCGTTGGGACAGTATCCTGTAACTCTGATCGGTAAACTAGAATAAAAGTGAAACAGCACAAAGAATGAACATTTTTATGTTTCTTTATTAACCACTTCAATACCGGGGGGCACTTAAACACCTTCCTGCCCAGACCAATTTTCAGCTTTCAGCGCTGTTGCACTTTGAATGACAATTGCGCGGTCATGCTACACGGTACCCAAATGAAATTTTAATCATTTTTTTCCCACAAATAGAGCTTTCTTTTGGTGGTATTTGATCACCTCTGTGGTTTTTATTTTTTGCTAAACAAATAAAAAAATCCCGAAAATTTTGAAAAAAAAAATGTTTTTTTTTTGTTTCAGTTTCAAAACTTTGCAAATAAGTAAGTTTTCTCCTTCACTGATGGGGATACACTGATGGGCAATGATAAGGCGGCACTGATGGGCACCAATGAGGTGGCACCAATGAAGTGGCACTGATGAGGTGGCATTGATGGACACTGATATGTGGCACTGATAGGTGGCACAGGTGGGCTTGGACACGGCTGATCACGTCGGAGACTCTTCAGACTGACACCCCGCAACAACGATTGCCGCGATGCGCGCCCCCGGGGGCGCGCAGTGGCTCATAATCCTGATCACGTCATATGACGTCCGATCAGGATTATGAAACCACTTTGCCCCCGTCAATATGTTATTGGGCCGGGCGGCAAGTGGTTAAGCAAAAAAAAAATTTCTATATTAAAGGCATTTTCTTGAAATAACAAACATGTTGTACGTACCTGCTCTATGCAGTGATTTTGCACAGATCAGCGTCAATCGTCCTCTTCACGACTCCCTTCTTGGCTCCTGGCCCGCTCCCTTCTGCCGAGTGCCTCCAGAGCAAGCAGCTTGCTATGGGGCACCCAGGCAGGCTTGCTCTTGAGCCGCTGCTCTGCGATTCCATTCACAAACAGAGCTGAGGCTCGGCCACACCCCTCTCTCTTCTCATTGGCTAACTGGCTGTGATTGACAGCCAACGAGGAAGTGAAGACCCCACATCGCTGGATTGCAATGGGGCTCGTGTAAGTATTAAGGTCGGCTGAGGGGGGGGGGAGCTGCACAGAGACTTTTTTTTACCTTTAGGCATAGAATGCATGAAGGTATAAAACCTTAAGACTTTCTTACCACGTTAAATGATCAATTTTAAGGGTAACACACTTTAATCACCAGCCCACTACAGGCAAGTGCTTAGTAAACTCTTTTATGTGTGTTAAATAGAATCACCTGTGAGAATGTAGCTTATGTTCAATGATTATTGCTCAGAACGGACTAATTGTATTGCACAAAATAAACCCACAAGGGGGCACTTAGCATCTTAGAGGCGCAAGCTACTATGGACATTGGGGTGACTGTGCTGGGAACCCTGAACCCAGATATTTTGAAGAACACAAGACACCCCAATAGACAAAGTGCACACTCCTAGACAATGCTATATAAATATGATTCTATCTTCAAGTCTATAACCTCCATCAGGCCAAAAAGGGGCCCCCTGGCATTCCAGCATTGCAGAAGCCTCGATCTGCCTCTTATTTAGTAATGGCCTGGCTGTATAAATCTTCTCATTCGCTATACAGCCTGTTCTCTGCATACTCTGCTCTACCCGGCTGGTTTATTCTTGAGCTGTGTATGGCTCATTCCCGCATCACCTGAATGATACCTGAACTCTGGGGAGGAGATTTACTACTATGCAGTTGCTCCAGAGCTTAGTAAATGAGGGGGACGCTCTGCCGACTTCCATCATCCAATCATGTGCAAGCAAAAATGCTGTATTTGTTTCATTTTTCTTTGCAAAAGGGAAGCTTCACCTCATCTACTAAACCTTGGAGCAATTGCACTTTGCAGAGTGCACATTTGCCTTTAATCAACCCCACAGTGGTCAATAAAAAGACCTACACTCCCCAGGGTCATAATTTTGCTCTTTGAAGTTTTGGTTAACCCCTATAGGTAGCCACCGCCGCCCAGCTCTGAGAATCGGTACCATCCCATACCTCTTGCCTCAGATTAACACCCTTTTCAAGAGTTGGGCAATGGAAGCCACCAGAGAACATCCAATGTGACTGGTATTTGTAATCACCGCCTAGTACTGGCTGTTGACCGGTGACATCTATCAGGTTCTATGGAGATCACTCACTCTTTTGAAGCCCATTGTGACCAGTCATACGGCCTGCCAGGGACAGAGTGGACACTTTTTCACCTGCATAAAACAAGACAAGTGCATGGCACACTCAGGCAGGTAGGTACCCCCAGCCAAAGAATAATGGTAATTAAAATAAAGATAAACGTCCAATCATAATGTCTCTGGTGGAATAGCCCCAAAAATACCGGCCACAGTTATGGCGGCTGACTCGAGTGTTAGAAACAGACTCTGTAGATGTGACACAAAAGAAAAAAAAAAAAAGAGGGAGAACGCATTTTGAGTGTAGCAATTGGTTAAAAACAATTGGCTACTCACATGTGTGCATAAAAGACACGCGCTTCATAAGAAAACCACTGGCATCTGTATCCTGTATCCGTCTCCCTGATGGTGGTATTGGTGTAGCAGAGCTGGTCTTTCTACTATCTCCGGAACCCCGCTGGAACGCAGTGGTCCATCGGGTGGAAGTGATGTCATGGTGGGAGGATAGCAGAGCATGGCTACGTGTTTCAGAGTACGCACACTTCTTTTTGTAAAGCCACGTCACTGTGACGCTACTTCCTGCCCAATGGACCACTGCATTCCAGTGTGGTTCCGGAGATAGTAGAGAGGCCAGTCAGGCGCCGGTACCAGGTCTGCTGCACCAATACCATCAGCAAGGAGATGGGCACAGGATACAGGTGCCAGTGGTTTCATCATGAAGAGGCACATGTGAGTGGCCAACTGTTGCTACATTTAGAAGTCACTCTCCCTCTTTTCTTTTGTGTCGTATTTTCAGGTTTTTCACCCGCACCGCCCAAACATTTAGAAACAAGGCCTAGGAGGAGATGGAGAAGAGATTTCTCCCCAAGAGTTCCCAGAATCCTCAGAGACCGAAAATATAACCTGTTAAAGGGAGCGGACAGGAAACCTCTTCCTAAAGAAGCTACTCAACAGCTGGAAAGGTGTTTGGAGGGTTGAATCAAATTCTTCATCCCAGCCATTCCCAGAATCCTCAGGGGCTGGAAACATGACCCTTTGGGGGGAGAAGAATGAAGGCCTCCAAAAATCCTGAGCCTTTCGATGATGGAGAAAGGTGGGTGTTCTCATCCCACCCCCAACAAAGTTTGCAGAACGCTCAGCAGCTGTCAGCATGATGGTTCCTCTGGTGGAAACTCTTGTCACAGTGCTGACACTTGTAGGGGCGTTCCCCAGTGTGCGTCCTGTAGTGGTCCTTTAGGTTGGACTTTTTGCGGAAGTATTTCCCGCAGATGGAGCACTGGTAAGGTTTCTCTCCTGTATGAATGCGCTGGTGGCGGGCATAGCTGGAGTTGTCATGGAAGCTCTTCTCGCACACGGTGCACTTGTAGGGGCGCTCTCCAGTGTGGGTACGCAGGTGAATCTTCAGGTGAGAGCTGCGGATGAAGCTTTTGTCACAGTCCGTACATTTAAAAGGCCGTTCTCCTGTGTGGCTCTGCATATGGACCTGGAAGCTGGAGTTATTGCAGAAGGTCTTGCTGCACACACTGCACAGAATAAACGCCTGTCCTCGCTCCTGGAAACCGATGGGGGCGTCTTCCCTGAAACCCTTCACTGGTGACAAGTAGGGACAAATTTCTTCCAAGGGGAAGGAACGCTGTACCCCGGAGAAGCTGACCTCACAATCAGAGAAGACACACGGTACCTCGTTCTCTTTGGGCTCAGTCTGTTTGTTCTGGTCAAAGTCATGCAGTGCAGCAACAGGTTTGATTTGGCGAGCAATACCTTTCCGCCTCCGAGAATGGTCTCTGGTGGCCAGTTCCTGAGCCTCTCCGACCCTCGGGCTCTTGGACAGTGGTCTCGTCTTGTTGGGACTCAGGCCAGAACTGGTCTCTTCAGCTAAAAAGGAAACAAATACATATTAAAAACCATGCAAAATTGTAGGGGAGTCAGCTACAGTGTGATGTCCAGTTTCTGGAATGAGTCCAAATAGAGTGTGAGCTCCACAGTATACACTGGAATCCGATACCAATTCAGTCAGCTACAGTGTGATGTCCAGTTTCTAGAATAGGTCCAAATAGAGTGTGAGCTCCACAGTATAAACTGGAATCTGATACCAATTCAGTCAGCTACAGTGTGATGTCCAGTTTCTGCAATGAGTCCAAATAGAGTGTGAGCTCCACAGTATCAACTTGAAACCAATACCAATTCAGTCAGTTTCTGGAATGTGGGCGTGTGAGCTGAGAGCTCTACAGTATAAATTAATCCAAAACCAATTCAGTCAGCTACAGTGTGATGTCCAGTTTCTAGCACAGGTCCAAATAGAGTGTGAGCTCCACATTATAAACTGGAATCTGATACCAATTCAAATACATGTTATGTCCAGTTTTTAGAATAGGTCCATATAGTGTGTGAGCTCCACATTCTAAACTGGTACCAATTCAGTCAGCTCCAGTGTGATGTCCAATTTCTGGAATGGGTCCAAATAGAGTGTGAGCTCCACAGTATAAACGGGAATCCGATACCAATTCGGTCAGCGACAGTTATATGTCCAGCTGCTGGAATGGGTCCAAATAGGGTGTAAGCTCCATGGTATCAAATAGAAACCGATACCAATTCAGTCAGCTACTGTACAGTGTGATGTCCAGTTTCTAGCACAGGTCCAAATAGAGTGTGAGCTCCACAGTATAAACTGGAATCCGATACCAATTCAGTCAACTAGAGTGTGATGCCCAGTCTCTGGAATGGGTCCAAATATGGTATGAGCTCTACACTATAAAAACTTAATACATAGGTTGAAAAAAATAAATAAAAAAAAGGCACAAGTCCATCCAGTTGAATCACAAAAAAAAAATAATAAAAAAAAATAATATTATAGGAATGGGCCCTATAATACACAAAGTTTCACCACATAAGAACTATAAACCCTATATAAACTATACACACCCCTGCAGCGCTTCCACCATGTCGGAGGAAACACTACAACTGAGGCCATGGTGGAAGCGTCCGGTCTTTAAAGAAAAACTGACTGCAGTGTTTCCTGGGAAAGTGGGAGGAGCTGCGCTCTCTCCAGGTGCCGTCCTGAAAGACGTAGGGAGAAAATCCCATGTAAATAAGTATTCACAGCTTTTAGCACCAATTACAGCCTTAAGTCTCTTTGAGTGTACACCTTCAGTATACAACTTCCCTATAGCCCTCCCTAACATTTGCCTGACCATGATCCAGCGATATGCATGAGAGCGGCTGCTCTGCAGGGTTTCTGCCTCCCGAACGGCTCCCGCTGCTGTCAGCCATTCACAGCTCAAGTAGCAATGAGGAGGGGGCGGGGCCGAGCACTGTTCTGTGTGTTTAATAGACATACAGAGTGGGGCTCAGGAGCGAGCGAGCGCCTACACACACACACACACACATATCCCCCCCATAGCAGGCACTTCATTTAGAGAAGAGGAGGCATGCCAGCGGGGGACCCGAGAAGAGGAGGACCTCAGTGCACAAAGCAGGCACGTTTGACATGTTTGCTATTAAAAGGGTTTTTTTTTTTCTTTGTTTTTTTAAATATAACTTTACTCAATTGTAAACAAACAAAAGTAAAACATCTGGCCAAAGGCTAGCGGCCGTCTCTCTGAAAAAGCAATATGTGGTGGATCAGAGGCTGGCCAGAACCACATAGGACTGCCTCCCGGATGCGTGGTTGCATTTTGCTGCAATTTACTGCGCACTGCAAACACAAGCCAGACGTTGGGCTTGCAGTTGCAGAGCAGCCCCTTTGACTTGACAAGCTGCATTATATTTGCCATGGCATGCTTATAGTCCCCTCCAGCTGTGCCTTAGACTTTACACAAGTAGTAGGGATTTGGAAAGGGGGGGGGGTGTTGTCTGGTCGCCTATATCAGTGTTTCTCAAATAAACTCCTCAAGGCGCCCCAACAGGTCATGTTTTCAGCATTTCCCTCAAATGAACCAGCTGTGGTAATTACTAAGGCAGTGAAACTGATCAAATCAGCTGTGAAAAATATTGGAAAGCCTGAAAACATGACCTGTTGGGGCGCCTTGAGGACTGGAGTTGAGAAACACTGTCCTATATGACCGCATGTGATTAGTCAGAAAGTCCCCCTTCTATATCCATACAGACTATCAGATTTTCTGCTGATTTTTGTCTTCAGATTTACCAAAACCATATAGTACAAGGGCCTGCCTGGTTGCATACACATTGAAACTCCTACAGGTTTGACCTTATTATATGGTTTTGGTAAATCTAAAGGGAAATAAATAAAATCCAGCAGAAAATCTGATAGTGTGTATGGGGCTTATGACCCTGATTTACTGTCACTTTATTACTAGGGTGTGAGTTTTCCTGATATGGTGGCCAAACTCCACCATCTGCCATCACTGTCCAATGAGAGGAAAATACCAGTCTCAATACATGACTGGAAATATTACCCTAGTGATAACTTTCCCCACCCTGATAAATAAGGTGCCAGTAGAGGAAGGAATAAAAGAAATAAAACCAGGCAGAGGCTCTAACCTTTCACTGCTCTGTCCCTAAATGTCCTTACAGAAGTCCTTCTATGATTAAGGCCCCTTTCCCCCCGGGGGGGGCGCTTTGCAGGCATTACAGTACTAAAAATAGTGCCTGCAAAGCGCCCTGAAACAGCCTCTTCTGTGTCTCCAGTGTGAAAACCCCGGGGGCTTCACACTGCAGCGGTGCATTGGCAGGACGTTAAAAATACTCCTGCAAGCAGCATCTTTGGAGCTGTGAAGGAGGGGTGTATACACCCCTCCTTCACCCCTCCTGCCCATTGAAAGCACTGCAGCGGCAATTTGCGGGTGGTTATAACCCTTTTTCGGCCACTAGCGGGGGTTAAAACCGCTCCCGCACCAGTGTGAAAGGGGCCTAAGCCAGTATCAGTAAAAGGGACACAAAGAGACAGATAGTGCCCATCTCCATATACAGTCCTAGACTATGCAGAAGATCACAGACTTCCTGACAAAAGGTGTGTGTACACAATTTTCTTTGTTGGGGGGGGGGGTGAACTAGCTCTTTATAAAACACAAGCTGGTGAAAGAAAGTGTAAGGACTGACCAAAACACAGAACTATGTCACAGTGAGGGGGGGCAGAGCTCACTTGTTGATTGGCTGTGGTTGTTCCGGAAATGTTCTCTGTGTTTCTCGATCTTCACCAGGAGATACGGGTTGAGGATCCGGTACCCTGGGGGGGGGGCAGGGAGAACACAATCTACATTATGACAAAAGTGAGTGCACCCCTCACATGTTTGTAAATATTTTATTCTTTCTTTTCATGTGACAACACTGAAGAAATGACACTTGGCTACAATGTAAAGAAGTGAGTGTACAGCTTGTATAACAGTGTCAATTCGCTGTCCCCTCAAAATAACTCAACACACAGCCGTGAAAGTATTACTAAACCCACAACAGTAAAATCGGTCTGTATATACACGTCATAGCATGCTTGTTATACTCACTGTGGAACGTAAATGGTTAATCCTCTACATTGTGTAAAAAATGGCTGTTTGATCCTGTATGCATAGATCCTCCCCCTCCTCCTTGCAATGTCTATCTGGGGAAAGCCAGCCAACTTGCACGTGCTCAGTTGTGTCTTTTATGCTGGAGAGAAACCCGTTTCTTGTCCTCAGAGCTAGCCAGATCACATGATACAGACATCACCCATGTTTTTCGGAGGCACGTGATGATCACATGTCTGACGAAGGGGTCCTGCGTGACTCCGAAATGTTGCACTCTCCTTGTGTTGTGATCATGCAATAAACGATCCGTTTGGTCGCTACTTTGCGTCGATCCGCGGTGTGCTGGCAAATATCTATTTTGCAACAGAAGGTATACCCCCCCCCTATCGCTTTCAGCGGGCGTAGCATAACAATGCATTTACAGAGTCCAAGGGGTTCAAGCAGATGGCAAGCAGGTGATGAAATACCTCTCCACTGTCTGCCAAATGCTCTTCAGAAACCATTGTACGTGTGAGGTTGTATTCTCCCTCCTCTACATTTCCCACCCCCCACCATTCCATGCCCTCGTGCCCCCTCACTCACCCAGATTGTGCAAAGCAGAGTGAATCTCCTTCATGGCGTCCCGGTACAGATCCTGCTGCCATTGCTCCATAAGCTCCCAGTCCTCTTCCTCGAAGCAGGCGGCCACATCGTGGAAGGTGACCGTCACCTGTGCGGGAGGGAAGGACAGACAGAGGGGTCCATTAAAATCAGGAGAATCAGGGAAATCGGGTCCAGAAAATAAACAAGAGCCTACAATTCCCTGCTCTCTATAAAGAGATGAGAACCATCGGATGACGATTGCCATGACCAAGGATGTGCCATGACAGCAGCTGCAGAATTACAATCCCATCCCCTGATAGCAGCATAAAGTACTCCCATCATACAAGTTCTTACCGTCCCCGACAACGAGCTGCAAGTCCTCTTCTCCCAACACTTCTCCATCTGAAAAACAGAGACAGGAGGTCTCCAGAGAGTGCAGAGAGTGCAGAGAGTGCACTAGAGAAAGCCAGAGACCCAAGTCTGAGGATCAGAGCAGTGAGGGGCTGCTGTCTAGATAGACACTGTGTGTGTTAAAGCTGTGCGCATCTGAGACAAATGAGAGCCTGAAGGGGAAGGCCTGAGCAGCAAGGAAACTGAAAAGAGGGGCAATAGTTGTGCGGGAACCCTGTTATAAGGCCAAGAGGTCTGAATTGTAAAGCCTAGGTGGCAGTGCTGCTGAAGAGAGCCAGGTGGCTTGGCATTTTTCATGTATTGTTTTTTGGCAGAAGAACCCCTGTGTGGGCAACCAAGTGCATGTATGAACTTTATGTTGTTCCTTTTTAATAAAAGTGGGCTACCATGCCCTTAAACAAAAGTTCCTGTTCGATGTGAACTTACTGAAAAGGCATCTACCACTGAGTTAAACTTCCCCCAATGTCACACTAGATAAAGGAAGGCCCGTAGACGTGGTGTATCTAGATAAAGGAAGGCCCGTAGATGTGGTGTATCTAGATAAAGGAAGGCCCGTAGACGTGGTGTATCTAGATAAAGGAAGGCCCGTAGACGTGGTGTATCTAGATAAAGGAAGGCCCATAGACGTGGTGTATCTAGATAAAGGAAGGCCCGTAGACGTGGTGTATCTAGATAAAGGAAGGCCCGTAGACGTGGTGTACCTAGATAAAGGAAGGCCCGTAGACGTGGTGTATCTAGATAAAGGAAGGTCCGTAGACGTGGTGTATCTATATAAAGGAAGGCCCGTAGACGTGGTGTATCTGGATAAAGGAAGGCCCGTAGATGTGGTGTATCTAGATAAAGGAAGGCCCGTAGATGTGGTGTATCTAGATAAAGGAAGGCCCGAAGACGTGGTGTATCTAGATAAAGGAAGGCCCGTAGACGTGGTGTATCTAGATAAAGGAAGGCCCGTAGACGTGGTGTATCTAGATAAAGGAAGGCCCATAGACGTGGTGTATCTAGATAAAGGAAGGCCCGTAGACGTGGTGTATCTAGATAAAGGAAGGCCCGTAGATGTGGTGTATCTAGATAAAGGAAGGCCCGTAGATGTGGTGTATCTGGATAAATGAAGGTCCGTAGACGTGGTGTATCTAGATAAAGGAAGGCCCGTAGACGTGGTGTATCTAGATAAAGGAAGGCCCGTAGACGTGGTGTATCTGGATAAAAGAAGGCCCGTAGATGTGGTGTATCTAGATAAAGGAAGGCCCGTAGACGTGGTGTACCTAGATAAAGGAAGGCCCGTAGACGTGGTGTAGCTAGATAAAGGAAGGCCCGTAGACGTGGTGTATCTAGATAAAGGAAGGCCCGTAGACGTGGTGTATCTGGATAAAGGAAGGCCCGTAGATGTGGTGTATCTAGATAAAGGAAGGCCCGTAGACGTGGTGTAGCTAGATAAAGGAAGGTCCGTAGACGTGGTGTATCTATATAAAGGAAGGCCCGTAGACGTGGTGTATCTGGATTAAGGAAGGCCCGTAGATGTGGTGTATCTAGATAAAGGAAGGCCCGTAGATGTGGTGTATCTAGATAAAGGAAGGCCCGAAGACGTGGTGTATCTAGATAAAGGAAGGCCCGTAGACGTGGTGTATCTAGATAAAGGAAGGCCCGTAGACGTGGTGTATCTAGATAAAGGAAGGCCCGTAGACGTAGTATATCTAGATAAAGGAAGGCCCGTAGACGTGGTGTATCTGCATAAAGGAAGGCCCGTAGACGTGGTGTATCTAGATAAATGAAGGCCCGTAGACGTGGTGTATCTAGATAAAGGAAGGCCCGTAGACGTGGTGTATGTGGATAAAGGAAGGCCCGTAGACGTGGTGTATCTAGATAAAGGAAGGCCCATAGATGTGGTGTATCTATATAAAGGAAGGTCCGTAGACGTGGTGTATCTAGATAAAGGAAGGTCCGTAGACGTGGTGTATCTAGATAAAGGAAGGTCCGTAGACGTGGTGTATCTAGATAAAGGAAGGCCCGTAGACGTGGTGTATCTAGATAAAGGAAGGCCCGTAGACGTGGTGTATCTAGATAAAGGAAGGTCCGTAGACGTGGTGTATCTAGATAAAGGAAGGCCCGTAGACGTGGTGTATCTAGATAAAGGAAGGCCCGTAGATGTGGTGTATCTAGATAAAGGAAGGTCCGTAGACGTGGTGTATCTATATAAAGGAAGGCCCGTAGACGTGGTGTATCTAGATAAAGGAAGGCCCGTAGATGTGGTGTATCTAGATAAAGGAAGGTCCGTAGACGTGGTGTATCTAGATAAAGGAAGGCCCGTAGACGTGGTGTATCTAGATAAAGGAAGGCCTGTAGATGTGGTGTATCTAGATAAAGGAAGGCCCGTAGATGTGGTGTATCTAGATAAAGGAAGGCCCGTAGACGTGGTGTATCTAGATAAAGGAAGGCCCGTAGACGTGGTGTATCTAGATAAAGGAAGGCCCGTAGACGTGGTGTATCTAGATAAAGGAAGGCCCGTAGACGTGGTGTATCTAGATAAAGGAAGGTCCGTAGACGTGGTATATCTAGATAAAGGAAGGCCCGTAGACGTGGTGTATCTGCATAAAAGAAGGCCCGTAGACGTGGTGTATCTAGATAAATGAAGGCCCGTAGACGTGGTGTATCTAGATAAAGGAAGGCCCGTAGACGTGGTGTATCTGGATAAAGGAAGGCCCGTAGATGTGGTGTATCTAGATAAAGGGAGGCCCGTAGACGTGGTGTATCTAGATAAAGGAAGGCCCGTAGATGTGGTGTATCTAGATAAAGAAAGGCCCGTAGACGTGGTGTATCTAGATAAATAAAGGCCCGTAGACGTGGTGTATCTAGAGAAAGGAAGGCCTGTAGACGTGGTGTATCTAGATAAAGGAAGGCCCGTAGACGTGGTGTATCTAGATAAAGGAAGGTCCGTAGACGTGGTGTATCTAGATAAATAAAGGCTCAAAGACGTGGTGTATCTAGATAAAGGAAGGCCTGTAGACGTGGTGTATCTAGATAAAGGAAGGCCCGTAGACGTGGTGTATCTAGATAAATAAAGGCCCGTAGACGTGGTGTATCTAGATAAATAAAGGCCCGTAGACGTGGTGTATCTAGATAAAGGAAGGTCCGTAGACGTGGTGTATCTAGATAAATAAAGGCTCATAGACGTGGTGTATCTAGATAAAGGAAGGCCCGTAGACGTGGTGTATCTGGCTAAAGGAAGGCCCGTAGACGTGCTGTATCTGGATAAAGGAAGGCCCGTAGATGTGATGTATCTAGATAAATGAAGGCCAGTAGACGTGGTGTATCTAGATAAAGGAAGGCCCGTAGACGTGGTGTATCTAGATAAATAAAGGCCCATAGACGTGGTGTATCTAGATAAAGTAAGGCCCGTAGACGTGGTGTATCTAGATAAAGGAAGGCCCATAGACGTGGTGTATCTAGATAAAGGAAGGCCCGTAGACGTGGTGTATCTAGATAAAGGAAGGCCCGTAGACGTGGTGTATCTAGATAAAGGAAGGCCCGTAGACGTGGTGTATCTAGATAAAGGAAGGCCCGTAGACGTGGTGTATCTAGATAAAGGAAGGTCCGTAGACGTAGTGTATATAGATAAAGGAAGGCCCGTAGACGTGGTGTATCTGGATAAAGGAAGGTCCGTAGACGTGGTGTATCTGGATAAAGGAAGGCCGGTAGACGTGGTGTATGTGGATAAAGGAAGGCCCGTAGATGTGGTGTATCTAGATAAAGGAAGGCCCGTAGACGTGGTGTATCTAGATAAAGGAAGGCCCGTAGACGTGGTGTATCTAGATAAAGGAAGGCCCGTAGACGTGGTGTATCTAGATAAAGGAAGGTCCGTAGACGTGGTATATCTAGATAAAGGAAGGCACGTAGACGTGGTGTATCTGGATAAAGGAAGGCCCGTAGACGTGGTGTATCTAGATAAATGAAGGCCCGTAGACGTGGTGTATCTAGATAAAGGAAGGCCCGTAGACGTGGTGTATCTGGATAAAGGAAGGCCCGTAGATGTGGTGTATCTAGATAAAGGAAGGCCCGTAGACGTGGTGTATCTAGATAAAGGAAGGCCCGTAGACGTGGTGTATCTAGATAAAGGAAGGCCCGTAGACGTGGTGTATCTAGATAAATAAAGGCCCGTAGACGTGGTGTATCTAGATAAAGTAAGGCCCGTAGACGTGGTGTATCTAGATAAAGGAAGGCCCATAGACGTGGTGTATCTAGATAAAGGAAGGCCCATAGACGTGGTGTATCTAGATAAAGGAAGGTCCGTAGACGTGGTGTATCTAGATAAAGGAAGGTCCGTAGACGTGGTGTATCTAGATAAAGGAAGGTCCGTAGACGTAGTGTATATAGATAAAGGAAGGCCATAGACGTGGTGTATCTGGATAAAGGAAGGTCCGTAGACGTGGTGTATCTGGATAAAGGAAGGCCCGTAGACGTGGTGTATCTAGATAAAGGAAGGTCCATAGACGTAGTGTATATAGATAAAGGAAGGCCCGTAGACGTGATGTATCTGGATAAAGAAAGGTCCATAGACGTGGTGTATCTGGATAAAGGAAGGCCCGTAGACATGGTGTATCTAGATAAATAAAGGCCCGTAGACGTGGTGTATCTAGATAAAGGAAGGTCCGTAGACGTGGTGTATCTAGATAAATAAAGGCTCAAAGACGTGGTGTATCTAGATAAAGGAAGGCCTGCAGACGTGGTGTATCTAGATAAAGGAAGGCCCGTAGACGTGGTGTATCTAGATAAATAAAGGCCCGTAGACGTGGTGTATCTAGATAAATAAAGGCCCGTAGACGTGGTGTATCTAGATAAAGGAAGGTCCGTAGACGTGGTGTATCTAGATAAATAAAGGCTCATAGACGTGGTGTATCTAGATAAAGGAAGGCCCGTAGACGTGGTGTATCTAGATAAAGGAAGGTCCGTAGACGTGGTGTATCTAGATAAATAAAGGCTCATAGACGTGGTGTATCTAGATAAAGGAAGGCCCATAGACGTGGTGTATCTAGATAAAGGAAGGCCCGTAGACGTGATGTATCTGGATAAAGGAAGGCCCGTAGACGTGGTGTATCTGGATAAAGGAAGGTCCATAGACGTGGTGTATCTAGATAAAGGAATGCCCATAGACGTGGTGTATCTGGCTAAAGGAAGGCCCGTAGACGTACTGTATCTGGATAAAGGAAGGCCCGTAGATGTGGTGTATCTAGATAAATGAAGGCCAGTAGACGTGGTGTATCTAGATAAAGGAAGGCCCGTAGACGTGGTGTATCTAGATAAATAAAGGCCCATAGACGTGGTGTATCTAGATAAAGTAAGGCCCGTAGACGTGGTGTATCTAGATAAAGGAAGGCCAGTAGACGTGGTGTATCTAGATAAAGGAAGGCCCGTAGACGTGGTGTATCTAGATAAATAAAGGCCCATAGACGTGGTGTATCTAGATAAAGTAAGGCCCATAGACGTGGTCTATCTAGATAAAGGAAGGCCCGTAGACGTGGTGTATCTAGATAAATGAAGGCCAGTAGACGTGGTGTATCTAGATAAAGGAAGGCCCGTAGACGTGGTGTATCTAGATAAATAAAGGCCCATAGACGTGGTGTATCTAGATAAAGTAAGGCCCATAGACGTGGTCTATCTAGATAAAGGAAGGCCCGTAGACGTGGTGTATCTAGATAAAGGAAGGTCCGTAGACGTAGTGTATATAGATAAAGGAAGGCCCGTAGACGTGGTGTATCTGGATAAAGGAAGGTCCGTAGACGTGGTGTATCTGGATAAAGGAAGGCCGGTAGACGTGGTGTATGTGGATAAAGGAAGGTCCGTAGACGTAGTGTATATAGATAAAGGAAGGCCCGTAGACGTGATGTATCTGGATAAAGGAAGGCCCGTAGACGTGGTGTATCTGGCTAAAGGAAGGCCCGTAGACGTGCTGTATCTGGATAAAGGAAGGCCCGTAGATGTGGTGTATCTAGATAAAGGAAGGCCCGTAGATGTGGTGTATCTGGATAAAGGAAGGCCCGTAGACGTGGTGTATCTAGATAAAGGAAGGCCCGTAGACGTTGTGTATCTAGATAAAGGAAGGCCTGTAGACGTGGTGTATCTAGATAAAGGAAGGCCCGTAGACGTGGTGTATCTAGATAAATAAAGGCCCATAGACGTGGTGTATCTAGATAAAGGAAGGCCCTTAGACGTGGTGTATCTAGATAAAGGAAGGCCCATAGACGTGGTGTATCTAGATAAAGGAAGGCCCGTAGACGTGGTGTATCTAGATAAAGGAAGGCCCGTAGACGTGGTGTATCTGGATAAAGGAAGGCCCGTAGACGTGGTGTATCTAGATAAAGGAAGGCCAATAGACGTGGTGTATCTAGATAAAGGAAGGCCCATAGACGTGGTGTATCTAGATAAAGGAAGGTCCGTAGACGTGGTGTATCTAGATAAAGGAAGGTCCGTAGACGTGGTGTATCTAGATAAAGGAAGGTCCGTAGACGTAGTGTATATAGATAAAGGAAGGCCCGTAGACGTGGTGTATCTGGATAAAGGAAGGTCCGTAGACGTGGTGTATCTGGATAAAGGAAGGCCCGTAGACGTGGTGTATCTAGATAAAGGAAGGTCCGTAGACGTAGTGTATATAGATAAAGGAAGGCCCGTAGACGTGATGTATCTGGATAAAGAAAGGTCCATAGACGTGGTGTATCTGGATAAAGGAAGGCCCGTAGACATGGTGTATCTAGATAAATAAAGGCCCGTAGACGTGGTGTATCTAGATAAAGGAAGGCCTGTAGACGTGGTGTATCTAGATAAAGGAAGGTCCGTAGACGTGGTGTATCTAGATAAATAAAGGCTCAAAGACGTGGTGTATCTAGATAAAGGAAGGCCTGCAGACGTGGTGTATCTAGATAAAGGAGGGCCCGTAGACGTGGTGTATCTAGATAAATAAAGGCCCGTAGACGTGGTGTATCTAGATAAATAAAGGCCCGTAGACGTGGTGTATCTAGATAAAGGAAGGTCCGTAGACGTGGTGTATCTAGATAAATAAAGGCTCATAGACGTGGTGTATCTAGATAAAGGAAGGCCCGTAGACGTGGTGTATCTAGATAAAGGAAGGTCCGTAGACGTGGTGTATCTAGATAAATAAAGGCTCATAGACGTGGTGTATCTAGATAAAGGAAGGCCCATAGACGTGGTGTATCTAGATAAAGGAAGGCCCGTAGACGTGATGTATCTGGATAAAGGAAGGCCCGTAGACGTGGTGTATCTGGATAAAGGAAGGTCCATAGACGTGGTGTATCTAGATAAAGGAATGCCCATAGACGTGGTGTATCTGGCTAAAGGAAGGCCCGTAGACGTGCTGTATCTGGATAAAGGAAGGCCAGTAGATGTGGTGTATCTAGATAAATGAAGGCCAGTAGACGTGGTGTATCTAGATAAAGGAAGGCCCGTAGACGTGGTGTTTCTAGATAAATAAAGGCCCATAGACGTGGTGTATCTAGATAAAGTAAGGCCCGTAGACGTGATGTATCTAGATAAAGGAAGGCCAGTAGACGTGGTGTATCTAGATAAAGGAAGGCCCGTAGACGTGGTGTATCTAGATAAATAAAGGCCCATAGACGTGGTGTATCTAGATAAAGTAAGGCCCATAGACGTGGTCTATCTAGATAAAGGAAGGCCCGTAGACGTGGTGTATCTAGATAAATGAAGGCCAGTAGACGTGGTGTATCTAGATAAAGGAAGGCCCGTAGACGTGGTGTATCTAGATAAATAAAGGCCCATAGACGTGGTCTATCTAGATAAAGGAAGGCCCGTAGACGTGGTGTATCTAGATAAAGGAAGGTCCGTAGACGTAGTGTATATAGATAAAGGAAGGCCCGTAGGCGTGGTGTATCTGGATAAAGGAAGGTCCGTAGACGTGGTGTATCTGGATAAAGGAAGGCCGGTAGACGTGGTGTATGTGGATAAAGGAAGGTCCGTAGACGTAGTGTATATAGATAAAGGAAGGCCCGTAGACGTGATGTATCTGGATAAAGGAAGGCCCGTAGACGTGGTGTATCTGGCTAAAGGAAGGCCCGTAGACGTGCTGTATCTGGATAAAGGAAGGCCCGTAGATGTGGTGTATCTAGATAAAGGAAGGCCCGTAGATGTGGTGTATCTGGATAAAGGAAGGCCCGTAGACGTGGTGTATCTAGATAAAGGAAGGCCCGTAGACGTTGTGTATCTAGATAAAGGAAGGCCTGTAGACGTGGTGTATCTAGATAAAGGAAGGCCCGTAGACGTGGTGTATCTAGATAAATAAAGGCCCATAGACGTGGTGTATCTAGATAAAGGAAGGCCCTTAGACGTGGTGTATCTAGATAAAGGAAGGCCCATAGACGTGGTGTATCTAGATAAAGGAAGGCCCGTAGACGTGGTGTATCTAGATAAAGGAAGGCCCGTAGACGTGGTGTATCTGGATAAAGGAAGGCCCGTAGACGTGGTGTATCTGCATAAAGGAAGGTCCGTAGACGTGGTGTATCTAGATAAAGGAAGGCCCGTAGATGTAGTGTATCTGGATAAAGGAAGGTCCATAGACGTGGTGTATCTAGATAAAGGAAGGCCCATAGACGTGGTGTATCTGGCTAAAGGAAGGCCCGTAGATGTGGTGTATCTAGATAAATGAAGGCCCGTAGACGTGGTGTATCTAGATAAATGAAGGCCCGTAGACGTGATGTAGCTAGATAAAGGAAGGCCCGTAGACGTGGTGTATCTAGATAAAGGAAGGCCCGTAGACATGGTGTATCTGGATAAAGGAAGGACCGTAGACGTGGTGTATCTAGATAAATGAAGGCCCGTAGACGTGGTGTATCTAGATAAAGGAAGGCCCGTAGACGTGGTGTATCTGGATAAAGGAAGGTCCGTAGACGTGGTGTATCTAGATAATGGAAGGTCCGTAGACGTGGTGTATCTAGATAAAGGAAGGCCCGTAGACGTGATGTATCTAGATAAAGGAAGGCCCGTAGATGTGGTGTTTCTGGATAAAGGAAGGCCCATAGACGTGGTGTATCTAGATAAAGGAAGGCCCGTAGACGTGGTGTATCTGGATAAAGGAAGGCCCATAGACGTGGTGTATCTAGATAAAGGAAGGCCCGTAGACGTGGTGTATCTAGATAAATAAAGGCCCATAGACGTGGTGTATCTAGATAAAGTAAGGCCCATAGACGTGGTCTATCTAGATAAAGGAAGGCCCGTAGACGTGGTGTATCTAGATAAATGAAGGCCCGTAGACGTGGTGTATCTAGATAAAGGAAGGCCCGTAGACGTGGTGTATCTAGATAAAGGAAGGCCCGTAGACGTAGTATATCTAGATAAAGGAAGGCCCGTAGACGTGGTGTATCTGCATAAAGGAAGGCCCGTAGACGTGGTGTATCTAGATAAATGAAGGCCCGTAGACGTGGTGTATCTAGATAAAGGAAGGCCCGTAGACGTGGTGTATGTGGATAAAGGAAGGCCCGTAGACGTGGTGTATCTAGATAAAGGAAGGCCCATAGATGTGGTGTATCTATATAAAGGAAGGTCCGTAGACGTGGTGTATCTAGATAAAGGAAGGTCCGTAGACGTGGTGTATCTAGATAAAGGAAGGTCCGTAGACGTAGTGTATATAGATAAAGGAAGGCCATAGACGTGGTGTATCTGGATAAAGGAA
The DNA here is from genome assembly GCF_037356315.1 of Lithobates pipiens. Classification (NCBI taxonomy): domain Eukaryota; kingdom Metazoa; phylum Chordata; class Amphibia; order Anura; family Ranidae; genus Lithobates; species Lithobates pipiens. The sequence continues at coordinate 81,319 of NW_027507871.1, read as the reverse complement.
GGTCCGTAGACGTGGTGTATCTGGATAAAGGAAGGCCCGTAGACGTGGTGTATCTAGATAAAGGAAGGTCCGTAGACGTAGTGTATATAGATAAAGGAAGGCCCGTAGACGTGATGTATCTGGATAAAGAAAGGTCCATAGACGTGGTGTATCTGGATAAAGAAAGGCCCGTAGACATGGTGTATCTAGATAAATAAAGGCCCGTAGACGTGGTGTATCTAGATAAAGGAAGGCCTGTAGACGTGGTGTATCTAGATAAAGGAAGGTCCGTAGACGTGGTGTATCTAGATAAATAAAGGCTCAAAGACGTGGTGTATCTAGATAAAGGAAGGCCTGCAGACGTGGTGTATCTAGATAAAGGAGGGCCCGTAGACGTGGTGTATCTAGATAAATAAAGGCCCGTAGACGTGGTGTATCTAGATAAATAAAGGCCCGTAGACGTGGTGTATCTAGATAAAGGAAGGTCCGTAGACGTGGTGTATCTAGATAAATAAAGGCTCATAGACGTGGTGTATCTAGATAAAGGAAGGCCCGTAGACGTGGTGTATCTAGATAAAGGAAGGTCCGTAGACGTGGTGTATCTAGATAAATAAAGGCTCATAGACGTGGTGTATCTAGATAAAGGAAGGCCCATAGACGTGGTGTATCTAGATAAAGGAAGGCCCGTAGACGTGATGTATCTGGATAAAGGAAGGCCCGTAGACGTGGTGTATCTGGATAAAGGAAGGTCCATAGACGTGGTGTATCTAGATAAAGGAATGCCCATAGACGTGGTGTATCTGGCTAAAGGAAGGCCCGTAGACGTGCTGTATCTGGATAAAGGAAGGCCAGTAGATGTGGTGTATCTAGATAAATGAAGGCCAGTAGACGTGGTGTATCTAGATAAAGGAAGGCCCGTAGACGTGGTGTTTCTAGATAAATAAAGGCCCATAGACGTGGTGTATCTAGATAAAGTAAGGCCCGTAGACGTGATGTATCTAGATAAAGGAAGGCCAGTAGACGTGGTGTATCTAGATAAAGGAAGGCCCGTAGACGTGGTGTATCTAGATAAATAAAGGCCCATAGACGTGGTGTATCTAGATAAAGTAAGGCCCATAGACGTGGTCTATCTAGATAAAGGAAGGCCCGTAGACGTGGTGTATCTAGATAAATGAAGGCCAGTAGACGTGGTGTATCTAGATAAAGGAAGGCCCGTAGACGTGGTGTATCTAGATAAATAAAGGCCCATAGACGTGGTCTATCTAGATAAAGGAAGGCCCGTAGACGTGGTGTATCTAGATAAAGGAAGGTCCGTAGACGTAGTGTATATAGATAAAGGAAGGCCCGTAGGCGTGGTGTATCTGGATAAAGGAAGGTCCGTAGACGTGGTGTATCTGGATAAAGGAAGGCCGGTAGACGTGGTGTATGTGGATAAAGGAAGGTCCGTAGACGTAGTGTATATAGATAAAGGAAGGCCCGTAGACGTGATGTATCTGGATAAAGGAAGGCCCGTAGACGTGGTGTATCTGGCTAAAGGAAGGCCCGTAGACGTGCTGTATCTGGATAAAGGAAGGCCCGTAGATGTGGTGTATCTAGATAAAGGAAGGCCCGTAGATGTGGTGTATCTGGATAAAGGAAGGCCCGTAGACGTGGTGTATCTAGATAAAGGAAGGCCCGTAGACGTTGTGTATCTAGATAAAGGAAGGCCTGTAGACGTGGTGTATCTAGATAAAGGAAGGCCCGTAGACGTGGTGTATCTAGATAAATAAAGGCCCATAGACGTGGTGTATCTAGATAAAGGAAGGCCCTTAGACGTGGTGTATCTAGATAAAGGAAGGCCCATAGACGTGGTGTATCTAGATAAAGGAAGGCCCGTAGACGTGGTGTATCTAGATAAAGGAAGGCCCGTAGACGTGGTGTATCTGGATAAAGGAAGGCCCGTAGACGTGGTGTATCTGCATAAAGGAAGGTCCGTAGACGTGGTGTATCTAGATAAAGGAAGGCCCGTAGATGTAGTGTATCTGGATAAAGGAAGGTCCATAGACGTGGTGTATCTAGATAAAGGAAGGCCCATAGACGTGGTGTATCTGGCTAAAGGAAGGCCCGTAGATGTGGTGTATCTAGATAAATGAAGGCCCGTAGACGTGGTGTATCTAGATAAATGAAGGCCCGTAGACGTGATGTAGCTAGATAAAGGAAGGCCCGTAGACGTGGTGTATCTAGATAAAGGAAGGCCCGTAGACATGGTGTATCTGGATAAAGGAAGGACCGTAGACGTGGTGTATCTAGATAAATGAAGGCCCGTAGACGTGGTGTATCTAGATAAAGGAAGGCCCGTAGACGTGGTGTATCTAGATAAAGGAAGGCCCGTAGACGTGGTGTATCTAGATAAATGAAGGCCCGTAGACGTGATGTATCTAGATAAAGGAAGGCCCGTAGACGTGGTGTATCTAGATAAAGGAAGGCCCGTAGACGTGGTGTATCTAGATAAATGAAGGCCCGTAGACGTGATGTATCTAGATAAAGGAAGGCCCGTAGACGTGGTGTATCTAGATAAAGGAAGGCCCGTAGACGTGGTGTATCTAGATAAAGGAAGGCCCGTAGACATGGTGTATCTAGATAAATGAAGGCCCGTAGACGTGGTGTATCTAGATAAAGGAAGGCCCGTAGACGTGGTGTATCTGGATAAAGGAAGGTCCGTAGACGTGGTGTATCTAGATAATGGAAGGTCCGTAGACGTGGTGTATCTAGATAAAGGAAGGCCCGTAGACGTGATGTATCTAGATAAAGGAAGGCCCGTAGATGTGGTGTTTCTGGATAAAGGAAGGCCCATAGACGTGGTGTATCTAGATAAAGGAAGGCCCGTAGACGTGGTGTATCTGGATAAAGGAAGGCCCATAGACGTGGTGTATCTAGATAAAGGAAGGCCCGTAGACGTGGTGTATCTAGATAAATAAAGGCCCATAGACGTGGTGTATCTAGATAAAGTAAGGCCCATAGACGTGGTCTATCTAGATAAAGGAAGGCCCGTAGACGTGGTGTATCTAGATAAATGAAGGCCCGTAGACGTGGTGTATCTAGATAAAGGAAGGCCCGTAGACGTGGTGTATCTAGATAAAGGAAGGCCCGTAGACGTAGTATATCTAGATAAAGGAAGGCCCGTAGACGTGGTGTATCTGCATAAAGGAAGGCCCGTAGACGTGGTGTATCTAGATAAATGAAGGCCCGTAGACGTGGTGTATCTAGATAAAGGAAGGCCCGTAGACGTGGTGTATGTGGATAAAGGAAGGCCCGTAGACGTGGTGTATCTAGATAAAGGAAGGCCCATAGATGTGGTGTATCTATATAAAGGAAGGTCCGTAGACGTGGTGTATCTAGATAAAGGAAGGTCCGTAGACGTGGTGTATCTAGATAAAGGAAGGTCCGTAGACGTGGTGTATCTAGATAAAGGAAGGCCCGTAGACGTGGTGTATCTAGATAAAGGAAGGCCCGTAGACGTGGTGTATCTAGATAAAGGAAGGTCCGTAGACGTGGTGTATCTAGATAAAGGAAGGCCCGTAGACGTGGTGTATCTAGATAAAGGAAGGCCCGTAGATGTGGTGTATCTAGATAAAGGAAGGTCCGTAGACGTGGTGTATCTATATAAAGGAAGGCCCGTAGACGTGGTGTATCTAGATAAAGGAAGGCCCGTAGATGTGGTGTATCTAGATAAAGGAAGGTCCGTAGACGTGGTGTATCTAGATAAAGGAAGGCCCGTAGACGTGGTGTATCTAGATAAAGGAAGGCCTGTAGATGTGGTGTATCTAGATAAAGGAAGGCCCGTAGATGTGGTGTATCTAGATAAAGGAAGGCCCGTAGACGTGGTGTATCTAGATAAAGGAAGGCCCGTAGACGTGGTGTATCTAGATAAAGGAAGGCCCGTAGACGTGGTGTATCTAGATAAAGGAAGGCCCGTAGACGTGGTGTATCTAGATAAAGGAAGGTCCGTAGACGTGGTATATCTAGATAAAGGAAGGCCCGTAGACGTGGTGTATCTGCATAAAAGAAGGCCCGTAGACGTGGTGTATCTAGATAAATGAAGGCCCGTAGACGTGGTGTATCTAGATAAAGGAAGGCCCGTAGACGTGGTGTATCTGGATAAAGGAAGGCCCGTAGATGTGGTGTATCTAGATAAAGGGAGGCCCGTAGACGTGGTGTATCTAGATAAAGGAAGGCCCGTAGATGTGGTGTATCTAGATAAAGAAAGGCCCGTAGACGTGGTGTATCTAGATAAATAAAGGCCCGTAGACGTGGTGTATCTAGAGAAAGGAAGGCCTGTAGACGTGGTGTATCTAGATAAAGGAAGGCCCGTAGACGTGGTGTATCTAGATAAAGGAAGGTCCGTAGACGTGGTGTATCTAGATAAATAAAGGCTCAAAGACGTGGTGTATCTAGATAAAGGAAGGCCTGTAGACGTGGTGTATCTAGATAAAGGAAGGCCCGTAGACGTGGTGTATCTAGATAAATAAAGGCCCGTAGACGTGGTGTATCTAGATAAATAAAGGCCCGTAGACGTGGTGTATCTAGATAAAGGAAGGTCCGTAGACGTGGTGTATCTAGATAAATAAAGGCTCATAGACGTGGTGTATCTAGATAAAGGAAGGCCCGTAGACGTGGTGTATCTGGCTAAAGGAAGGCCCGTAGACGTGCTGTATCTGGATAAAGGAAGGCCCGTAGATGTGGTGTATCTAGATAAATGAAGGCCAGTAGACGTGGTGTATCTAGATAAAGGAAGGCCCGTAGACGTGGTGTATCTAGATAAATAAAGGCCCATAGACGTGGTGTATCTAGATAAAGTAAGGCCCGTAGACGTGGTGTATCTAGATAAAGGAAGGCCCATAGACGTGGTGTATCTAGATAAAGGAAGGCCCGTAGACGTGGTGTATCTAGATAAAGGAAGGCCCGTAGACGTGGTGTATCTAGATAAAGGAAGGCCCGTAGACGTGGTGTATCTAGATAAAGGAAGGCCCGTAGACGTGGTGTATCTAGATAAAGGAAGGTCCGTAGACGTAGTGTATATAGATAAAGGAAGGCCCGTAGACGTGGTGTATCTGGATAAAGGAAGGTCCGTAGACGTGGTGTATCTGGATAAAGGAAGGCCGGTAGACGTGGTGTATGTGGATAAAGGAAGGCCCGTAGATGTGGTGTATCTAGATAAAGGAAGGCCCGTAGACGTGGTGTATCTAGATAAAGGAAGGCCCGTAGACGTGGTGTATCTAGATAAAGGAAGGCCCGTAGACGTGGTGTATCTAGATAAAGGAAGGTCCGTAGACGTGGTATATCTAGATAAAGGAAGGCACGTAGACGTGGTGTATCTGGATAAAGGAAGGCCCGTAGACGTGGTGTATCTAGATAAATGAAGGCCCGTAGACGTGGTGTATCTAGATAAAGGAAGGCCCGTAGACGTGGTGTATCTGGATAAAGGAAGGCCCGTAGATGTGGTGTATCTAGATAAAGGAAGGCCCGTAGACGTGGTGTATCTAGATAAAGGAAGGCCCGTAGACGTGGTGTATCTAGATAAAGGAAGGCCCGTAGACGTGGTGTATCTAAATAAATAAAGGCCCGTAGACGTGGTGTATCTAGATAAAGTAAGGCCCGTAGACGTGGTGTATCTAGATAAAGGAAGGCCCATAGACGTGGTGTATCTAGATAAAGGAAGGCCCATAGACGTGGTGTATCTAGATAAAGGAAGGTCCGTAGACGTGGTGTATCTAGATAAAGGAAGGTCCGTAGACGTGGTGTATCTAGATAAAGGAAGGTCCGTAGACGTAGTGTATATAGATAAAGGAAGGCCATAGACGTGGTGTATCTGGATAAAGGAAGGTCCGTAGACGTGGTGTATCTGGATAAAGGAAGGCCCGTAGACGTGGTGTATCTAGATAAAGGAAGGTCCATAGACGTAGTGTATATAGATAAAGGAAGGCCCGTAGACGTGATGTATCTGGATAAAGAAAGGTCCATAGACGTGGTGTATCTGGATAAAGGAAGGCCCGTAGACATGGTGTATCTAGATAAATAAAGGCCCGTAGACGTGGTGTATCTAGATAAAGGAAGGTCCGTAGACGTGGTGTATCTAGATAAATAAAGGCTCAAAGACGTGGTGTATCTAGATAAAGGAAGGCCTGCAGACGTGGTGTATCTAGATAAAGGAAGGCCCGTAGACGTGGTGTATCTAGATAAATAAAGGCCCGTAGACGTGGTGTATCTAGATAAATAAAGGCCCGTAGACGTGGTGTATCTAGATAAAGGAAGGTCCGTAGACGTGGTGTATCTAGATAAATAAAGGCTCATAGACGTGGTGTATCTAGATAAAGGAAGGCCCGTAGACGTGGTGTATCTAGATAAAGGAAGGTCCGTAGACGTGGTGTATCTAGATAAATAAAGGCTCATAGACGTGGTGTATCTAGATAAAGGAAGGCCCATAGACGTGGTGTATCTAGATAAAGGAAGGCCCGTAGACGTGATGTATCTGGATAAAGGAAGGCCCGTAGACGTGGTGTATCTGGATAAAGGAAGGTCCATAGACGTGGTGTATCTAGATAAAGGAATGCCCATAGACGTGGTGTATCTGGCTAAAGGAAGGCCCGTAGACGTACTGTATCTGGATAAAGGAAGGCCCGTAGATGTGGTGTATCTAGATAAATGAAGGCCAGTAGACGTGGTGTATCTAGATAAAGGAAGGCCCGTAGACGTGGTGTATCTAGATAAATAAAGGCCCATAGACGTGGTGTATCTAGATAAAGTAAGGCCCGTAGACGTGGTGTATCTAGATAAAGGAAGGCCAGTAGACGTGGTGTATCTAGATAAAGGAAGGCCCGTAGACGTGGTGTATCTAGATAAATAAAGGCCCATAGACGTGGTGTATCTAGATAAAGTAAGGCCCATAGACGTGGTCTATCTAGATAAAGGAAGGCCCGTAGACGTGGTGTATCTAGATAAATGAAGGCCAGTAGACGTGGTGTATCTAGATAAAGGAAGGCCCGTAGACGTGGTGTATCTAGATAAATAAAGGCCCATAGACGTGGTGTATCTAGATAAAGTAAGGCCCATAGACGTGGTCTATCTAGATAAAGGAAGGCCCGTAGACGTGGTGTATCTAGATAAAGGAAGGTCCGTAGACGTAGTGTATATAGATAAAGGAAGGCCCGTAGACGTGGTGTATCTGGATAAAGGAAGGTCCGTAGACGTGGTGTATCTGGATAAAGGAAGGCCGGTAGACGTGGTGTATGTGGATAAAGGAAGGTCCGTAGACGTAGTGTATATAGATAAAGGAAGGCCCGTAGACGTGATGTATCTGGATAAAGGAAGGCCCGTAGACGTGGTGTATCTGGCTAAAGGAAGGCCCGTAGACGTGCTGTATCTGGATAAAGGAAGGCCCGTAGATGTGGTGTATCTAGATAAAGGAAGGCCCGTAGATGTGGTGTATCTGGATAAAGGAAGGCCCGTAGACGTGGTGTATCTAGATAAAGGAAGGCCCGTAGACGTTGTGTATCTAGATAAAGGAAGGCCTGTAGACGTGGTGTATCTAGATAAAGGAAGGCCCGTAGACGTGGTGTATCTAGATAAATAAAGGCCCATAGACGTGGTGTATCTAGATAAAGGAAGGCCCTTAGACGTGGTGTATCTAGATAAAGGAAGGCCCATAGACGTGGTGTATCTAGATAAAGGAAGGCCCGTAGACGTGGTGTATCTAGATAAAGGAAGGCCCGTAGACGTGGTGTATCTGGATAAAGGAAGGCCCGTAGACGTGGTGTATCTAGATAAAGGAAGGCCAATAGACGTGGTGTATCTAGATAAAGGAAGGCCCATAGACGTGGTGTATCTAGATAAAGGAAGGTCCGTAGACGTGGTGTATCTAGATAAAGGAAGGTCCGTAGACGTGGTGTATCTAGATAAAGGAAGGTCCGTAGACGTAGTGTATATAGATAAAGGAAGGCCATAGACGTGGTGTATCTGGATAAAGGAAGGTCCGTAGACGTGGTGTATCTGGATAAAGGAAGGCCCGTAGACGTGGTGTATCTAGATAAAGGAAGGTCCGTAGACGTAGTGTATATAGATAAAGGAAGGCCCGTAGACGTGATGTATCTGGATAAAGAAAGGTCCATAGACGTGGTGTATCTGGATAAAGGAAGGCCCGTAGACGTGGTGTATCTAGATAAATAAAGGCCCGTAGACGTGGTGTATCTAGATAAATAAAGGCCCGTAGACGTGGTGTATCTAGATAAAGGAAGGTCCGTAGACGTGGTGTATCTAGATAAATAAAGGCTCATAGACGTGGTGTATCTAGATAAAGGAAGGCCCGTAGACGTGGTGTATCTAGATAAAGGAAGGTCCGTAGACGTGGTGTATCTAGATAAATAAAGGCTCATAGACGTGGTGTATCTAGATAAAGGAAGGCCCATAGACGTGGTGTATCTAGATAAAGGAAGGCCCGTAGACGTGATGTATCTGGATAAAGGAAGGCCCGTAGACGTGGTGTATCTGGATAAAGGAAGGTCCATAGACGTGGTGTATCTAGATAAAGGAATGCCCATAGACGTGGTGTATCTGGCTAAAGGAAGGCCCGTAGACGTGCTGTATCTGGATAAAGGAAGGCCAGTAGATGTGGTGTATCTAGATAAATGAAGGCCAGTAGACGTGGTGTATCTAGATAAAGGAAGGCCCGTAGACGTGGTGTTTCTAGATAAATAAAGGCCCATAGACGTGGTGTATCTAGATAAAGTAAGGCCCGTAGACGTGATGTATCTAGATAAAGGAAGGCCAGTAGACGTGGTGTATCTAGATAAAGGAAGGCCCGTAGACGTGGTGTATCTAGATAAATAAAGGCCCATAGACGTGGTGTATCTAGATAAAGTAAGGCCCATAGACGTGGTCTATCTAGATAAAGGAAGGCCCGTAGACGTGGTGTATCTAGATAAATGAAGGCCAGTAGACGTGGTGTATCTAGATAAAGGAAGGCCCGTAGACGTGGTGTATCTAGATAAATAAAGGCCCATAGACGTGGTCTATCTAGATAAAGGAAGGCCCGTAGACGTGGTGTATCTAGATAAAGGAAGGTCCGTAGACGTAGTGTATATAGATAAAGGAAGGCCCGTAGGCGTGGTGTATCTGGATAAAGGAAGGTCCGTAGACGTGGTGTATCTGGATAAAGGAAGGCCGGTAGACGTGGTGTATGTGGATAAAGGAAGGTCCGTAGACGTAGTGTATATAGATAAAGGAAGGCCCGTAGACGTGATGTATCTGGATAAAGGAAGGCCCGTAGACGTGGTGTATCTGGCTAAAGGAAGGCCCGTAGACGTGCTGTATCTGGATAAAGGAAGGCCCGTAGATGTGGTGTATCTAGATAAAGGAAGGCCCGTAGATGTGGTGTATCTGGATAAAGGAAGGCCCGTAGACGTGGTGTATCTAGATAAAGGAAGGCCCGTAGACGTTGTGTATCTAGATAAAGGAAGGCCTGTAGACGTGGTGTATCTAGATAAAGGAAGGCCCGTAGACGTGGTGTATCTAGATAAATAAAGGCCCATAGACGTGGTGTATCTAGATAAAGGAAGGCCCTTAGACGTGGTGTATCTAGATAAAGGAAGGCCCATAGACGTGGTGTATCTAGATAAAGGAAGGCCCGTAGACGTGGTGTATCTAGATAAAGGAAGGCCCGTAGACGTGGTGTATCTGGATAAAGGAAGGCCCGTAGACGTGGTGTATCTGCATAAAGGAAGGTCCGTAGACGTGGTGTATCTAGATAAAGGAAGGCCCGTAGATGTAGTGTATCTGGATAAAGGAAGGTCCATAGACGTGGTGTATCTAGATAAAGGAAGGCCCATAGACGTGGTGTATCTGGCTAAAGGAAGGCCCGTAGATGTGGTGTATCTAGATAAATGAAGGCCCGTAGACGTGGTGTATCTAGATAAATGAAGGCCCGTAGACGTGATGTAGCTAGATAAAGGAAGGCCCGTAGACGTGGTGTATCTAGATAAAGGAAGGCCCGTAGACATGGTGTATCTGGATAAAGGAAGGACCGTAGACGTGGTGTATCTAGATAAATGAAGGCCCGTAGACGTGGTGTATCTAGATAAAGGAAGGCCCGTAGACGTGGTGTATCTAGATAAAGGAAGGCCCGTAGACGTGGTGTATCTAGATAAATGAAGGCCCGTAGACGTGATGTATCTAGATAAAGGAAGGCCCGTAGACGTGGTGTATCTAGATAAAGGAAGGCCCGTAGACGTGGTGTATCTAGATAAATGAAGGCCCGTAGACGTGATGTATCTAGATAAAGGAAGGCCCGTAGACGTGGTGTATCTAGATAAAGGAAGGCCCGTAGACGTGGTGTATCTAGATAAAGGAAGGCCCGTAGACATGGTGTATCTAGATAAATGAAGGCCCGTAGACGTGGTGTATCTAGATAAAGGAAGGCCCGTAGACATGGTGTATCTGGATAAAGGGAGGTCCGTAGACGTGGTGTATCTAGATAATGGAAGGTCCGTAGACGTGGTGTATCTAGATAAAGGAAGGCCCGTAGACGTGATGTATCTAGATAAAGGAAGGCCCGTAGATGTGGTGTTTCTGGATAAAGGAAGGCCCATAGACGTGGTGTATCTAGATAAAGGAAGGCCCGTAGACGTGGTGTATCTGGATAAAGGAAGGCCCATAGACGTGGTGTATCTAGATAAAGGAAGGCCCGTAGACGTGATGTATCTGGATAAAGGAAGGCCCGTAGATGTGGTGTTTCTGGATAAAGGAAGGTCCATAGACGTGGTGTATCTGGATAAAGGAAGGCCCGTAGACGTGGTGTATCTGGCTAAAGGAAATATATCTGGCTGATGTATCTAGATAAAGGAAGGCCCGTAGATGTGGTGTATCTAGATAAATGAAGGCCCGTAGACGTGATGTATCTAGATAAAGGAAGGCCCGTAGATGTGGTGTATCTAGATAAAGGAAGGCCCGTAGACGTGGTGTATCTAGATAAAGGAAGGCCCGTAGACGTGGTGTATCTAGATAAAGGAAGGCTCGTAGACGTGGTGTATCTAGATAAAGGAAGACCCGTAGACGTGGTGTATCTAGATAAAGGAAGGCCCGTAGACGTGGTGTATCTAGATAAAGGAAGGCTCGTAGACGTGGTGTATCTAGATAAAGGAAGGCCCGTAGACGTGGTGTATCTAGATAAAGGAAGGCTCGTAGATGTGGTATATCTAGATAAAGGAAGGCCCGTAGACGTGGTGTATCTGGATAAAGGAAGGCCCATAGACGTGGTGTATCTAGATAAAGGAAGGCCCGTAGACGTGATGTATCTGGATAAAGGAAGGCCCGTAGATGTGGTGTTTCTGGATAAAGGAAGGTCCATAGACGTGGTGTATCTGGATAAAGGAAGGCCCGTAGACGTGGTGTATCTGGCTAAAGGAAGGCCCGTAGACGTGGTGTATCTAGATAAAGGAAGGCCCGTAGACGTGGTGTATCTAGATAAAGGAAGGCCCGTAGACGTGGTGTATCTAGATAAAGGAAGGCCCGTAGACGTGCTGTATCTGGATAAAGGAAGGCCCGTAGACGTGGTGTATCTAGATAAAGGAAGATCCGTAGACGTGGTGTATCTAGATAAAGGAAGGCCTGTAGACGTGGTGTATCTAGATAAAGGAAGGCCCGTAGACGTGGTGTATCTAGATAAAGGAAGGCCCGTAGACGTGGTGCATCTAGATAAAGGAAGACCCGTAGACGTGGTGTATCTAGATAAAGGAAGGCCCGTAGACGTGGTGTATCTGGTTAAATCAAGGCCCGTAGACGTGGTGTATCTAGATAAAGGAAGGCCCGTAGACGTGGTGTATCTAGATAAAGGAAGGCCCATAGACGTGGTGTATCTAGATAAATGAAGGCCCGTAGACGTGGTGTATCTAGATAAAGGAAGGCCCATAGACGTGGTGTATCTAGATAAAGGAAGGCCCGTAGACGTTGTGTATCTAGATAAAGGAAGGCCTGTAGACGTGGTGTATCTAGATAAAGGAAGGCCCGTAGACGTGGTGTATCTAGATAAATAAAGGCCCATAGACGTGGTGTATCTAGATAAAGGAAGGCCCTTAGACGTGGTGTATCTAGATAAAGGAAGGCCCATAGACGTGGTGTATCTAGATAAAGGAAGGCCCGTAGACGTGGTGTATCTAGATAAAGGAAGGCCCGTAGACGTGGTGTATCTGGATAAAGGAAGGCCCGTAGACGTGGTGTATCTGCATAAAGGAAGGTCCGTAGACGTGGTGTATCTAGATAAAGGAAGGCCCGTAGATGTAGTGTATCTGGATAAAGGAAGGTCCATAGACGTGGTGTATCTAGATAAAGGAAGGCCCATAGACGTGGTGTATCTGGCTAAAGGAAGGCCCGTAGATGTGGTGTATCTAGATAAATGAAGGCCCGTAGACGTGGTGTATCTAGATAAATGAAGGCCCGTAGACGTGATGTAGCTAGATAAAGGAAGGCCCGTAGACGTGGTGTATCTAGATAAAGGAAGGCCCGTAGACATGGTGTATCTGGATAAAGGAAGGACCGTAGACGTGGTGTATCTAGATAAATGAAGGCCCGTAGACGTGGTGTATCTAGATAAAGGAAGGCCCGTAGACGTGGTGTATCTAGATAAAGGAAGGCCCGTAGACGTGGTGTATCTAGATAAATGAAGGCCCGTAGACGTGATGTATCTAGATAAAGGAAGGCCCGTAGACGTGGTGTATCTAGATAAAGGAAGGCCCGTAGACGTGGTGTATCTAGATAAATGAAGGCCCGTAGACGTGATGTATCTAGATAAAGGAAGGCCCGTAGACGTGGTGTATCTAGATAAAGGAAGGCCCGTAGACGTGGTGTATCTAGATAAAGGAAGGCCCGTAGACATGGTGTATCTAGATAAATGAAGGCCCGTAGACGTGGTGTATCTAGATAAAGGAAGGCCCGTAGACGTGGTGTATCTGGATAAAGGAAGGTCCGTAGACGTGGTGTATCTAGATAATGGAAGGTCCGTAGACGTGGTGTATCTAGATAAAGGAAGGCCCGTAGACGTGATGTATCTAGATAAAGGAAGGCCCGTAGATGTGGTGTTTCTGGATAAAGGAAGGCCCATAGACGTGGTGTATCTAGATAAAGGAAGGCCCGTAGACGTGGTGTATCTGGATAAAGGAAGGCCCATAGACGTGGTGTATCTAGATAAAGGAAGGCCCGTAGACGTGATGTATCTGGATAAAGGAAGGCCCGTAGATGTGGTGTTTCTGGATAAAGGAAGGTCCATAGACGTGGTGTATCTGGATAAAGGAAGGCCCATAGACGTGGTGTATCTGGCTAAAGGAAATATATCTGGCTGATGTATCTAGATAAAGGAAGGCCCGTAGATGTGGTGTATCTAGATAAATGAAGGCCCGTAGACGTGATGTATCTAGATAAAGGAAGGCCCGTAGATGTGGTGTATCTAGATAAAGGAAGGCCCGTAGACGTGGTGTATCTAGATAAAGGAAGGCCCGTAGACGTGGTGTATCTAGATAAAGGAAGGCTCGTAGACGTGGTGTATCTAGATAAAGGAAGACCCGTAGACGTGGTGTATCTAGATAAAGGAAGGCCCGTAGACGTGGTGTATCTAGATAAAGGAAGGCTCGTAGACGTGGTATATCTAGATAAAGGAAGGCCCGTAGACGTGGTGTATCTGGATAAAGGAAGGCCCATAGACGTGGTGTATCTAGATAAAGGAAGGCCCGTAGACGTGATGTATCTGGATAAAGGAAGGCCCGTAGATGTGGTGTTTCTGGATAAAGGAAGGTCCATAGACGTGGTGTATCTGGATAAAGGAAGGCCCGTAGACGTGGTGTATCTGGCTAAAGGAAGGCCCGTAGACGTGGTGTATCTAGATAAAGGAAGGCCCGTAGACGTGGTGTATCTAGATAAAGGAAGGCCCGTAGACGTGGTGTATCTAGATAAAGGAAGGCCCGTAGACGTGCTGTATCTGGATAAAGGAAGGCCCGTAGACGTGGTGTATCTAGATAAAGGAAGATCCGTAGACGTGGTGTATCTAGATAAAGGAAGGCCTGTAGACGTGGTGTATCTGGATAAAGGAGGCCCGTAGACGTGGTGCATCTAGATAAAGGAAGACCCGTAGACGTGGTGTATCTAGATAAAGGAAGGCCCGTAGACGTGGTGTATCTGGTTAAATCAAGGCCCGTAGACGTGGTGTATCTAGATAAAGGAAGGCCCATAGACGTGGTGTATCTAGATAAATGAAGGCCCGTAGACGTGGTGTATCTAGATAAAGGAAGGCCCGTAGACGTGGTGTATCTAGATAAATGAAGGCCCGTAGACGTGGTGTATCTAGATAAAGGAAGGCCCATAGACGTGGTGTATCTAGATAAAGGAAGGATGTACTGGAAATGGAGCGACTAAAAGCTAATAAAGGGTCTGGAGGATATTAGATATGAGGAAAGGTTGTGACCTCTGAACTTATTCTCTCTGGAGAAGAGACGCTGAAATGGATAAGAACTACAATCTAGTTCAAGGTTATCTGCTGCTGTTTCTGATTACAAAGTGTGTACATGCATGTATTCTAGAAGCAGCCTTCAGATTGGTTACTTCTTACACTTCTGATTTATTGGTGGGCGGTGTTGATATTTTATACAGAAAGATACGTCATTGCTATGTCAGTCTAATTGGTACATCTCATTGATTGAAATACAAGAGAAATGGAGAAACTTGAAGTTTGGTTGAAGCTGGTTCTCTTATCTCATATGCATTCTTCTAAGGCGGGGGATGTAGGGTGTAGACGCCATCTTCAGTTCCAAACAGAGAACCAATCTTTATATTACATAATAAGTAAGGAGCATGGGAACATGTATACACATAATAAGTAAGGAACATGTATACACATAATAAGTAAGGAACATGTATACACATAATAAGTAAGGAACATGTATACACATAATAAGTAAGGAACATGTATACACATAATAAGTAAGGAACATGTATACACATAATAAGTAAGGAACATGTATACACATAATAAGTAAGGAACATGTATACACATAATAAGTAAGGAACATGTATACACATAAGCAAATAGACATTTTCTGATTATCATTATGTACATTACATTCCTTAACATTACGAGGACTGATGGGGACACCAGATGTAAGGAGGACTGATGGGGACACCAGATGTTACGAGGACTGATGGGGACACCAGATGTAAGGAGGACTGATGGGGACACCAGATGTTAGGAGGACTGATGGGGACACCAGATGTTAGGAGGACTGATGGGGACACCAGATGTTAGGAGGACTGATGGGGACACCAGATGTAAGGAGGACTGATGGGGACACCAGATGTTAGGAGGACTGATGGGGACACCAGATGTTACGAGGACTGATGGGGACACCAGATGTTACGAGGACTGATGGAGACACCAGATGTTAGGAGGACTGATGGGGACACCAGATGTTACGAGGACTGATGGGGACACCAGATGTAGGGAGGACTGATGGGGACACCAGATGTTACGAGGACTGATGGGGACACCAGATGTTACGAGGACTGTTGGGGACACCGGATGTTAGGAGGACTGATGGGGACACCAGATGTAAGGAGGACTGATGGGGACACCAGATGTAAGGAGGACTGATGGGGACACCAGATGTTAGGAGGACTGATGGAGACACCAGATGTTAGGAGGACTGATGGGGACACCAGATGTTAGGAGGACCGATGGGGACACCAGATGTTACGAGGACTGATGGGGACACCAGATGTTAGGAGGACTGATGGGGACACCAGATGTAAGGAGGACTGATGGGGACACCAGATGTAAGGAGGACTGATGGGGACACCAGATGTTAGGAGGACTGATGGGGACACCAGATGTAAGAAGGACTGATGGGGACACCAGATGTAAGAAGGACTGATGGAGACACCAGATGTTAGGAGGACTGATGGGGACACCAGATGTAAGGAAGACTGATGGGGACACAAGATGTAAGGAGGACTAATGGGGACACCAGATGTAAGGAGGACTGATGGGGACACCGGATGTAAGGGGGACTGATGGGGACACCAGATGTAAGGAGGACTGATGGGGACACAAGATGTAAGGAGGACTAATGGGGACACCAGATGTAAGGAGGACTGATGGAGACACCGGATGTTAGGAGGACTGATGGGGACACCAGATGTTAGGAGGACTGATGGGGACACCGGATGTTAGGAGGACTGATGGGGACACCAGATGTTAGGAGGACTGATGGGGACACCGGATGTAAGGAGGACTGATGGGGACACCGGATGTAAGGAGGACTGATGGGGACACCAGATGTTAGGAGGACTGATGGGGACACCAGATGTTAGGAGGACTGATGGGGACACCAGATGTAAGGAGGACTGATGGGGACACCAGATGTAAGGAGGACTGATGGGGACACCAGATGTTAGGAGGACTGATGGGGACACCAGATGTTAGGAGGACTGATGGGGACACCAGATGTAAGGAGGACTGATGGGGACACCAGATGTAAGGAGGACTGATGGGGACACCAGATGTAAGGAGGACTGATGGGGACACCAGATGTTAGGAGGACTGATGGGGACACCAGATGTTAGGAGGACTGATGGGGACACCGGATGTAAGGAGGACTGATGGGGACACCAGATGTAAGGAGGACTGATGGGGACACCAGATGTAAGGACTGATGGGGATCAGGAGGACTGATGGGGACACCGGATGTTAGGAGGACTGATGGGAACACCGGATGTAAGGAGGACCGATGGGGACACCAGATGTAAGGAGGACTGATGGGGACACCAGATGTTAGGAGGACTGATGGGGACACCGGCTGTTAGGAGGACTGATGGAGACACCAGATGTTAGGAGGACTGATGGGGACACCAGATGTAAGGAGGACTGATGGGGACACCGGATGTTAGGAGGACTGATGGAGACACCAGATGTTCTGAGGACTGATGGGGACACCAGATGTTAGGAGGACTGATGGGGACACCAGATGTTCTGAGGACTGATGGGGACACCAGATGTTAGGAGGACTGATGGAGACACCAGATGTTCTGAGGACTGATGGGGACACCAGATGTTAGGAGGACTGATGGAGACACCAGATGTTAGGAGGACTGATGGGGACACCAGATGTTCTGAGGACTGATGGGGACACCAGATGTAAGGAGGACTGATGGGGACACCGGATGTTAGGAGGACTGATGGAGACACCAGATGTTCTGAGGACTGATGGGGACACCAGATGTTAGGAGGACTGATGGAGACACCAGATGTTAGGAGGACTGATGGGGACACCAGATGTTCTGAGGACTGATGGGGACACCAGATGTAAGGAGGACTGATGGGGACACCGGATGTTAGGAGGACTGATGGAGACACCAGATGTTCTGAGGACTGATGGGGACACCAGATGTTAGGAAGACTGATGGGGACACCAGATGTTAGGAGGACTGATGGGGACACCAGATGTAAGGAGGACTGATGGGGACACCAGATGTAAGGAGGACTGATGGGGACACCAGATGTTAGGAGGACTGATGGGGACACCAGATGTAAGGAGGACTGATGGGGACACCAGATGTTAGGAAGACTGATGGGGACACCAGATGTTAGGAGGACTGATGGGGACACCAGATGTAAGGACTGATGGGGACACCAGATGTAAGGAGAACTGATGGGGACACCGGATGTTAGGAGGACTGATGGGGACACCAGATGTTAGGACTGATGGGGACACCAGATGTAAGGACTGATGGGGACACCAGATGTTAGGAGGACTGATGGAGACACCAGATGTAAGGACTGATGGGGACACCAGATGTAAGGAGGACTGATGGGGACACCAGATGTAAGGAGGACTGATGGGGACACCAGATGTTAGGAGGCCTGATGGAGACACCAGATGTTAGGAGGACTGATGGGGACACCAGATGTTAGGAGGACTGATGGGGACACCAGATGTTAGGAGGACCGATGGGGACACCAGATGTAAGGAGGACTAATGGGGACACCAGATGTAAGGAGGACTGATGGGAACACCAGATGTAAGGAGGACTGATGGGAACGCCAGATTTTAGGAGAACTGATGGGGACACCAGATGTTAGGAGGACTGATGGGGACACCAGATGTTAGGAGGACTGATGGGGACACAGGATGTAAGAAGGACTGATGGGGACACCAGATGTTAGGAGGACTGATGGGGACACCAGATGTTCGGAGGACTGATGAGGACACCGGATTTAAGAAGGACTGATGGGGACACCGGATGTTAGGAGGACTGATGGGAACACCGGATGTTAGGAGGACTGATGGGGACACCGGATGTAAGAAGGACTGATGGGGACACCAGATGTTAGGAGGACTGATGGGGACACCGGATGTAAGAAGGACTGATGGAGACACCAGATGTTAGGAGGACTGATGGGGACACCGGATGTAAGAAGGACTGATGGGGACACCGGATGTAAGGAGGGGGGAACCCACGCTGTTTTTATCAATGATTTTTATGTATATTGCTGGGATCTGGCAATACATTACAGTCTCGAGCAATTTTGAATGACATTGTTTCCTTTAGAAATGTCATTTTGCTGCGGTACTGTTCTAAACATGGGGAAAATGCGCTACTTTACAGGCAGACTAAGGGAACCCTTAAGGAATGATATTTAAAGGAATATTTAATTTTTATTGTTTCACTTTAAGCATTATTAGAATCACTGCTCCTAAAAAAAAACAAAAAACGGCCATTTTAAAAACGTTTTTTTGCATTGATCCATGTCCCCTGGGGCAGGACCCGGGTCCCCAAACACTTTTTATGGCAACAACTTGCATATATCGTGTCCCATAGACTTCACTGGTGTTCACACAAATGTTCTGTCTGTACCCAAGTTCTGATGCGATGCGATCCGGGGGTGTTCCGCTCATCCCTAATGTGAGGCAATGTGGATTGGATGACGGTGTTACTATGTGATGTGATTGATACATTTGTCACCTTGTGAGTATAATAATTACCACTTTTTCTATGAATAAAGCGATGGTTTTAGGGTGAGGCACTAGGCCTGGGCGCCCGCTCTGTCTTTTTATGGTTGCACGTGGAAGGAGATTGCACAATACAGCGAAAGAATTTCCAAGCAGATTTACCAACTATCCAGCAATAAAACAAAAACGAATTGTCCCGTCTAACAATTCAGAGGAGACTTTTGTTGCTCTCATTTCCAAATCTATGTGGAAGGTGCAGCGCCCCCCCAAGGCTCCTCTGTGAAGTGCGGCCCTAACTCTATATATATGTTTAGTTGCAGGTTTGTCCCTACATAGGATTGTTACTCTTTATTGCTTTCACTAAATATCCTATAAAGAGATCCAGTCACAACCTTCCAATTTACGTGATTTCCCTAAAACATAAATGTATTTTATTTATCACATGTATATCTATAATGCCGACAATTTACACATTTATATTGTACATTCATATCAGCCCTCTCGGAACTTACCATCTAAAACCGGCCACAGAAGGATTGAACCTCGACTGCTTCAACAGGGACAGGGCTGAGATTCAATCCATCCACGGGCAGGCTGGTTGTACTGAAATCCATCGACTTCAGCACACCCAGCCTGCTGGATTTCTTTCATGCGATCGCAGCCAGTGGCTATGGCTGCCAGCAGTGATCATTCTGTTCTGCTAGCGGGATAAGCTCCCCGCTGGCGGAACACAATATCACTATGGGAGGGATTTCCCCCTCTGTGTTGATGGGGGGAATCAAGCAAGTTTCTTTCTGTCCCCCCCATTGTGGAAGGAGAGAAAATGACACAATCTATGTGCTGCTAAAGTCCCCAACGTTGGCCATAGATGATCGCTTTTATTTGTCAATCAGCCAGCGATCAGGTTTTCAAAAAAACAAAATGGAATACCCATCCCCCTCTGTTCACATAAAAAAACCCCTAAAGAAACAGTTCTATAGAAATGTAACAAAACCACACCGACAAATATAATTAAGTTATGACATTTTATTAAAATATCAAATAAAAAATCACACAGAAGAGACTAAATTGCAAATGTATAAAACACTATGCAGTAAGAGGCACTGCCACCCTTGGGGGTAGATGAGTGGGTGCAGCGGAGTCTAAGAAGAAGCATTTCCACCCTTGGGGTAGATAAGTGCAGTTTGGTGGGGCCTTAGAGAAGCACCAGTACGCTGGGTGTTGGGGAGTGAGGGCAGATGAAACTTGGGGGGAAGCTCTTCTGCCCACACTCACCCCCTACCCAGGGTGGTAGCATTCACTTTTGGTGGTAGTTGAGTGGGTGTAGTGGAGCCTGATCAGAGGCATTGCCACTCTTGGGGTAGATTAGTGCAGTTTGGTGGGGCCTGAGGGAAGCACCAGTATGCTGGGTGTTGGGGAGTGAGGGCAGATGAAACTTGGGGGGAAGCTCAACTGCCCACACTCACCCCATACCCAGGGTGGTAGCATTCACTTTTGGGGGTAGATGAGTGGGTGTAGTGGAGCCTGATCAGAGGCATTTCCACTCTTGGGGTAGATTAGTGCAGTTTGGTGGGGCCTGAGGGAAGCACCAGTATGCTGGGTGTTGGGGAGTGAGGGCAGATGAAACTTGGGGGGAAGCTCAACTGCCCACACTCACCCCATACCCAGGGTGGTAGCATTCACTTTTGGTGGTAGTTGAGACAGGCAGTGGAGCCTGATCAGAGGCATTTCCACCACTTGGTGGTAGATGAGTGCAGTTTTTTGGGGCCTGGGGGGGAAGCACCAACATGCTGGGTGTTGGGGAGTGAGGGCAGATGAAACTTGGGGGGAAGCTCTTCTGCCCACACTCACCCCATACCCAGGGTGGTAGCATTCACTTTTGGTGGTAGTTGAGACAGGCAGTGGAGCCTGATCAGAGGCATTTGCACTCTTGGTGATAGATTAGTGCAGTTTGGTGGGGCCTGGGGGGGAAGCACCAACATGCTGGGTGTTGGGGAGTGAGGGCAGATGAAACTTGGGGGGAAGCTCAACTGCCCACACTCACCCCATACCCAGGGTGGTAGCATTCACTTTTGGTGGTAGTTGAGACAGGCAGTGGAGCCTGATCAGAGGCATTTCCACCACTTGGTGGTAGATGAGTGCAGTTTTTTGGGGCCTGGGGGGGAAGCACCAACATGCTGGGTGTTGGGGAGTGAGGGCAGATGAAACTTGGGGGGAAGCTCTTCTGCCCACACTCACCCTATACCCAGGGTGGTAGCATTCACTTTTGGTGGTAGTTGAGACAGGCAGTGGAGCCTGATCAGAGGCATTTCCACCACTTGGTGGTAGATGAGTGCAGTTTTTTGGGGCCTGGGGGGGAAGCACCAGTACGCTGGGTGTTGGGGAGTGAGGGCAGATGAAACTTGGGGGGAAGCTCAACTGCCCACACTCACCCCATACCCAGGGTGGTAGCATTCACTTTTGGTGGTAGTTGAGACAGGCAGTGGAGCCTGATCAGAGGCATTTCCACTCTTGGGGGTAGATTAGTGCAGTTTTTTTGGGCCTGGGGGGGAAGCACCAACATGCTGGGTGTTGGGGAGTGAGGGCAGATGAAACTTGGGGGGAAGCTCTTCTGCCCACACTCACCCTATACCCAGGGTGGTAGCATTCACTTTTGGTGGTAGTTGAGACAGGCAGTGGAGCCTGATCAGAGGCATTGCCCCCCTTGGGGGGGGTAGATAAGTGCAGTTTGGTGGGGCCTTAGAGAAGCACCAGTACGCTGGGTGTTGGGGAGTGAGGGCAGATGAAACTTGGGGGGAAGCTCTTCTGCCCACACTCACCCCATACCCAGGGTGGTAGCATTCACTTTTGGTGGTAGTTGAGACAGGCAGTGGAGCCTGATCAGAGGCATTTCCACTATTGGGGGTAGATTAGTGCAGTTTTTTGGGGCCTGGGGGGGAAGCACCAACATGCTGGGTGTTGGGGAGTGAGGGCAGATGAAACTTGGGGGGAAGCTCTTCTGCCCACACTCACCCCATACCCAGGGTGGTAGCATTCACTTTTGGTGGTAGTTGAGACAGGCAGTGGAGCCTGATCAGAGGCATTTCCACTCTTGGGGGTAGATTAGTGCAGTTTGGTGGGGCCTGAGAGAAGCACCAACATGCTGGGTGTTGGGGAGTGAGGGCAGATGAAACTTTGGGGGAAGCTCAACTGCCCACACTCACCCCATACCCAGGGTGGTAGCATTCACTTTTGGTGGTAGTTGAGACAGGCAGTGGAGCCTGATCAGAGGCATTTCCACCACTTGGTGGTAGAGGAGTGCAGTTTTTTGGGGCCTGGGGGGGGGAAGCACCAGTACGCTGGGTGTTGGGGAGTGAGGGCAGATGAAACTTGGGGGGAAGCTCTTCTGCCCACACTCACCCCATACCCAGGGTGGTAGCATTCACTTTTGGGGGTAGATGAGTGGGTGTAGTGGAGCCTGATCAGAGGCATTGCCACCCTTGGGGGTGTAGATTAGTGCAGTTTGGTGGGGCCTGAGGGAAGCACCAACATGCTGGGTGTTGGGGAGTGAGGGCAGATGAAACTTGGGGGGAAGCTCTTCTGCCCACACTCACCCCATACCCAGGGTGGTAGCATTCACTTTTGGTGGTAGTTGAGACAGGCAGTGGAGCCTGATCAGAGGCATTTCCACCACTTGGTGGTAGAGGGGTGCAGTTTTTTGGGGCCTGGGGGGGAAGCACCAGTACGCTGGGTGTTGGGGAGTGAGGGCATTTGAAACTTGGGGGGAAGCTCCACTGCCCACGCTCGCCCCATACCCAGGGTGGTAGCACCCCCCTCTTAGTGGTAGGTGAGGCAGGTAGAGCCTGATTAGAGGCATTGCTAACCTTGGTTGTAGATGAGTGTGTTGGAGCCTGAGAGGCATTTTGACCCTTGAGGGTAGATGAGTGGGTGTAGCGGAGCCTGAGAGGCATTGCCACCCTTGAGGGTAGATGAGTGGGTGTAGCGGAGCCTGAGAGGCATTTTGACCCTTGAGGGTAGATGAGTGGGTGTAGCCGAGCCTGAGAGGCATTGCCACCCTTGGGGGTAGAAGAGCCTGAGAGGCATTTTGACCCTTGGGGGTAGATGAGTGGGTGTATTGGAGCCTGAGAGGCATTGCCACCCTTGGGGGTAGATGAGTGGGTGTAGCGGAGCCTGAGAGGCATTTTGACCCTTGGGGGTAGATGAGTGGGTGTAGCGGAGCCTGAGAGGCATTGCCACCCTTGGGGGTAGATGAGTGGGTGTAGCGGAGCCTGAGAGGCATTTTGACCCTTGGGGGTAGATGAGTGGGTGTAGCGGAGCCTGAGAGGCATTGCCACCCTTGGGGGTAGATGAGTGGGTGTAGCGGAGCCTTAGAGGCATTGCCACCCGTTTTGGGTCTGGGGAGGGGCAGTTGATCTAGAGGAAGGCGAAAAACCCCCAGCATAGCGTGAGCCAATGTGCTACAGCTGGGGGAAAATTCCTTCCTGACCCCTCCGAGAGGCGATCGGCTATTCCCTGGATCATCACCCAGACAGGTAGGTGGGGCTTGGGGTAAGGAGGGGGGTGGGCAATTGGAGCCACACCCTCGGTGGTAGGTGGGTGGGTGTCAGTGTGTGGATAGCGGGGGAGGAGGCACCATCCCCCACACAGAGCTCCGGGGGAGGAGCCATTGGACTACAGCCGGGTCACGTGGTGTCTGTGTGTCGGGGAACCTGCTGCCTCTGCTCAGGATCTGAGGAACTACAACTCCCAGCATGCACTGTGTAAGTGACGGGGGTTCAGCTCCCAGCCTGGAATAGGACGCTGTGGGACTACATATCCCAGCATGATTTTCTCTATGGAGATATTACAGGTGCCAGTGATCTCTACATACCCCAGTCCGCTCCCCTCCCCCTCCCCAGGGGGAATTGCACCGCCTCCAGCCCCCCCTCCCCACTCATCTCCCAACACCCATTCTTCCCCCCTCAGGCCCAACCCGCCCACCTCTAACCCGGGGGGGTAAGAGACCCACCACCGCTTGTGGGAGATGAATGCGGGGTGCGATTACGCCTGAGGAGGGGGAGGGGAGAAGGCTGGGGTATGTAGAGATTGCTGGCACTTGTAGTACATCTATAGAAGAAATCATGCTGGGACATGTAGTCCTGTAACATCTTATTCCAGGCTGGGAGCTGAAACCCCATTGCTTACACAGTGCATGCTGGGAGTTGTAGTTCCTCAGATCCTGAGCAGAGGCAACAAGTTCCCCGGACCCACAGACACCACGTGACCCCGCTGTAGTCCAATGGCTCCTCCCCCGGAGCTCTGTACAGCAGATGTTTCCTCTTCGGCGTTCTCCACACACTGACGCTCCGCCCTAACGGCTCAGCTATATATATCGGCTCAGGCCACGCCTCCTGCTGACGTCACAGGCTAACGGCTCTAGCTGTGCACGCGTCAGTTGGAACAAAGCCACGTGATGGCAGTGTGATATGTTCCCGCCTCACCCGCTCAGGCCACGCCCATCCATGCACTGGTCACGCCTACTCTTATCTGAGTCGTTATGTCCCTCTCTGCGGGAGTCACGTGACTTCACAGGAGGAGGGGGCAGGGAGCCGAGACAACAACATGGAGGACTGAGAGGCACCCCGGATGTATGATAAATATGATTTATCCCCATTTCCTGGTGACAGAACCTCCTCATATATATATATATATATATATGTGTCCTATTTTCTGAAAACATGGGGGGAGGGGGTCACTGGGACAGGAAGTGGCGTACCGTCGCCGCCATCTTTGTTCACCCCGCACTCCTCTATAGTAAGGATACGCCGAAAAGGGTGAGAGCGGACATCTTGTTACACCCACCGGAGTGTAGCATTTCACACGTATTTTTCCTATAATCTGGGTTGATATAGAGAAATACCGGACTCAGGACTCCGTCTGACTGGTTAGATGGTGAATTTTATAATCAGCGGCATCCCTGCTCATCTCGCAGGTTTACAAATTTGACAGAAGATCGCTGCTTTTAAAATTCAACATCTAACGAGTCAGACGGAGTTGTAAGTCCTGTAATTCATCATATAAAGCCAGATTGCAGTTAAAAATAAGTGTAAAAAGCAAAATAACGGTGGGTGTAACAAGATGTCCACTCTCCCCCTTCTCAGTGTATCCTTACTGTGGAGGAGTGAGGGGTGTACGAAGATGGCGGCGCCGAGGAACGTCACTTCCGTTACACATTCAGACAGGTCGCGAAATCAAACGGAACACGAGTTGTACGACGTTCCGGTGTGGTAAAATTTCATGAAATTTTACCACAACGGTCTATGGAGGAGACATGTCTACCCTCCCCCCTCTCCGATCACCTCCCATACCACTTCCGGGATCTCACCTCCACCGGAAATACATCACTGACCGGAACTTCCTGTCACCCTCAGCCGCCATTTTCCTGTAGATTTATTCTTCATCTGTAACGACATATTCGGCGACCAGGCGCCCTTCAACCCGGAAGTTGACGAATGTGCGAGAATGCCACAAAAATTCCGATCACACTGCGCATGCGTCAACGTCCGGGACGGAAGTTGACGCATGCGCGGAAGATGCCGCAAAAAAAAAAAAATCCCAATCGGCCCGGAAGTTGACGCACGCGCGGAAGATGCCGCAAAAAAATCCCGATCGGCCCGGAAGTTGACGCATGCGCGGAAGATGCCGCAAAAATCCCGATCAAACTGCGCATGCGTCAACTGCCGGCCCGAATTGTCAGTTAATTAAAAAAAAAAAAAGCACATGATTTCATTGGCTGAGCCAAAGTCACTGTGATTGGCTAAGCCAAAGTCACTGTGATTGGCTGAGCCAAAGTCACTGTGATTTCATTGGCTGAGCCAAGAAAAAAAGCGGCTCAGTCCCCCTATATATTCAGCAGCTGGGGCAGAAGACATCACAGAAGCTGGCTGATCTCTGAGCAGTGAGGTTGGCTTCTGCTGTCCTGAGAGATACCTTGTGATATTATTGGATTTGATTTCGGTCAATTCAATTTCATTGCAATATCTATTCTCATACATTTAAAGCGAGTTTCTTTATTCTTAATAATGAACCGATTTAAATGTAATCAGATTCTTTCTCTGAAAAACATCAAAGAGAAACCCAGCAAAGGAAGGGCCATGGTAGGAGGTATCAGTGAACAGCCTGCAGATACCCCAACCAAAAAGCCCTCCAAGCTGAAGAGGACCCGAGCGTTTGTGCGCGGCTGTTTCAGAGCCGTCGTTGGATGTTTCGGTAAAGTCAATAGACATCGCCGGAATACAGACACTGAGATTGGTAAGTGTTTTTTTTCAAAGATAATTTTTTTTTTCATAGATTTTTTATTTTTATTTTTTCAAAATTTTTATTTTTTCCCAAAAAAATTTTTTTCAAAAAATTTTTTTTTTCAAAGTATATTATTTTTTTCATAATTTTTTTTTTTTTTTTCAAAAATTTTTTTGGGGTCACATTCCCATAGGTACAAATGTTTTTTTTGAATATTTTTTAAATCAAGTCCTTTTTTATGACATTTTTTAGTTACAATCAACACAAGACATACACCAGGGCTCCACAAACCCCAGGCGCCAGGTCACCAATGCCACCAGAAATCACAACCTGGCGCCTAAGCTGCCACCAGCTCACTCACTATCACTATTAACAATGACTGCCCCCCTCCCCCTCCTCCACACTCTGCGGCTGCGCACTGTGTGTGACACTGACAAGCAAAGGAGAGATTTCAGCTTTATGTCGGGGTGGGAGGGACCCGGCCGGGGTGGGCGGGACCCGGCCGCTATCAAACACCAGCCAATGGAATCTGGGCGGGCCGCTACGTGTATGTGGCCGCGCCTCTTTTCTTAAGCAGCCCAATCGTTGGCCGGTGTTTGATAGCTGCTGAGTCCCGCCCACCCGGCCGGGACCCTCCCACCCCGAGCGGGGCCCGCCCACCTCGACTCAAGCTCAAATCTGACATATCCGCTGTAGTGTCATATTTTGCTCCCCATCATAGAACGCTCCGGAAGGGACGTTGCGGGCGGAAATTTTGCACTGCGCATGCGCGATGCGTTCCAAATGCTTGCACCATGCGTTCCAGAGGATTTCCGACAATGTAGTTCAGTGAAACCGTCAGATAATGTCACGGGAGTGAGGGGAGGTAATCGTGACATTAACTTTAGACAGAGCGGAGAGCGGCGGAGAGAGAGCGGGTAACTGTGGCTCAGGGAGGGGATTACCTCCCCTCACTTCTCTGACATTATCTGACGGTTTCACTGGTCTGCATTGTGGCAAATCATTTGGAACGCATGGCGCAAGTGTTTGGAACGCATGGCGCATGCGCAGTGCTAAATTTCTGGCCGCAGCGCCACTTCCGGAACATTCTATGATGGGGAGCAAAATATGACACTACACCGCCTCTCTGTTACTTGTCAGCTTCACACCCCGGCCGGGTCCCGCCCATTCCGACATTAAAGCGGGAGTCCGCCATTTTTTTTTTTAAAAGTCAGCAGCTACAAATACTGCAGCTGCTGACTTTTAGAATAATGACACTTACCCGCCCAGCGCGCCCGCGATGTCGGCACCCGAAGCCGATCTCTCGATCGTCTCTCGGGTGCTGCCGCCGCCATCTTGGGTATGGGAATCAGGAAGTGGAGCCTTTCGGCTTCATTTCCCGGTTCCCTACTGCGCATGCGCGAGTCGCTCTGCGCAATAAGGATGGTCCCCGCTGTCTCTGGGATCCGTGTGTTTCGCAGCAGGCAGCGGGGGACCTTCGGAAAGGGGCGTAGATTCTGCGGAAAGGGGCGTGGATTCTGCAGAATCTACGCCGGAAGTGATGCAGATACCTGTACTGTACAGGTACCTGCACCCCCCTCCCTCCTGAAAGGTGCCAATTGTGGCGCCGGAGGGGGGGAGGGTTCCAATGAGCAGAAGGTCCACTTTAAGGTGGAGCTCCGCTTTAAGCTCAATTCTGACAGCTCCTCTGTTACATTTCAGGAACAGAGTGCTCCGTGTGCCACCTACCAGCGCCAACCAGTGGCATCTGCCAGTGCCACCGCCAATCAGTGCCACCTGCTAGTGCTAATCAGTGCCACGGCCAGTCAGTGCCACCTGCCACCACCAACCAGTGCCATCTGCTAGTACCAACCAGTACCACCGCCAATCAATACCACCTGCAACCACCAACCAGTGTCACCGCCAATCAGTGCCACCTGCCCCCACCAATCAATACCACCTGCAACCACCAACCAGTGCCACCTGCCACCACCAACCAGTGCCACCGCCAATCAGTGCCACCTACCAGTTCTAAACCAGTGTCACCTGCCAATGCCAATCAGTGCCACCTGCCACTACCAATCAGTGCCACCTGCCAGTGCCACCGCCAATCAGTGCCAACTAGTGCCACCGCCAACCAGTGCCACCACCAATCAGTGCCATCTGCCAGTGACAACTAGTGCCACCACCAACCAGGGCCACCTGCCACTTCCATGACCATCCGACCATCCCACATGGGACCCAGATCCCTCCCCCGCTGTCTCTTTGATGGTTTCTTTGTGATTGCACCTCTGTAGTCATGTATGTCAATCTTTTGTTTTCATCCCCAACAATCCACGTCTGCACACTACTGGGAGGTCCATACACACGCAGATGGATGGTTATAGATCTCTTATTGGCACCGTCTCCCCGGGATTTTGTACTTGTTGAAAACCAGAAGATTACTTAGCAGTGCCCCAAAGAAAACATGAAATAGTCCCTCCTGTTCCCTACTGAATGGACAAAAAATAAGGGATTGTCTGAACTGCCTTAGGGCTCATTTAAACATGTTGTGCCCTCTGAACAGCAATCCACATTCAGGTCGCTCTTCAGAGGGCATTTGACAGGAGGCAAGAAGGTGTTATATTGCCTCCTCACCACCTGTTTAACCCCCTGACATCCGCGCTATGGGCAAATGACGGGCACAGCGCGGACGTGAATTCCCGGGAGGCCGTCATATGACATCCCACTGTGCACGCTCCCTGCGGAGGGCGCCGTGATCACTGAGACTCGGGTGACCACCGATCCGAGTACGGGGCCAATCCCGACCCCTTACCATGTGATCAGTTATCAGCCAATGACGGTTCATCACATGATGTAAACAAAAGCTCAGTGATCGTTTTTTTCTCCTCTGCTGACAGGAGAAGAACAAAGCCGATCACCGGCTCATCTTAAAGGGACATCGACCCTGAAAAGGAAGAGGCGATTATGCCTCATTTATAGAGTAACAGTGCCCACCAGTGCCACCTATCAATGCCCACCAGTGCCACCTATCAATGCCCACCAGTGCCACCTATTGATGCCCACCAGTGCCACCTATCGATGCCCACCAGTGCCACCTAATGTCAAGTGCCACCTATCGATGCCCACCAGTGCCACCTATCAATGCCCACCAGTGCCACCCATTAATGCCCAAAAGTGCCACCTATCGATGCCCACCAGTGCCACCCATCAATGCCCACCAGTGCCACCCATCAATGCCCACCAGTGGTGCTAATCATTGACACCTAGAAGTGCTGCCTATCAGTGTAACTGATCAGTGCCCATCACTGCCATCCATCAGTGCCACCTATCAATGCCCACCAGTGCCACCTATCAATGCCCAAAAGTGCCACCTATCAATGCCCAAAAGTGCCACCTATCAATGCCCACCAGTGCCACCTATCAATGCCCAAAAGTGCCACCTATCAATGCCCAAAAGTGCCACCTATCGATGCCCACCAGTGCCACCTATCAATGCCCACCAGTGCCACCCATCAATGCCCACCAGTGGTGCTAATCATTGACACCTAGAAGTGCTGCCTATCAGTGTAACTGATCAGTGACCATCACTGCCACCCATCGGTGCCCATCAGTGCCACCTCGTCAGCGTACATCAATGACAGACAAAAATTACCCGTTATAACATTTAACAAAAATGTAAAAGAATATGTTTTTAATTCGGTCTTTTTATATTTAAAAAAATAAAAACCGCTGAGGAGATGAAATACCACCAAAGGAAATCTCTATTTGGGGGAACAAATGATACAAATGTCATTTGGGCACAGTGTTGTATGACCGTGTAATTGTCACTCAAAGTGCGACAGCGCTGAAAGCTGAGGATTGGTGTGGATAGGAGGGGGAGGGGGGTTTAAGTGGCCGGTAAGCAAGGGGTTAAACATGACAGCATTTTCTACACATATGAGATGGCTGTGTGCTGTGCAGGTTTTATGCCCCTTACACTGTTAGGAAAATGTTGTCACCCCCTCATTTCTTCACAGAGCACACCACCTCCTTTTCCTCTGCTGGCTGAATGTGATGTGGGGGGGCGCAGGCTCAGGCCCTGGCTCTTATAGGTGGTAGGGGGCCCAGTCATGTAAGCTGATTTCTAGCAGCGGTCCTGGGTGTGGGCGAATGGCCCTGAATGCAGACAGTGCATGTCATATTAGGAGAAGTGGCTGCGTGCGTGCAGCTGTGCGTTCTACTCATTGTCAATGGACTGCCTGCATGCAGCACCTGGAAGATACAGATGTTGTAGAAACGTCCCGTTCATGTTATATGGGCTTCATCACCCTTGTAAACAAGGCCAGACAGACGGACAAAACCAACACAAACAAAACCGCACTAATTCATTATCCATCAGCATTTTAATATGCACTATGCCTTTACCCCAAGTGCTGTCATTAGAAGTGTCTGCGCTCCTAAAGCCGGCCATAGACACTTCCAATCTCACCCGGCTAAGCAAGGACCAGCCAAGATTCTAACCATGTATGGGCAGGCGGATTATGGGCTGGGTACAACCAGCCCCTCTGACTTTTCATGCCATTATTGCCAGCCAGTGGGTCGGGATGAGTGGCAGGCAACCAGCATTTTTATACAAAGGCCAACATTAGTCCTCCTTGTGTCCCTGTCCTGTAGAGTTTATTCATGGTCTCTGGCACCAGCGTTTTCATCTCTTCTCTCCATAATTTGATGTTCTACAAAGAAAAATATATGAAATGTAGGTGAAGGTGCTAAATCTAATTCCTCTCTTTTTTTATTGTAGGTGTACGCGGTATTGACTGCACACCAGAGTGCGACCCGGACGTGTCCGCTCCACCGGAGTGCGACCCGGACGTGTCCGCTCCACCGGAGTGCGACCCGGACGTGGCCGCTCCACCGGAGTGCGACCCGGACGTGGCCGCTCCACCGGAGTGCGACCCGGACGTGGCCGCTCCACCGGAGTGCGACCCGGACGTGGCCGCTCCACCGGAGTGCGACCCGGACGTGGCCGCTCCACCGGAGTGCGACCCGGACGTGGCCGCTCCACCGGAGTGCGCCCCGGACGTGGCCACTCCACCGGAGTGCGCCCCGGACGTGGCCACTCCACCAGAGTGCGCCCAAGACGTGGCCACTCCACCAGAGTGCGACCCGGACGTGGCCACTCCACCAGAGTGTGCCGCGGACGTGGCCACTCCACCAGAGTGCGACCAATTCATGGCCACTCCACCAGAGTGCGCCCCGGACGTGGCCACTCCACCAGAGTGCGCCCAAGACGTGGCCACTCCACCAGAGTGTGCCCAAGACGTGGCCACTCCACCAGAGTGCGCCGCGGACGTGGCCACTCCACCAGAGTGCGCCGCGGACGTGGCCACTCCACCAGAGTGCGCCGCGGACGTGGCCACTCCACCAGAGTGCGCCACGGACGTGGCCACTCCACCAGAGTGCGACCCGGACGTGGCCACTCCACCAGACTTTGACCTACATGTGTCCACTCCACCAGAGTGCGACATTCACATGAAAAATGACGTTCACACAGAGAATCCACCAAAATGCCAAGGGAACGTCTCCAGTGAACATGGCAGCAAGCTTACAAGACAGGATAGGCACATACTAGTGGTAGGGGATTCAATTATTGGAAGGATACAGAAGGCAATCTGTCACCAATCCCCTTATCGCAAAACAGTATGTTGTTTACCGGGCGCCCGTGTTCGGAACATTGTAGATTGCATGGACGGATTATTGAATGGGGCTGGGAGGAACCCCGCTGTCATGATACATATTGGTACGAACGACAAAGTTAGAGGAAGATGGGGCGCCTTAAAAAATGATTTCAGGGACTTAGCGGCTATATTGAAGAAAAGGAGAGCCAAGGCAGTATTTTCAGAAATATTGCCTGAACCTCGAGCCACACCAGAGAGGCAGCAGGAGCTTAGAGATCTTAACTACTGGCTGAGAAACTATTGCAGGAAGGAGGGCTTTGGCTTCATGACGAACTGGGTTGACTTTACATTCGGTCACCGTTTTTATAGCAGTGATGGATTGCATTTAAATGGAAGGGGTGCAGCGTTTTTGGGAGTGAAGATGACCAAAGCGCTGGAAGAAATTTTAATCTAGGAGATGAGGATGACTTGCTAGTGAACATGACAGAGAAGATCTTCAAGTCAAGCCATCATCACCGGAGTTCACTACGTCATCACTCTCTTGAAAGATTCTCATCAGCACCTATCTTCAAGAGAGCACCAGGTACGGCTGTACCAACACAGATTTCTACAATGGTGGCGGCTGCCACTTCAGTAACCGGAAGGTCTTCCCATCAGCCCTCTATTTCCCTTTCTGCAGCTTCTGAATCCCCAACTATCAATGTGGCTGGACAAACAAGTCAATTTGCTGTTCCCAGAAGAAGACTCAACCAAAAGCTTGAGGAACCCTCCTAGGGACCAGGTACGGCTGTACCAACACAGGTCCCTACACTGGTGGCGGCTGCCTCGTCACCACCAACCGAGGGGCAATGACATTAACAGAGGGCCTCCTCATCACCATCCAAGAAGCAATGACATCAGAGAGCCCCGTCATCAACATTTGAGGGCTGAGCCTCATTGCCATCATCCGAGGGTAGTGAAAAACAGAGAGCCTGGTGCCCACCATCCAAGGGCAGAGCTTGGTCCCCACCATCCAAGGGCAGAGCCTCCTCGCTACTATGAGAGGGCAGAGCCTCGTTACCACAATCCAAGGGTATTTAACATCAAAAGAGAGTTGCCTGCTGTGAGACGGTAACACAAGCAGTACTGAGTGAGATAATTGTGGCACACTGGCAATGATCTCCCTACACCATACATAGAACCATACATAGAATGTATACATAGGGCCATACATACCACCATACTCAGCATGCCCACCTAGTACCAAACATACCACTATACATACCACCATCAGGGCCACCAATAAGGTGGTACCACTGGTTCTCCTGTAGGGGGCTGGGCACAGAAAACATGAGGAATCGGTGCGGCGGGCTGATGCACTGATCAGTGGGGGAGGCACTGATCTGTGCGGATGCTCAATGCATATATTCTGAATGATCCCCAAAGATGATTGTAAACAAGCATGCAAGTGTGTTTTATTGCATGCATACCTGTGTATATAGCACCATGCATACCATCATACACAGCATGTCTACATGCCACCACCAGGGCCACCAATAAGGGGGTACCACCAGTCCTCCTGTAGGGGGCTGGGCACAGAAAACATAAGGAATCGGTGCGGCGGGCGGAGGCACTGATCAGTGTGGGGGCGCTGATCTGTGCGGATGCTCAATGCATATATTCTGAATGAGCCCCAAAGTTGTGAACAAGCAGGTAGGTGTGTTTTATTGCATACATACCTGCAATACATATGTTCTGTATGGTTCTATGTATGTTTTTTTTCTCTATATGAGATGAACTGGGCACCCTAGACTGATGATTCAGGGACAATCCGATCGCCTTAGGGGGTCAGGAAGGAATTTTTCCCCCCCTTGGAGCCCATCTGGCCGGGGGGGTTTTCGCCTTCCTCTGAATCATCTTAAGGTTTAGGCTTAGTGTAAAAAGGCCCTGCCTTTGAGGAGTCCTAGGACAACCGTCACTGATCTCCGATGTTCTCCGAAGCCCGACAATCATTTCCATCTATAGATTTATCTCCAATAAAGATTGGTCGTACCTTAATTGTCTTTGTATGTGTTTTTTTTTCTTCTTTTTTCTAAGAAATATAATGAGGAATGGCAGCAGGGTGAGGAATCTTGCCCCATACTTCACCACTAGGGATGAGCTTCCATTTCAAGAGGAAGATCGAACATTATGGTCCGTTCGTGCCAAATTAGAGCGGCGTGTCACCGCCCATAATGCACTGCGTCATAGCAGTGCATTGCTGGCTGATGATTGGCCAAGCATGCACGATGACCCGCATGCTTTGGCCAATCACAGCGCCGTCAGCGAAGAGAGCCATAATTGGCCACAGGCCAATTTTTAATGCAATACTTTGCAGCAGGGCTCATTCCTGCGCCCCAACTAGAGTATCTGTAAGGGGTTGCAGTGTTGTGGCACCAGTGCCTAAGGCCCAATTTTTCTGCCCCTGTTCAACAGAGGCATGTAATTACAATTCTTGATCTAATATTTCACAGCAGGGCCCGTTCCTGCGCCCACCCAGAGTAACTGTGAGGGATTACAGTGTTGTGGCAACACCAACACCTAAGGCCCACATTTTTGCGTTTATATTTTGAGTATATAGGGCAGGCCCCTACTTTCAAACATCCAACTTACAAACAACTCCTACTTTCAAACAGAAGGAGACAACAGGAAGTGAGAGGAAATCTACCCCTAGGAAGGGAAATTCTCTCCTGTAAGAGTTCCTTGTTTCACAAAAAAACACAAATTTTAACAATCCAATTGTCATTGGGACAGAAAGTGAGGTGAAATCTTCTGAACAGGTGCGCACAGACAGCAAAACAAATTATACAGGGGTGATAACCCTTCCCTATGTTTCCCAAAAAGCTTAAAAATAGATTTTTGGGCTGGAGCGACACTTTAAAAATGTACCAGTTAAAAATTACAAACAGATTCTACTTAATAACAAACCTACACAGTCCCTGTCTTGTTTGGACCGCCTGTATACTGCTGTTCTGAGTATATAGGGCCTGGGGGCCTTAGGCCTTTCCTTTTTATAATTTGGGTGTGCGGTTCTCCTTAATGTCCATACAAGACCCAAAGGGGCTGGTAATGGGCTTGGGGGCGGGGTACCCATGCCTTTGTTCTCAATGATTTTCATCCATATTGCCGGGACCAGACATTACATTAAAGCCGTAAACAGTTTTAAATGACTTTTATTCCTTTAGAAATGTCATTTTGTGCAGGGACAGTTCTAAACACGGGAAACACAGGCCACTTTACAGGCATACTATAGACATCCCCCAGGCATGATATTTAAAGGAATGTTTCACTTTTATTTTTTCACTTTAAGCATCATTAAAATCACTGCTCCTGAAAAAACAGCAGTTTTTAAAAATGTTGCATTAATACATGTACCCTGGGGCAGGACCCGGGTCCTCAAACCCTTTTTTAGGACAATAACTTGCATATTAGCCTTTAAAATTCACACTTTTGATTTCCCACGTTCGAGTCCCATAGACTGTAATGGGGTTTGAAAGTTTGTGCAAACTATCGGTCCGTTTGCAAGTTCTGGTGCAAACAGAACCGGGGGGTGTTTGGCTCATCCCTATTCACCACCCTTCAGCCATGGGATAGCGATAGGAAACACCCCAAGTCTAGTCTCTGTAAATGAGTCATATTATGACAGCAGGTATAATGTTTGCAGGTACAGGCTGTGTATATATATATATATATATATATACACACATGGAGTGTAGTCTGGGGCCTGATTGTCAGGGCTGGTCAGCCCTTCCTTCTCTGAGCTGGCCGCTCAGCTGTCAGATAATTGGCAGCTCTCATATCTCTCCACAGTTTAGCAGCTGTTGTGGATGTGCTCGTCAGTCCCGCCTACTTAAAGATCTGCAGGTCTCTTCATTCCTGCCTTCGCCTTGGTCACATCACAAGAAACCATCTCCTGCATTCCTGTTTAACCACTTAACAACCGGCCCATAGCCAAATGACGGCTACAGGGCGGTTGTTTAACTCTGGGAGGCCGTCATATGACGTCCTCCCAGAATTCCGCTCTCGCGTGCGACCCCTGGGGCACGCACTCCAGAGCACCCGCGACCGCCGGGTCCTGTATCACGGATCACGGTAAACAGCCGCTCATCGCATCAAATGACGGAGTGATCACTTGTAAACAAACCGGCGTCATGTTATGATGCCAGTTCCTCCCTCCCCCTCTCTGTACTGATCGGTACAGAGAGGGGGAAGAGATCGGTCTCAGCAGTGCCCACATCGCTGCTCACCAAAATTTAACCCCTCAATTCCCTGCCAATACTCTGCAATACCCTCAAATACTCTGCAACACCCGCAAATACTCTGCAATGCCCGCAAATACTCTGCAGTACCCGAAAATACTCTGCAACACCCGCAAATACTCTGCAATGCCAGCTAATACTCTGCAACACCCGCCAATACTCTGCACTACCCTCCAATATTCTGCAGTACAATTCCAGCCAATACTCTGCAATACCCTGGCATAAATTGCCATACCCGGAGATACCCAGCCATAGTCGGTGATACCCTGCAATACCCAGCCATAGACATCCCCCCCCCTCCCGCCGCCCTCCGGTGCTTCTACCGACTCGCCAATACGATCAAATCCAGAATCTCTTTTTTTTTTTTTTCAGGCTTCCCAGCCTAGAGGTGAGATGTGGGGTCTTATTGACCCCATATCTCACTGTAAAGAGGACCTGTCATGCCATATTCCTATTACAAGGGATGTTTACATTACTTGTAATAGGAGTAAAAGTGATCAAAAAATTTATTTTTGGGGAAAAAAATGTCAAACTAAAATAAATAAAGTAAAATTAACAATAATTTTTTTTTTTTTTTAAAGCGCCCCTGTCCTCATGTGCTCACATGCAGAAGCGAACGCATACGTAAGTCCCGCCCATATATGAAAACGGTGTTCAAACCACACATATGAGGTATCGCTGGGAACGTAGAGCGAGAGCAATAATTCTGGCCCTAGACCTCCTCTGTAACTCAAAACATGTAACCAGTAACAAAAAAATTAAGGCGTCGCCTATGGGGATTTTTAAGTAGCGACATTTGGCGCCATTCCACGAGCGCGTGCAATTTTGAAGAGTGACATGTTAGGTATCTATTTACTCAGCGTAACTTCATCTTTCACATTATGCAAAAATTGGGCTAACTTTACTGTTTTTTTTTTTAAAACACAAACGAAAAATTGCTGCGCAAATACCGTGCGAGACAAAAAGTTGCAACGACCACCATTGTATTCTCCAGGGTCTTTGCTAAAAAAACATATATATATAAACTGTTTTGGGATTCGATGTAATTTTCTAGCAAATAAATGATGATTTTTACATGTAGGAGAGAAATGTCAGAATTGTCCTGGGTGCTCCAGAACGCCTGATGGCGCTCCCTGCATGTTGGGCCTCTGTATGTGGCCACACTGTGTAAAAGTCTCACACATGCAGGGGCGGACTGACCAGTCGGTCACTCGGGCGCCACCCGAGGGCCCGCAGACATTAGGGGCCCGGACTCGGCCATATGAGAGGCCACTTACAGCGGCTGAATTACATGCCGCGATGTAGATGCTAACTGTGTGCTGATCCCCGCCGGCCCCTCCTTCCCCGTCCATCCCAGGCCAGGTGCTTGTACTGTATGCATCGTGACATCACCTGACCTGGGACCGACGAAAAGAGTGGAGGGGCCGGCGGGGAGAAGCGCGCTGTTAGAAGTGTCTCAGGACTCAGGCTCAGCATCCAGTGACGCGGTGAGTGAAGCCGAGACACCAGGGGGCCGCCACACGTGATTGGGGGGGGGGGGGGTACAGACAGATGCATGGGCCCCGGGTCCCTCCATCCCACAGTGTCCTCCTGGCTGTGTGCATGTCCTGTGTGCATGTCCCCCTGTGCTGTGTGCATGTCTCCCTGTGCTGTGTGCATGTCCCCCTGTGCTGTGTGCATGTCCTGTGTGCATGTCCCCCTGTGCTGTGTGCATGTCCCCCTGTGCTGTGTGCATGTCCTGTGTGCATGTCCCCCTGTGCTGTGTGCATGTCCCCCTGTGCTGTGTGCATGTGCTGTGTGCATGTCCCCCTGTGCTGTGTGCATGTCCCCCTGTGCTGTGTGCATGTCCTGTGTGCATGTCCCCCTGTGCTGTGTGCATGTCCCCCTGTGCTGTGTGCATGTCCTGTGTGCATGTCCCCCTGTGCTGTGTGCATGTCCCCCTGTGCTGTGTGCATGTCCCCCTGTGCTGTGTGCATGTCCTGTGTGCATGTCCCCCTGTGCTGTGTGCATGTCCTGTGTGCATGTCCCCCTGTGCTGTGTGCATGTACCCCTGTGCTGTGTGCATGTCCTGTGTGCATGTCCCCCTGTGCTGTGTGCATGTCCCCCTGTGCTGTGTGCATGTCCTGTGTGCATGTCCCCCTGTGCTGTGTGCATGTCCCCCTGTGCTGTGTGCATGTCCTGTGTGCATGTCCCCCTGTGCTGTGTGCATGTACCCCTGTGCTGTGTGCATGTCCTGTGTGCACGTCCCCCTGTGCTGTGTGCATGTCCCCCTGTGCTGTGTGCATGTCCCCCTGTGCTGTGTGCATGTCCTGTGTGCATGTCCCCCTGTGCTGTGTGCATGTACCCCTGTGCTGTGTGCATGCCCTGTGTGCATGTCCCCCTGTGCTGTGTGCATGTCCCCCTGTGCTGTGTGCATGTCCCCCTGTGCTGTGTGCATGTCCTGTGTGCATGTCCCCCTGTGCTGTGTGCATGTACCCCTGTGCTGTGTGCATGTACCCCTGTGCTGTGTGCATGTCCTGTGTGCATGTCCCCCTGTGCTGTGTGCATGTACCCCTGTGCTGTGTGCATGTACCCCTGTGCTGTGTGCATGTCCTGTGTGCATGTCCCCCTGTGCTGTGTGCATGTCCTGTGTGCATGTCCCCCTGTGCTGTGTGCATGTCCCCCTGTGCTGTGTGCATGTCCTGTGTGCATGTCCCCCTGTGCTGTGTGCATGTCCTGTGTGCATGTCCCCCTGTGCTGTGTGCATGTCCTGT
Organism: Lithobates pipiens; assembly: GCF_037356315.1. Lineage (NCBI taxonomy): Eukaryota > Metazoa > Chordata > Amphibia > Anura > Ranidae > Lithobates > Lithobates pipiens. The sequence continues at coordinate 42,374 of NW_027507871.1, read as the reverse complement.
GTGCATGTCCCCCTGTGCTGTGTGCATGTCCTGTGTGCATGTCCCCCTGTGCTGTGTGCATGTCCCCCTGTGCTGTGTGCATGTCCTGTGTGCATGTCCCCCGATGTACATGTCCACCTATGTGCTGTGTAAGTGTGTGTCCTGTGTGCATGTCCCCCTGTGCTGTGTGAATGTCCCCCTGTGCTGTGTGAATGTCCCCCTGTGCTGTGTGCATGTCCCCCTGTGCTGTGTGCATGTCCCCCTGTGTTCTGTGTAAGTGTGTGTCCTGTGTGCATGTCCCCCTGTGCTGTGTGCATGTCCTGTGTGCATGTCCCCCTATGTGCATGTCCACCTGTGCTGTGTGCATGTCCCCCTGTGTGCTGTGTGAGTGTGTTTCCTGTGTGCATGTCCCCCTGTGTGCATGTCCTCCCGTGTGCGTGTCCTCCTGTGTGCATGTCCCCCTGTGTGCATGTCCTGTGCTGTGTGCGATTCCCCCTGTGTGCTGTGTAAGTGTCCTGTGCTGTGTAAGTGTGTGTCCTGTGTGCATGTCCCCCTGTGCTGTATGCATGTCCCCCTGTGCTGTGTGCAAGTCCTCCTGTGTGCGTGTCCGTGTCCTCCTGTGTGCTGTGTAAGTGTCCTGTGTGCATGTCCTGTGCTGTGTAAGTGTGTGTCCTGTGTGCATGTCCCCCTGTGTGCGTGTCCCTCCTGTGTGCGTGTCCCTCCTGTGTGCGTGTCCCTCCTGTGTGCGTGTCCGTCTGTGCTGTGTGAGTGTCCCCCTGTGTGCATGTCCCCCTGTGCTGTGTGCACGTCCTCCTGTGTGCATGTCCCCCTGTGCTGTGTAAGTGTCCTGTGTGCATGTCCTCCTGTGCTGTGTGCGTGTCCTCCCGTGTGCATGTCCTGTGCTGTGTGCGTGTCCTCCCGTGTGCATGTCCTGTGCTGTGTGCGATTCCCCCTGTGTGCTGTATAAGTGTCCTGTGTGCTTTACTGTTTTTTTTTTTAAAACACAAACGAAAAATTGCTGCGCAAATACCGTGCGAGACAAAAAGTTGCAACGACCACCATTGTATTCTCCAGGGTCTTTGCTAAAAAAACATATATATATAAACTGTTTTGGGATTCGATGTAATTTTCTAGCAAATAAATGATGATTTTTACATGTAGGAGAGAAATGTCAGAATTGTCCTGGGTGCTCCAGAACGCCTGATGGCGCTCCCTGCATGTTGGGCCTCTGTATGTGGCCACACTGTGTAAAAGTCTCACACATGCAGGGGCGGACTGACCAGTCGGTCACTCGGGCGCCACCCGAGGGCCCGCAGACATTAGGGGCCCGGACTCGGCCATATGAGAGGCCACTTACAGCGGCTGAATTACATGCCGCGATGTAGATGCTAACTGTGTGCTGATCCCCGCCGGCCCCTCCTTCCCCGTCCATCCCAGGCCAGGTGCTTGTACTGTATGCATCGTGACATCACCTGACCTGGGACCGACGAAAAGAGTGGAGGGGCCGGCGGGGAGAAGCGCGCTGTTAGAAGTGTCTCAGGACTCAGGCTCAGCATCCAGTGACGCGGTGAGTGAAGCCGAGACACCAGGGGGCCGCCACACGTGATTGGGGGGGGGGGGGGTACAGACAGATGCATGGGCCCCGGGTCCCTCCATCCCACAGTGTCCTCCTGGCTGTGTGCATGTCCTGTGTGCATGTCCCCCTGTGCTGTGTGCATGTCTCCCTGTGCTGTGTGCATGTCCCCCTGTGCTGTGTGCATGTCCTGTGTGCATGTCCCCCTGTGCTGTGTGCATGTCCCCCTGTGCTGTGTGCATGTCCTGTGTGCATGTCCCCCTGTGCTGTGTGCATGTCCCCCTGTGCTGTGTGCATGTGCTGTGTGCATGTCCCCCTGTGCTGTGTGCATGTCCCCCTGTGCTGTGTGCATGTCCTGTGTGCATGTCCCCCTGTGCTGTGTGCATGTCCCCCTGTGCTGTGTGCATGTCCTGTGTGCATGTCCCCCTGTGCTGTGTGCATGTCCCCCTGTGCTGTGTGCATGTCCCCCTGTGCTGTGTGCATGTCCTGTGTGCATGTCCCCCTGTGCTGTGTGCATGTCCTGTGTGCATGTCCCCCTGTGCTGTGTGCATGTACCCCTGTGCTGTGTGCATGTCCTGTGTGCATGTCCCCCTGTGCTGTGTGCATGTCCCCCTGTGCTGTGTGCATGTCCTGTGTGCATGTCCCCCTGTGCTGTGTGCATGTCCCCCTGTGCTGTGTGCATGTCCTGTGTGCATGTCCCCCTGTGCTGTGTGCATGTACCCCTGTGCTGTGTGCATGTCCTGTGTGCACGTCCCCCTGTGCTGTGTGCATGTCCCCCTGTGCTGTGTGCATGTCCCCCTGTGCTGTGTGCATGTCCTGTGTGCATGTCCCCCTGTGCTGTGTGCATGTACCCCTGTGCTGTGTGCATGCCCTGTGTGCATGTCCCCCTGTGCTGTGTGCATGTCCCCCTGTGCTGTGTGCATGTCCCCCTGTGCTGTGTGCATGTCCTGTGTGCATGTCCCCCTGTGCTGTGTGCATGTACCCCTGTGCTGTGTGCATGTACCCCTGTGCTGTGTGCATGTCCTGTGTGCATGTCCCCCTGTGCTGTGTGCATGTACCCCTGTGCTGTGTGCATGTACCCCTGTGCTGTGTGCATGTCCTGTGTGCATGTCCCCCTGTGCTGTGTGCATGTCCTGTGTGCATGTCCCCCTGTGCTGTGTGCATGTCCCCCTGTGCTGTGTGCATGTCCTGTGTGCATGTCCCCCTGTGCTGTGTGCATGTCCTGTGTGCATGTCCCCCTGTGCTGTGTGCATGTCCTGTGTGCATGTCCCCCTGTGCTGTGTGCATGTCCTGTGTGCATGTCCCCCTGTGCTGTGTGCATGTCCCCCTGTGCTGTGTGCATGTCCTGTGTGCATGTCCCCCGATGTACATGTCCACCTATGTGCTGTGTAAGTGTGTGTCCTGTGTGCATGTCCCCCTGTGCTGTGTGAATGTCCCCCTGTGCTGTGTGAATGTCCCCCTGTGCTGTGTGCATGTCCCCCTGTGCTGTGTGCATGTCCCCCTGTGTTCTGTGTAAGTGTGTGTCCTGTGTGCATGTCCCCCTGTGCTGTGTGCATGTCCCCCTGTGCTGTGTGCATGTCCCCCTGTGCTGTGTGCATGTCCTGTGTGCATGTCCCCCTGTGCTGTGTGCATGTCCCCCTGTGCTGTGTGCATGTCCTGTGTGCATGTCCCCCTATGTGCATGTCCACCTGTGCTGTGTGCATGTCCCCCTGTGTGCTGTGTGAGTGTGTTTCCTGTGTGCATGTCCCCCTGTGTGCATGTCCTCCCGTGTGCGTGTCCTCCTGTGTGCATGTCCCCCTGTGTGCATGTCCTGTGCTGTGTGCGATTCCCCCTGTGTGCTGTGTAAGTGTCCTGTGCTGTGTAAGTGTGTGTCCTGTGTGCATGTCCCCCTGTGCTGTATGCATGTCCCCCTGTGCTGTGTGCAAGTCCTCCTGTGTGCGTGTCCGTGTCCTCCTGTGTGCTGTGTAAGTGTCCTGTGTGCATGTCCTGTGCTGTGTAAGTGTGTGTCCTGTGTGCATGTCCCCCTGTGTGCGTGTCCCTCCTGTGTGCGTGTCCCTCCTGTGTGCGTGTCCCTCCTGTGTGCGTGTCCGTCTGTGCTGTGTGAGTGTCCCCCTGTGTGCATGTCCCCCTGTGCTGTGTGCACGTCCTCCTGTGTGCATGTCCCCCTGTGCTGTGTAAGTGTCCTGTGTGCATGTCCTCCTGTGCTGTGTGCGTGTCCTCCCGTGTGCATGTCCTGTGCTGTGTGCGTGTCCTCCCGTGTGCATGTCCTGTGCTGTGTGCGATTCCCCCTGTGTGCTGTATAAGTGTCCTGTGTGCATGTCCTGTGCTGTGTGCATGTCCCCCTGTGTGCTGTGTAAGTGTCCTGTGTGCATGTTCTGTGCTGTGTAAGTGTGTGTCCTGTGTGCGTGTCCCCCTGTGTGCGTGTCCCCCTGTGTGCGTGTCCTCCTGTGTGTGTGTCCTCCTGTGCTGTGTGCATGTCCCCCTGTGCTGTGTGCATGTGTCCCCCTGTGTGCATGTCCCCCTGTGCTGTGTGCATGTCCTGTGTGCATGTCCCCCTGTGCTGTGTGCATGTGTCCCCCTGTGTGCATGTCCCTCCTGTGTGCATGTCCCCCTGTGCCGTGTGCATGTCCCCCTGTGCTGTGTAAATGTCCCCCTATGTGCATGTCCCCCTGTGCTGTGTGCATGTCCTGTGTGCATGTCCCTCTGTGTGCATGTCCTCCTGTGCTGTGTAAGTGTGTGTCCTGTGTGCGTGTCCCCCTGTGTGCGTGTCCCCCTGTCTGCATGTCCTCCTGTGTGCATGTCCTCCTGTGCTGTGTGCGTGTCCTCCTGTGTGCGTGTCCCTCCTGTGTGCGTGTCCGCCTGTGCTGTGTGGGTGTCCCTGTGTGCGTGTCCCCGTGTGCATGTCCCCCTGTGCTGTGTGCATGTGTCCCCCTGTGTGCGTGCCCCTCCTGTGTGCATGTCCCCCTGTGCTGTGTGCATGTCCCCCTGTGTGCGTGTCCTCCCGTGTGCGATTCCCCCTGTGTGCTGTGTAAGTGTCCTGTGTGCATGTCCTGTGCTGTGTAAGTGTGTGTCCTGTGTGCATGTCCTCCTGTGCTGTGTGCATGTCCTCCTGTGTGCGTGTCCGTCTGTGCTGTGTGAGTGTCCCCCTGTGTGTATGTCCCCCTGTGCTGTGTGCGTGTCCCCCTGTGCTGTGTGCATGTGTCCCCCTGTGTGCATGTCCCTCCTGTGTGCATATCCCCCTGTGCTGTGTGCACGTCCTCCTGTGTACATGTCCCCCTGTGCTGTGTAAGTGTCCTGTGTGCGTGTCCCCCTGTGTGCATGTCCCCCTGTGCTGTGTAAGTGTCCTGTGTGCATGTCCTCCTGTGCTGTGTGTGTCCCCCTGTGTGCATGTCCCCCTGTGCTGTGTGCATGTCCCCCTGTGCTGTGTGCATGTCCTGTGTGCATGTCCCCCTGTGCTGTGTGCATGTCCTGTGTGCATGTCCCCCTGTGCTGTGTGCATGTCCCCCTGTGCTGTGTGCATGTGTCCCCCTGTGTGCATGTCCCCCTGTGCTGTGTGCATGTCCTGTGTGCATGTCCCCCTGTGCTGTGTGCATGTCCCCCTGTGCTGTGTGCATGTGTCCCCCTGTGTGCATGTCCCTCCTGTGTGCATGTCCCCCTGTGCTGTGTGCATGTGTCCCCCTGTGTGTATGTCCTCCTGTGCTGTGTGCATGTCCCCCTGTGCTGTGTGCATGTGTCCCCCTGTGTGTATGCCCCCCTGTGCTGTGTGCATGTCCCCCTGTGCTGTGTGCATGTCCCCCTGTGTGCTGTGTGCATGTCCTGTGTGCATGTCCCCCTGTGTGCTGTGTAAGTGTCCTGTGTGCATTCTCCCTCCAGTGTCCCCCCCCCTGTGTGTGTGCGTTCTCCCTCTGGTGTCCCCCTGTGTGTATGTTCTCTCTCCAGTGTCTCCCTGTGCAGGTTTGGCTTGAGTGTGGAGACCAAGGGGGCCCCATGATCTTCTGTTGCCCGGGGGCCCCATGAGTTGTCAGTCCGCCCCTGCACACATGTGGTATCGCCGTACTCGGGAGTAATAGCAGAATGTGTTTTGGGGTGAAATTTGTGGTATGCATATGCTGTGTGTGAGAAATAACCTGATAATATGACAATTTTGTGGAAAAAAAAAAAAAAAAAGTTAAAAAAAAATCTTGATTTTGCAAAGAATTGTGGGAAAAAATGACAACTTCAAAAAACTCATCATGCCTCTTACTAAATACCTTGGAATGTCTTCTTTCCAAAAAGGGGTCATTTGGGGGGTATTTGTAATTTTCTAACATTTTGGGGTCTCAAGAATGGAAATAGGCCGTCAGTACTTCAGGTGTGATCAATTTTCAGATATTGGCACCACAGCTTGTGGACTCTATAACTTTCACAAAGACCAAATAATATCCACCAATTTGTACTTATTTTTACCAAAGATATGTAGTGGTATAAATTGTGGCCAAAATTTATGAAGAAAAAATTACTAATCTGCAAAATTTTATAACAGAAACAAAGAAAAATTCATTTTTTTACAGAATTTTCGATTTTTTTTCTTTTATAGCACAAAAAATAAAAAACGAGCAGTGATTAAATACCACCAGAAGAAAGCTCTATTTGTGTGAAAAAAAGGACAAAAATTTCATATAGGTCCAGTGTTGCATGACTGAGTAATTGTCATTCAAAATGTGAGAGCACCGAAAGCTGAAAATTGGTCTGGTTATTAAGGGTGTTTAAGTGCCCCGTGGTCAAGTGGTTAAAGATCTGCAGGTCTCTTCATTCCTGCCTTCGCCTTGGTCACATCACAAGAAACCATCTCCTGTGGTTCTGTTTAAAGACTGGCTTTGCTGACATCCCTTCTGGCTCCTTATCCTGCTTAATGTCCCTCTACTTGCATCCCTGACTTCTGGCCTGGCTGACTACCCAATCCGGTTACTGGACTCTGGCTTGGCTGACTACCCAATCCGGTTACTGGACTCTGGCTTGGCTGACTACCCAATTCGGTTACTGGACTCTGACTATGCTTACTCTATTTACCTTTTTATTTTTATTAATAAGCAAGTGTGATTTTACTGTACTTCTGTCTCGGTCTGGTTCATGGTTTCTGACACCGATCAGCTGCCTGGTCTGGCCTTTTTATATACCGACATCTTATATCAACCTTTATCAACCCTTTTACACCAGGGGAACCCTTGAAATAATTTTCATAGGAGTCAGTGGGAAGGGTGACTCCTTACATATATGATCATTGGAAAGAATGTCCTTCCTACACTGGTGGTCAGTGGAAAGTCCTTCCTACACTGGTGGTCAGTGGAATGAAAGTCCTTCCTACACTGGTGGTCAGTGGAAAGAAAGTCCTTCCTACACTGGTGGTCAGTGGAAAGAATGTCCTTCCTACACTGGTGGTCAGTGGAAAGAAAGTCCTTCCTACACTGGTGGTCAGTGGAAAGAAAGTCCTTCCTACACTGGTGGTCAGTGGAAAGAATGTCCTTCCTACACTGGTGGTCAGTGGAAAGAATGTCCTTCCTACACTGGTGGTCAGTGGAAAGAAAGTCCTTCCTACACTGGTGGTCAGTGGAAAGAATGTCCTTCCTACACTGGTGGTCAGTGGAAAGAAAGTCCTTCCTACACTGGTGGTCAGTGGAAAGAAAGTCCTTCCTACACTGCTGGTCAGTGGAAAGAATGTCCTTCCTACACTGGTGGTCAGTGGAAAGAATTTCCTTCCTACACTGGTGGTCAGTGGAAAGTCCTTCCTACACTGGTGGTCAGTGGAAAGAAAGTCCTTCCTACACTGGTGGTCAGTGGAAAGAATGTCCTTCCTACACTGGTGGTCAGTGGAAAGAAAGTCCTTCCTACACTGGTGGTCAGTGAAAGGAATGTCCTTCCTACACTGGTGGTCAGTGGAAAGAAAGTCCTTCCTACACTGGTGGTCAGTGGAAAGAATGTCCTTCCTACACTGGTGGTCAGTGGAAAGAAAGTCCTTCCTACACTGGTGGTCAGTGAAAGGAATGTCCTTCCTACACTGGTGGTCAGTGTAAAGTCCTTCCTACACTGGTGGTCAGTGGAAAGAATGTCCTTCCTACACTGGTGGTCAGTGGAAAGAATGTCCTTCCTACACTGGTGGTCAGTGGAAAGAATGTCCTTCCTACACTGGTGGTCAGAATGCCACATTTACAGACCACCTTAAAGATTGTTGGCGTCATGCTGATGGCCGTGTGAAGTGGCACTGGACCCAAAACTATGTAAACACTATCAGATGGGAGGTCAACCAACCACAGCTCAAGAAAGTCCAGGCAACCTCTGGAGCAACCCTAGCTGAGAATAGCTGCTGTATATATTGTATATAGAACAATCAGGCCAAACATGTGATGTTAGTACATGAAAAGAGAAAGTTACATTTGTGAAAGACGTTCTACTAATTTGATGTTAGTACAGCAGTGAACAGATGGTGGGGGTGGCACCAAATCCAAAGATGACATCAATGTGAAATGATACTGAAAGCAGAAACCATTTCAAGGGGAAGGACAGACAACCCGCTCTCTGGATTTGGTGCCCTCACCTTCTTCCTCTGACGGGAAATTCTGAGAATTAAAAGGGGAAATGAGTACACAGTGTTCCCAATAAATAAGAACGGTGTACCCCGACTCTACAAACACCCACCAATGGGATGATGTCAGTGAAGGCAGAGGAGGCAGCTCTCTAATTAGGCACAAAAGGCGTTTGCCTAAGGCCTCGCCCTCCCAGGGGCCTCGCAGCCGCCTCATTTGCCTGATTTGTGCGTGGGAGGATGGGAGGGAATGTCCCCGGTCAGTGTCCCCAAGCTGGCAGGGTGAGTGGGCCGGACTGGTAAAGGATCGCCGTGGAGGTGGAGCTGGCAGCCGCTGCTGAACCCGCCAGCCAGGAGGTAGGGGCGGACTTGGCCGGTGGGGGGGGGCAGGGAGGCCTCGTTAGAACGATACCGCGGCAGACAGCCGTGACACCCGCCGGCCGTTTCTGTGCGCATTACCGGAATGTGCAGATGGCTGAGATTGGGGGAGAGGGGGAGGGGCACATTTTCTTAGAGGGGGGATCCCCGCAATTTCTGGGTTATGGGGGGTATCACTGTTGCTATGGAGATAAAGGGTCTCACTGTGTAATTGGGGTCTCCCTGTTGCTATGGAGATAAAGGGTCTCACTTAGGGTTGCCACCTGTCCGGGATTCACCTGGAAAAGTTCGGGTTTGGATTCATGTGTTCGGGTTTCAGACCACCTGCAACCCGGACACATTATTCAGACCAGACTATGGCTTCCCAGCAGGGTTGCTGGCTGCAGTTGTGTAAGCCAAGAGTGTCTGTTATACTCTCTTTTTCATATTGCCCAAAGCCAACACTAACAATTAGCCCTCCCCCCACCCAGACAGGAAAGGAGAGAGGGCTTGATCTGCTCCTCTTCCTCCTAACCCTGTCTGTCTACACTTCAATCCCTGGTGCTGTGCCTCACAAAAGGAAATTGGGGGCCAGAAATTCGAAGTCCAGCAGCCTCAGATACATCTGGATGAGAGGTGCTGACTGCCAAGGGGTGAGTGAGCTCACCATCCATCCCTGTCTGTGACTGAAGTCTCCCCCTTCTCTCTCCTTCCTCTGAGTGAGTACACCAAGGTAAATCAGGGTTCTCAGAGCACCCCTTACATCAGATTTCCCCTTTACATCAGAGTTCCGAGAGCATCCCTTATGTCAGAGTCCCCAGAGTTCTCCCTTATATCAGAGTCTGCAGAGTCCCCTCTTACAGTGAAAGAGAACTCTGCAAGTTCAGATGTAAAAGGGGAACTCTGTGGACTCTGATGTAAAGAGGGACTCTTCTTATTAACTTCATATGATTAGAAATGTTATTTAATTGCAAAATATATGAATAGTTTACACAATAAACTAAAACTTTTCTGTGTGCCGCTAAATTGTTCGGGTTTGACTTGAAGAAAAGGTGGCGACCCTACCCCCCCTCCTCCTGTGTAATTGGGGTCTCCCTGTTACTATGGAGATAAAGGGTCTCACTGTGTAATTGGGGTCTCCACAGGGGGCCGTACAAGCCCAGAGGACCCCCTCCACCAACAAATCTGTCCAGGGGATTGGCAGGAAAGCTGCAGGTATCGGCAACGGAGAAGAGGAGTCTGCAGAGCCAATCCAACAGGTAGGCCGTGTGATAATGATCAGTCCCCCAAGGAGCTTACAATCTAATCTCCCTAACCCCCATTTATACACATACTGCATTATTAGAGGGGGGAGGGGATACCTATTTTCATAGTCTGTATTATTAGAGGGGGGAGGGGATGCGGTTCCTCTGCCCCGGACTCTCCCCTATGAAGTCACCAATCGCCCCCTGACAGATCTACCCCTACAGAGACAGAGACGCCCCTCCCAGTGGGAGTGTCTGGGGTGTATTATAGAATTGATCGCTGTAGATGGTGAATGATTCTAATCAACCACAGGCCCCACCCCTCTTCTCTCTCCTCCAATAGACATCTCACACCCCAGTGCAATCAAATGGAAGGGCACCGCCTTCAATGGTATTACATGACTCCTCCCACCCTCCCCTGACTCCTCCCACCATCCACTGACTCCTCCCGCCATCCACTGACTCCTCCCACCCTCCTGTGACTCCTCCCACCATCACGTGGCTCCTCCCACCACCCACGGACTCCCCCGCCCTCATGTGACTCCTCCCACCATCCTGTGACTCCACCCACCATCCTGTGACTCCTCCCACCATCCCGTGACTCCTCCCACCATCGTGCGACTGCTCCCACCATCCAGTGGCTCCTCCCACCATTGTGCGACTCCCCCTCATCATCCCGTGGCTCCTCCCACCATCGTGTGACTGCTGTGACTCCTCCCGCCCCCCCTGACTCCTCCCACCATCCAGTGACTCCTCCCCTCATCATCCATCAGCTCCTCCCACCATCCCGTGACCCCTCCCCTCATCATCCAGTGGCTCCTCCCACCATCCAGTGGCTCCTCCCACCATCCCGTGACTCCTCCCACCATCCTGTGACTCCTCCCCCTCATCATCCTGTGGCTCCTCCCACCATCGTGTGACTCCCCCCACCATCTCTTGTCTCCTCCCACTGTGTTACTCCTCCCACCATCCACTGACTTCTCCCACCATCCGTGGCTCCTCCCACCATCCCGCGACTCCTCCCACCATCAATTAACGCCTCCCCTCATCATCCAGTGGCTCCTCCCACCATCCCATGACCCCTCCCCTCATCATCCAGTGGCTCCTCCCACCATCATGTGACTCCTCCCACCATCCCGTGGCTCCACCCACCATTGTGTGACTCCTCCCACCATCCCATGATTCCTCCCCTCATCATCCTCTGGCTCCTCCCACCATCGTGTGACTCCCCCCACCATCTCTTGTCTCCTCCCACTGTGTTACTCCTCCCATCATAAAGTGCCTCCTCCCACCACCCAGTGACTCCTCCCACCATCCACGGACTCCTCCCACCATCCGTGGCCCCCTCCCACCATCCAGTGACTATCGCGGGACTCCTCCTACCATTGTGTGACTCCTCCCACCCTCCTGTGACTCCTCCCGCCATCCAGTGAATCCTCCCACTGTGTGACTCCTCCCACTATCCCGTGACTCCTCCCACCATTGTGCAACTCCTCCCACCATCCAGTGACTCCTCTCACCATTGTGTGACTGCTGTGACTCCTCCCGTTACCCCGTGACTCCTCCCACCATCGCGTGACTCCTCCCACCATCCAGTGACTCCTCCCCTCGTCATCCAGTGGCTCCTCCCACCACCCAGTGGCTCCTCCCACCATCCTGTGGCCCCTTAACTTAACATCCCAAAACTCACCCCACCATCCCATGGCTCCTCCCACCATCAAGTGACTCCACCCACCATCTCCTGTCTCCTCCCTCCATCGCGTGACTCCCCCGCCATGGTGTGACTCCTCCCACCATCCCATGGCTCCTCCCACCATCGTGTGACTCCTCCCTCCATCGCCCGTTGGCTCCTCCCACCATTGTGTGGCTCCACCCACCATCCCGTAACTCCTCCCACCATCATGTGGCTCCTCCCACCATCCCGTGACTCCTCCCACCTTCGGTGGCTCCTCCCACCATCGTGTGACTATCGTGGGACTCCTCCCACCATCCCGTGGCTTCTCCCACCATCAAATGACTCCACCCACCATCTCCTGTCTCCTCCCTCCATCGCGTGACTCCCCCGCCATGGTGTGACTCCTCCCCTCATCATCCCGTGGCTCCTCCCACCATCGTGTGGCTCCTCCCACCATCCCCTGACTCCTCCCACCATCATCCAGTGGCTCCTCCCACTATCATGTGACTACTCCCACCATCCCGTGACTCCTCCCACCATCACTGACTCCACCCACCATCTCCTGTCTCCACCCTCTATCGCGTGACTCCTCCCTACATCCCGTGGCTCCTCCCACCACCGTGTTACTCCTCCCTCCATCGCCCGTTGGCTCCTCCCACCATCCCGTGACTCCTCCCACCATCGTGTGACTCCTCCCACCATCCCTTGACTCCTCCCACCATCCCGTGACTCCTCCCCTCATCATCCAGTGGTTCCTCCCACCATCATGTGACTCCTCCCACCATCTCGTGACTCCTCCCACCATCGTGTGACCCCTCCCACCATCGCGTGGCTCCTCCCGCCATCACGTGACTCCTCCCACCATCCCGTGGCTCCTCCCACCATCCAGTGGCTCCTCCCACCATCGTGTGACTCCTCCCTCCATCGCCCCGTTGGCTCCTCCCACCATTGTGTGACTCCACCCACCATCCACTGACTCCTCCCACCCTCCTATGACTCCTCCCACCATCTCCTGTCTCCTCCCACTGCGTGACTCCTGCCACCACAGCGTGTCTCCTCCCACATCCCGTGACCCCTCCCCTCATCATCCAGCGGCTCCTCCCACCATCCAGTGGCTCCTCCCACCATCCCATGACTCCTCCCACCATCACTGACCCCACCCACCATCTCCTGTCTCCACCCTCTATCGCATGACTCCCCCGCCGCCATGTTGTGACTCCTCCCACCATCGTGTGACTCCTCCCCCCACAGCCCTGTTGGCTCCTCCCACCATTGTGTGGCTCCACCCACCATCGTGTGACTCCTCCCACCATCCCGTGACTCCTCCCACCATCTCATGACTCCTCCCCTCATCATCCTGTGGCTCCTCCCACCATCGTGTGGCTCCACCCACCATAATGTGACTCCTCCCACCATCCCGTGGCTCCTCCCACCATCCCGTGACTCCTCCCACCATCCGTGGCTCCTCCCACCATCCAGTGACTCCAGTGGGAGTGTCTGGGGTGTATTATAGAATTGATCGCTGTAGATGGTGAATGATTCTAATCAACCACAGGCCCCACCCCTCTTCTCTCTCCTCCAATAGACATCTCACACCCCAGTGACATCAAATGGAAGGGCACCGCCTTCAATGGTATTGCATGACTCCTCCCACCACCACGTGACTCCTCCCACCCTCCACTGACTCCTCCCCATCCACTGACTCCTCCCACCCTCCCCTGACTCCTCCCACCATCCACTGCCTCCTCCCACCACCGTGTGACTCCTCCCACCATCCACGGACTCCTCCCACCCTCCCCTGACTCCTCCCACCATCCACTGACTCCTCCCGCCATCCACGGACTCCTCTCACCCTCCTGTGACTCCTCCAACCTTCACGTGGCTCCTCCCACCATCACGTGGCTCCTCCCACCACCCACGGACTCCTCCCGCCCTCATGTGACTCCTCCCACCATCCTGTGACTCCACCCACCATCGTGTGACTCCTCCCACCATCCCGTGACTCCTCCCACCATCGTGCGACTCCTCCCACCATCCAGTGGCTCCTCCCACCATTGTGCGACTCCCCCTCATCATCCCATGGCTCCTCCCACCATCGTGTGACTCCTCCCGCCTCCCCCTGACTCCTCCCACCATCCAGTGACTCCTCCCCTCATCATCCATCAGCTCCTCCCACCATCCCGTGACCCCTCCCCTCATCATCCAGTGGCTCCTCCCACCATCATGTGACTCCTCCCACCATCCCGTGACTCCTCCCACCATCCCGTGACTCCTCCCCTCATCATCCTGTGGCTCCTCCCACCATTGTGTGACTCCCCCCACCATCTCTTGTCTCCTTCCACTGTGTTACTCCTCCCACCATCCACTGACTTCTCCCACCATCCGTGGCTCCTCCCACAATCATGTGACTCCTCCCCCATCCCGCGACTCCTCCCACCATCCATTAACTCCTCCCCTCATCATCCAGTGGCTCCTCCCACCATCATGTGACTCCTCCCACCACCCGTGGCTCCACCCACCATCGTGTGACTCCTCCCACCATCCCATGACTCTTCCCCTCATCATCCTCTGGCTCCTCCCACCATCGTGTGACTCCCCCACCATCTCTTGTCTCCTCCCACTGTGTTACTCCTCCCATCATAAAGTGACTCCTCCCACCACCCAGTGACTCCTCCCACCATCCACTGACTCCTCCCACCATCCGTGGCCCCTCCCACCATCCAGTGACTATCGCGGGACTCCTCCTACCATTGTGTGACTCCTCCCACCCTCCTGTGACTCCTCCCGCCATCCAGTGACTCCTCCCACCATCTCCTGTCTCCTCCCACTGTGTGACTCCTCCCACTATCCCGTGACTCCTCCCACCATCGTGCAACTCCTCCCACCATCCAGTGACTCCTCTCACCATTGTGTGACTGCTGTGACTCCTCCCGTTACCCCGTGACTCCTCCCACCATCGCGTGACTCCTCCGACCATCCAGTGACTCCTCCCCTCATCATCCAGTGGCTCCTCCCACCACACAGTGGCTCCTCCCACCATCCCATGGCTCCTCCCACACCCCGAAACTCACCCCACCATCCCGTGGCTCCTCCCACCATCAAGTGACTCCACCCACCATCTCCTGTCTCCTCCCTCCATCGCGTGACTCCCCCGCCATGGTGTGACTCCTCCCCTCATCATCCCGTGGCTCCTCCCACCATCGTGTGGCTCCTCCCACCATCCCGTGACTCCTCCCACCATCCCCTGACTCCTCCCCTCATCATCCAGTGGCTCCTCCCACTATCATGTGACTCCTCCCACCATCCCGTGACTCCTCCCACCATCCCGTGACTCCTCCCACCATCCCGTGACTCCTCCCACCATCACTGACTCCACCCACCATCTCCTGTCTCCACCCTCTATCGCGTGACTCCTCCCTACATCCCGTGGCTCCTCCCACCACCGTGTTACTCCTCCCTCCATCGCCTGTTGGCTCCTCCCACCATCATGTGCCTCCACCCACCATCGTGTGACTCCTCCCACCACCCCTTGACTCCTCCCACCATCCCGTGACTCCTCCCCTCATCATCCAGTGGTTCCTCCCACCATCATGTGACTCCTCCCACCATCGTGTGACTCCTCCCACCATCGGCCATCACATGACTCCTCCCACCATCCCGTGGCTCCTCCCACCATCCAGTGGCTCCATCCACCATCGTGTGACTCCTCCCTCCCTCGGCCCGTTGGCTCCTCCCACCATTGTGTGACTCCACCCACATCCACTGACTCCTCCCACCCTCCTATGACTCCTCCCACCATCTCCTGTCTCCTCCCACTGTGTGACTCCTTGCACCACCGCGTGTCTCCTCCCACATCCAGTGACCCCTTCCCTCATCATCCAGCGGCTCCACCCACCATCCAGTGGCTCCTCCCACCATCCCGTGACTCCTCCCCTCATCATCCAGTGGCTACTCCCACCATCCCATGACTCCACCCACCATCTCCTGTCTCCACCCTCTATCGCGTGACTCCCCCCGCCGCCATGTTGTGACTCCTCCCACCATCGTGTGACTCCTCCCCCCATAGCCCCGTTGGCTCCTCCCACCATCGCGTGACTCCTCCCACCATCCCGTGACTCCTCCCACCATCTCATGACTCCTCCCCTCATCATCCTGTGGCTCCTCCCACCATCGTGTGGCTCCACCCACCATAATGTGACTCCTCCCACCATCTCGTGGCTCCTCCCACCATCCCGTGACTCCTCCCACCATCCAGTGACTATCGTGAGACTCCTCCCACCATTGCGTGGCTCCTCCCACATTCTGTGGCTCCACCCAGCATCGTGTGACTCCTCCCACCATCCCGTGACTCCTCCCACTATCCCATGACTCCTCCCTCATCATCCAGTGGCCCCTCCCACCATCACGCGACTCCTCCCACCATCTCGTGACTCCTCCCCTCATCACCCAGTGGCTCCTCCCACCATTATGTGACTCCTCCCACCATCCCGCGACTCCTCCCATCATCCCGTGACTCCTCCCCTCATCATCCCGTGTCTCCTCCCACCATCCCATGGCTCCTCCCACCATCGCCCCGTTGGCTCCTCCCACCATTGTGTGGCTTCACCCACCATCCCGTGGCTCCTCCCACCATCCAGTGACTATCGCGGGACTCCTCCCACCAACCCATGACTCCTCCCCTCAACATCCGGTGGCCCCTCCCACCATTGTGTGGCTCCACCCACCATCGTGTAACTCCTCCCACCACCATGTGACTCCTCCCACCATGCAGTGACTCCTCCCACCATCGTGTGACTCCTCCCACCATCCCGTAGCTCCTCCCACCATCCCCTGACTCCTCCCACCACCCCGTAGCTCCTCCCACCATCCCGTAACTCACCCTCTATCGTGTGACTCCCCCCGCCGCCATGGTGTAACTCCTCCCACTACCCCGTGGCTCCTCCCACCATTGTGTGACTCCTCCCTCCATCGTCCCATTGACTCCTCCCACTATCCAATGACTCCTCCCCTCATCATCCAGTGGCTCCTCCCACCATCACGTGACTCTTCCCCTCATCATCCAGTGGCTCCTCCCACCATTATGTGACTCCTCCCACCATCCCGCGACTCCTCCCATCATTCCGTGACTCTTACCCTCATCATCCAGTGGCTCCTCCCACCATTATGTGACTCCTCCCACCATCCCGCGACTCCTCCCATCATCCCGTGACTCCTCCCCTCATCACCATGTGACTCCTCCCACCATCCCATGGCTCCTCCCACCATCGCCCCGTTGGCTCCTCCCACCATTGTGTGGCTCCACCCACCATCGTGTAACTCCTCCCACCACCATGTGACTCCTCCCACCATGCAGTGACTCCTCCCACCATCGTGTGACTCCTCCCACCATCCCGTGACTCCTCCCACCATCCCGTAGCTCCTCCCACCATCCCATGACTCCTCCCACCATCCCGTAGCTCCTCCCACCATCCCGTAACTCACCCTCTATCGTGTGACTCCCCCCGCCGCCATGGTGTGACTCCTCCCACTACCCCGTGGCTCCTCCCAGCATTGTGTGACTCCTCCCTACATCGTCCCGTTGACTCCTTCCACTATCCAATGACTCCTCCCCTCATCATCCAGTGGCTCCTCCCACCATCACGTGACTCTTCCCCCTCATCATCCAGTGGCTCCTCCCACCATTATGTGACTCCTCCCACCATCCCGCGACTCCTCCCATCATTCCGTGACTCTTACCCTCATCATCCAGTGGCTCCTCCCACCATTATGTGACTCCTCCCACCATCCCGCGACTCCTCCCATCATTCCGTGACTCCTCCCCTCATCATCCTGTGACTCCTCCCACCATCCCGCGACTCCTCCCACCCTGGTACGACTCCCCTGTATTACTATACATATAATATTACCGTCACTCTGCCCCTTGTGGTTGGATCTGGTATGTCACTATGGTCCTGCAATTCTCTGACACATTTTAAAGTGACCAATAAGAAAGGGGGGTGGAGCCTAGAAAGAAAATCCCACCAGTAATAGTAGAGAACACACAGTCCCCATCATGTCCCTTCACTGCATAGAGATTATTATTCCGCCTCATTATATCCACAATGTATTCTCCACAAGTCCCTCCGTCTGTGGTCCGATGGAGGAATATACCCCCCTCACTTGCCCCTGAGGTGGGCTATTCAATATGTGTAAGGAGGCTTGTGATTGGTTGTGTGTCGGCATCAAACTGTACAAGGCCTCACGTCTCCTCCAATAGATGAAGCCGTCACCAGATTGTGTCACTCCGAGCCGTAGGCCTCAATATTCCATAATAAGGGAAAGTCCCCACATGAAACGTCATTTATTGTAAACATGAACATTTATTCCTTATCATGGCGTCTGACACAACGCCGGCACATCATCTGCAAGCACCTTCCCTTCCCCCTCTCTCTCCTCCGAGGCACCTCAGAGTCGGTGTCCCTTATTATGTCCCCAATATTCACTTTCCATCACCGAGTATATTCAAGGTGCCCCCATTAGTGTATTGGTCTCTCACAATGCCCCTTTCTATAGCTCTGCCCAGCCAGGGCACTCTCCCCGAGGGCACGCTCCCCGAGGGCACTCTCCCCGAGGGCACTCTCCCTGAGGGCGCACTCCCCGAGGGCACTCTCCCCGAGGGCACACTCCCCGAGGGCGCACTCCCCGAGGGAACCCCCCCCGAGGGCACTCTCCCCGAGGGAACACTCCCCGAGGGCACGCTCCCCGAGGGCACTCTCCCCGAGGGCACACTCACACCCAGGTTTACTACTACTCACTGTGGCCTGAAAGGCCTTCTTCTTCATCATCCTCCTCACTTCAGCATAGCTCTGGAGTATTTAGTTCTCATGCCATAACTTAGATGACCCCCCCCATCCTGACACTTATATAGGCACCAACTCCACCTATTACATCACTAGAGGAAGGTTTTCTCTAAAAAGGGACCTAACACCCAATTACCACTTTCCCTTTACTATGCTATATTGGGAACAGAGCCATCTAGTGACAAGCAAGCTAACTACATCTGCTAATTTATGGACTATAGAGTATGGGACTATGGGGTGTGTAGAGTACATAATGCAATGAATGCATAGGACTCAGCTGCACTGCTCATTCCAAACAAGTGATAGCGATGGGGGGGGGGGGGAGAGGTCTAGGGGCCCACGGTGCTGATATCAGATCACGGTGCAGGTGTCAGTGCTCTATATCACAGTGCTGGTGCTGGTGATCATCTCCTGCACCCTCTTCTTTGCCTACCCTCACCTTCCCTCACCTCCATTGTCTCAAGAGTCGTGAATTTTCAAAATTTCACATATAAAAAAAAGAATGCTTGTAGTTGTTGATCCCAGATTCACCTCATACATGTATTATGTCAGTGGCCATGTGGTGGGACTATGTGTGCACAGCTAGTAATTATTTTGTGGCTGCAAATTTGACCTGTAGGTTTGTAAAGTTCACCATCCCTGTGATGTGCTGACTTCCTCCTGGGGCTGCTTATTATGAGGGGCTCCCACCATCCCTGTGCTATGCTGACTTCCTCCTGGGGCTGCTTATTATGAGGGGCTCCCACCATCCCTGTGCTATGCTGACTTCCTCCTGGGGCTGCTTACGGTGCAGGTGTCAGTGCTGTATATCACTGTGCTGATGTCAGTGCTCTCTATCACGGTGCTGGTGTCAGATCACTTTATCACGGTGCTGATGTCAGATCACTCTATCACGGTGCTGGTGTCAGATCACTCTATCACGGTGCAGGTGTCATTGCTGTATGTCACGCTGCTGATGTCAGTGCTCTCTATCACGGTGCTGGTGTCAGATCACTCTATCACGGTGCAGGTGTCAGTGCTTTATGTCACGCTGCTGATGTCAGTGCTCTCTAGAGGTCGACCAAAAAAAAAAGGGGCTAACTTGCGTTTGAAAGACCTCTGCGCAAATACCGCGTCACATAAAATATTGCAACAACCGCTATTTTATTCCCTAGGGTCTCTGCTAAAAAATATATATAATTTTTGGGGCTTCTGGGTGATTTTCTAGCAGAAAATACAGGATTTTTACTTGTAAGCAACAAGTATCAGAAAAGATTTAGTCTTTGGTTAAACTGAGAACTTCTACACAGGGAGTTCAGCCCATTGAAGAAGAAACTTTGTATCTCTTTGATCTTTTCTTGACAGCCCAGAGAGGAGGAAAGTCCTTCACTGATGTCTTCAGGCAACTTACATTGACTTCTATTACAGAAGTCTTCTGCAAGTCATAATAAACGAACGTAACGATAATTCGTACGAAACAGAACGGAATTCCGGACACAAAATACGAAGTACAAATTAATTTTATTACGAATCAAAACGGAACAGAACGAAACGAATTTATTGACGGCGCCCATGTCTAGGAAGACTGCTGGTGGTAAAGAGCCTGGCAAACAGCAGACATTTGCACGTCGCCGGTTGTTCCAGGATTTACCTCCTAGAACCAGCAGCACAATTCATAGCAAAAGTGGCGCTACCACCTCTGCCACTGCTGCTGGTAGCATGCTGCCCATTGGTACCTTTTATGGAAGAGGGCAGGTCAAAGGGGTCCCCAGCAGTGGCGGCCCATCCATAGGGGAGGCGCTTTTAAATGTCCTTTAGTGCACTGTGTCCTGGCGCCGGGCGCAGTGCAATATGGGAAGCGCCACGTCTGTGCAATCACGAGACTGCAGATGCGGCGCTTCATTTGCCCCCCCCAAAAATGGCTCTGTGGCGCAGTCGATCGCGGCGCAGTCGATCGTGGCGCAGCTTCCGGCGCAGTGTCCTGGCCGGGCGGCGAGTGCATAGACTTTCAGTTATAATGGGCGGTGCTTCTGTCGTCACTCCAGGAAGTGGAGAGGAGCGGGTAAGCCATGCTTTTCATTGTTCGGTGGCAGAACCCCCCCTCTTAACAGCAGTGTCATCACTTATCACTGGTCGGCGGCAGGACACCCCCCCCCCCCCTCCGCTTGTCATCTCCCACATATTTGGAGGTATTTCACATGGTTTTTATTCGGAGGTCGGCGGCACCGGCTCATCCACCCCCCCCCCCCCCACCGAACACACACGCAGAATGCTATGTGCGACTTAAAGGATACAGAATGCAGATACAGTATATATATATATATATATATATATATATATATATATATATATATATATATATATATATTAAATACACTGAAGCTAACTGAATCGCCTGCCTGCTCAATCTAAATGAAATGATTCTCTCTCAGTCAGCACCAGCAACACACTGCACAGGGCCGACGTGCAGGCGGCCTTATATAATGTGGGCGTGGACTTAAACCCCTGAGCCATAATTGGCCAAAGGCCCCCAACTAGGGTTGCCACCTTTTCTTCAAGCCAAACCCGAACACTTTTGAAGCACAGGGCATTTTTTTTTACTTTTTGCAGTAAAAACGATAGGATTATAAAAGACCTGGGACACATTTGGGTGCCCCAAGGGGAGTAGTAATGTAGCGCACAGAGTGCCAGTGGGTGTGGCCAAATCACTCTTGCTGACATGATGACCCCACCATTCAGTGATGCCAAATCTGCCCCCCCAAACAGCTGCCCGCAGCAGAAATAGATTTGTGTATGACTATCTCGGTTACTTGGGGAGCCCCAGCCTGGTCTGAAAAATGTGTTTGGGTTTCAGGTGAACTGAAACCTGGACACATGATTCAAAACCCGAACTGTCCGGGTGAATCCTGGACAGGTGGCAACCCTACCCCCTACCTTGAGTTATGGCTCTCTTTGCTGACGGCGCTGTGATTGGCCAAAGCATGCGGGTCATAGTGCATGCTTGGCCAATCACCAGACAGCAATGCACTGCGATGTCGCAGTGCATTCTGGGGCGTGACGCACCGCTCGAATCTGGCTTATACACCCCATAATGATCGTATTTCGACTAACGATCGAACAGCCAATGTTGGAGTCTAACTCATGTCCGAAGATCATCCCTACTCCACATACTTCTCAAGCTTCACCCCTGCTGGCTGGCTCGGTCCCGGGCTTGACACACATGGCTGCTCTGCAAGCGTCTTCTCTGCTGGTCGGGTCCCTGACTTGATCACCGGTCTGATGTTTCCCGATTCCCTGTGTGCCCCTTTCGGTGAAAATGCTGCTCAGGTACTGGCTTCAGTTACTCAGTGTGGTCCCTTCGTGGTGACGGCTTCCCCTCTACCTCTGACCACGTCAGGTTCTCCGGCCGGCAGAACCGTCACTTCTGGTTGGGCCGCAAGCCGCAATCACAACCCTGCGCTGCCCTCTTGCTTCTGAATAGGCCCCCCAGACAGCCTGGCAGCCAGATGTGCCCAGGATAGGCCCCATGTCTGGCCTAGCAGCCCGGGGGGGGGGGGGCGTATGACACACGTCCACCCAGACAGCCATCCAGGTAGGGTTGCCACCTGTCCAGGATTCACCCGGACAGTTCGGGTTTGGAATCATGTGTCCAGGTTTTGGACTGTCTGAAACCCGGACACATTATTTAGATTGGACTATGGCTAGGATTACTGATTGCAGTTGTCTCAGCTGAGAGTGTCTGTTACATTCTTTCACACTGCCCAAAGCCAACACTAACAACTCCCCCCCAACACATACAGATGGCAGAGGAGAGAGGGCTTCGAACTGAACCTCTTCCCCCACCTCTCTTTGTCTGCCCCACACTCCAATCCCCGGTGCTGGGCCTCAGAAAAGGAAAGTGGCCGGAAATTTGAAGTCCAGCAGCCTCAGATCCATGTGGATGAGAGGTGTTGACTGCCAAGGGGTGAGTGAGTTCACCATCCATCCATCTGTGATTGAAGTCTCCCCCTTCTCTCTCTTGCCTCTGAGTAAGTATACTAAGGCAAATCAGGGTTCTCAGAGCACCCCTTATATGAGAGTTCCCCTTTATACCAGAGGCCACAGTGTTTCTCCTTACATCAGAATCTTCTCCATACATCAGAGTTCTCAGTGTACACCCTCAGTTATCCCAAAACATCCCTTATGTTAGTGTCCCCAGACTTCTCCCTTACATCAGAGTCTGCATAGTCCCCCCTCACAGTGAAAGGGAACTCTGCGAGTCCAGATTTAAAAGGGAACTCTGTGGACTCTGATGTAAAGGGGGACTCTTGTTATTAACGCCATATGATTAGAAATGTTATTTAGTAGCAAAATATATATCTATAGTTTATACTATAAAAACAAAATTGTGCGATGCAAAAGTGTTCAGGTTTGACTTGAAGAAAAGGTGGCAACCCCACGTCCAGGTGGCACAGAACTAGGGTTGCCACCTTTTCTTCAAATCAAACCCGAACACTTTAGCAGCGCACAATTTTGTTTTTATAGTATAAACTATAGATATATTTTGCTATTAAATAACATTTCTAATCATATGGCGTTAATAACAAGAGTCCCCCTTTACATCAGAGTCCACAGAGTTCCTCTTTTACACCTGAAACCACAGAGTTCCCTTTCACTGTAAGGGGGGACTCTGCAGACTGTGATGTAAGGGAGAACTCTGGGGACTCTAGGGGATGATCTAGAAACCCTGATTTAAGGGTGGAACACTGAGAACTCTGATTTACGGTGAGGACTCTGTTGTAAGGGGGAACACTGTGGCCTCTGGTGTAAAGGGGAACTCTGATGTAAGGGGTGCTCTGAGAACCCCGATTTACCTTAGTGTACTCACTCAGAGGCAGGAGAGAGAAGGAGGGAGAGTTTAGTCACAGACAGGGGTGGATGGTGAGCTCACTCACCCCTTGGCAATCAGCACCTCTCATCCAGATGTAGCTGAAGCTGATGGACTTCCGATTTCTGACCCCTACTATCCTTTTCTGAGGCACATCACTGGGATTGGAGTGTGGGGCAGACACAGAGGAGTAGGGGGTGGGAGAAAGAGGTGCAGATTGAGCCCTCTCTCCTCCCCCATCAGTGTGGGGGGCAGGGGGTGAGGAAATTGTTAGTATTGTTAGTGCTGACTTTGGGCAGTGTGAAAAATAGACACTCCCAGCTTAGCCAAATGCAGCCAGTAAACCTGCTGGGAAGCCAAAGTCCAGTCTGAATAATTTGTCCAGGTTTCAGGCAGTCTGAAACCCGGACGTATGATTCCAAACCCGAACTGTCCGGGTGAATCCCGGACAGGTGGCAATCCTACACAGAACACCGATCACCTGACTTCACCCAAAAATATAGGCTCACCCAGCAGGCCAAGGGATTCAAGAAAACCCCTGCCCATTGGCTGAGATACCCCATATACCCCTAACCTGACCTTGGGTTGCCCTTCTCGTATCTAGTACCACCAAGTAAGTACCCGGCCACCTAGTGGTAGAAGAGAAAACTGCAGCAAGGCCAAACTTAAGAGAGAAATCAATAGATCCCTATCAATCAACCAGGATAACTACTCTTGGCAAATAAATTGTGAGGAGCTCCCCGACTAAACTCCGGGGTGCTAAACTAAAAGTAAAGATAAAGGGAAGATTGGTTCTAACTCCTGTCATTGGGGAGATTTTACTTCACTTCTTCTCTTGTAGACAAAACAGGAAGTGAAAGGAAATCTCTCCACAATGAGGGAGTTTTTGGTTGTCACCCAACATTTGGTATTTTCTTTACACTCGGAAGCCTCCTGTAAGTTAGAAAGAAGAGTACCTGAGATCTTCAGGAGGACAATATAATCATAGGAATTAGACCGACTCACCAAACAAGAAAAAATTGTCAAGCATTGAATGTGGAGGTGAGTGACGGGTTCACGCAGGGCCGTCTTTAATCTTGATTGGGCCCTGGGCAAAAATTTGCTTAGGGCCCCCCTCCCCCCATGCAATTTCCCTCTCCACCTTCTCTGAGACATATAATAAATAGCAGCTAGACTTAAAATCAGTTTACTGTATCAGATCAGGCAGCGATTGCGACTGGTTGCCAGAGGTTACAGCTACCATTACTGCTTACTGACTGGTTGCTAGAGGTTACAGCACTCCTTAAGGCTCACTGATTAGTTGCTAGAGGTTACAGCACATTTCTGCTTGATGATAGACCTATGAATGCTGCCTTTATTTACATGTGCAGTTGGCCTCAGCTATTTACATATGCATGTCACTGCTATTTACATATCAATGCCAGTATTTACATGTAAACACAGGGTCTGCAGGTGAGTCACCTGTACACAATAGGGCAGAGCTGGGCATATTAATAGCAGCACTTCACACTGAAATATCAGAACACAGCACAGGACTAAAACTTCAAGGGACAAGGGAATGTAAAACTGGGATAGTTGGCAAGTATGAGGCAGCTGCTTTGGGCCCCACAACAATGACAGGGCCCAGGGCAGCTGCCCCTTTTGCCCTGCCTTAAAGACGGCCCTGGGTTGACGGTGTAGAAATCACCAGATATTGCGGCACATCAGAGCCAATTCTCCTGAAGGTGATCTTCCGAGGCTTTCTTATCTGCCCACATTACCGGCACTGGCACCGCTTACTGGTACCAAGATAAGACTTCTGTCCACAATTAAATATTTGATTGGCCTTCGTATTACTTTGATATAATCCGAGGACTTCCAAGGACGCAGGTAAGGAACGGCGAGGAATCCAGAAATCTGATCCCGACTCCGGAGGAACCAGACATTCCGACTGAACAGTCACCGATTGGCTGTTCAGATCGGATCCCAAATGTAAGAAGCTCCTCCCACTGAACCTCTCTCTGATCATGTGCTTGATTGGCCAATGTTGGTTCACAATAAAGCTGCGGCATTCCGGCGTCAGAAACACGCGGCTGACATCTCTTTATACTGCGCATGCCCAGCTCTGACACCGTTCTGGATAGGACAGACTTTAAATGTTATTGAAAGTGATACTAAATGATATCCTTCTGCGTTTTCTCTCCCGGCCGCGGCTGATTCATGAACGTTTATCAACCGCAAACCGCTCTGGAGGCCAATTAACATTTCTCAAGGTAAAGACGGGAGAAGTGAGCGTGGGGGCGGAAAAAGAGCGGCCAAGACGAGCCGCCAACCCGTCTGATATCATTATATCCGTCTCCTTCTCATCAATAAACTGCTCACAGGAACGCTGATTCCCTGCTAATGAGGCCGGGCGACTGCCTGCGACCGCACAATTACCGCCCACAACTAGAAACCTATTATCTCCCGAGATCTGCCCGACAACCTCCGACCCGAGACCCCTCCCCCTCCCAGAAGAATCCCCCAAAGTCACATGTCACCCACATGTAGCATGTCACATGCAGGACTTCTATCCCATCCAGTCCTCATAGTCCCTGCAACACATGCTGGACGGTTATAATGAGGCCGATCCCTCCGTCCTTCCTCCACCGTTATCCCTCCGTCCTTCCTCCACCGTTATCCCTCCGTCCTTCCTCCACCGTTATCCCTCCATCCTTCCTCCACCGTTATCCCTCCGTCCTTCCCCCTCCATTATCCCTCCATCC
Organism: Lithobates pipiens; assembly: GCF_037356315.1. Classification (NCBI taxonomy): domain Eukaryota; kingdom Metazoa; phylum Chordata; class Amphibia; order Anura; family Ranidae; genus Lithobates; species Lithobates pipiens. The sequence goes on along the minus strand of NW_027507871.1, from coordinate 16,558 downwards.
TTCCTCCACCGTTATCCCTCCGTCCTTCCTCCACCGTTATCCCTCCGTCCTTCCCCCTCCATTATCCCTCCATCCTTCCTCCACCGTTATCCCTCCGTCCTTCCTCCACCGTTATCCCTCCGTCCTTCCTCCTCCGTTATCCCTCCGTCCTTCCTCCACCGTTATCCCTCCATCCTTCCCCCACCGTTATCCCTCCGTCCTTCCTCCTCCGTTATCCCTCCGTCCTTCCTCCACCGTTATCCCTCCGTACTTCCTCCACCGTTATCCCTCCGTCCTTCCTCCACCGTTATCCCTCCGTCCTTCCCCCTCCATTATCCCTCCGTCCTTCCTCCACCGTTATCCCTCCGTCCTTCCTCCTCCGTTATCCCTCCATCCTTCCTCCACCGTTATCCCTCCATCCTTCCTCCTCCGTTATCCCTCCATCCTTCCTCCTCCGTTATCCCTCCGTCCTTCCTCCACCGTTATCCCTCCATCCTTCCTCCTCCGTTATCCCTCCGTCCTTCCTCCACCGTTATCCCTCCATCCTTCCTCCTCCGTTATCCCTCCATCCTTCCTCCTCCGTTATCCCTCCGTCCTTCCTCCACCGTTATCCCTCCGTCCTTCCTCCTCCGTTATCCCTCCGTCCTTCCTCCACCGTTATCCCTCCATCCTTCCCCCACCGTTATCCCTCCGTCCTTCCCCCACCGTTATCCCTCCGTCCTTCCCCCACCGTTATCCCTCCATCCTTCCTCCACCGTTATCCCTCCGTCCTTCCTCCACCGTTATCCCTCCATCCTTCCTCCTCCGTTATCCCTCCGTCCTTCCCCCACCGTTATCCCTCCGTCCTTCCTCCTCCGTTATCCCTCCGTCCTTCCTCCACCGTTATCCCTCCGTCCTTCCCCCACCGTTATCCCTCCGTCCTTCCCCCACCGTTATCCCTCCGTCCTTCCCCCACCGTTATCCCTCCGTCCTTCCCCCACCGTTATCCCTCCGTCCTTCCTCCTCCGTTATCCCTCCGTCCTTCCTCCACCGTTATCCCTCCGTCCTTCCCCCACCGTTATCCCTCCGTCCTTCCCCCACCGTTATCCCTCCGTCCTTCCCCCACCGTTATCCCTCCATCCTTCCTCCACCGTTATCCCTCCATCCTTCCTCCTCCGTTATCCCTCCGTCCTTCCTCCACCGTTATCCCTCCATCCTTCCTCCTCCGTTATCCCTCCATCCTTCCCCCACCGTTATCCCTCCGTCCTTCCTCCTCCGTTATCCCTCCGTCCTTCCTCCACCGTTATCCCTCCATCCTTCCCCCACCGTTATCCCTCCGTCCTTCCTCCTCCGTTATCCCTCCGTCCTTCCTCCACCGTTATCCCTCCATCCTTCCTCCTCCGTTATCCCTCCGTCCTTCCTCCACCGTTATCCCTCCGTCCTTCCTCCACCGTTATCCCTCCGTCCTTCCCCCTCCATTATCCCTCCGTCCTTCCTCCACCGTTATCCCTCCGTCCTTCCCCCTCCGTTATCCCTCCGTCCTTCCTCCTCCGTTATCCCTCCATCCTTCCTCCTCCGTTATCCCTCCATCCTTCCTCCTCCGTTATCCCTCCGTCCTTCCTCCACCGTTATCCCTCCGTCCTTCCTCCACCGTTATCCCTCCGTCCTTCCCCCACCGTTATCCCTCCGTCCTTCCTCCACCGTTATCCCTCCGTCCTTCCTCCACCGTTATCCCTCCATCCTTCCCCCACCGTTATCCCTCCGTCCTTCCTCCACCGTTATCCCTCCGTCCTTCCTCCTCCGTTATCCCTCCATCCTTCCCCCTCCATTATCCCTCTGTCCTTCCTCCACCGTTATCCCTCTGTCCTTCCCCCACCGTTATCCCTCCGTCCTTCCTCCACCGTTATCCCTCCATCCTTCCACCTCCATTATCCCTCCGTCCTTCCTCCTCCGTTATCCCTCCGTCCTTCCTCCTCCGTTATCCCTCCGTCCTTCCCCCCCTGTTATCCCTCCATCCTTCCCCCACCGTTATCCCTCTGTCCTTCCCCCACCGTTATCCCTCCGTCCTTCCTCCACCGTTATCCCTCCATCCTTCCTCCTCCATTATCCCTCCATCCTTCCCCCACCGTTATCACTCCATCCTTCCTCCTCCATTATCCCTCCGTCCTTCCTCCTCCGTTATCCCTCCGTCCTTCCTCCACCGTTATCCCTCCGTCCTTCCTCCTCCATTATCCCTCCGTCCTTCCTCCTCCGTTATCCCTCCGTCCTTCCTCCACCGTTATCCCTCCGTCCTTCCCCCTCCATTATCCCTCCGTCCTTCCTCCACCGTTATCCCTCCGTCCTTCCCCCACCGTTATCCCTCCGTCCTTCCCCCACCGTTATCCCTCCGTCCTTCCTCCACCGTTATCTCTCCGTCCTTCCTCCACCGTTATCCCTCCATCCTTCCCCCACCGTTATCCCTCCATCCTTCCTCCACCGTTATCCCTCTATCCTTCCCCCACCGTTATCCCTCCATCCTTCCTCCACCATTATCCCTCCGTCCTTCCTCCACCGTTATCCCTCCATCCTTCCTCCACCGTTATCCCTCCATCCTTCCTCCACCGTTATCCCTCCGTCCTTCCTCCTCCATTATCCCTCCATCCTTCCTCCACCGTTATCCCTCCGTCCTTCCTCCACCGTTATCCCTCCGTCCTTCCTCCACCGTTATCCCTCCATCCTTCCCCCCGTTATCCCTCCGTCCTTCCTCCACCGTTATCCCTCCATCCTTCCTCCTCCATTATCCCTCCATCCTTCCCCCTCCATTATCCCTCCGTCATTCCTCCTCTGTTATCCCTCCATCCCTCCCCCTCCATTATCCCTCCATCCTTCCTCCTCCGTTATCCCTCCATCCTTCCTCCTCCATTATCCCTCCATCCTTCCTCCTCCATTATCCCTCCATCCTTCCTCCTCCATTATCCCTCCGTCCTTCCTTCTCCGTTATCCCTCCATCCCTCCCCCTCCATTATCCCTCCATCCTTCCTCCTCCGTTATCCCTCCATCCTTCCTCCTCCATTATCCCTCCATCCTTCCTCCTCCATTATCCCTCCATCCTTCCTCCTCCATTATCCCTCCGTCCTTCCTTCTCCGTTATCCCTTCGTCATTCCTCCTCCATTATCCCTCCATCCTTCCTCCTCCGTTATCCCTTCGTCATTCCTCCTCCATTATCCCTCAGTCATTCCTCCTCCATTATCCCTCCGTCCTTCCTACTCCATCCATCCTCCTACATTATCCCTCCATCCTTCCCCCTCCATTATCCCTCCGTCATTCCTCCTCCATTATCCCTCCGTCCTTCCCCCTCCATTATCCCTCCGTCATTCCTCCTCCATTATCCCTCCCCCATTCCTCCTCCATCCTTCCTTCTCCGTTATCCCTCCGTCATTCCCCCTCCATTAGCCCTCCCCCATTCCTCCTCCATTATCCCTCCATCCTTCCTCCTCCGTTATCCCTCCATCCTTCCCCCTCCATTATCCCTCCATCCTTCCCCCTCCATTATCCCTCCGTCATTCCTCCTCCATCCTTCCTCCTCCGTTATCCCTCCATCCTTCCCCCACCGTTATCCCTCCGTCCTTCCTCCTCCGTTATCCCTCCGTCCTTCCTCCACCGTTATCCCTCCATCCTTCCCCCACCGTTATCCCTCCGTCCTTCCTCCTCCGTTATCCCTCCGTCCTTCCTCCACCGTTATCCCTCCATCCTTCCTCCTCCGTTATCCCTCCGTCCTTCCTCCACCGTTATCCCTCCGTCCTTCCTCCACCGTTATCCCTCCGTCCTTCCCCCTCCATTATCCCTCCGTCCTTCCTCCACCGTTATCCCTCCGTCCTTCCCCCTCCGTTATCCCTCCGTCCTTCCTCCTCCGTTATCCCTCCATCCTTCCTCCTCCGTTATCCCTCCATCCTTCCTCCTCCGTTATCCCTCCGTCCTTCCTCCACCGTTATCCCTCCGTCCTTCCTCCACCGTTATCCCTCCGTCCTTCCCCCACCGTTATCCCTCCGTCCTTCCTCCACCGTTATCCCTCCGTCCTTCCTCCACCGTTATCCCTCCATCCTTCCCCCACCGTTATCCCTCCGTCCTTCCTCCACCGTTATCCCTCCGTCCTTCCTCCTCCGTTATCCCTCCATCCTTCCCCCTCCATTATCCCTCTGTCCTTCCTCCACCGTTATCCCTCTGTCCTTCCCCCACCGTTATCCCTCCGTCCTTCCTCCACCGTTATCCCTCCATCCTTCCACCTCCATTATCCCTCCGTCCTTCCTCCTCCGTTATCCCTCCGTCCTTCCTCCTCCGTTATCCCTCCGTCCTTCCCCCCTGTTATCCCTCCATCCTTCCCCCACCGTTATCCCTCTGTCCTTCCCCCACCGTTATCCCTCCGTCCTTCCTCCACCGTTATCCCTCCATCCTTCCTCCTCCATTATCCCTCCATCCTTCCCCCACCGTTATCACTCCATCCTTCCTCCTCCATTATCCCTCCGTCCTTCCTCCTCCGTTATCCCTCCGTCCTTCCTCCACCGTTATCCCTCCGTCCTTCCTCCTCCATTATCCCTCCGTCCTTCCTCCTCCGTTATCCCTCCGTCCTTCCTCCACCGTTATCCCTCCGTCCTTCCCCCTCCATTATCCCTCCGTCCTTCCTCCACCGTTATCCCTCCGTCCTTCCCCCACCGTTATCCCTCCGTCCTTCCCCCACCGTTATCCCTCCGTCCTTCCTCCACCGTTATCTCTCCGTCCTTCCTCCACCGTTATCCCTCCATCCTTCCCCCACCGTTATCCCTCCATCCTTCCTCCACCGTTATCCCTCTATCCTTCCCCCACCGTTATCCCTCCATCCTTCCTCCACCATTATCCCTCCGTCCTTCCTCCACCGTTATCCCTCCATCCTTCCTCCACCGTTATCCCTCCATCCTTCCTCCACCGTTATCCCTCCGTCCTTCCTCCTCCATTATCCCTCCATCCTTCCTCCACCGTTATCCCTCCGTCCTTCCTCCACCGTATCCCTCCGTCCTCCTCCACCGTTATCCCTCCATCCTTCCCCCCGTTATCCCTCCGTCCTTCCTCCACCGTTATCCCTCCATCCTTCCTCCTCCATTATCCCTCCATCCTTCCCCCTCCATTATCCCTCCGTCATTCCTCCTCTGTTATCCCTCCATCCCTCCCCCTCCATTATCCCTCCATCCTTCCTCCTCCGTTATCCCTCCATCCTTCCTCCTCCATTATCCCTCCATCCTTCCTCCTCCATTATCCCTCCATCCTTCCTCCTCCATTATCCCTCCGTCCTTCCTTCTCCGTATCCCTCCATCCCTCCCCCTCCATTATCCCTCCATCCTTCCTCCTCCGTTATCCCTCCATCCTTCCTCCTCCATTATCCCTCCATCCTTCCTCCTCCATTATCCCCTCCATCCTTCCTCCTCCATTATCCCTCCGTCCTTCCTTCTCCGTTATCCCTTCGTCATTCCTCCTCCATTATCCCTCCATCCTTCCTCCTCCGTTATCCCTTCGTCATTCCTCCTCCATTATCCCTCAGTCATTCCTCCTCCATTATCCCTCCGTCCTTCCTACTCCATCCATCCTCCTACATTATCCCTCCATCCTTCCCCCTCCATTATCCCTCCGTCATTCCTCCTCCATTATCCCTCCGTCCTTCCCCCTCCATTATCCCTCCGTCATTCCTCCTCCATTATCCCTCCCCCATTCCTCCTCCATCCTTCCTTCTCCGTTATCCCTCCGTCATTCCCCCTCCATTAGCCCTCCCCCATTCCTCCTCCATTATCCCTCCATCCTTCCTCCTCCGTTATCCCTCCATCCTTCCCCCTCCATTATCCCCTCCATCCTTCCCCCTCCATTATCCCTCCGTCATTCCTCCTCCATCCTTCCTCCTCCGTTATCCCTCCGTCATTCCTCCTCCATTATCCCTCCGTCATTCCTCCTCCATCCTTCCTCCTCCGTTATCCCTCCGTCATTCCTCCTCCATCCTTCCTCCTCCATTATCCCTCCATCGTTCCTCCTCCATTATCACTCCATCCTTCCTCCTCTGTCCTTCCTTCTCCGTTATCCCTCCATCCTTCCCCCTCCATTATCCCTCCGTCATTCCTCCTACGTCCTTCCTCCATCCTTCCCCCTCCATTATCCCTCCATCCTTCCCTCTCCATTATCCCTCCGTCATTCCTTCTCCGTTATCCCTCCATCCTTCCTCCTCCGTTATCCCTCCATCCTTCCTCCTACGTTATCCCTCCATCCTACCCTCTTCATTATCCCTCCCTCCTTTCCTCTTCATTTTCCCTCCGTCCTTCCTCCTCCGTTATCCCTCCATCCTTCCTCCTACGTTATCCCTCCATCCTTGCCCCTCCATTATCCCTCCGTCCTTCCTCCTCCGTTATCCCCCGTCCTTCCTCCTCCTTATCCCTCCATCCTTCCCTCTCCATTATCCCTCCGTCATCCTCCTCCGTTATCCCCCATCCTTCCCTCTCCATTACCCTCCATCCTTCCCATCTCCATTATCCCTCCGTCCTTCCCCCTCTATTATCCTCCATCCTTCCTCCTCCTTTATCCCTCCATCCTTCCTCCTCCATTATCCCTCCATCCTTTCCCCTCCATTATCCCTCCATCCTTCCTCCTCCGTTATCCATCCTTCCTCCTCCGTTATCCCTCCATCCTTCCCCCTCCAGTATCCCTCCATCCTTCCTCCACTGTTATCCCTCCGTCCTTCCCTCTCCATTTTCCCTCCTCATTCCTCATCCGTTATCCATCCATCCTTCCCTCTCCATTATCCCTCCATTATCCCTCCGTCCTTCCCCCTCCATTATCCTCCATCCTCTCCTCCTTTATCCGTCCATCCTTCCTCCTCCATTATCCCTCCATCCTTTCCCCTCCATTATCCTCCATCCTTCCTCCTCCGTTATCCTCCATCCTTCCTCCTCCGTTATCCCACCATCCTTCAACACCATTATCCCTCCATCCTTCCTCCTCCGTTATCCCTCCATCCTTCCTCCTCCGTTATCCCTTCATCCTTCCAACTCCATTATCCCTCCATCCTTCCAACTCCATTATCCCTCCATCCTTTCCCCTCCATTATCCCCATCCTCCCCCGCCACCCACCCTTCCAACTCCATTATCCCTCCATCCTTTCCCCCTCCATTATCCCTCCATCCTTCCTCCTCCGTTATCCCTCCATCCTTCCTCCTCCGTTATCCCACCATCCTTCCAACTCCATTATCCCTCCATCCTTCCTCCTCCGTATCCCTCCATCCTTCCTCCTCCGTTATCCCTTCATCCTTCCAACTCCATTATCCCTCCATCCTTCAACCCATTCCCACACCCTTCCCCCCTATCCCTCCATCCTTCCCCCTCCATTATCCCTCCATCCTTCCAACTCCATTATCCCTCCATCCTTCCCCCTCCATTATCCCTCCATCCTTCCTCCTCCATTATCCCTCCATCCTTCCTCCCCTGTTATCCCTCCATCCTTCCTCCTCCATTATCCCTCCATCATTCCTCCTCTGTCCTTCCTCCTCCGTTATCCCTCCATCTTTCCTCCTCCATTATCTCTCCATCCTTCCCTCTTCATTATCCCTCCATCCTTCCTCTCCATTATCCCTCCGTCATTCCTCCTCCGTTATCCCTCCATCCTTCCCTGTCCATTATCCCTCCATCCTTCCCCCTCCATTATCCCTCCATCCTTCCCTCTCCGTTATCCCTCCATCCTTCCTCCTCCGTTATCCCTCCGTCATTCCTCCTCAATTATCCCTCCATCCTTCCTCCTCCATTATCCCTCCATCCTTCCTCCTCCATTATCCCTCCATCCTTCCTCCTCCGTCCTTCCTTCTCAGTTATCCCTCCATCCTTCCTCCTCCATTATCCCTCCATCTTTCCACTCCTTCCATCCATCCTCCTACATTATCCCTCCATCCTTCCCCTTCCATTATCCCTCTGTCATTCCTCCTCCATTATTCCTCCGTCCTTCCCTCTCCATTATCCCTCCATCCTTCCTCCTCCATTATCCCTCCATCCTTCCTCCTCCATTATCCCTCCATCCTTCCCCCTCCATTATCCCTCCATCCTTCCTCCTCCATTTCCCTCCATCCTTCCTCCTCTGTTATCCCTCCGTCATTCCTCCTCCATTTTCCCTCCATCCTTCCTCCTCCATTATCCCTCCATCCTTCCTCCTCCATTATCCCTCCATCCTCTCCTCCATTATCCCTCCATCCTTCCCCTCCATTATCCCTCCATCCTTCCCCCTCCATTATCCCTCCGTCCTTCCTTCTCCGTTATTCCTCCATCCTTCTTCCTCCGTAATCCCTCCATCCTTCCTACTCCATCCATCCTCCTCCATTATCCCTCCTCCTTCCTCCTCCATTATCCCTCCATCCTTCCCCCTCCATTATCCCTCCGTCATTCCTCCTCCATTATCCCTCCGTCCTTCCCTCTCCATTATCCTCCGTCCTTCCCCCTCCATTATCCCTCCATCCTTACCCCTCCATTATCCCTCCATCCTTCCTCCTCCGTTATCCCTCCATCATTCCTCCTCCATTATCCCACCATCCTTCCTCCTCCGTTATCCCTCCATCCTTCCTCCTCTGTTATCCCTCCGTCATTCCTCCTCCATTAATTATCCTTCCTCCTCCATTATCCCTCCATCCTTCCTCCTCCATTATCCCTCCATCCTTCCTCCTCCGTCCTTCCTTCTCCGTTATCCTCCATCCTTCCTCCTCCATTATCCCTCCATTCTTCCTACACCATCCATCCTCCTACATTATCCCTCCATCCTTCCCCCTCCATTATCCCTCTGTCATTCCTCCTCCATTATCCCTCCATCCTTCCCCCTCCATTATCCCTCCATCCTTCCTCCTCCATTATCCCTCCATCCTTCCTCCTCTGTTATCCCTCCCGTCATTCCTCCTCCATTTTCCCTCCATCCTTCCTCCTCCATTATCCCTCCATCCTTCCTCCTCCATTATCCCTCCATCCTTCCTCCTCCATTATCCCTCCATCCTTCCTCCTCCGTCCTTCCTTCTCCGTTATTCCTCCATCATTCTTCCTCCGTAATCCCTCCATCGTTCCTACTCCATCCATCCTCCTACATTATCCCTCCATCCTTCCCCTCCATTATCCCTCCGTCATTCCTCCTCCATTATCCCCGTCCTTCCCTCTCCATTATCCCTCCGTCCTTCCCTCTCCATTATACCTCCATCCTTCCTCCTCCGTTATCCCTCCATCATTCCTCCTCCATTATCCCTCCATCCTTCCCCCTCCATTATCCCTCCTCCTTCCTCCTCCGTTATCCCTCCATCCTTCCTCCTCTGTTATCCCTCCGTCATTCCTCCTCCATTAATTATCCATCCTCCTCCATTATCCCTCCATCCTTCCTCCTCCATTATCCCTCCATCCTTTCTCCTCCCGTCCTTCCTCTCCGTTATCCCTCCATCATTCCTCCTCCATTATCCCTCCGTCCTTCCTACTGCATCCATCCTCCTACATTATCCCTCCATCCTTCCTCCTCCATTATCCCTCCGTCCTTCCCTCTCCAATATCCCTCCGTCCTTCCTCCTCTGTTATCCCTCCATCTTTCCTCCTCCATTATTCCTCCATCCTACCCTCTTCATTATGCCTCCGTCCTTCCTCCTCCATTATCTCTCCAGCTTTCCTCCTCTGTTATCCCTCCATCCCTCCCCCTCCATTATCCCTCCATCCTTCCTCCTCAATTAACCCTCCATCTTTCCTCCTCTGTTATCCCTCCATCCTTCCCCCTCCATTATCCCTCCATCCTTCCAACTTCATTATCCCTCCATCCTTCCTCCTCCGTTATCCCTCCATCCTTCCTCCTCCGTTATCCTTCCATCCTTCCTCCTTCATTATCCCTCCATCCTTCCCCTCCATTATCCCTCCGTCATTCCTCCTCCATTATCCCTCCGTCCTTCCCTCTCCATTATCCCTCCATCCTTCCTCCTCCATTATCTCTCCATCCTTCCCCCTCCATTATCCCTCCGTCCTTTCCTCTCCATTATCCCTCCGTCCTTCCTCCTCCGTTATCCCTCCATCATTCCTCCTACGTTATCCCTCCATCCTTGCCCCTCCATTATCCCTCCGTCATTCCTCCTCCGTTATCCCTCCATCCTTCCCCCTCCATTATCCCTCCATCCTTCCCTCTCCATTATCCCTAAGTCATTCCTCCTCCATTATCCCTCCATCCTTCCATCTCCATTATCCCTCCGTCCTTCCATCTCCATTATCCCTCCGTCCGTCCTCCTCCTCCGTTATCCCTCCATCCTTCCTCCTCCTTTTCCCTCCATCCTTCCCTCTCCATTATCCCTCCATCCTTCCATCTCCATTATCCCTCCGTCCGTCCTCCTCCGTTATCCCTCCATCCTTCCTCCTCCTTTTCCCTCCATCCTTCATCCTCCATTATCCCTCCATCCTTCCCCCTCCATTATCCCTCCGTCCTTCCTCCTCCGTTATCCCTCCATCCTTCCTCCTACGTTATCCCTCCATCCTTGCCCCTCCATTATCCCTCCGTCATTCCTCCTCCGTTATCCCTCCATCCTTCCCCCTCCATTATCCCTCCATCCTTCCCTCTCCATTATCCCTAAGTCATTCCTCCTCCGTTATCCCTCCATCCTTCCCTCTCCATTATCCCTCCATCCTTCCATCTCCATTATCCCTCCGTCCGTCCTCCTCCGTTATCCCTCCATCCTTCCTCCTCCTTTTCCCTCCATCCTTCATCCTCCATTATCCCTCCATCCTTCCCCCTCCATTATCCCTCCATCCTTCCTCCTCCGTTATCCCTCCGTCATTCCTCCTCCATTATCCCTCCATCCTTCCTCCTCCATTATCCCTCCATCCTTCCTCCTCCATCCTTCCTTCTCCGTTATTCCTCCATCATTCTTCCTCCGTAATGCCTCCATCATTCCTCCTCCATTATCCCTCCTTCCTTCCCTCTCCATTAGGCCTCCATCCTTCCTCCTCCATTATCCCTCCGTCCTTCCCTCTCCATTATCCCTCCATCCTTCCTCCTCCATTATCCCTCCATCCTTGCTCCTCCATTATCCCTCCATCCTTCCCCCTCCATTATCCCTCCATCCTTCCCCCTCCATTATCCCTCCGTCATTCCTCCTCCGTCTTCCTCCTCCGTTATCCCTCCCGTCATTCCTCCTCCATTATCCCTCCGTCATTCCTCCTCCATTATCCCTCCATCATTCCTCCTCCATTAGCCCTTCCCCATTCCTCCTCCATTATCCCTCCATCCTTCCTCCTCCGTTATCCCTCCATCCTTCCTCCTCCATTATCCCTCCATCCTTCCTCCTCCATTATCCTCCATCCTTCCTCCTCCATTATCCCTCCGTCCTTCCTCCTCCATCCTTCCTTCCCGTTATCCCTCCGTCATTCCTCCTCCATTATCCTTCCGTCATTCCTCCTCCGTTATCCTTCCATCCTTCCTCCTCCGTTATCCCTTCGTCATTCCTCCTCCATTATCCCTCCATCCTTCCTCCTCCGTTATCCCTTCGTCATTCCTCCTCCATTATCCCTCAGTCATTCCTCCTCCATTATCCCTCCGTTCCTTCCTACTCCATCCATTCTCCTACATTATCCCTCCATCCTTCCCCCTCCATTATCCTCCGTCATTCCTCCTCCATTATCCCTCCGTCCTTCCCCCTCCATTATCCCTCCGTCATTCCTCCTCCATTATCCCTCCCCCATTCCTCCTCCATCCTTCCTTCTCCGTTATCCCTCCGTCATTCCCCCTCCATTAGCCCTCCCCCATTCCTCCTCCATTATCCCTCCATCCTTCCTCCTCCGTTATCCCTCCATCCTTCCCCCTCCATTATCCTCCATCCTTCCCCCTCCATTATCCCTCCGTCATTCCTCCTCCATCCTTCCTCCTCCGTTATCCCTCCGTCCTTCCTCCTCCATTATCCCTCCGTCATTCCTCCTCCATCCTTCCTCCTCCGTTATCCCTCCGTCATTCCTCCTCCATCCTTCCTCCTCCATTATCCCTCATCGTTCCTCCTCCATTATCACTCCATCCTTCCTCCTCTGTCCTTCCTTCTCCGTTATCCCTCCATCCTTCCCCCTCCATTATCCCCTCCGTCATTCCTCCTACGTCCTTCCTCCATCCTTCCCCCTCCATTATCCCTCCATCCTTCCCTCTCCATTATCCCTCCGTCATTCCTCCTCCGTTATCCCTCCATCCTCCCCGTTATCCCTCCATCCTTGCTCCTCCGTTATCCCTTCATCCTTCCAACTCCATTATCCCTCCATTCTTCCAACTCCATTATCCCTCCATCCTTACCCCTCAATTATCCCTCCATCCTTCCCCCTCCATTATCCCTCCATCCTTCCCCCTCCATTATCCCTCCATCCTTCCTCCTCCATTTTCCCTCCATCCTTCCTCCTCCATTATCCCTCCATCCTTCCTCCTCCATTATCCCTCCATCCTTCCTCCTCCATTATCCCTCCATCCTTCCCCTCCATTATCCCTCCATCCTTCCCCCTCCATTATCCCTCCGTCCTTCCTTCTCCGGTATTCCTCCATCCTTCTTCCTCCGTAATCCCTCCATCCTTCCTACTCCATCCATCCTCCTCCATTATCCCTCCTCCTTCCTCCTCCATTATCCCTCCATCCTTCCCCCTCCATTATCCCTCCGTCATTCCTCCTCCATTATCCCTCCGTCCTTCCCTCTCCATTATCCCTCCGTCCTTCCCCCTCCATTATCCCTCCATCCTTACCCCTCCATTATCCCTCCATCCTTCCTCCTCCGTTATCCCTCCATCATTCCTCCTCCATTATCCCACCATCCTTCCTCCTCCGTTATCCCTCCATCCTTCCTCCTCTGTTATCCCTCCGTCATTCCTCCTCCATTAATTATCCTTCCTCCTCCATTATCCCTCCATCCTTCCTCCTCCATTATCCCTCCATCCTTCCTCCTCCGTCCTTCCTTCTCCGTTATCCCTCCATCCTTCCTCCTCCATTATCCCTCCATTCTTCCTACACCATCCATCCTCCTACATTATCCCTCCATCCTTCCCCCTCCATTATCCCTCTGTCATTCCTCCTCCATTATCCCTCCATCCTTCCCCCTCCATTATCCCTCCATCCTTCCTCCTCCATTATCCCTCCATCCTTCCTCCTCTGTTATCCCTCCGTCATTCCTCTCCATTATCCCTCCATCCTTCCTCCTCCATTATCCCTCCATCCTTCCTCCTCCGTCCTTCCTTCTCCGTTATTCCTCCATCATTCTTCCTCCGTAATCCCTCCATCGTTCCTACTCCATCCATCCTCCTACATTATCCCTCCATCCTTCCCCCTCCATTATCCCTCCGTCATTCCTCCTCCATTATCCCTCCGTCCTTCCCTCTCCATTATCCCTCCGTCCTTCCCTCTCCATTATCCCTCCGTCCTTCCCTCTCCATTATACCTCCATCCTTCCTCCTCCGTTATCCCTCCATCATTCCTCCTCCATTATCCCTCCATCCTTCCCCCTCCATTATCCCTCCATCCTTCCTCCTCCGTTATCCCTCCATCCTTCCTCCTCTGTTATCCCTCCGTCATTCCTCCTCCATTAATTATCCATCCTCCTCCATTATCCCTCCATCCTTCCTCCTCCATTATCCCTCCATCCTTTCTCCTCCGTCCTTCCTTCTCCGTTATCCCTCCATCATTCCTCCTCCATTATCCCTCCGTCCTTCCTACTGCATCCATCCTCCTACATTATCCCTCCATCCTTCCTCCTCCATTATCCCTCCGTCCTTCCCTCTCCAATATCCCTCCGTCCTTCCTCCTCTGTTATCCCTCCATCTTTCCTCCTCCATTATTCCTCCATCCTACCCTCTTCATTATGCCTCCGTCCTTCCTCCTCCATTATCTCTCCATCTTTCCTCCTCTGTTATCCCTCCATCCCTCCCCCTCCATTATCCCTCCATCCTTCCTCCTCAATTAACCCTCCATCTTTCCTCCTCTGTTATCCCTCCATCCTTCCCCCCTCCATTATCCCTCCATCCTTCCAACTTCATTATCCCTCCATCCTTCCTCCTCCGTTATCCCTCCATCCTTCCTCCTCCGTTATCCTTCCATCCTTCCTCCTTCATTATCCCTCCATCCTTCCCCCTCCATTATCCCTCCGTCATTCCTCCTCCATTATCCCTCCGTCCTTCCCTCTCCATTATCCCTCCATCCTTCCTCCTCCATTATCTCTCCATCCTTCCCCCTCCATTATCCCTCCGTCCTTTCCTCTCCATTATCCCTCCGTCCTTCCTCCTCCGTTATCCCTCCATCATTCCTCCTACGTTATCCCTCCATCCTTGCCCCTCCATTATCCCTCCGTCATTCCCCCTCCGTTATCCCTCCATCCTTCCCCCTCCATTATCCCTCCATCCTTCCCTCTCCATTATCCCTAAGTCATTCCTCCTCCGTTATCCCTCCATCCTTCCCTCTCCATTATCCCTCCATCCTTCCATCTCCATTATCCCTCCGTCCTTCCATCTCCATTATCCCTCCGTCCGTCCTCCTCCGTTATCCCTCCATCCTTCCTCCTCCTTTTCCCTCCATCCTTCCCTCTCCATTATCCCTCCATCCTTCCATCTCCATTATCCCTCCGTCCGTCCTCCTCCGTTATCCCTCCATCCTTCCTCCTCCTTTTCCCTCCATCCTTCATCCTCCATTATCCCTCCATCCTTCCCCCTCCATTATCCCTCCGTCCTTCCTCCTCCGTTATCCCTCCATCCTTCCTCCTACGTTATCCCTCCATCCTTGCCCCTCCATTATCCTCCGTCATTCCTCCTCCGTTATCCCTCCATCCTTCCCCCTCCATTATCCCTCCATCCTTCCCTCTCCATTATCCCTAAGTCATTCCTCCTCCGTTATCCCTCCATCCTTCCCTCTCCATTATCCCTCCATCCTTCCATCTCCATTATCCCTCCGTCCGTCCTCCTCCGTTATCCCTCCATCCTTCCTCCTCCTTTTCCCTCCATCCTTCATCCTCCATTATCCCTCCATCCTTCCCCCTCCATTATCCCTCCATCCTTCCTCCTCCCGTTATCCTCCGTCATTCCTCCTCCATTATCCCTCCATCCTTCCTCCTCCATTATCCCTCCCATCCTTCCTCCTCCATCCTTCCTTCTCCGTTATTCCTCCATCATTCTTCCTCCGTAATGCCTCCATCATTCCTCCTCCATTATCCCTCCTTCCTTCCCTCTCCATTAGGCCTCCATCCTTCCTCCTCCATTATCCCTCCGTCCTTCCCTCTCCATTATCCCTCCATCCTTCCTCCTCCATTATCCCTCCATCCTTGCTCCTCCATTATCCCTCCATCCTTCCCCCTCCATTATCCTCCATCCTTCCCCCTCCATTATCCCTCCGTCATTCCTCCTCCGTCTTTCCTCCTCCGTTATCCCTCCGTCATTCCTCCTCCATTATCCCTCCGTCATTCCTCCTCCATTATCCCTCCATCATTCCTCCTCCCATTAGCCCTTCCCCATTCCTCCTCCATTATCCCTCCATCCTTCCTCCTCCGTTATCCCTCCATCCTTCCTCCTCCATTATCCCTCCATCCTTCCTCCTCCATTATCCCTCCATCCTTCCTCCTCCATTATCCCTCCGTCCTTCCTCCTCCATCCTTCCTTCTCCGTTATCCCTCCGTCATTCCTCCTCCATTATCCTTCCGTCATTCCTCCTCCGTTATCCTTCCATCCTTCCTCCTCCGTTATCCCTTCGTCATTCCTCCTCCATTATCCCTCCATCCTTCCTCCTCCGTTATCCCTTCGTCATTCCTCCTCCATTATCCCTCAGTCATTCCTCCTCCATTATCCCTCCGTTCCTTCCTACTCCATCCATTCTCCTACATTATCCCTCCATCCTTCCCCCTCCATTATCCCTCCGTCATTCCTCCTCCATTATCCCTCCGTCCTTCCCCCTCCATTATCCCTCCGTCATTCCTCCTCCATTATCCCTCCCCCATTCCTCCTCCATCCTTCCTTCTCCGTTATCCCTCCGTCATTCCCCCTCCATTAGCCCTCCCCCATTCCTCCTCCATTATCCCTCCATCCTTCCTCCTCCGTTATCCCTCCATCCTTCCCCCTCCATTATCCCTCCATCCTTCCCCCTCCATTATCCCTCCGTCATTCCTCCTCCATCCTTCCTCCTCCGTTATCCCTCCGTCATTCCTCCTCCATTATCCCTCCGTCATTCCTCCTCCATCCTTCCTCCTCCGTTATCCCTCCGTCATTCCTCCTCCATCCTTCCTCCATTATCCCTCCATCGTTCCTCCTCCATTATCACTCCATCCTTCCTCCTCTGTCCTTCCTTCTCCGTTATCCCTCCATCCTTCCCCCTCCATTATCCTCCGTCATTCCTCCTACGTCCTTCCTCCATCCTTCCCCCTCCATTATCCCTCCATCCTTCCCTCTCCATTATCCCTCCGTCATTCCTCCTCCGTTATCCCTCCTTCCTTCCTCCTCCGTTATCCCTCCATCCTTGCTCCTCCGTTATCCCTTCATCCTTCCAACTCCATTATCCCTCCATTCTTCCAACTCCATTATCCCTCCATCCTTACCCCTCAATTATCCCTCCATCCTTCCCCCTCCATT